>NW_028295801.1:3600000-4200000 GCF_964341445.2 Mesoplodon mirus | reverse complement strand
CTCGATGCATCGATGTCTCTACAAATGACCCAGTTTCATTCCTCTTAATGGCCGAGTAATATTCCATTTTATATATGTACCACATCTTTATCCATTCATCTGTCTGTGGGCATTTAGGTTGCTTCCATTACCTGGCTCTTGTAAATAGTGCTGCAACGAACATTGTGGTGAATGTGCCTTTTTGAAATACGGTTTTCTCTGGGTATATGCCCAGAAGTGGGATTGCTGGATCAGATGGTAATTCTATTTCTAGTTTTTTTAAGGAAACTCCATACTGTTCTCCATAGTGACTGTATCAATTTACATTCCCACCAATAGTGGAAGAGGGCTCCTTTTGTCCACACCCTCCCCAGAATTGGTTGTTTGTAGATTTTCTGATGATGCCGATTCTAACAGGTGTGAGGTGAAACCTCATTGTAGTTTTGATTTGCATTTCTCTAATAATTAGTGCTGTTGAGCAGCTTTTCATGTGCGTCTTGGCCATCTCTGTGTCTTCTTTGAAGAAACGTCTCTTTAGATCTTCTGCCCATTTTTGTATTGGGTTGTTTGTTTATTTAATATTAAGCTGCATGAGCTGTTTATATATATTGGAGATTAAAGCTCTGTCCATTGATTCGTCTGCAACGATTTTCGCCCATTCTGAGGGATGCCTTTTTCCATTCCCGTGTTTTTTAACAAAAAAGGAAAGAAAGGAAAAGAAGCAGAACACTAATGTGCGTAAAATATGCCTTTTGAAACGGTCGTTTTGAAATATGGAGGTCCTTTGAATTTTTTGGTCGATATGTGACCCCAGGATTTGTTTTCAGGGCAGGTGTCATTTACAGGCCTGCAATGATTTTGAATATCAACTGACCATTAGTGCTGGGATTAAAGCTGCTGTTGTGTGAAACGGCCTCAAGGTGGCAGCAGTTCACCCTTACCAAATCTGGTTACTAGGGCAAGAGAGCCTCAGTGGAAGTGGTGTTCTAGATTGGAATTTAAAATGGAATGTGCCAGGAGAAAGCCCCTCACGTTTGTCTCACTACATCTTGTTCGTGTTTTTAATTTAATTTTTTTTATTTTTTATTACAGCAAGTTTGATTACAATGTTTGGCTTGTTGTAGGTGTGGAAGATGTGGTTCTTTTATACATATACAGATGTCTGTTCTTCCTGGGATCCTTTTCCCATGTACGTTATGACAGAATGTTGAGTAGTCCTCTCTTGGTATTCTGTAGGCCTTTGGTGATTATATATGTCACCTGTGTTTGTATATGTCTGTTAACCCCGATATCGTAATGAAACCAATCCTCACACCTTTCCATTGGTGAACCATAAGTTTGTTTCATGAATCTGTGATTGCCCTTCTCCGTGGAAATATATGTCCTGGTATCCATTTCTAGGTAACACCTATAAGTGATATGATATGATATGTGTCTTTCACTTTCTGACTTACTATAAGTCACGTGATTACTTCTAGACTCATCTACGGTGCTGCAAATGGCATTGTGTCCTTTTTTCCCTTGGCTTCTCTTCTGCCTTAGTGGGGTCCATTTTCAACAATGTGATTCCCTGAGGGTTGTGGATTAGCTGACCTGGGCAGCCTTACCCTGCCGGCCCACCCTCCCCAGGTTTGCCTCTTTGAGGTCAATATAAACAGCGCTCCAGGCAGCAATAGCCCCTGAAGCTGTGCGTGACTCCATATTCTCTGCCCCGTCAACAGTCTCGGGGCTGTGCTGGTGGGAGGGAGTGAGGGGCCACAGCTTTGTGGGTGGCCCGGTGTGAGTGGGGTTCTGCTGGCCTTTCTGCAGGAGTTGCCAGGCTGCCGCCTGTAAAGAAGAGGTTGTGTCACCCATACCTTCCGCTGGAATTTCTCTCCGGACAGAGGTGAGGAAGGAAAAAAGCAGTGGGGGCCGGGACAGGAGGGGTATCTCAGGCAGGGCAATGGAAAGCTTCTGGAAGAGCGCCCGGGGCCAGGACCACCCTGGCTGGCCTGCAGGCACCAAGTTGGCCTGCGTGCTGTCGCAGGTGTGGCTCCACGGTCCTTCCTCTAGGCTTTCAAGCCCTTGTACATATTCAGGTGTTTTACCTGGAAAGGATGGGAACAGTTCAGCAGTAGCTGGCCTGGGGCTCAGCTCACGTTTACTCACAGATGCCTCGGCACGGTCCCCCAGCTTTGCAATGAGGACGCTCCTTGCGTGGGGGGTGGGTTGCTGGCTGTATGGGAGATGGTTCCCCACCTCTGACCAATTTCAGAATTGTTTACCACTGGAGCAAGTGCCCTGATAGGGTTTTCCTCTGTATAACTCGTGGGTTCAGGATTTTTTTTTCTTTTATGGTTCAAGTTAGATTTTATTCCTCTTTTATGTATTTATAGATAGAAGCATGGAAATAATTCATTCCTATAAATACATCTGTGTGACGGGAAGAAATTTTTTCTGTTTTATTTTTAAATTTTATTTTTTAAAATTTTGAAATTTTATTTTATTTATTTTTTTATACAGCACGTTATTATTAGTTATGTATTTTATGCATATACATGTATACATGTCAATCCCAAACTCCCAACTCATCCCACCACCACCACCCCATGGCTTCCCACACTTGGTGTCCATACGTTTGTTCTCTACCTCTGTGTCTCTATTTCTTCCCTGCAAACCAGTTCATCTGTACCATTTTTAGGCTCCACATATATGCGTTAATATACAATATTTGTTTTCCTCTTTCTGACTTACTTCATTCTGTATGACAGTCTCTCGATCCATCGATGTCTCTACAAATGACCCAGTTTCATTCCTTTTTATGCCGAGTAATATTCCATTTTATATATGTACCACATCTTTATCCATTCATCTGTCTGTGGGCATTTAGGTTGCTTCCATTACCTGGCTATTGTAAATAGTGCTGCAACGAACATTGTGGTGAATGTGCCTTTTTGAAATACGGTTTTCTCTGGGTATATGGCCAGAAGTGGGACTGCTGGATCAGATGGTAATTCTATTTCTAGATTTTTTAAGGAAACTCCATACTGTTCTCCATAGTGACTGTATCAATTTACATTCCCACCAATAGTGGAAGAGGGCTTCTTTTGTCCACACCCTCCCCAGAATTGGTTGTTTGTAGATTTTCTGATGATGCCGATTCTAACAGGTGTGAGGTGATACCTCATTGTAGTTTTGATTTGCATTTCTCTAATAAATAGTGCTGTTGAGCAGCTTTTCATGTGCGTCTTGGCCATCTCTGTGTCTCCTTTGAAGAAACGTCTCTTTAGATCTTCTGCCCATTTTTTTTTGGGGTTGTTTCTTTTTTTAATATTAAGCTGCATGAGCTGTTTATATATATTGGAGATTAAACCTCTGTCCATTGATTCGTCTGCAACGATTTTCGCCCATTCTGAGGGATGCCTTTTTCCATTCCCGAGTTTTTTAACAAAAAAGGAAAGAAAGGAAAAGAAGCAGAACACTAATGTGCATAAAATATGCCTTTTGAAATGGTCGTTTTGAAATATGGACGTCCTTGGAATTTTTTGGTCGATATGTGACCCCAGGATTTGTTTTCAGGGCAGGTGTCATTTACTGGCCTGCAATGATTTTGAATATCAACTGACCATTAGCGTTGGGATTAAAGCTGCTGTTGTGTGAAACGGCCACAAGGTGGCAGCAGTTCACCCTTACCAAATCTGGTTACTAGGGCAAGAGAGCCTCAGTGGAAGTGGTGTTCTAGATTGGAGTTTAGAATGGAATGTGCCAGGAGAAAGCCCCTCACGTTTGTCTCACTACTTCTTGTTCGTGTTTTTAATTTAATTTTTTATTTTTTCTTACAGCAAATTTGATTACAATATTTGCCTTGTTGTAGGTGTGGAAGATGTGGTTCTTTTACACATATACAGATGTCTGTTCTTCCTGGGATCCTTTTCCCATGTACGTTATGACAGAATGTTGAGTAGTCCTCTCTTGGTATTCTGTAGGTCTTTGGTGATTATATATGTCACCTGTGTTTGTATATGTCTGTTAACCCCGATATCGTAATGAAACCAATCCTCACACCTTTCCATTGGTGAACCATAAGTTTGTTTAATGAATCTGTGATTGCCCTTTTCCGTGGAAATATCTGCCCTGGTATCCATTTTTAGGTAACACCTATAAGTGATATGATAGGATATGTGTCTTTCACTTTCTGACTTACTACAAGTCACGTGATTACTTCTAGACTCATCTACGGTGCTGCAAATGGAATTGTGTCCTTTTTTTCCTTGGCTTCTCTTCTGCCTTAGCGGGGTCCATTTTCAACAATGTGATTCCCTGAGGGTTGTGGATTAGCTGACCTGGGCAGCCTTACCCTGCCGGCCCGCCCTCCCCAGGTGTGCCTCGTTGAGGTCAATATAAACAGCGCTCCAGGCAGCAATAGCCCCTGAAGCTGTGCCTGACTCCATATTCTCTGCCCCGTCAGCAGTCTCGGGGCTGTGCTGGTGGGAGGGAGTGAGGGGCCACAGCTTTGTGGGTGGCCCGGTGTGAGTGGGGTTCTGCGGGCCTTTCTGCAGGAGTTGCCAGGCTGCCGCCTGTAAAGAAGAGGTTGTGTCACCCATACCTTCCGCTGGAATTTCTCTCCGGACAGAGGTGAGGAAGGAAAAAAGCAGTGGGGGCCGGGACAGGAGGGGTATCTCAGGCAGGGCAATGGAAAGCTTCTGGAAGAGCGCCCGGCGCCAGGACCACCCTGGCTGGCCTGCAGGTACCAAGTTGGCCTGTGTGCTGTCGCTGGTGTGGCTCCACGGTCCTTCCTCTAGGCTTTCAAGCCCTTGTACATATTCAGGTGTTTTACCTGGAAAGGGTGGGAACAGTTCAGCAGCAGCTGGCCTGGGGCTCAGCTCACGTTTACTCACAGATGCCTCGGCACGGTCCCCCAGCTTTACAATGAGGACGCTCCTTGCGTGGGGGGTGGGTTGATGGCTGTATGGGAGATGGTTACCCACCTCTGACCAATTTCAGAATTGTTTACCACTGGAGCAAGTGCCCTGATAGGGTTTTCCTCTGTATAACTCGTGGGTTCAGGTTTTTTTTTTCTTTTATGGTTCAAGTTAGATTTTATTCCTCTTTTATGTATTTATAGATATAAGCATGGAAATAATTCATTCCTATAAATACATCTGTGTGACGGGAAGAACTTTTTTCTGTTTTATTTTTAAATTTTATTTTTTTAAATTTTGAACTTTAATTTTATTTATTTTTTTTATACAGCACATTATTATTAGTTATGTATTTTATGCATATACATTTATACAGGTCAATCCCAAACTCCCAACTCATCCCACCACCACCACCCCATGGCTTCCCACACTTGGTGTCCATACGTTTGTTCTCTACCTCTGTGTCTCTATTTCTTCCCTGCAAACCAGTTCATCTGTACCATTTTTAGGCTCCACATATATGCATTAATATACAATATTTGTTTTCCTCTTTCTGACTTACTTCATTCTGTATGACAGTCTCTCGATGCATCGATGTCTCTACAAATGACCCAGGTTCATTCCTCTTAATGGCCGAGTAATATTCCATTTTATATATGTACCACATCTTTATCCATTCATCTGTCTGTGGGCATTTAGGTTGCTTCCATTACCTGGCTCTTGTAAATAGTGCTGCAACGAACATTGTGGTGAATGTGCCTTTTTGAAATACGGTTTTCTCTGGGTATATGCCCAGAAGTGGGATTGCTGGATCAGATGGTAATTCTATTTCTAGTTTTTTTTAAGGAAACTCCATACTGTTCTCCATAGTGACTGTATCAATTTACATTCCCACCAATAGTGGAAGAGGGCTCCTTTTGTCCACACCCTCCCCAGAATTGGTTGTTTGTAGATTTTCTGATGATGCCGATTCTAACAGGTGTGAGGTGAAACCTCATTGTAGTTTTGATTTGCTTTCTCTAATAATTAGTGCTGTTGAGCAGCTTTTCATGTGCGTCTTGGCCATCTCTGTGTCTTCTTTGAAGAAACGTCTCTTTAGATCTTCTGCCTATTTTTGTATTGGGTTGTTTGTTTATTTAATATTAAGCTGCATGAGCTGTTTATATATATTGGAGATTAAAGCTCTGTCCATTGATTCGTCTGCAACGATTTTCGCCCATTCTGAGGGATGCATTTTTCCATTCCCGTGTTTTTTAACAAAAAAGGAAAGAAAGGAAAAGAAGCAGAACACTAATGTGCGTAAAATATGCCTTTTGAAACGGTCGTTTTGAAATATGGACGTCCTTTGAATTTTTTGGTCGATATGTGACCCCAGGATTTGTTTTCAGGGCAGGTGTCATTTACAGGCCTGCAATGATTTTGAATATCAACTGACCATTAGTGCTGGGATTAAAGCTGCTGTTGTGTGAAACGGCCTCAAGGTGGCAGCAGTTCACCCTTACAAAATCTGGTTACTAGGGCAAGAGAGCCTCAGTGGAAGTGGTGTTCTAGATTGGAATTTAAAATGGAATGTGCCAGGAGAAAGCCCCTCACGTTTGTCTCACTACATCTTGTTCGTGTTTTTAATTTAATTTTTTTTATTTTTTATTACAGCAAGTTTGATTACAATGTTTGGCTTGTTGTAGGTGTGGAAGATGTGGTTCTTTTATACATATACAGATGTCTGTTCTTCCTGGGATCCTTTTCCCATGTACGTTATGACAGAATGTTGAGTAGTCCTCTCTTGGTATTCTGTAGGCCTTTGGTGATTATATATGTCACCTGTGTTTGTATATGTCTGTTAACCCCGATATCGTAATGAAACCAATCCTCACACCTTTCCATTGGTGAACCATAAGTTTGTTTAATGAATCTGTGATTGCCCTTCTCCGTGGAAATATCTGCCCTGGTATCCATTTTTAGGTAACACCTATAAGTGATATGATATGATATGTGTCTTTCACTTTCTGACTTACTACAAGTCACGTGATTACTTCTAGACTCATCTACGGTGCTGCAAATGGCATTGTGTCCTTTTTTCCCTTGGCTTCTCTTCTGCCTTAGCGGGGTCCATTTTCAACAATGTGATTCCCTGAGGGTTGTGGATTAGCTGACCTGGGCAGCCTTACCCTGCCGGCCCGCCCTCCCCAGGTGTGCCTCGTTGAGGTCAATATAAACAGAGCTCCAGGCAGCAATAGCCCCTGAAGCTGTGCCTGACTCCATATTCTCTGCCCCGTCAGCAGTCTCGGGGCTGTGCTGGTGGGAGGGAGTGAGGGGCCACAGCTTTGTGGGTGGCCCGGTGTGAGTGGGGTTCTGCTGGCCTTTCTGCAGGAGTTGCCAGGCTGCCGCCTGTAAAGAAGAGGATGTGTCACCCATACCTTCCGCTGGAATTTCTCTCCGGACAGAGGTGAGGAAGGAAAAAAGCAGTGGGGGCCGGGACAGGAGGGGTATCTCAGGCAGGGCAATGGAAAGCTTCTGGAAGAGCGCCCGGGGCCAGGACCACCCTGGCTGGCCTGCAGGCACCAAGTTGGCCTGCGTGCTGTCGCAGGTGTGGCTCCACGGTCCTTCCTCTAGGCTTTCAAGCCCTTGTACATATTCAGGTGTTTTACCTGGAAAGGGTGGGAACAGTTCAGCAGCAGCTGGCCTGGGGCTCAGCTCACGTTTACTCACAGATGCCTCGGCACGGTCCCCCAGCTTTGCAATGAGGACGCTCCTTGCGTGGGGGGTGGGTTGCTGGCTGTATGGGAGATGGTTCCCCACCTCTGACCAATTTCAGAATTGTTTACCACTGGAGCAAGTGCCCTGATAGGGTTTTCCTCTGTATAACTCGTGGGTTCAGGATTTTTTTTTCTTTTATGGTTCAAGTTAGATTTTATTCCTCTTTTATGTATTTATAGATAGAAGCATGGAAATAATTCATTCCTATAAATACATCTGTGTGACGGGAAGAAATTTTTTCTGTTTTATTTTTAAATTTTATTTTTTAAAATTTTGAAATTTTATTTTATTTATTTTTTTATACAGCACGTTATTATTAGTTATGTATTTTATGCATATACATGTATACAGGTCAATCCCAAACTCCCAGCTCATCCCACCACCACCACCCCATGGCTTCCCACACTTGGTGTCCATACGTTTGTTCTCTACCTCTGTGTCTCTCTTTCTTCCCTGCAAACCATTTCATCTGTACCATTTTTAGGCTCCACATATATGCGTTAATAGACAATATTTGTTTTCCTCTTTCTGACTTACTTCATTCTGTATGACAGTCTCTCGATCCATCGATGTCTCTACAAATGACCCAGTTTCATTCCTTTTTATGGCCGAGTAATATTCCATTTTATATATGTACCACATCTTTATCCATTCATCTGTCTGTGGGCATTTAGGTTGCTTCCATTACCTGGCTATTGTAAATAGTGCTGCAACGAACATTGTGGTGAATGTGCCTTGTTGAAATACGGTTTTCTCTGGGTATATGCCCAGAAGTGGGATTGCTGGATCAGATGGTAATTCTATTTCTAGATTTTTTAAGGAAACTCCATACTGTTCTCCATAGTGACTGTATCAATTTACATTCCCACCAATTGTGGAAAAGGGCTGCTTTTGTCCACACCCTCCCCAGAATTGGTTGTTTGTAGATATTCTGATGATGCTGATTCTAACAGGTGTGAGGTGATACCTCATTGTAGTTTTGATTTGCATTTCTCTAATATTTTCTGCTGTTGAGCAGCTTTTCATCTGCGTCTTGGCCATCTCTGTGTCTCCTTTGAAGAAACGTCTCTTTAGATCTTCTGCCCATTTTTTTGGGGGTTGTTTGTTTTTTTAATATTAAGCTGCATGAGCTGTTTATATATATTGGAGATTAAACCTCTGTCCATTGATTCGTCTGCAACGATTTTCGCCCATTCTGAGGGATGCCTTTTTCCATTCCCGTGTTTTTTAACAAAAAAGGAAAGAAAGGAAAAGAAGCAGAACACTAATGTGCGTAAAATATGCCTTTTGAAACGGTCGTTTTGAAATATGGACGTCCTTTGAATTTTTTGGTCGATATGTGACCCCAGGATTTGTTTTCAGGGCAGGTGTCATTTACAGGCCTGCAATGATTTTGAATATCAACTGACCATTAGCGTTGGGATTAAAGCTGCTGTTGTGTGAAACGGCCACAAGGTGGCAGCAGTTCACCCTTACCAAATCTGGTTACTAGGGCAAGAGAGCCTCAGTGGAAGTGGTGTTCTAGATTGGAGTTTAGAATGGAATGTGCCAGCAGAAAGCCCCTCACGTTTGTCTCACTACTTCTTGTTCGTGTTTTTAATTTAATTTTTTTTATTTTTTATTACAGCAAGTTTGATTACAATGTTTGGCTTGCTGTAGGTGTGGAAGATGTGGTTCTTTTACACATATACAGATGTCTGTACTTCCTGGGATCCTTTTCCCATGTACGTTATGACAGAATGTTGAGTAGTCCTCTCTTGGTATTCTGTAGGTCTTTGGTGATTATATATGTCACCTGTGTTTGTATATGTCTGTTAACCCCGATATCGTAATGAAACCAATCCTCACACCTTTCCATTGGTGAACCATAAGTTTGTTTAATGAAACTGTGATTGCCCTTCTCCGTGGAAATATCTGCCCTGGTATCCATTTTTAGGTAACACCTATAAGTGATATGATATGATATGTGTCTTTCACTTTCTGACTTACTACAAGTCACGTGATTACTTCTAGACTCATCTACGGTGATGCAAATGGCATTGTGTCCTTTTTTCCCTTGGCTTCTCTTCTGCCTTAGCGGGGTCCATTTTCAACAATGTGATTCCCTGAGGGTTGTGGATTAGCTGACCTGGGCAGCCTTACCCTGCCGGCCCGCCCTCGCCAGGTGTGCCTCGTTGAGGTCAATATAAACAGCGCTCCAGGGAGCAATAGCCCCTGAAGCTGTGCCTGCCTCCATATTCTCTGCCCCGTCAGCAGTCTTGGGGCTGTGCTGGTGGGAGGGAGTGAGGGGCCACAGCTTTGTGGGTGGCCCTGTGTGAGTGGGGTTCTGCTGGCCTTTCTGCAGGAGTTGCCAGGCTGCCGCCTGTAAAGAACAGGTTGTGTCACCCATACCTTCCGCTGGAATTTCTCTCCGGACAGAGGTGAGGAAGGAAAAAATGCAGTGGTGGCCGGGACAGGAGGGGTATCTCAGGCAGGGCAATGGAAAGCTTCTGGTAGAGCGCCCGGGGCCAGGACCACCCTGGCTGGCCTGCAGGCACCAAGTTGGCCTGCGTGCTGTCACTGGTGTGGCTCCACGGTCCTTCCTCTAGGCTTTCAAGCCCTTGTACATATTCAGGTGTTTTACCTGGAAAGGGTGGGAACAGTTCAGCAGCAGCTGGCCTGGTGCTCAGCTCACGTTTACTCACAGATGCCTCGGCACGGTCCCCCAGCTTTGCAATGTGGACGCTCCTTGCGTGGGGGGTGGGTTGCTGGCTGTATGGGAGATGAGTCCCCACCTCTGACCAATTTCAGAATTGTTTACCACTGGAGCAAGTGCCCTGATAGGGTTTTCCTCTGTATAACTCGTGGGTTCAGGATTTTTTTTTCTTTTATGGTTCAAGTTAGATTTTATTCCTCTTTTATGTATTAATAGATATAAGCATGGAAATAATTCATTCCTATAAATACATCTGTGTGACGGGAAGAACTTTTTTCTGTTTTATTTTTAAATTTTATTTTTTAAAATTTTGAAATTTTATTTTATTTATTTTTTTATACAGCACGTTATTATTAGTTATGTATTTTATGCATATACATGTATACAGGTCAATCCCAATCTCACAACTCGTCCAACCACCACCACCCCATGGCTTCCCACACTTGGTGTCCATACGTTTGTTCTCTACCTCTGTGTCTCTCTTTCTTCCCTGCAAACGAGTTCATCTGTACCATTTTTAAGCTCCACATATATGCGTTAATAGACAATATTTGTTTTCCTCTTTCTGACTTACTTCATTCTGTATGACAGTCTCTCGATCCATCGATGTCTCTACAAATGACCCAGTTTCATTCCTTTTTATGGCCGAGTAATATTCCATTTTATATATGTACCACATCTTTATCCATTCATCTGTCTGTGGGCATTTAGGTTGCTTCCATTACCTGGCTATTGTAAATGGTGCTGCAACGAACATTGTGGTGAATGTGCCTTTTTGAAATACGGTTTTCTCTGGGTATATGCCCAGAAGTGGGATTGCTGGATCAGATGGTAATTCTAGTTCTAGATTTTTTAAAGAATCTCCATACTGTTCTCCATAGTGACTGTATCAATTTACATTCCCACCAATAGTGGAAGAGGGCTCCTTTTGTCCACACCCTCCCCAGAATTGGTTGTTTGTAGATTTTCTGATGATGCCGATTCTAACAGGTGTGAGGTGATACCTCATTGTAGTTTTGATTTGCATTTCTCTAATAATTAGTGCTGTTGAGCAGCTTCTCATGTGCGTCTTGGCCATCTCTGTGTCTTCTTTGAAGAAACGTCTCTTTAGATCTTCTGCCCATTTTTGTATTGGGTTGTTTGTTTATTTAATATTAAACTGCATGAGCTGTTTATATATATTGGAGATTAAACCTCTGTCCATTGATTCGTCTGCAACGATTTTCGCCCATTCTGAGGGATGCCTTTTTCCATTCCCGTGTTTTTTAACAAAAAAGGAAAGAAAGGAAAAGAAGCAGAACACTAATGTGCGTAAAATATGCCTTTTGAAACGGTCGTTTTCATATATGGACGTCCTTTGATTTTTTTGGTCGATATGTGACCCCAGGATTTGTTTTCAGGGCAGGTGTCATTTACAGGCCTGCAATGATTTTGAATATCAACTGACCATTAGCGTTGGGATTAAAGCTGCTGTTGTGTGAAACGGCCACAAGGTGTCAGCAGTTCACCCTTACCAAATCTGGTTACTAGGGCAAGAGAGCCTCAGTGGAAGTGGTGTTCTAGATTGGAATTTAGAATGGAATGTGCCAGGAGAAAGCCCCTCACGTTTGTCTCACTACTTCTTGTTCGTGTTTTTAATTTAATTTTTTATTTTTTATTACAGCAAGTTTGATTACAATGTTTGGCTTGTTGTAGGTGTGGAAGATGTGGTTCTTTTACACATATACAGATGTCTGTTCTTCCTGGGATCCTTTTCCCACGTACGTTATGACAGAATGTTGAGTAGTCCTCTCTTGGTATTCTGTAGGTCTTTGGTGATTATATATGTCACCTGTGTTTGTATATGTCTGTTAACCCCGATATCATAAAGAAACCAATCCTCACACCTTTCCATTGGTGAACCATAAGTATGTTTAATGAATCTGTGATTGCCCTTCTCCGTGGAAATATCTGCCCTGGTATCCATTTTTAGGTAACACCTATAATGATATGATAGGATATGTGTCTTTCACTTTCTGACTTACTACAAGTCACGTGATTACTTCTAGACTCATCTACGGTGCTGCAAATGGCATTGTGTCCTTTTTTCCCTTGGCTTCTCTTCTGCCTTAGCGGGGTCCATTTTCAACAATGTGATTCCCTGAGGGTTGTGGATTAGCTGACCTGGGCAGCCTTACCATGCCGGCCCACCCTCCCCAGGTGTGCCTCGTTGTGGTCAATATAAACAGAGCTCCAGGCAGCAATAGCCCCTGAAGCTGTGCCTGACTCCATATTCTCTGCCCCGTCAGCAGTCTCGGGGCTGTGCTGGTGGGAGGGAGTGAGGGGCCACAGCTTTGTGGGTGGCCCGGTGTGAGTGAGGTTCTGCTGGTCTTTCTGCAGGAGTTGCCAGGCTGCCGCCTGTAAAGAAGAGGATGTGTCACCCATACCTTCCGCTGGAATTTCTCTCCGGACAGAGGTGAGGAAGGAAAAAAGCAGTGGGGGCCGGGACAGGAGGGGTATCTCAGGCAGGGCAATGGAAAGCTTCTGGAAGAGCGCCCGGGGCCAGGACCACCCTGGCTGGCCTGCAGGCACCAAGTTGGCCTGCGTGCTGTTGCTGGTGTGGCTCCACGGTCCTTCCTCTAGGCTTTCAAGCCCTTGTACATATTCAGGTGTTTTACCTGGAAAGGGTGGGAACAGTTCAGCAGCAGCTGGCCTGGGGCTCAGCTCACGTTTACTCACAGATGCCTCGGCACGGTCCCCCAGCTTTGCAATGAGGACGCTCCTTGCGTGGGGGGTGGGTTGCTGGCTGTATGGGAGATGATTCCCCACCTCTGACCTATTTCAGAATTGTTTACCACTGGAGCAAGTGCCCTGATAGGGTTTTCCTCTGTATAACTCGTGGGTTCAGGATTTTTTTTTCTTTTATGGTTCAAGTTAGATTTTATTCCTCTTTTATGTATTTATAGATATAAGCATGGAAATAATTCATTCCTATAAATACATCTGTGTAACGGGAAGAACTTTTTTCTGTTTTATTTTTAAATTTTATTTTTTTAAATTTTGAAATTTAATTTTATTTATTTTTTTATACAGCACGTTATTATTAGTTATGTATTTTATGCATATACATGTATACAGGTCAATCCCAAACTCCCAACTCATCCCACCACCACCACCCCATGGCTTCCCACACTTGGTGTCCATACGTTTGTTCTCTACCTCTGTGTCTCTATTTCTTCCCTGCAAACCAGTTCATCTGTACCATTTTTAGGCTCCACATATATGCATTAATATACAATATTTGTTTTCCTCTTTCTGACTTACTTCATTCTGTATGACAGTCTCTCGATGCATCGATGTCTCTACAAATGACCCAGTTTCATTCCTCTTAATGGCCGAGTAATATTCCATTTTATATATGTACCACATCTTTATCCATTCATCTGTCTGTGGGCATTTAGGTTGCTTCCATTACCTGGCTCTTGTAAATAGTGCTGCAACGAACATTGTGGTGAATGTGCCTTTTTGAAATACGGTTTTCTCTGGGTATATGCCCAGAAGTGGGATTGCTGGATCAGATGGTAATTCTATTTCTAGTTTTTTTAAGGAAACTCCATACTGTTCTCCATAGTGACTGTATCAATTTACATTCCCACCAATAGTGGAAGAGGGCTCCTTTTGTCCACACCCTCCCCAGAATTGGTTGTTTGTAGATTTTCTGATGATGCCGATTCTAACAGGTGTGAGGTGAAACCTCATTGTAGTTTTGATTTGCATTTCTCTAATAATTAGTGCTGTTGAGCAGCTTTTCATGTGCGTCTTGGCCATCTCTGTGTCTTCTTTGAAGAAACGTCTCTTTAGATCTTCTGCCCATTTTTGTATTGGGTTGTTTGTTTATTTAATATTAAGCTGCATGAGCTGTTTATATATATTGGAGATTAAAGCTCTGTCCATTGATTCGTCTGCAACGATTTTCGCCCATTCTGAGGGATGCCTTTTTCCATTCCCGTGTTTTTTAACAAAAAAGGAAAGAAAGGAAAAGAAGCAGAACACTAATGTGCGTAAAATATGCCTTTTGAAACGGTCGTTTTGAAATATGGACGTCCTTTGAATTTTTTGGTCGATATGTGACCCCAGGATTTGTTTTCAGGGCAGGTGTCATTTACAGGCCTGCAATGATTTTGAATATCAACTGACCATTAGTGCTGGGATTAAAGCTGCTGTTGTGTGAAACGGCCTCAAGGTGGCAGCAGTTCACCCTTACCAAATCTGGTTACTAGGGCAAGAGAGCCTCAGTGGAAGTGGTGTTCTAGATTGGAATTTAAAATGGAATGTGCCAGGAGAAAGCCCCTCACGTTTGTCTCACTACATCTTGTTCGTGTTTTTAATTTAATTTTTTTTATTTTTTATTACAGCAAGTTTGATTACAATGTTTGGCTTGTTGTAGGTGTGGAAGATGTGGTTCTTTTATACATATACAGATGTCTGTTCTTCCTGGGATCCTTTTCCCATGTACGTTATGACAGAATGTTGAGTAGTCCTCTCTTGGTATTCTGTAGGCCTTTGGTGATTATATATGTCACCTGTGTTTGTATATGTCTGTTAACCCCGATATCGTAATGAAACCAATCCTCACACCTTTCCATTGGTGAACCATAAGTTTGTTTAATGAATCTGTGATTGCCCTTCTCCGTGGAAATATATGTCCTGGTATCCATTTCTAGGTAACACCTATAAGTGATATGATATGATATGTGTCTTTCACTTTCTGACTTACTATAAGTCACGTGATTACTTCTAGACTCATCTACGGTGCTGCAAATGGCATTGTGTCCTTTTTTCCCTTGGCTTCTCTTCTGCCTTAGTGGGGTCCATTTTCAACAATGTGATTCCCTGAGGGTTGTGGATTAGCTGACCTGGGCAGCCTTACCCTGCCGGCCCACCCTCCCCAGGTTTGCCTCGTTGAGGTCAATATAAACAGCGCTCCAGGCAGCAATAGCCCCTGAAGCTGTGCGTGACTCCATATTCTCTGCCCCGTCAACAGTCTCGGGGCTGTGCTGGTGGGAGGGAGTGAGGGGCCACAGCTTTGTGGGTGGCCCGGTGTGCAGTGGGGTTCTGCTGGCCTTTCTGCAGGAGTTGCCAGGCTGCCGCCTGTAAAGAAGAGGTTGTGTCACCCATACCTTCCGCTGGAATTTCTCTCCGGACAGAGGTGAGGAAGGAAAAAAGCAGTGGGGGCCGGGACAGGAGGGGTATCTCAGGCAGGGCAATGGAAAGCTTCTGGAAGAGCGCCCGGGGCCAGGACCACCCTGGCTGGCCTGCAGGCACCAAGTTGGCCTGCGTGCTGTCGCTGGTGTGGCTCCACGGTCCTTCCTCTAGGCTTTCAATCCCTTGTACATATTCAGGTGTTTTACCTGGAAAGGGTGGGAACAGTTCAGCAGCATCTGGCCTGGGGCTCAGCTCACGTTTACTCACAGATGCCTCGGCACTGTCCCCCAGCTTTGCAATGAGGACGCTCCTTGCGTGGGGGGTGGGTTGCTGCCTGTATGGGAGATGATTCCCCACCTCTGACCTATTTCAGAATTGTTTACCACTGGAGCAAGTGCCCTGATAGGGTTTTCCTCTGTATAACTCGTGGGTTCAGGATTTTTTTTTCTTTTATGGTTCACGTTAGATTTTATTCCTCTTTTATGTATTTATAGATATAAGCATGGAAATAATTCATTCCTATAAATACATCTGTGTGACGGGAAGAACTTTTTTCTGTTTTATTTTTAAATTTTATTTTTTTAAATTTTGAAATTTAATTTTATTTATTTTTTTATACAGCACGTTATTATTAGTTATGTATTTTATGCATATACATGTATACAGGTCAATCCCAAACTCCCAACTCATCCCACCACCACCACCCCATGGCTTCCCACAGTTGGTGTCCATACGTGTGTTCTGTACCTCTGTGTCTCTATTTCTTCCCTGCAAACCAGTTCATCTGTACCATTTTTAGGCTCCACATATATGCGTTAATATACAATATTTGTTTTCCTCTTTCTGACTTACTTCATTCTGTATGACAGTCTCTCGATCCATCGATGTCTCTACAAATGACCCAGTTTCATTCCTTTTTATGCCGAGTAATATTCCATTTTATATATGTACCACATCTTTATCCATTCATCTGTCTGTGGGCATTTAGGTTGCTTCCATTACCTGGCTCTTGTAAATAGTGCTGCAACGAACATTGTGGTGAATGTGCCTTTTTGAAATACGGTTTTCTCTGGGTATATGGCCAGAAGTGGGACTGCTGGATCAGATGGTAATTCTATTTCTAGATTTTTTAAGGAAACTCCATACTGTTCTCCATAGTGACTGTATCAATTTACATTCCCACCAATAGTGGAAGAGGGCTTCTTTTGTCCACACCCTCCCCAGAATTGGTTGTTTGTAGATTTTCTGATGATGCCGATTCTAACAGGTGTGAGGTGATACCTCATTGTAGTTTTGATTTGCATTTCTCTAATAAATAGTGCTGTTGAGCAGCTTTTCATGTGCGTCTTGGCCATCTCTGTGTCTCCTTTGAAGAAACGTCTCTTTAGATCTTCTGCCCATTTTTTTTTTGGGTTGTTTCTTTTTTTAATATTAAGCTGCATGAGCTGTTTATATATATTGGAGATTAAACCTCTGTCCATTGATTCGTCTGCAACGATTTTCGCCCATTCTGAGGGATGCCTTTTTCCATTCCCGAGTTTTTTAACAAAAAAGGAAAGAAAGGAAAAGAAGCAGAACACTAATGTGCATAAAATATGCCTTTTGAAATGGTCGTTTTGAAATATGGACGTCCTTGGAATTTTTTGGTCGATATGTGACCCCAGGATTTGTTTTCAGGGCAGGTGTCATTTACTGGCCTGCAATGATTTTGAATATCAACTGACCATTAGCGTTGGGATTAAAGCTGCTGTTGTGTGAAACGGCCACAAGGTGGCAGCAGTTCACCCTTACCAAATCTGGTTACTAGGGCAAGAGAGCCTCAGTGGAAGTGGTGTTCTAGATTGGAGTTTAGAATGGAATGTGCCAGGAGAAAGCCCCTCACGTTTGTCTCACTACTTCTTGTTCGTGTTTTTAATTTAATTTTTTATTTTTTCTTACAGCAAATTTGATTACAATATTTGCCTTGTTGTAGGTGTGGAAGATGTGGTTCTTTTACACATATACAGATGTCTGTTCTTCCTGGGATCCTTTTCCCATGTACGTTATGACAGAATGTTGAGTAGTCCTCTCTTGGTATTCTGTAGGTCTTTGGTGATTATATATGTCACCTGTGTTTGTATATGTCTGTTAACCCCGATATCGTAATGAAACCAATCCTCACACCTTTCCATTGGTGAACCATAAGTTTGTTTAATGAATCTGTGATTGCCCTTTTCCGTGGAAATATCTGCCCTGGTATCCATTTTTAGGTAACACCTATAAGTGATATGATAGGATATGTGTCTTTCACTTTCTGACTTACTACAAGTCACGTGATTACTTCTAGACTCATCTACGGTGCTGCAAATGGAATTGTGTCCTTTTTTTCCTTGGCTTCTCTTCTGCCTTAGCGGGGTCCATTTTCAACAATGTGATTCCCTGAGGGTTGTGGATTAGCTGACCTGGGCAGCCTTACCCTGCCGGCCCGCCCTCCCCAGGTGTGCCTCGTTGAGGTCAATATAAACAGCGCTCCAGGCAGCAATAGCCCCTGAAGCTGTGCCTGACTCCATATTCTCTGCCCCGTCAGCAGTCTCGGGGCTGTGCTGGTGGGAGGGAGTGAGGGGCCACAGCTTTGTGGGTGGCCCGGTGTGAGTGGGGTTCTGCGGGCCTTTCTGCAGGAGTTGCCAGGCTGCCGCCTGTAAAGAAGAGGTTGTGTCACCCATACCTTCCGCTGGAATTTCTCTCCGGACAGAGGTGAGGAAGGAAAAAAGCAGTGGGGGCCGGGACAGGAGGGGTATCTCAGGCAGGGCAATGGAAAGCTTCTGGAAGAGCGCCCGGGGCCAGGACCACCCTGGCTGGCCTGCAGGTACCAAGTTGGCCTGTGTGCTGTCGCTGGTGTGGCTCCACGGTCCTTCCTCTAGGCTTTCAAGCCCTTGTACATATTCAGGTGTTTTACCTGGAAAGGGTGGGAACAGTTCAGCAGCAGCTGGCCTGGGGCTCAGCTCACGTTTACTCACAGATGCCTCGGCACGGTCCCCCAGCTTTACAATGAGGACGCTCCTTGCGTGGGGGGTGGGTTGATGGCTGTATGGGAGATGGTTACCCACCTCTGACCAATTTCAGAATTGTTTACCACTGGAGCAAGTGCCCTGATAGGGTTTTCCTCTGTATAACTCGTGGGTTCAGGTTTTTTTTTTCTTTTATGGTTCAAGTTAGATTTTATTCCTCTTTTATGTATTTATAGATATAAGCATGGAAATAATTCATTCCTATAAATACATCTGTGTGACGGGAAGAACTTTTTTCTGTTTTATTTTTAAATTTTATTTTTTTAAATTTTGAACTTTAATTTTATTTATTTTTTTTATACAGCACATTATTATTAGTTATGTATTTTATGCATATACATTTATACAGGTCAATCCCAAACTCCCAACTCATCCCACCACCACCACCCCATGGCTTCCCACACTTGGTGTCCATACGTTTGTTCTCTACCTCTGTGTCTCTATTTCTTCCCTGCAAACCAGTTCATCTGTACCATTTTTAGGCTCCACATATATGCATTAATATACAATATTTGTTTTCCTCTTTCTGACTTACTTCATTCTGTATGACAGTCTCTCGATGCATCGATGTCTCTACAAATGACCCAGGTTCATTCCTCTTAATGGCCGAGTAATATTCCATTTTATATATGTACCACATCTTTATCCATTCATCTGTCTGTGGGCATTTAGGTTGCTTCCATTACCTGGCTCTTGTAAATAGTGCTGCAACGAATATTGTGGTGAATGTGCCTTTTTGAAATACGGTTTTCTCTGGGTATATGCCCAGAAGTGGGATTGCTGGATCAGATGGTAATTCTATTTCTAGTTTTTTTTAAGGAAACTCCATACTGTTCTCCATAGTGACTGTATCAATTTACATTCCCACCAATAGTGGAAGAGGGCTCCTTTTGTCCACACCCTCCCCAGAATTGGTTGTTTGTAGATTTTCTGATGATGCCGATTCTAACAGGTGTGAGGTGAAACCTCATTGTAGTTTTGATTTGCTTTCTCTAATAATTAGTGCTGTTGAGCAGCTTTTCATGTGCGTCTTGGCCATCTCTGTGTCTTCTTTGAAGAAACGTCTCTTTAGATCTTCTGCCTATTTTTGTATTGGGTTGTTTGTTTATTTAATATTAAGCTGCATGAGCTGTTTATATATATTGGAGATTAAAGCTCTGTCCATTGATTCGTCTGCAACGATTTTCGCCCATTCTGAGGGATGCCTTTTTCCATTCCCGTGTTTTTTAACAAAAAAGGAAAGAAAGGAAAAGAAGCAGAACACTAATGTGCGTAAAATATGCCTTTTGAAACGGTCGTTTTGAAATATGGACGTCCTTTGAATTTTTTGGTCGATATGTGACCCCAGGATTTGTTTTCAGGGCAGGTGTCATTTACAGGCCTGCAATGATTTTGAATATCAACTGACCATTAGTGCTGGGATTAAAGCTGCTGTTGTGTGAAACGGCCTCAAGGTGGCAGCAGTTCACCCTTACCAAATCTGGTTACTAGGGCAAGAGAGCCTCAGTGGAAGTGGTGTTCTAGATTGGAATTTAAAATGGAATGTGCCAGGAGAAAGCCCCTCACGTTTGTCTCACTACATCTTGTTCGTGTTTTTAATTTAATTTTTTTTATTTTTTATTACAGCAAGTTTGATTACAATGTTTGGCTTGTTGTAGGTGTGGAAGATGTGGTTCTTTTATACATATACAGATGTCTGTTCTTCCTGGGATCCTTTTCCCATGTACGTTATGACAGAATGTTGAGTAGTCCTCTCTTGGTATTCTGTAGGCCTTTGGTGATTATATATGTCACCTGTGTTTGTATATGTCTGTTAACCCCGATATCGTAATGAAACCAATCCTCACACCTTTCCATTGGTGAACCATAAGTTTGTTTAATGAATCTGTGATTGCCCTTCTCCGTGGAAATATCTGTCCTGGTATCCATTTCTAGGTAACACCTATAAGTGATATGATATGATATGTGTCTTTCACTTTCTGACTTACTACAAGTCACGTGATTACTTCTAGACTCATCTACGGTGCTGCAAATGGCATTGTGTCCTGTTTTCCCTTGGCTACTCTTCTGCCTTAGTGGGGTCCATTTTCAACAATGTGATTCCCTGAGGGTTGTGGATTAGCTGACCTGGGCAGCCTTACCCTGCCGGCCCACCCTCCCCAGGTTTGCCTCGTTGAGGTCAATATAAACAGCGCTCCAGGCAGCAATAGCCCCTGAAGCTGTGCGTGACTCCATATTCTCTGCCCCGTCAACAGTCTCGGGGCTGTGCTGGTGGGAGGGAGTGAGGGCCCACAGCTTTGTGGGTGGCCCGGTGTGAGTGGGGTTCTGCTGGCCTTTCTGCAGGAGTTGCCAGGCTGCCGCCTGTAAAGAAGAGGTTGTGTCACCCATACCTTCCGCTGGAATTTCTCTCCGGACAGAGGTGAGGAAGGAAAAAAGCAGTGGGGGCCGGGACAGGAGGGGTATCTCAGGCAGGGCAATGGAAAGCTTCCGGAAGAGCGCCCGGGGCCAGGACCACCCTGGCTGGCCTGCAGGTACCAAGTTGGCCTGCGTGCTGTCGCTGGTGTGTCTCCACGGTCCTTCCTCTAGGCTTTCAAGCCCTTGTACATATTCAGGTGTTTTACCTGGAAAGGGTGGGAACAGTTCAGCAGCAGCTGGCCTGGGGCTCAGCTCACGTTTACTCACAGATGCTTCGGCACGGTCCCCCAGCTTTACAATGAGGACGCTCCTTGCGTGGGGGGTGGGTTGATGGCTGTATGGGAGATGGTTCCCCACCTCTGACCAATTTCAGAATTGTTTACCACTGGAGCAAGTGCCCTGATAGGTTTTTCCTCTGTATAACTCGTGGGTTCAGGTTTTTTTTTTCTTTTATGGTTCAAGTTAGATTTTATTCCTCTTTTATGTATTTATAGATATAAGCATGGAAATAATTCATTCCTATAAATACATCTGTGTGACGGGAAGAACTTTTTTCTGTTTTATTTTTAAATTTTATTTTTTAAAATTTTGAAATTTAATTTTATTTATTTTTTTATACAGCACGTTATTATTAGTTATGTATTTTATGCATATACATGTATACAGGTCAATCCCAAACTCCCAACTCATCCCACCACCACCACCCCATGGCTTCCCACAGTTGGTGTCCATACGTTTGTTCTCTACCTCTGTGTCTCTATTTCTTCCCTGCAATCCAGTTCATCTGTACCATTTTTAGGCTCCACATATATGCATTAATATACAATATTTGTTTTCCTCTTTCTGACTTACTTCATTCTGTATGACAGTCTCTCGATCCATCGATGTCTCTACAAATGACCCAGTTTCATTCCTCTTAATGGCCGAGTAATATTCCATTTTATATATGTACCACATCTTTATCCATTCATCTGTCTGTGGGCATTTAGGTTGCTTCCATTACCTGGCTATTGTAAATAGTGCTGCAACGAACATTGTGGTGAATGTGCCTTTTTGAAATACGGTTTTCTCTGGGTATATGCCCAGAAGTGGGATTGCTGGATCAGATGGTAATTCTATTTCTAGTTTTTTTAAGGAAACTCCATACTGTTCTCCATAGTGACTGTATCAATTTACATTCCCACCAATAGTGGAAGAGGGCTCCTTTTGTCCACACCCTCCCCAGAATTGGTTGTTTGTAGATTTTCTGATGATGCCGATTCTAACAGGTGTGAGGTGATACCTCATTGTAGTTTTGATTTGCATTTCTCTAATAATTAGTGCTGTTGGGCAGCTTTTCATGTGCGTCTTGGCCATCTCTGTGCCTTCCTTGAAGAAACGTCTCTTTAGATCTTCTGCCCATTTTTGTATTGGGTTGTTTGTTTTTTTAATATTAAGCTGCATGAGTTGTTTATATATATTGGAGATTAAACCTCTGTCCATTGATTCGTCTGCAACGATTTTGGCCCATTCTGAGGGATGCCTTTTTCCATTCCCGTGTTTTTTAACAAAAAAGGAAAGAAAGGAAAAGAAGCAGAACACTAATGTGCGTAAAATATGCCTTTTGAAACGGTCGTTTTGAAATATGGACGTCCTTTGAATATTTTGGTCGATATGTGACCCCAGGATTTGTTTTCAGGGCAGGTGTCATTTACAGGCCTGCAATGATTTTGAATATCAACTGACCATTAGCGTTGGGATTAAAGCTGCTGTTGTGTGAAACGGCCACAAGGTGGCAGCAGTTCACCCTTACCAAATCTGGTTACTAGGGCAAGAGAGCCTCAGTGGAAGTGGTGTTCTAGATTGGAGTTTAGAATGGAATGTGCCAGGAGAAAGCCCCTCACGTTTGTCTCACTACTTCTTGTTCGTGTTTTTAATTTAATTTTTTTTATTTTTTATTACAGCAAGTTTGATTACAATGTTTGGCTTGTTGTAGGTGTGGAAGATGTGGTTCTTTTACACATATACAGATGTCTGTTCTTCCTGGGATCCTTTTCCCATGTATGTTATGACAGAATGTTGAGTAGTCCTCTCTTGGTATTCTGTAGGTCTTTGGTGATTATATATGTCACCTGTGTTTGTATATGTCTGTTAACCCCGATATCGTAATGAAACCAATACTCACACCTTTCCATTGGTGAACCATAAGTCTGTTTAATGAATCTGTGATTGCCCTTCTCCGTGGAAATATCTGCCCTGGTATCCATTTTTAGGTAACACCTATAAATGATATGATATGATATGTGTCTTTCACTTTCTGACTTACTACAAGTCACGTGATTACTTCTAGACTCATCTACGGTGCTGCAAATGGCATTGTGTCCTTTTTTCCCTTGGCTTCTCTTCTGCCTTAGCGGGGTCCATTTTCAACAATGTGATTCCCTGAGGGTTGTGGATTAGCTGACCTGGGCAGCCTTACCCTGCCGGCCCGCCCTCCCCAGGTGTGCCTCGTTGAGGTCAATATAAACAGCGCTCCAGGCAGCAATAGCCCCTGAAGCTGTGCCTGACTCCATATTCTCTGCCCCGTCAGCAGTCTCGGGGCTGTGCTGGTGGGAGGGAGTGAGGGGCCACAGCTTTGTGGGTGGCCCGGTGTGAGTGGGGTTCTGCTGGCCTTTCTGCAGGAGTTGCCAGGCTGCCGCCTGTAAAGAAGAGGTTGTGTCACCCATACCTTCCGCTGGAATTTCTCTCCGGACAGAGGTGAGGAATGAAAAAAGCAGTGGGGGCCGGGACAGGAGGGGTATCTCAGGCAGGGCAATGGAAAGCTTCCGGAAGAGCGCCCGGGGCCAGGACCACCCTGGCTGGCCTGCAGGTACCAAGTTGGCCTGCGTGCTGTCGCTGGTGTGGCTCCACGGTCCTTCCTCTAGGCTTTCAAGCCCTTGTACATATTCAGGTGTTTTACCTGGAAAGGGTGGGAACAGTTCAGCAGCAGCTGGCCTGGGGCTCAGCTCACGTTTACTCACAGATGCTTCGGCACGGTCCCCCAGCTTTACAATGAGGACGCTCCTTGCGTGGGGGGTGGGTTGATGGCTGTATGGGAGATGGTTCCCCACCTCTGACCAATTTCAGAATTGTTTACCACTGGAGCAAGTGCCCTGATAGGTTTTTCCTCTGTATAACTCGTGGGTTCAGGTTTTTTTTTTCTTTTATGGTTCAAGTTAGATTTTATTCCTCTTTTATGTATTTATAGATATAAGCATGGAAATAATTCATTCCTATAAATACATCTGTGTGACGGGAAGAACTTTTTTCTGTTTTATTTTTAAATTTTATTTTTTAAAATTTTGAAATTTAATTTTATTTATTTTTTTATACAGCACGTTATTATTAGTTATGTATTTTATGCATATACATGTATACAGGTCAATCCCAAACTCCCAACTCATCCCACCACCACCACCCCATGGCTTCCCACAGTTGGTGTCCATACGTTTGTTCTCTACCTCTGTGTCTCTATTTCTTCCCTGCAAACCAGTTCATCTGTACCATTTTTAGGCTCCACATATATGCATTAATATACAATATTTGTTTTCCTCTTTCTGACTTACTTCATTCTGTATGACAGTCTCTCGATCCATCGATGTCTCTACAAATGACCCAGTTTCATTCCTCTTAATGGCCGAGTAATATTCCATTTTATATATGTACCACATCTTTATCCATTCATCTGTCTGTGGGCATTTAGGTTGCTTCCATTACCTGGCTATTGTAAATAGTGCTGCAACGAACATTGTGGTGAATGTGCCTTTTTGAAATACGGTTTTCTCTGGGTATATGCCCAGAAGTGGGATTGCTGGATCAGATGGTAATTCTATTTCTAGTTTTTTTAAGGAAACTCCATACTGTTCTCCATAGTGACTGTATCAATTTACATTCCCACCAATAGTGGAAGAGGGCTCCTTTTGTCCACACCCTCCCCAGAATTGGTTGTTTGTAGATTTTCTGATGATGCCGATTCTAACAGGTGTGAGGTGATACCTCATTGTAGTTTTGATTTGCATTTCTCTAATAATTAGTGCTGTTGGGCAGCTTTTCATGTGCGTCTTGGCCATCTCTGTGCCTTCCTTGAAGAAACGTCTCTTTAGATCTTCTGCCCATTTTTGTATTGGGTTGTTTGTTTTTTTAATATTAAGCTGCATGAGTTGTTTATATATATTGGAGATTAAACCTCTGTCCATTGATTCGTCTGCAACGATTTTGGCCCATTCTGAGGGATGCCTTTTTCCATTCCCGTGTTTTTTAACAAAAAAGGAAAGAAAGGAAAAGAAGCAGAACACTAATGTGCGTAAAATATGCCTTTTGAAACGGTCGTTTTGAAATATGGACGTCCTTTGAATATTTTGGTCTATATGTGACCCCAGGATTTGTTTTCAGGGCAGGTGTCATTTACAGGCCTGCAATGATTTTGAATATCAACTGACCATTAGCATTGGGATTAAAGCTGCTGTTGTGTGAAACGGCCACAAGGTGGCAGCAGTTCACCCTTACCAAATCTGGTTACCTGGGCAAGAGAGCCTCAGTGGAAGGGGTGTTCTAGATTGGAGTTTAGAATGGAATGTGCCAGGAGAAAGCCCCTCACGTTTGTCTCACTACTTCTTGTTCGTGTTTTTAATTTAATTTTTTTATTTTTTATTACAGCAAGTTTGATTACAATGTTTGGCTTGTTGTAGGTGTGGAAGATGTGGTTCTTTTACACATATACAGATGACTGTTCTTCCTGGGATCCTTTTCCCATGTATGTTATGACAGAATGTTGAGTAGTCCTCTCTTGGTATTCTGTAGGCCTTTGGTGATTATATATGTCACCTGTGTTTGTATATGTCTGTTAACCCCAATATCGTAATGAAACCAATCCTCACACCTTTCCATTGGTGAACCATAAGTTTGTTTAATGAATCTGTGATTGCCCTTCTCCGTGGAAATATCTGTCCTGGTATCCATTTCTAGGTAACACCTATAAGTGATATGATATGATATGTGTCTTTCACTTTCTGACTTACTACAAGTCACGTGATTACTTCTAGACTCATCTACGGTGCTGCAAATGGCATTGTGTCCTTTTTTCCCTTGGCTTCTCTTCTGCCTTAGCGGGGTCCATTTTCAACAATGTGATTCCCTGAGGGTTGTGGATTAGCTGACCTGGGCAGCCTTACCCTGCCGGCCCGCCCTCCCCAGGTGTGCCACGTTGAGGTCAATATAAACAGCGCTCCAGGCAGCAATAGCCCCTGAAGCTGTGCCTGTCTCCATATTCTCTGCCCCGTCAGCAGTCTCGGGGCTGTGCTGGTGGGAGGGAGTGAGGGGCCACAGCTTTGTGGGTGGACCAGTGTGAGTGGGGTTATGCTGGCCTTTCTGCAGGAGTTGCCAGGCTGCCGCCTGTAAAGAAGAGGATGTGTCACACATACCTTCCACTGGAATTACTCTTCGGACAGAGGTGAGGAAGGAAAAAAGCAGTGGGGGCCGGGACAGGAGGGGTATCTCAGGCAGGGGAATGGAAAGCTTCCGGAAGAGCGCCCGGGGCCAGGACCACCCTGGCTGCCCTGCAGGTACCAAGTTGGCCTGCGTGCTGTCGCTGGTGTGGCTCCACGGTCTTTCCTCTAGGCTTTCAAGCCCTTGTACATATTCAGGTGTTTTACCTGGAAAGGGTGGGAACAGTTCAGCAGCAGCTGGCCTGGGGCTCAGCTCACGTTTACTCACAGATGCCTCGGCACGGTCCCCCAGCTTTACATTGAGGACGCTCCTTGCGTGGGGGGTGGGTTGATGGCTGTATGGGAGATGGTTCCCCACCTCTGACCAATTTCAGAATTGTTTACCACTGGAGCAAGTGCCCTGATAGGGTTTTCCTCTGTATAACTCATGGGTTCAGGTTTTTTTTCTTTTATGGTTCAAGTTAGATTTTATTCCTCTTTTATGTATTTATAGATATAAGCATGGAAATAATTCATTCCTATAAATACATCTGTGTGACGGGAAGAATATTTTCTGTTTTATTTTTAAATTTTAGTTTTTAAAATTTTGAAATTTAATTTTATTTATTTTTTTATACAGCACGTTATTATTAGTTATGTATTTTATGCATATACATGTACACAGGTCAATCCCAAACTCCAAACTCATCCCACCACCACCACCCCATGGCTTCCCACACTTGGTGTCCATACGTTTGTTCTCTACCTCTGTGTCTCTATTTCTTCCCTGCAAACCAGTTCATCTGTACCATTTTTAGGCTCCACATATATGCATTAATATACAATATTTGTTTTCCTCTTTCTGACTTACTTCATTCTGTATGACAGTCTCTCGATCCATCGATGTCTCTACAAATGACCCAGTTTCATTCCTCTTAATGGCCGAGTAATATTCCATTTTATATATGTACCACATCTTTATCCATTCATCTGTCTGTGGGCATTTAGGTTGCTTCCATTACCTGGCTATTGTAAATAGTGCTGCAACGAACATTGTGGTGAATGTGCCTTTTTGAAATACGGTTTTCTCTGGGTATATGCCCAGAAGTGGGATTGCTGGATCAGATGGTAATTCTATTTCTAATTTTTTTAAGGAAACTCCATACTGTTCTCCATAGTGACTGTATCAATTTACATTCCCACCAATATTGGAAGAGGGCTCCTTTTGTCCACACCCTCCCCAGAATTGGTTGTTTGTAGATTTTCTGATGATGCCGATTCTAACAGGTGTGAGGTGAAACCTCTTTGTAGTTTTGATTTGCATTTCTCTAATAATTAGTGCTGTTGAGCAGCTTTTCATGTGCGTCTTGGCCATCTCTGTGTCTTCTTTGAAGAAACGTCTCTTTAGGTCTTCTACCCATTTTTGTATTGGGTTGTTTGTTTATTTAATATTAAGCTGCATGAGCTGTTTATATATATTGGAGATTAAAGCTCTGTCCATTGATTCGTCTGCAACGATTTTCGCCCATTCTGAGGGATGCCTTTTTCCATTCCCGTGTTTTTTAACAAAAAAGGAAAGAAAGGAAAAGAAGCAGAACACTAATGTGCGTAAAATATGCCTTTGGAAACGGTCGTTTTGAAATATGGACGTCCTTTGAATTTTTTGGTTGATATGTGACCCCAGGATTTGTTTTCAGGGCAGGTGTCATTTCCAGGCCTGCAATGATTTTGAATATCAACTGACCATTAGCGCTGGGATTAAAGCTGCTGTTGTGTGAAACGGCCACAAGGTGGCAGCACTTCACCCTTACCAAATCTGGTTACTAGGGCAAGAGAGCCTCAGTGGAAGTGGTGTTCTAGATTGGAATTTAAAATGGAATGTGCCAGGAGAAAGCCCCTCACGTTTGTCTCACTACATCTTGTTCGTGTTTTTAATTTAATTTTTTTTTATTTTTTATTACAGCAAGTTTGATTACAATGTTTGGCTTGTTGTAGGTGTGGAAGATGTGGTTCTTTTACACATATACAGATGTCTGTTCTTCCTGGGATCCTTTTCCCATGTACGTTATGACAGAATGTTGAGTAGTCCTCTCTTGGTATTCTGTAGGCCTTTGGTGATTATATATGTCACCTGTGTTTGTATATGTCTGTTAACCCCAATATCGTAATGAAACCAATCCTCACACCTTTCCATTGGTGAACCATAAGTTTGTTTAATGAATCTGTGATTGCCCTTCTCCGTGGAAATATCTGTCCTGGTATCCATTTATAGGTAACACCTATAAGTGATATGATATGATATGTGTCTTTCACTTTCTGACTTACTACAAGTCACGTGATTACTTCTAGACTCATCTACGGTGCTGCAAATGGCATTGTGTCCTTTTTTCCCTTGGCTTCTCTTCTGCCTTAGCGGGGTCCATTTTCAACAATGTGATTCCCTGAGGGTTGTGGATTAGCTGACCTGGGCAGCCTTACCCTGCCGGCCCGCCCTCTCCAGGTGTGCCTCGTTGAGGTCAATATAAACAGAGCTCCAGGCAGCAATAGCCCCTGAAGCTGTGCCTGACTCCATATTCTCTGCCCCGTCAGCAGTCTCGGGGCTGTGCTGGTGGGAGGGAGTGAGGGGCCACAGCTTTGTGGGTGGCCCGGTGTGAGTGGGGTTCTGCTGGCCTTTCTGCAGGAGTTGCCAGGCTGCCGCCTGTAAAGAAGAGGTTGTGTCACCCATACCTTCCGCTGGAATTTCTCTCCGTACAGAGGTGAGGAAGGAAAAAAGCAGTGGGGGCCGGGACAGGAGGGGTATCTCAGGCAGGGCAATGGAAATCTTCCGGAAGAGCGCCCGGGGCCAGGACCACCCTGGCTGCCCTGCAGGTACCAAGTTGGCCTGTGTGCTGTCGCTGGTGTGGCTCCACGGTCCTTCCTCTAGGCTTTCAAGCCCTTGTACATATTCAGGTGTTTTACCTGGAAAGGGTGGGAACAGTTCAGCAGCAGCTGGCCTGGGGCTCAGCTCACGTTTACTCACAGATGCCTCGGCACGGTCCCCCAGCTTTACAATGAGGACGCTCCTTGAGTGGGAGGTGGGTTGATGGCTGTATGGGAGATGGTTCCCCACCTCTGACCAATTTCAGAATTGTTTACCACTGGAGCAAGTGCCCTGATAGGTTTTTCCTCTGTATAACTCGTGGGTTCAGGTTTTTTTTTTCTTTTATGGTTCAAGTTAGATTTTATTCCTCTTTTATGTATTTATAGATATAAGCATGGAAATAATTCATTCCTATAAATACATCTGTGTGACGGGAAGAACTTTTTTCTGTTTTATTTTTAAATTTTAGTTTTTAAAATTTTGAAATTTAATTTTATTTATTTTTTTATACAGCACGTTATTATTAGTTATGTATTTTATGCATATACATGTACACAGGTCAATCCCAAACTCCCAACTCATCCCACAACCACCACCCCATGGCTTCCCACACTTGGTGTCCATACGTTTGTTCTCTACCTCTGTGTCTCTATTTCTTCCCTGCAAACCAGTTCATCTGTACCATTTTTAGGCTCCACATATATGCATTAATATACAATATTTGTTTTCCTCTTTCTGACTTACTTCATTCTGTATGACACTCTCTCGATCCATCGATGTCTCTACAAATGACCCAGTTTCATTCCTTTTTATGGCCGAGTAATATTCCATTTCATATATGTACCACATCTTTATCCATTCATCTGTCTGTGGGCATTTAGGTTGCTTCCATTACCTGGCTATTGTAAATAGTGCTGCAACGAACATTGTGGTGAATGTGCCTTTTTGAAATACGGTTTTCTCTGGGTATATGCCCAGAAGTGGGATTGCTGGATCAGATGGTAATTCTATTTCTAGTTTTTTTAAGGAAACTCCATACTGTTCTCCATAGTGACTGTATCAATTTACATTCCCACCAATAGTGGAAGAGGGCTCCTTTTGTCCACACCCTCCCCAGAATTGGTTGTTTGTAGATTTTCTGATGATGCCGATTCTAACAGGTGTGAGGTGAAACCTCATTGTAGTTTTGATTTGCATTTCTCTAATAATTAGTGCTGTTGAGCAGCTTTTCATGTGCGTCTTGGCCATCTCTGTGTCTTCTTTGAAGAAACGTCTCTTTAGATCTTCTGCCCATTTTTGTATTGGGTTGTTTGTTTATTTAATATTAAGCTGCATGAGCTGTTTATATATATTGGAGATTAAAGCTCTGTCCATTGATTCGTCTGCAACGATTTTCGCCCATTCTGAGGGATGCCTTTTTCCATTCCCGTGTTTTTTAACAAAAAAGGAAAGAAAGGAAAAGAAGCAGAACATTAATGTGCGTAAAATATGCCTTTTGAAACGGTCGTTTTGAAATATGGACGTCCTTTGAATTTTTTGGTCGATATGTGACCCCAGGATTTGTTTTCAGGGCAGGTGTCATTTACAGGCCTGCAATGATTTTGAATATCAACTGACCATTAGCGCTGGGATTAAAGCTGCTGTTGTGTGAAACGGCCACAAGGTGGCAGCAGTTCACCCTTACCAAATCTGGTTACTAGGGCAAGAGAGCCTCAGTGGAAGTGGTGTTCTAGATTGGAATTTAAAATGGAATGTGCCAGGAGAAAGCCCCTCACGTTTGTCTCACTACATCTTGTTCGTGTTTTTAATTTAATTTTTTTTATTTTTTATTACAGCAAGTTTGATTACAATGTTTGGCTTGTTGTAGGTGTGGAAGATGTGGTTCTTTTACACATATACAGATGTCTGTTCTTCCTGGGATCCTTTTCCCATGTACGTTATGACAGAATGTTGAGTAGTCCTCTCTTGGTATTCTGTAGGCCTTTGGTGATTATATATGTCACCTGTGTTTGTATATGTCTGTTAACCCCAATATCGTAATGAAACCAATCCTCACACCTTTCCATTGGTGAACCATAAGTTTGTTTAATGAATCTGTGATTGCCCTTCTCCGTGGAAATATCTGTCCTGGTATCCATTTATAGGTAACACCTATAAGTGATATGATATGATATGTGTCTTTCACTTTCTGACTTACTACAAGTCACGTGATTACTTCTAGACTCATCTACGGTGCTGCAAATGGCATTGTGTCCTTTTTTCCCTTGGCTTCTCTTCTGCCTTAGCGGGGTCCATTCTCAACAGTGTGATTCCCTGAGGGTTGTGGATTAGCTGACCTGGGCAGCCTTACCCTGCCGGCCCGCCCTCTCCAGGTGTGCCTCGTTGAGGTCAATATAAACAGCGCTCCAGGCAGCAATAGCCCCTGAAGCTGTGCCTGACTCCATATTCTCTGCCCCGTCAGCAGTCTCGGGGCTGTGCTGGTGGGAGGGAGTGAGGGGCCACAGCTTTGTGGGTGGCCCGGTGTGAGTGGGGTTCTGCTGGCCTTTCTGCAGGAGTTGCCAGGCTGCCGCCTGTAAAGAAGAGGATGTGTCACCCATACCTTCCGCTGGAATTTCTCTCCGGACCGAGGTGAGGAAGGAAAAAAGCAGTGGGGGCCGGGACAGGAGGGTTATCTCAGGCAGGGCAATGGAAAGCTTCTGGAAGAGCGCCCGGGGCCAGGACCACCCTGGCTGCCCTGCAGGTACCAAGTTGGCCTGCGTGCTGTCGCTGGTGTTGCTCCACGGTCCTTCCTCTAGGCTTTCAAGCCCTTGTACATATCCAGGTGTTTTACCTGGAAAGGGTGGGAACAGTTCAGCAGCAGCTGGCCTGGGGCTCAGCTCACGTTTACTCACAGATGCCTCGGCACAGTCCCCCAGCTTTACAATGAGGACGCTCCTTGCGTGGGGGGTGGGTTGATGGCTGTATGGGAGATGGTTCCCCACCTCTGACCAATTTCAGAATTGTTTACCACTGGAGCAAGTGCCCTGATAGGGTTTTCCTCTGTATAACTCATGGGTTCATGTTTTTTTTTTCTTTTATGGTTCAAGTTAGATTTTATTCCTCTTTTATGTATTTATAGATATAAGCATGGAAATAATTCATTCCTATAAATACATCTGTGTGACGGGAAGAATTTTTTCGGTTTATTTTTAAATTTTATTTTTTAAAATTTTGTAATTTAATTTTATTTATTTTTTTATACAGCACGTTATTATTAGTTATGTATTTTATGCATATACATATATACAGGTCAATCCCAAACTCCCAACTCATCCCACCACCACCACCCCATGGCTTCCCCACTTGGTGTCCATACGTTTGTTCTCTACCTCTGTGTCTCTATTTCTTCCCTGCAATCCAGTTCATCTGTACCATTTTTAGGCTCCACATATATGCATTAATATACAATATTTGTTTTCATCTTTCTGACTTACTTCATTCTGTATGACAGTCTCTCGATCCATCGATGTCTCTACAAATGACCCAGTTTCATTCCTTTTAATGGCCGAGTAATATTCCATTTTATATATGTACCACATCTTTATCCATTCATCTGTCTGTGGGCATTTAGGTTGCTTCCATTACCTGCCTATTGTAAATAGTGCTGCAACGATCATTGTGGTGAATGTGCCTTTTTGAAATACGGTTTTCTCTGGGTATATGCCCAGAAGTGGGATTGCTGGATCAGATGGTAATTCTATTTCTAATTTTTTTAAGGAAACTCCATACTGTTCTCCATAGTGACTGTATCAATTTACATTCCCACCAGTAGTGGAAGAGGGCTCCTTTTGTCCACACCCTCCCCAGAATTGGTTGTTTGTAGCTTTTCTGATGATGCCGATTCTAACAGGTGTGAGGTGATACCTCATTGTAGTTTTGATTTGCATTTCTCTAATAATTAGTGCTGTTGAGCAGCTTTTCATGTGCGTCTTGGCCATCTCTGAGTCTCCTTTGAAGAAACGTCTCTTTAGATCTTCTGCCCATTTTTTTGGGGGTTGTCTGTTTTTTTAATATTAAGCTACATGAGTTGTTTATATATATTGGAGATTAAAGCTCTGTCCATTGAATCGTCTGCAACGATTTTCGCCCATTCTGAGGGATGCCTTTTTCCATTCCCGTTTTTTTTTAACAAAAAAGGAAAGAAAGGAAAAGAAGCAGAACACTAATGTGCGTAAAATATGCCTTTTGAAACGGTCGTTTTGAAATATGGACGTCCTTTGAATTTTTTGGTCGATATGTGACCCCAGGATTTGTTTTCAGGGCAGGTGTCATTTACAGGCCTGCAATGATTTTGAATATCAACTGACCATTAGCGTTGGGATTAAAGCTGCTGTTGTGTGAAACGGCCACAAGGTGGCAGCAGTTCACCCTTACCAAATCTGGTTACTAGTGCAAGAGAGCCTCAGTGGAAGTGGTGTTCTAGATTGGAGTTTAGAATGGAATGTGCCAGGAGAAAGCCCCTCACGTTTGTCTCACTACTTCTTATTCGTGTTTTTAATTTAATTTTTTATTTATTTATTTATTTTTTTTTCTTTTCTTTTTTTTTTTGTGGTATGCGGGCCTCTCACCGCTGTGGTCTCTCCCGCTGCGGAGCACAGGCTCCGGACGCACAGGCCCAGCGGCCATGGATCACGGGCCCAGCCGCTCCTCGGCATATGGGATCCCCCCAGACCGGGGCACAAACCCGTATCCCCTGCATCGGCAGGCGGACTCCCAACCACTGCGCCACCAGGAAGGCCCTAATTTTTTATTTTTTATTACAGCAAGTTTGATTACAATGTTTGGCTTGTTGTAGGTGTGGAAGATGTGGTTCTTTTACACATATACAGATGTCTGTTCTTCCTGGGATCCTTTTCCCATGTATGTTATGACAGAATGTTGAGTAGTCCTCTCTTGGTATTCTGTAGGTCTTTGGTGATAATATATGTCAACTGTGTTTGTATATGTCTGTTAACCCCGATATCGTAATGAAACCAATACTCACACCTTTCCATTGGTGAACCATAAGTTTGTTTAATGAATCTGTGATTGCCCTTCTCCGTGGAAATATCTGCCCTGGTATCCATTTTTAGGTAACACCTATAAGTGATATGATATGATATGTGTCTTTCACTTTCTGACTTACTACAAGTCACGTGATTACTTCTAGACTCATCTACGGTGCTGCAAATGGCATTGTGTCCTTTTTTCCCTTGGCTTCTCTTCTGCCTTAGCGGGGTCCATTCTCAACAGTGTGATTCCCTGAGGGTTGTGGATTAGCTGACCTGGGCAGCCTTACCCTGCCGGCCCGCCCTCTCCAGGTGTGCCTCGTTGAGGTCAATATAAACAGCGCTCCAGGCAGCAATAGCCCCTGAAGCTGTGCCTGACTCCATATTCTCTGCCCCGTCAGCAGTCTCGGGGCTGTGCTGGTGGGAGGGAGTGAGGGGCCACAGCTTTGTGGGTGGCCCGGTGTGAGTGGGGTTCTGCTGGCCTTTCTGCAGGAGTTGCCAGGCTGCCGCCTGTAAAGAAGAGGATGTGTCACCCATACCTTCCGCTGGAATTTCTCTCCGGACAAAGGTGAGGAAGGAAAAAAGCAGTGGGGGCCGGGACAGGAGGGGTATCTCAGGCAGGGCAATGGAAAGCTTCCGGAAGAGCGCCCGGGGCCAGGACCACCCTGGCTGGCCTGCAGGTACCAAGTTGGCCTGCGTGCTGTCGCTGGTGTGGCTCCACGGTCCTTCCTCTAGGCTTTCAAGCCCTTGTACATATTCAGGTGTTTTACCTGGAAAGGGTGGGAACAGTTCAGCAGCAGCTGGCCTGGGGCTCAGCTCACGTTTACTCACAGATGCCTCGGCATGGTCCCCCAGCTTTACAATGAGGACGCTCCTTGCGTGGGGGGTGGGTTGATGGCTGTATGGGAGATGGTTCCCCACCTCTGACCAATTTCAGAATTGTTTACCACTGGAGCAAGTGCCCTGATAGGGTTTTCCTCTGTATAACTCATGGGTTCATGTTTTTTTTTCTTTTATGGTTCAAGTTAGATTTTATTCCTCTTTTATGTATTTATAGATATAAGCATGGAAATAATTCATTCCTATAAATACATCTGTGTGACGGGAAGAACTTTTTCCTGTTTTATTTTTAAATTTTAGTTTTTAAAATTTTGAAATTTAATTTTATTTATTTTTTTATCCAGCACGTTATTATTAGTTATGTATTTTATGCATATACATGTACACAGGTCAATCCCAAACTCCCAACTCATCCCACCACCACCACCCCATGGCTTCCCACACTTGGTGTCCATACGTTTGTTCTCTACCTCTGTGTCTCTATTTCTTCCCTGCAAACCAGTTCATCTGTACCATTTTTAGGCTCCACATATATGCATTAATATACAATATTTGTTTTCCTCTTTCTGACTTTCTTCATTCTGTATGACACTCTCTCGATCCATCGATGTCTCTACAAATGACCCAGTTTCATTCCTTTTTATGGCCGAGTAATATTCCATTTCATATATGTACCACATCTTTATCCATTCATCTGTCTGTGGGCATTTAGGTTGCTTCCATTACCTGGCTATTGTAAATAGTGCTGCAACGAACATTGTGGTGAATGTGCCTTTTTGAAATACGGTTTTCTCTGGGTATATGCCCAGAAGTGGGATTGCTGGATCAGATGGTAATTCTATTTCTAGTTTTTTTAAGGAAACTCCATACTGTTCTCCATAGTGACTGTATCAATTTACATTCCCACCAATAGTGGAAGAGGGCTCCTTTTGTCCACACCCTCCCCAGAATTGGTTGTTTGTAGATTTTCTGATGATGCCGATTCTAACAGGTGTGAGGTGAAACCTCATTGTAGTTTTGATTTGCATTTCTCTAATAATTAGTGCTGTTGAGCAGCTTTTCATGTGCGTCTTGGCCATCTCTGTGTCTCCTTTGAAGAAACGTCTCTTTAGATCTTCTGCCCATTTTTTGGGGGGTTGTTTGTTTTTTTAATATTAAGCTGCATGAGTTGTTTATATATATTGGAGATTAAACCTCTGTCCATTGATTCATCTGCAACGATTTTGGCCCATTCTGAGGGATGCCTTTTTCCATTCCCTTTTTTTTTAACAAAAAAGGAAAGAAAGGAAAAGAAGCAGAACAGTAATGTGCGTAAAATATGCCTTTTGAAACGGTCGTTTTGAAATATGGACGTCCTTTGAATTTTTTGGTCGATATGTGACCCCAGGATTTGTTTTCAGGGCAGGTGTCATTTACAGGCCTGCAATGATTTTGAATATCAACTGACCATTAGCGTTGGGATTAAAGCTGCTGTTGTGTGAAACGGCCACAAGGTGGCAGCAGTTCACCCTTACCAAATCTGGTTACTAGGGCAAGAGATTCTCAGTGGAAGTGGTGTTCTAGATTGGAGTTTAGAATGGAATGTGCCAGGAGAAAGCCCCTCACGTTTGTCTCACTACTTCTTGTTCGTGTTTTTAAATAATTTTTTTATTTTTTATTACAGCAAGTTTGATTACAATGTTTGGCTTGTTGTAAGTGTGGAAGATGTGGTTGTTTTACACATATACAGATGTATGTTCTTCCTGGGATCCTTTTCCCATGTACGTTATGACAGAATGTTGAGTAGTCCTCTCTTGGTATTCTGTAGGTCTTTGGTGATTATATATGTCACCTGTGTTTGTATATGTCTGTTAACCCCAATATCGTAATGAAACCAATCCTCACACCTTTCCATTGGTGAACCATAAGTTTGTTTCATGAATCTGTGATTGCCCTTCTCCGTGGAAATATCTGCCCTGGTATCCATTTTTAGGTAACACCTATAAGTGATATGATAGGATATGTGTCTTTCACTTTCTGACTTACTACAAGTCACGTGATTAATTCTAGACTCATCTACGGTGCTGCAAATGGCATTGTGTCCTTTTTTCCCTTGGCTTCTCTTCTGCCTTAGTGGGGTCCATTTTCAACAATGTGATTCCCTGAGGGTTGTGGATTAGCTGACCTGGGCAGCCTTACCCTGCCGGCCCGCCCTCCCCATGTGTGCCTCGTTGAGGTCAATATAAACAGAGCTCCACGCAGCAATATCCGCTGAAGCTGTGCCTGACTCCATATTCTCTGCCCCGTCAGCAGTCTCGGGGCTGTGCTGGTGGGAGGGAGTGAGGGGCCACAGCTTTGTGGGTGGCCCGGAGTGAGAGGGGTTCTGCTGGCCTTTCTGCAGGAGTTGCCAGGCTGCCGCCTGTAAAGAAGAGGATGTGTCACTCATACTTTCCGCTGGAATTTCTCTCCGGACAGAGGTGAGGAAGGAAAAAAGCAGTGGGGTCCGGGACAGGAGGGTTATCTCAGGCAGGGCAATGGAAAGCTTCTGGAAGAGCGCCCGGGGCCAGGACCACGCTGGCTGGCCTGCAGGCACCAAGTTGGCCTGCGTGCTGTCGCTGGGGTGGCTCCACGGTCCTTCCTCTAGGCTTTCAAGCCCTTGTACATATTCAGGTGTTTTACCTGGAAAGGTTGGGAACAGTTCAGCAGCAGCTGGCCTGGGGCTCAGCTCACGTTTACTCACAGATGCCTCGGCACGGTCCCCCAGCTTTGCAATGAGGACACTCCTTGCGTGGGGGGTGGGTTGCTGGCTGTATGGGAGATGGTTCCCCACCTCTGACCAATTTCAGAATTGTTTACCGCTGGAGCAAGTGCCGTGATAGGGTTTTCCTCTGTATAACTCGTGGGTTCAATTTGTTTTTTCTTTTATGGTTCAAGTTAGATTTTCTTCCTCTTTTATGTATTTATAAATATAAGCATGGAAATAATTCATTCCTATAAATACATCTGTGTGACGGGAAGAATTTTTTCTGTTTTATTTTTAAATTTTATTTTTTAAAATTTTGAAATTTAATTTTATTTATGTTTTTATACAGCACGTTATTATTAGTTATGTATTTTATGCATATACATATATACAGGTCAATCCCAAACTCCCAACTCATCCCACCACCACCACCCCTTGGCTTCCCCACTTGGTGTCCATACGTTTGTTCTCTACCTCTGTGTCTCTATTTCTTCCCTGCAATCCAGTTCATCTGTACCATTTTTAGGCTCCACATATATGCATTAATATACAATATTTGTTTTCCTCTTTCTGACTTACTTCATTCTGTATGACAGTCTCTCGATCCATCGATGTCTCTACAAATGACCCAGTTTCATTCCTTTTAATGGCCGAGTAATATTCCATTTTATATATGTACCACATCTTTATCCATTCATCTGTCTGTGGGCATTTAGGTTGCTTCCATTACCTGCCTATTGTAAATAGTGCTGCAACGATCATTGTGGTGAATGTGCCTTTTTGAAATACGGTTTTCTCTGGGTATATGCCCAGAAGTGGGATTGCTGGATCAGATGGTAATTCTATTTCTAATTTTTTTAAGGAAACTCCATACTGTTCTCCATAGTGACTGTATCAATTTACATTCCCACCAGTAGTGGAAGAGGGCTCCTTTTGTCCACACCCTCCCCAGAATTGGTTGTTTGTAGCTTTTCTGATGATGCCGATTCTAACAGGTGTGAGGTGATACCTCATTGTAGTTTTGATTTGCATTTCTCTAATAATTAGTGCTGTTGAGCAGCTTTTCATGTGCGTCTTGGCCATCTCTGTGTCTCCTTTGAAGAAACGTCTCTTTAGATCTTCTGCCCATTTTTTGGGGGGTTGTTTGTTTTTTTAATATTAAGCTACATGAGTTGTTTATATATATTGGAGATTAAAGCTCTGTCCATTGATTCGTCTGCAACGATTTTCGCCCATTCTGAGGGATGCCTTTTTCCATTCCCGTTTTTTTTTAACAAAAAAGGAAAGAAAGGAAAAGAAGCAGAACACTAATGTGCGTAAAATATGCCTTTTGAAACGGTCGTTTTGAAATATGGACGTCCTTTGAATTTTTTGGTCGATATGTGACCCCAGGATTTGTTTTCAGGGCAGGTGTCATTTACAGGCCTGCAATGATTTTGAATATCAACTGACCATTAGCGTTGGGATTAAAGCTGCTGTTGTGTGAAACGGCCACAAGGTGGCAGCAGTTCACCCTTACCAAATCTGGTTACTAGTGCAAGAGAGCCTCAGTGGAAGTGGTGTTCTAGATTGGAGTTTAGAATGGAATGTGCCAGGAGAAAGCCCCTCACGTTTGTCTCACTACTTCTTGTTCGTGTTTTTAATTTAATTTTTTATTTATTTATTTATTTTTTTTCTTTTCTTTTTTTTTTTGCGGTATGCGGGCCTCTCACCGCTGTGGTCTCTCCCGCTGCGGAGCACAGGCTCCGGACGCACAGGCCCAGCGGCCATGGATCAAGGGCCCAGCCGCTCCTCGGCATATGGGATCCCCCCAGACCGGGGCACAAACCCGTATCCCCTGCATCGGCAGGCGGACTCCCAACCACTGCGCCACCAGGAAGGCCCTAATTTTTTATTTTTTATTACAGCAAGTTTGATTACAATGTTTGGCTTGTTGTAGGTGTGGAAGATGTGGTTCTTTTACACATATACAGATGTCTGTTCTTCCTGGGATCCTTTTCCCATGTATGTTATGACAGAATGTTGAGTAGTCCTCTCTTGGTATTCTGTAGGCCTTTGGTGATTATATATGTCACCTGTGTTTGTATATGTCTGTTAACCCCAATATCGTAATGAAACCAATACTCACACCTATCCATTGGTGAACCATAAGTTTGTTTAATGAATCTGTGATTGCCCTTCTCCGTGGAAATATCTGCCCTGGTATCCATTTTTAGGTAACACCTATAAGTGATATGATATGATATGTGTCTTTCACTTTCTGACTTACTACAAGTCACGTGATTACTTCTAGACTCATCTACGGTGCTGCAAATGGCATTGTGTCCTTTTTTCCCTTGGCTTCTCTTCTGCCTTAGCGGGGTCCATTCTCAACAATGTGATTCCCTGAGGGTTGTGGATTAGCTGACCTGGGCAGCCTTACCCTGCCGGCCCGCCCTCTCCAGGTGTGCCTCGTTGAGGTCAATATAAACAGCGCTCCAGGCAGCAATAGCCCCTGAAGCTGTGCCTGACTCCATATTCTCTGCCCCGTCAGCAGTCTCGGGGCTGTGCTGGTGGGAGGGAGTGAGGGGCCACAGCTTTGTGGGTGGCCCGGTGTGAGTGGGGTTCTGCTGGCCTTTCTGCAGGAGTTGCCAGGCTGCCGCCTGTAAAGAAGAGGATGTGTCACCCATACCTTCCGCTGGAATTTCTCTCCGGACAAAGGTGAGGAAGGAAAAAAGCAGTGGGGGCCGGGACAGGAGGGGTATCTCAGGCAGGGCAATGGAAAGCTTCCGGAAGAGCGCCCGGGGCCAGGACCACCCTGGCTGGCCTGCAGGTACCAAGTTGGCCTGCGTGCTGTCGCTGGTGTGGCTCCACGGTCCTTCCTCTAGGCTTTCAAGCCCTTGTACATATTCAGGTGTTTTACCTGGAAAGGGTGGGAACAGTTCAGCAGCAGCTGGCCTGGGGCTCAGCTCACGTTTACTCACAGATGCCTCGGCATGGTCCCCCAGCTTTACAATGAGGACGCTCCTTGCGTGGGGGGTGGGTTGATGGCTGTATGGGAGATGGTTCCCCACCTCTGACCAATTTCAGAATTGTTTACCACTGGAGCAAGTGCCCTGATAGGGTTTTCCTCTGTATAACTCATGGGTTCATGTTTTTTTTTCTTTTATGGTTCAAGTTAGATTTTATTCCTCTTTTATGTATTTATAGATATAAGCATGGAAATAATTCATTCCTATAAATACATCTGTGTGACGGGAAGAACTTTTTCCTGTTTTATTTTTAAATTTTAGTTTTTAAAATTTTGAAATTTAATTTTATTTATTTTTTTATCCAGCACGTTATTATTAGTTATGTATTTTATGCATATACATGTACACAGGTCAATCCCAAACTCCCAACTCATCCCACCACCACCACCCCATGGCTTCCCACACTTGGTGTCCATACGTTTGTTCTCTACCTCTGTGTCTCTATTTCTTCCCTGCAAACCAGTTCATCTGTACCATTTTTAGGCTCCACATATATGCATTAATATACAATATTTGTTTTCCTCTTTCTGACTTTCTTCATTCTGTATGACACTCTCTCGATCCATCGATGTCTCTACAAATGACCCAGTTTCATTCCTTTTTATGGCCGAGTAATATTCCATTTCATATATGTACCACATCTTTATCCATTCATCTGTCTGTGGGCATTTAGGTTGCTTCCATTACCTGGCTATTGTAAATAGTGCTGCAACGAACATTGTGGTGAATGTGCCTTTTTGAAATACGGTTTTCTCTGGGTATATGCCCAGAAGTGGGATTGCTGGATCAGATGGTAATTCTATTTCTAGTTTTTTTAAGGAAACTCCATACTGTTCTCCATAGTGACTGTATCAATTTACATTCCCACCAATAGTGGAAGAGGGCTCCTTTTGTCCACACCCTCCCCAGAATTGGTTGTTTGTAGATTTTCTGATGATGCCGATTCTAACAGGTGTGAGGTGAAACCTCATTGTAGTTTTGATTTGCATTTCTCTAATAATTAGTGCTGTTGAGCAGCTTTTCATGTGCGTCTTGGCCATCTCTGTGTCTCCTTTGAAGAAACGTCTCTTTAGATCTTCTGCCCATTTTTTGGGGGGTTGTTTGTTTTTTTAATATTAAGCTGCATGAGTTGTTTATATATATTGGAGATTAAACCTCTGTCCATTGATTCATCTGCAACGATTTTGGCCCATTCTGAGGGATGCCTTTTTCCATTCCCGTTTTTTTTTAACAAAAAAGGAAAGAAAGGAAAAGAAGCAGAACAGTAATGTGCGTAAAATATGCCTTTTGAAACGGTCGTTTTGAAATATGGACGTCCTTTGAATTTTTTGGTCGATATGTGACCCCAGGATTTGTTTTCAGGGAAGGTGTCATTTACAGGCCTGCAATGATTTTGAATATCAACTGACCATTAGCGTTGGGATTAAAGCTGCTGTTGTGTGAAACGGCCACAAGGTGGCAGCAGTTCACCCTTACCAAATCTGGTTACTAGGGCAAGAGATTCTCAGTGGAAGTGGTGTTCTAGATAGGAGTTTAGAATGGAATGTGCCAGGAGAAAGCCCCTCACGTTTGTCTCACTACTTCTTGTTCGTGTTTTTAAATAAATTTTTTATTTTTTATTACAGCAAGTTTGATTACAATGTTTGGCTTGTTGTAAGTGTGGAAGATGTGGTTGTTTTACACATATACAGATGTATGTTCTTCCTGGGATCCTTTTCCCATGTACGTTATGACAGAATGTTGAGTAGTCCTCTCTTGGTATTCTGTAGGTCTTTGGTGATTATATATGTCACCTGTGTTTGTATATGTCTGTTAACCCCGATATCGTAATGAAACCAATCCTCACACCTTTCCATTGGTGAACCATAAGTTTGTTTAATGAATCTGTGATTGCCCTTCTCCGTGGAAATATCTGCCCTGGTATCCATTTTTAGGTAACACCTATAAGTGATATGATAGGATATGTGTCTTTCACTTTCTGACTTACTACAAGTCACGTGATTACTTCTAGACTCATCTACGGTGCTGCAAATGGCATTGTGTCCTTTTTTCCCTTGGCTTCTCTTCTGCCTTAGCGGGGTCCATTTTCAACAATGTGATTCCCTGAGGGTTGTGGATTAGCTGACCTGGGCAGCCTTACCCTGCCGGCCCGCCCTCCCCATGTGTGCCTCGTTGAGGTCAATATAAACAGAGCTCCACGCAGCAATATCCGCTGAAGCTGTGCCTGACTCCATATTCTCTGCCCCGTCAGCAGTCTCGGGGCTGTGCTGGTGGGAGGGAGTGAGGGGCCACAGCTTTGTGGGTGGCCCGGAGTGAGAGGGGTTCTGCTGGCCTTTCTGCAGGAGTTGCCAGGCTGCCGCCTGTAAAGAAGAGGATGTGTCACTCATACCTTCCGCTGGAATTTCTCTCCGGACAGAGGTGAGGAAGGAAAAAAGCAGTGGGGTCCGGGACAGGAGGGTTATCTCAGGCAGGGCAATGGAAAGCTTCTGGAAGAGCGCCCGGGGCCAGGACCACGCTGGCTGGCCTGCAGGCACCAAGTTGGCCTGCGTGCTGTCGCTGGGGTGGCTCCACGGTCCTTCCTCTAGGCTTTCAAGCCCTTGTACATATTCAGGTGTTTTACCTGGAAAGGTTGGGAACAGTTCAGCAGCAGCTGGCCTGGGGCTCAGCTCACGTTTACTCACAGATGCCTCGGCACGGTCCCCCAGCTTTGCAATGAGGACACTCCTTGCGTGGGGGGTGGGTTGCTGGCTGTATGGGAGATGGTTCCCCACCTCTGACCAATTTCAGAATTGTTTACCGCTGGAGCAAGTGCCGTGATAGGGTTTTCCTCTGTATAACTCGTGGGTTCAATTTGTTTTTTCTTTTATGGTTCAAGTTAGATTTTCTTCCTCTTTTATGTATTTATAAATATAAGCATGGAAATAATTCATTCCTATAAATACATCTGTGTGACGGGAAGAATTTTTTCTGTTTTATTTTTAAATTTTATTTTTTAAAATTTTGAAATTTAATTTTATTTATGTTTTTATACAGCAGGTTATTATTAGTTATGTATTTTATGCATATACATGTATACAGGTCAATCCCAAACTCCCAACTCATCCCACCACCACCACCCCATGGCTTCCCACACTTGGTGTCCATACGTTTGTTCTCTACCTCTGTGTCTCTATTTCTTCCCTGCAAACCAGTTCATCTGTACCATTTTTTTAGGTTCCACATATATGCATTAATATACAATATTTGTTTTCCTCTTTCTGACTTACTGCATTCTGTATGACAGTCTCTCGATCCATCGATGTCTCTACAAATGACCCAGTTTCATTCCTTTTTATGGCCGAGTAATATTCCATTTCATATATGTACCACATCTTTATCCATTCATCTGTCTGTGGGCATTTAGGATGCTTCCATTACCTGGCTATTGTAAATAGTGCTGCAACGAACATTGTGGTGAATGTGCCTTTTTGAAATACGGTTTTCTCTGGGTATATGCCCAGAAGTGGGATTGCTGGATCAGATGCTAATTCTATTTCTAGTTTTTTTAAGGAAACTCCATAATGTTCTCCACAGTGACTGTATCAATTTACATTCCCACCAATAGTGGAAGAGAGCTCCTTTTGTCCACACCCTCCCCAGAATTGGTTGTTTGTAGATTTTCTGATGATGCCGATTCTAACAGGTGTGAGGTGATACCTCATTGTAGTTTTGATTTGCATTTCTCTAATAATTAGTGCTGTTGAGCAGCTTTTCATGTGCGTCTTGGCCATCTCTGTGTCTCCTTTGAAGAAACGTCTCTTTAGATCTTCTGCCCATTTTTTTTGTGTTGTTTGTTTTTTTTTAATATTAAGCTGCATGAGCTGTTTATATATATTCGAGATTAAACCTCTGTCCATTGATTCGTCTGCAACGATTTTCGCCCATTCTGAGGGATGCCTTTTTCCATTCCCGTGATTTTTAACAAAAAAGGAAAGAAAGGAAAAGAAGCAGGACACTAATGTGCGTAAAATATGCCTTTTGAAACGGTCGTTTTGAAATATGGACGTCCTTTGAATTATTTGGTCGATATGTGACCCCAGGATTTGTTTTCAGGGCAGATGTCATTTACAGGTCTGCAATGATTTTGAATATCAACTGACCATTAGCGTTGGGATTAAAGCTGCTGTTGTGTGAAACGGCCACAAGGTGGCAGCAGTTCACCCTTACCAAATCTGGTTACTAGGGCAAGAGAGCCTCAGTGGAAGTGGTGTTCTAGATTGGAGTTTAGAATGGAATGTGCCAGGAGAAAGCCCCTCACGATTGTCTCACTACTTCTTGTTCGTGTTTTTAATTTAATTTTTTATTTATTTATTTTTTTTTCTTTTCTTTTTTTTTTTTTTGCGGTATGCGGGCCTCTCACCGCTGTGGTCTCTCCCGCTGCGGAGCACAGGCTCCGGACGCACAGGCCCAGAGGCCATGGATCACGGGCCCAGCCGCTCCTCGGCATATGGGATCCCCCCAGACCAGGGCACAAACCCGTATCCCCTGCATCGGCAGGCGGACTCCCAACCACTGCGCCACCAGGAAGGCCCTAATTTTTTATTTTTTATTACAGCATTTTGAATACAAAGTTTGGCTTGTTGTAGGTGTGGAAGATGTGGTTCTTTTACACATATACAGATGTCTGTTCTTCCTGGGATCCTTTTCCCATGTACGTTATGACAGAATGTTGAGTAGTCCTCTCTTGGTATTCTGTAGGTCTTTGGTGATTATATATGTCACCTGTGTTTGTAGATGTCTGTTAACCCCGATATCGTAATGAAACCAATCCTCACACCTTTCCATTGGTGAACCATAAGTTTGTTTCATGAATCTGTGATTGCCCTTCTCCGTGGAAATATCTGCCCTGGTATCCATTTTTAGGTAACACCTATAAGTGATATGATAGGATATGTGTCTTTCACTTTCTGACTTACTACAAGTCACGTGATTACTTCTAGACTCATCTACGGTGCTGCAAATGGCATTGTGTCCTTTTTTCCCTTGGCTTCTCTTCTGCCTTAGCGGGGTCCATTTTCAACAATGTGATTCCCTGAGGGTTGTGGATTAGCTGACCTGGGCAGCCTTACCCTGCCGGCCCGCCCTCCCCAGGTGTGCCTCGTTGAGGTCAATATAAACAGAGCTCCAGGCAGCAATAGCCCCTGAAGCTGTGCCTGACTCCATATTCTCTGCCCCGTCAGCAGGCTCCGGGCTCTGCTGGTGGGAGGGAGTGAGGGGCCACAGCTTTGTGGTTGGCCCGGTGTGAGTGGGGTTCTGCTGGCCTTTCTGCAGGAGTTGCCAGGCTGCCACCTGTAAAGAAGAGGATGTGTCACTCATACCTTCCGCTGGAATTTCTCTCCGGACAGAGGTGAGGAAGGAAAAAAGCAGTGGGGGCCGGGACAGGAGGGGTATCTCAGGCAGGGCAATGGATAGCTTCCGGAAGAGCACCCGGGGCCAGGACCACCCTGGCTGGCCTGCAGGCACCAAGTTGGCCTGTGTGCTGTCGCTGGTGTGGCTCCACGGTCCTTCCTCTAGGCTTTCAAGCCCTTGTACATATTCAGGTGTTTTACCTGGAAAGGGTGGGAACAGTTCAGCAGCAGCTGGCCTGGGGCTCAGCTCACGTTTACTCACAGATACCTCTGCACGGTCCCCCAGCTTTGCAATGAGGACCCTCCTTGCGTGGGGGGTGGGTTGATGGCTGTATGGGAGATGGTTCCCCACATCTGACCAATTTCAGAATTGTTTACCACTGGAGCAAGTGCCGTGATAGGGTTTACCTCTGTATAACGCGTGGGTTCACTTTTTTTTTCTTTTATGGTTCAAGTTAGATTTTATTCCTCTTTTATGTATTTATAAATATAAGCATGGAAATAATTCATTCCTATAAATACATCTGTGTGACGGGAAGAATTTTTTCTGTTTTATTTTTAAATTTTAGTTTTTTAACTTTTGAAATTTAATTTTATTTATGTTTTTATACAGCAGGTTATTATTAGTTATGTATTTTATGCATACACATGTATACAGGTCAATCCCAATCTCCCAACTCATCCCACCACCACCACCCCATAGCTTCCCACACTTGATGTACATACGTTTGTTCTGTACCTCTGTGTCTCTATTTCTTCCCTGCAAGCTCTTTCATCTGTACCATTTTTATAGGTTCCACATATATGCATTAATATACTATATTTGTTTTCCTCTTTCTGACTTACTTCATTCTGTATGACAGTCTCTCAATCCATCAATGTCTCTACAAATGACCCAGTTTCATTCCTTTTTATGGCCGAGTAATATTCTATTTCATATATGTACCACCTCTTTATCCATTCATCTGTCTGTGGGCATTTAGGTTGCTTCCATTACCTGGCTATTGTAAATAGTGCTGCAATGAACATTGTGGGGAATGTGCCTTTTTGATTTACGGTTTTCTCTGGGTATATGCCCAGAAGTGGGATTGCTGGATCAGATGGTAATTCTATTTCTAGTTTTTTTAAGGAAACTCCATACTCTTCTCCATAGTGACTGTATCAATTTACATTCCCACCAATAGTGGAAGAGGGCTCCTTTTGTCCACACCCTCCCCAGAATTGGTTGTTTGTAGATTTTCTGATGATGCCGATTCAAACAGGTTTGAGGTGATACCTCATTGTAGTTTTGATTTGCATTTCTCTAATAATTAGTGCTGTTGAGCAGCTTTTCATGTGCGTCTTGGCCATCTCTGTGCCTTCCTTGAAGAAACGTCTCTTTAGATCTTCTGCCCATTTTTGTATTGGGTTGTTTGTTTTTTTTAATATTAAGCTGCATGAGTTGTTTATATATATTGGAGATTAAACCTCTATCCATTGATTCGTCTGCAACGATTTTCGCCCATTCTGAGGGATGCCTTTTTCCATTCCCGTGTTTTTTAACAAAAAAGGAAAGAAAGGAAAAGAAGCAGAACACTAATGTGCGTAAAATATGCCTTTTGAAACGGTCGTTTTGAAATATGGACGTCCTTTGAATATTTTGGTCGATATGTGACCCCAGGATTTGTTTTCAGGGCAGGTGTCATTTACAGGCCTGCAATGATTTTGAATATCAACTGACCATTAGCGTTGGGATTAAAGCTGCTGTTGTGTGAAACGGCCACAAGGTGGCAGCAGTTCACCCTTACCAAATCTGGTTAACTGGGCAAGAGAGCCTCAATGGAAGTGGTGTTCTAGATTGGAGTTTAGAATGGAATGTGCCAGGAGAAAGCCCCTCACGTTTGTCTCACTACTTCTTGTTCGTGTTTTTATTAATTTTTTTATTTTTTATTACAGCAAGTTTGATTACAATGTTTGGCTTGTTGTAGGTGTGGAAGATGTGGTTCTTTTACACATATACACATGTCTGTTCTTCCTGGGATCCTTTTCCCATGTACGTTATGACAGAATGTTGAGTAGTCCTCTCTTGGTATTCTGTAGGTCTTTGGTGATTATATATGTCACCTGTGTTTGTAGATGTCTGTTAACCCCGATATCGTAATGAAACCAATCCTCACACCTTTCCATTGGTGAACCATAAGTTTGTTTAATGAATCTGTGATTGCCCTTCTCCGTGGAAATATCTGCCCTGGTATCCATTTTTAGGTAACACCTATAAGTGATATGATATGATATGTGTCTTTCACTTTCTGACTTACTACAAGTCACGTGATTACTTCTAGACTCATCTACGGTGCTGCAAATGGCATTGTGTCCTTTTTTCCCTTGGCTTCTCTTCTGCCTTAGCGGGGTCCATTTTCAACAATGTGATTCCCTGAGGGTTGTGGATTAGCTGACCTGGGCAGCCTTACCCTGCCGGCCCGCCCTCCCCAGGTGTGCCTCGTTGAGGTCAATATAAACAGAGCTCCAGGCAGCAATAGCCCCTGAAGCTGTGCCTGACTCCATATTCTCTGCCCCGTCAGCAGGCTCCGGGCTCTGCTGGTGGGAGGGAGTGAGGGGCCACAGCTTTGTGGTTGGCCCGGTGTGAGTGGGGTTCTGCTGGCCTTTCTGCAGGAGTTGCCAGGCTGCCACCTGTAAAGAAGAGGATGTGTCACTCATACCTTCCGCTGGAATTTCTCTCCGGACAGAGGTGAGGAAGGAAAAAAGCAGTGGGGGCCGGGACAGGAGGGGTATCTCAGGCAGGGCAATGGATAGCTTCCGGAAGAGCACCCGGGGCCAGGACCACCCTGGCTGGCCTGCAGGCACCAAGTTGGCCTGTGTGCTGTCGCTGGTGTGGCTCCACGGTCCTTCCTCTAGGCTTTCAAGCCCTTGTACATATTCAGGTGTTTTACCTGGAAAGGGTGGGAACAGTTCAGCAGCAGCTGGCCTGGGGCTCAGCTCACGTTTACTCACAGATACCTCTGCACGGTCCCCCAGCTTTGCAATGAGGACCCTCCTTGCGTGGGGGGTGGGTTGATGGCTGTATGGGAGATGGTTCCCCACATCTGACCAATTTCAGAATTGTTTACCACTGGAGCAAGTGCCGTGATAGGGTTTACCTCTGTATAACGCGTGGGTTCACTTTTTTTTTCTTTTATGGTTCAAGTTAGATTTTATTCCTCTTTTATGTATTTATAAATATAAGCATGGAAATAATTCATTCCTATAAATACATCTGTGTGACGGGAAGAATTTTTTCTGTTTTATTTTTAAATTTTAGTTTTTTAACTTTTGAAATTTAATTTTATTTATGTTTTTATACAGCAGGTTATTATTAGTTATGTATTTTATGCATACACATGTATACAGGTCAATCCCAATCTCCCAACTCATCCCACCACCACCACCCCATAGCTTCCCACACTTGATGTACATACGTTTGTTCTGTACCTCTGTGTCTCTATTTCTTCCCTGCAAGCTCTTTCATCTGTACCATTTTTATAGGTTCCACATATATGCATTAATATACTATATTTGTTTTCCTCTTTCTGACTTACTTCATTCTGTATGACAGTCTCTCAATCCATCAATGTCTCTACAAATGACCCAGTTTCATTCCTTTTTATGGCCGAGTAATATTCTATTTCATATATGTACCACCTCTTTATCCATTCATCTGTCTGTGGGCATTTAGGTTGCTTCCATTACCTGGCTATTGTAAATAGTGCTGCAATGAACATTGTGGGGAATGTGCCTTTTTGATTTACGGTTTTCTCTGGGTATATGCCCAGAAGTGGGATTGCTGGATCAGATGGTAATTCTATTTCTAGTTTTTTTAAGGAAACTCCATACTCTTCTCCATAGTGACTGTATCAATTTACATTCCCACCAATAGTGGAAGAGGGCTCCTTTTGTCCACACCCTCCCCAGAATTGGTTGTTTGTAGATTTTCTGATGATGCCGATTCAAACAGGTTTGAGGTGATACCTCATTGTAGTTTTGATTTGCATTTCTCTAATAATTAGTGCTGTTGAGCAGCTTTTCATGTGCGTCTTGGCCATCTCTGTGCCTTCCTTGAAGAAACGTCTCTTTAGATCTTCTGCCCATTTTTGTATTGGGTTGTTTGTTTTTTTTAATATTAAGCTGCATGAGTTGTTTATATATATTGGAGATTAAACCTCTATCCATTGATTCGTCTGCAACGATTTTCGCCCATTCTGAGGGATGCCTTTTTCCATTCCCGTGTTTTTTAACAAAAAAGGAAAGAAAGGAAAAGAAGCAGAACACTAATGTGCGTAAAATATGCCTTTTGAAACGGTCGTTTTGAAATATGGACGTCCTTTGAATATTTTGGTCGATATGTGACCCCAGGATTTGTTTTCAGGGCAGGTGTCATTTACAGGCCTGCAATGATTTTGAATATCAACTGACCATTAGCGTTGGGATTAAAGCTGCTGTTGTGTGAAACGGCCACAAGGTGGCAGCAGTTCACCCTTACCAAATCTGGTTAACTGGGCAAGAGAGCCTCAATGGAAGTGGTGTTCTAGATTGGAGTTTAGAATGGAATGTGCCAGGAGAAAGCCCCTCACGTTTGTCTCACTACTTCTTGTTCGTGTTTTTAATTTAATTTTTTTATTTTTTATTACAGCAAGTTTGATTACAATGTTTGGCTTGTTGTAGGTGTGGAAGATGTGGTTCTTTTACACATATACACATGTCTGTTCTTCCTGGGATCCTTTTCCCATGTACGTTATGACAGAATGTTGAGTAGTCCTCTCTTGGTATTCTGTAGGTCTTTGGTGATTATATATGTCACCTGTGTTTGTAGATGTCTGTTAACCCCGATATCGTAATGAAACCAATCCTCACACCTTTCCATTGGTGAACCATAAGTTTGTTTAATGAATCTGTGATTGCCCTTCTCCGTGGAAATATCTGCCCTGGTATCCATTTTTAGGTAACACCTATAAGTGATATGATATGATATGTGTCTTTCACTTTCTGACTTACTACAAGTCACGTGATTACTTCTAGACTCATCTACGGTGCTGCAAATGGCATTGTGTCCTTTTTTCCCTTGGCTTCTCTTCTGCCTTAGCGGGGTCCATTTTCAACAATGTGATTCCCTGAGGGTTGTGGATTAGCTGACCTGGGCAGCCTTACCCTGCCGGCCCGCCCTCCCCAGGTGTGCCTCGTTGAGGTCAATATAAACAGCGCTCCAGGCAGCAATAGCCCCTGAAGCTGTGCCTGACTCCATATTCTCTGCCCTGTCAGCAGTCTCGGGGCTGTGCTGGTGGGAGGGAGTGAGGGGCCACAGCTTTGTGGGTGGCCCGGTGTGAGTGGGGTTCTGCTGGCCTTTCTGCAGGAGTTGCCAGGCTGCCGCCTGTAAAGAAGAGGTTGTGTCACCCATACCTTCCGCTGGAATTTCTCTCCGGACAGAGGTGAGGAAGGAAAAAAGCAGTGGGGGCCTGGACAGGAGGGGTATCTCAGGAAGGGCAATGGAAAGCTTCTGGAAGAGCGCCCGGGGCCAGGACCACCCTGGCTGGCCTGCAGGTACCAAGTTGGCCTGCGTGCTGTCGCTGGTGTGGCTCCACGGTCCTTCCTCTAGGCTTTCAAGCCCTTGTACATATTCAGGTGTTTTACCTGGAAAGGGTGGGAACAGTTCAGCAGCAGCTGGCCTGGGGCTCAGCTCACGTTTACTCACAGATGCCTCGGCACGGTCCCCCAGCTTTACAATGAGGACGCTCCTTGCGTGGGGGGTGGGTTGCTGGCTGTATGGGAGATGGTTCCCCACCTCTGACCAATTTCAGAATTGTTTACCACTGGAGCAAGTGCCCTGATAGGGTTTTCCTCTGTATAACACGTGGGTACAGGTTTTTTTTTCTTTTATGTTTCAAGTTAGATTTTATTCCTCTTTTATGTATTTATAGATATAAGCATGGAAATAATTCATTCCTATAAATACATCTGTGTGACGGGAAAAATTTTTTCTGTTTTATTTTTAAATTTTAGTTTTTAAAATTTTGAAATTTAATTTTATTTATTTTTTTATACAGCACGTTATTATTAGTTATGTATTTTATGCATATACATGTACACAGGTCAATCCCAAACTCCCAACTCATCCCACCACCACCACCCCATGGCTTCCCACACTTGGTGTCCATACGTTTGTTCTCTACCTCTGTGTCTCTATTTCTTCCCTGCAAACCAGTTCATCTGTACCATTTTTAGGCTCCACATATATGCATTAATATACAATATTTGTTTTCCTCTTTCTGACTTTCTTCATTCTGTATGACACTCTCTGGATCCATCGATGTCTCTACAAATGACCCAGTTTCATTCCTTTTTATGGCCGAGTAATATTCCATTTCATATATGTACCACATCTTTATCCATTCATCTGTCTGTGGGCATTTAGGTTGCTTCCATTACCTGGCTATTGTAAATAGTGCTGCAACGAACATTGTGGTGAATGTGCCTTTTTGATTTACGGTTTTCTCTGGGTATATGCCCAGAAGTGGGATTGCTGGATCAGATGGTAATTCTATTTCTAGTTTTTTTAAGGAAACTCCATACTGTTCTCCATAGTGACTGTATCAATTTACATTCCCACCAATAGTGGAAGAGGGCTCCTTTTGTCCACACCCTCCCCAGAATTGGTTGTTTGTAGATTTTCTGATGATGCCGATTCTAACAGGTTTGAGGTGAAACCTCATTGTAGATTTGATTTGCATTTCTCTGATAATTAGTGCTGTTGAGCAGCTTTTCATGTGCGTCTTGGCCATCTCTGTGTCTCCTTTGAAGAAACGTCTCTTTAGATCTTCTGCCCATTTTTGTATTGGGTTGTTTGTTTTTTTTAATATTAAGCTGCAAGAGTTGTTTATATATATTGGAGATTAAACCTCTGTCCATTGATTCGTCTGCAACGATTTTCGCCTATTTTGAGGGATGCCTTTTTCCATTCCCGTGTTTTTTAACAAAAAAGGAAAGAAAGGAAACGAAGCAGAACACTAATGTGCGTAAAATATGCCTTTTGAAACGGTCGTTTTGAAATATGGAAGTCCTTTGAATATTTTGGTCGATATGTGAACCCAGGATTTGTTTTCAGGGCAGGTGTCATTTACAGGCCTGCAATGATTTTGAATATCAACTGACCATTAGCGTTGGGATTAAAGCTGCTGTTGTGTGAAACGGCCACAAAGTGGCAGCAGTTCACCCTTACCAAATCTGGTTACTAGGGCAAGAGAGCCTCAGTGGAAGTGGTGTTTTGGATTGGAATTTAAAATGGAATGTGCCAGGAGAAAGCCCCTCACGTTTGTCTCACTACATCTTGTTCGTGTTTTTAATTTAATTTATTTTATTTTTTATCACACCCAATTTGATTACAATGTTTGGCTTGTTGTAGGTGTGGAAGATGTGGTTCTTTTACACATATACACATGTCTGTTCTTCCTGGGATCCTTTTCCCATGTACATTATGACAGAATGTTGAGTAGTTCTCTCTTGGTATTCTGTAGGTGTTTGGTGATTATATATGTCACCTGTGTTTGTATATGTCTGTTAACCCCGATATCGTAATGAAACCAATCCTCACACCTTTCCATTGGTGAACCATAAGTTTGTTTAATGAATCTGTGATTGCCCTTCTCCGTGGAAATATCTGCCCTGGTATCCATTTTTAGGTAACACCTATAAGTGATATGATATGATATGTGTCTTTCACTTTCTGACTTACTACAAGTCACGTGATTACTTCTAGACTCATCTACGGTGCTGCAAATGGCATTGTGTCCTTTTTTCCCTTGGCTTCTCTTCTGCCTTATTGGGGTCCATTCTCAACAATGTGATTCCCTGAGGGTTGTGGATTAGCTGACCTGGGCAGCCTTACCCTGCCGGCCCGCCCTCCCCAGGTGTGCCTCGTTGAGGTCAATATAAACAGCGCTCCAGGCAGCAATAGCCGATGAACCTGTGCCTGACTCCATATTCTCTGCCCCGTCAGCAGTCTCGGGGCTGTGCTGGTGGGAGGGAGGGAGGGGCCCCAGCTTTGTGGGTGGCCCGGTGTGAGTGGGGTTCTGCTGGCCTTTCTGCAGGAGTTGCCAGGCTGCCGCCTGCAAAGAAGAGGTTGTGTCACCCATACCTTCCGCTGGAATTTCTCTCCGGACAGAGGTGAGGAAGGAAAAAAGCAGTGGGGTCCGGGACAGGAGGGGTATCTCAGGCAGGGCAATGGAAAGCTTCTGGAAGAGCGCCCGGGGCCAGGACCACCCTGGCTGGCCTGCAGGCACCAAGTTGGCCTGCGTGCTGTCGCTGGTGTGGCTCCACGGTCCTTCCTCTAGGCTTTCAAGCCCTTGTACATATTCAGGTGTTTTACCTGGAAAGGGTGGGAACAGTTCAGCAGCAGCTGGCCTGGGGCTCAGCTCACGTTTACTCACAGATGCCTCGGCACGGACCCCCAGCTTTGCAATGAGGACGCTCCTTGCGTGGGGGGTGGGTTGATGGCTGTATGGGAGATGGTTCCCCACCTCTGACCAATTTCAGAATTGTTTGCAACTGGAGCAAGTGCCCTGATAGGGTTTTCCTCTGTATAACTCGTGGGTTCACGTTTTTTTTTCTTTTATGGTTCAAGTTAGATTTTATTCCTCTTTTATGTATTTATAGATATAAGCATGGAAATAATTCATTCCTATAAATACATCTGTGTGACGGGAAGAACTTTTTTCTGTTTTATTTTTAAATTTTATTTTTTAAAATTTTGAAATTTAATTTTATTTATTTTTTTTATACAGCACGTTATTATTAGTTATGTATTTTATGCATATACATGTACACAGGTCTATCCCAAACTCCCAACTCATCCCACCACCACCACCCCATGGCTTCCCACACTTGCTGTCCTTACGTTTGTTCTCTACCTCTGTGTCTCTATTTCTTCCCTGCAAACCAGTTCATCTGTACCATTTTTAGGCTCCACATATATGCATTAATATACAATATTTGTTTTCCTCTTTCTGACTTACTTCATTCTGTATGACAGTCTCTCGATCCATCGATGTCTCTACAAATGACCCAGTTTCATTCCTTTTTATGGCCGAGTAATATTCCATTTCATATATGTACCACATCTTTATCCATTCATCTGTCTGTGGGCATTTAGGTTGCTTCCATTACCTGGCTATTGTAAATAGTGCTGCAATGAACATTGTGGTGAATGTGCCTTTTTGATTTACGGTTTTCTCTGGGTATATGCCCAGAAGTGGGATTGCTGGATCAGATGGTAATTCTATTTCTAGTTTTTTTTAAGGAAACTCCATACTGTTCTCCATAGTGACTGTATCAATTTACATTCCCACCAATAGTGGAAGAGGGCTCCTTTTGTCCACGCCCTCCCCAGAATTGGTTGTTTGTAGATTTTCTGATGATGCCGATTCTAACAGGTGTGAGGTGAAACCTCATTGTAGTTTTGATTTGCATTTCTCTGATAATTAGTGCTGTTGAGCAGCTTTTCATGTGCGTCTAGGCCATCTCTGTGTCTCCTTTGAAGAAACGTCTCTTTAGATCTTCTGAACATTTTTTTGGGTTGTTTGTTTTTTTAATATTAAGCTGCATGAGCTGTTTATATATATTGGAGATTAAACCTCTGTCCATTGATTCATCTGCAACGATTTTCGTCCATTCTGAGGGATGCCTTTTTCCATTCCCGTGTTTTTTTAACAAAAAAGGAAAGAAAGGAGAAGAAGCAGAACACTAATGTGCGTAAAATATGCCTTTTGAAATGGTCGTTTTGAAATATGGACGTCCTTTGAATATTTTGGTCGATATGTGACCCCAGGATTGTTTTCAGGGCAGGTGTCATTTACAGGCCTGCAATGATTTTGAATATCAACTGACCATTAGCGTTGGGATTAAAGCTGCTGTTGTGTGAAACGGCCACAAGGTGGCAGCATTTCACCCTTACCAAATCTGGTTACTAGGGCAAGAGAGCCTCAGTGGAAGTGGTGTTCTAGATTGGAGTTTAGAATGGAATGTGCCAGGAGAAAGCCCCTCACGTTTGTCTCACTACTTCTTGTTCGTATTTTTAATTTAATTTTTTATTTTTTCTTACAGCAAGTTTGATTACAACGTTTGGCTTGTTGTAGGTGTGGAAGATGTGGTTCTTTTACACATATACACATGTCTGTTCTTCCTGGGATCCTTTTCCCATGTACGTTATGACAGAATGTTGAGTAGTCCTCTCTTGGTATTCTGTAGGTCTTTGGTGATTATATATGTCACCTGTGTTTGTAGATGTCTGTTAACCCCGATATCGTAATGAAACCAATCCTCACACCTTTCCTTTGGTGAACCATAAGTTTGTTTAATGAATCTGTGATTGCCCTTCTCCGTGGAAATAGCTGCCCTGGTATCCATTTTTAGGTAACACCTATAAGTGATATGATATGATATGTGTCTTTCACTTTCTGACTTACTACAAGTCACGTGATTACTTCTAGACTCATCTACGGTGCTGCAAATGGCATTGTGTCCTTTTTTCCCTTGGCTTCTCTTCTGCCTTAGCGGGGTCCATTTTCAACAATGTGATTCCCTGAGGGTTGTGGATTAGCTGACCTGGGCAGCCTTACCCTGCCGGCCCGCCCTCCCCAGGTGTGCCTCGTTGAGGTCAATATAAACAGCGCTCCAGGCAGCATTAGCCCCTGAAGCTGTGCCTGACTCCATATTCTCTGCCCCGTCAGCAGTCTCAGGGCTTTGCTGGTGGGATGGAGTGAGGGGCCACAGCTTTGTGGGTGGCCCGGTGTGAGTGGGGTTCTGCTGGCCTTTCTGCAGGAGTTGCCAGGCTGCCGCCTGTAAAGAAGAGGTTGTGTCACCCATACCTTCCGCTGGAATTTCTCTCCGGACAGAGGTGAGGAAGGAAAAAAGCAGTGGGGTCCGGGACAGGAGGGGTATCTCAGGCAGGGCAATGGAAAGCTTCTGGAAGAGCGCCCGGGGCCAGGACCACCCTGGCTGGCCTGCAGGCACCAAGTTGGCCTGCGTGCTGTCGCTGGTGTGGCTCCACGTTCCTTCCTCTAGGCTTTCAAGCCCTTGTACATATTCAGGTGTTTTACCTGGAAAGGGTGGGAACAGTTCAGCAGCAGCTGGCCTGGGGCTCAGCTCACGTTTACTCACAGATGCCTCGGCACGGACCCCCAGCTTTGCAATGAGGACGCTCCTTGCGTGGGGGGTGGGTTGATGGCTGTATGGGAGATGGTTCCCCACCTCTGACCAATTTCAGAATTGTTTGCCACTGGAGCAAGTGCCCTGATAGGGTTTTCCTCTGTATAACTCGTGGGTTCACGTTTTTTTTTCTTTTATGGTTCAAGTTAGATTTTATTCCTCTTTTATGTATTTATAGATATAAGCATGGAAATAATTCATTCCTATAAATACATCTGTGTGACGGGAAGAACTTTTTTCTGTTTTATTTTTAAATTTTATTTTTTAAAATTTTGAAATTTAATTTTATTTATTTTTTTATACAGCACGTTATTATTAGTTATGTATTTTATGCATATACATGTACACAGGTCAATCCCAAAATCCCAACTCATCCCACCACCACCACCCCATGGCTTCCCACACTTGGTGTCCATACGTTTGTTCTCTACCTCTGTGTCTCTATTTCTTCCCTGCAAACCAGTTCATCTGTACCATTTCTAGGCTCCACATATATGCATTAATATACAATATTTGTTTTCCTCTTTCTGACTTACTTCATTCTGTATGACAGTCTCTCGATCCATCGATGTCTCTACAAATGACCCAGTTTCATTCCTTTTTATGGCCGAGTAATATTCCATTTTATATATGTACCACATCTTTATCCACTCATCTGTCTGTGGGCATTTAGGTTGCTTCCATTACCTGGCTATTGTAAATAGTGCTGCAACGAACATTGTGCTGAATGTGCCTTTTTGAAATACGGTTTTCTCTGGGTATATGCCCAGAAGTGGGATTGCTGGATCAGATGGTAATTCTATTTCTAATTTTTTTAAGGAAACTCCATACTGTTCTCCATAGTGACTGTATCAATTTACATTCCCACCAATAGTGGAAGAGGGCTCCTTTTGTCCACACCCTCCCCAGAATTGGTTGTTTGTAGATTTTCTGATGATGCCGATTCTAACAGGTGTGAGGTGATACCTCATTGTAGTTTTGATTTGCATTTCTCTAATAATTAGTGCTGTTGAGCAGCTTTTCTGTGCTTCTTGGCCATCTCTGTGTCTCCTTTGAAGAAACGTCTCTTTAGATCTTCTGCCCATTTTTTTTGGGTTGTTTGTTTTTTTAATATTAAGCTGCATGAGCTGTTTATATATATTGGAGATTAAACCTCTGTCCATTGATTCGTCTGCAACGATTTTCGCCCATTCTGAGGGATGCCTTTTTCCATTCCCGTGTTTTTTAACAAAAAAGGAAAGAAAGGAAAAGAAGCAGAACACTAATGTGCGTAAAATATGCCTTTTGAAACGGTCGTTTTGAAATATGGACGTCCTTTGAATTTTTTGGTCGATATGTGACCCCAGGATTTGTTTTCAGGGCAGGTGTCATTTACAGGCATGCAATGATTTTGAATATCAACTGACCATTAGCGTTGGGATTAAAGCTGCTGTTGTGTGAAACGGCCACAAGGTGGCAGCAGTTCACCCTTACCAAATCTGGTTACTAGGGCAAGAGAGCCTCAGTGGAAGTGGTGTTCTAGATTGGAGTTTAGAATGGAATGTACCAGGAGGAAGCCGCTCACGTTTGTCTCACTACTTCTTGTTCGTGTTTTTAATTTAATTTTTTATTTTTTATTACAGCAAGTTTGATTACAATGTTTGGCTTGTTGTAGGTGTGGAAGATGTGGTTCTTTTACACATATACAGATGACTGTTATTCCTGGGATCCTTTTCCCATGTACGTTATGACAGAATGTTGAGTAGTCCTCTCTTGGTATTCTGTAGGTCTTTGGTGATTATGTATGTCACCTGTGTTTGTATATGTCTGTTAACCCCGATATCATAATGAAACCAATCCTCACACATTTCCATTGGTGAACCATAAGTTTGTTTAATGAATCTGTGATTGCCCTTCTCCGTGGAAATATCTGCCCTGGTATCCATTTTTAGGTAACACCTATAAGTGATATGATATGATATGTGTCTTTCACTTTCTGACTTACTACAAGTCACGTGATTACTTCTAGACTCATCTACGGTGCTGCAAATGGCATTGTGTCCTTTTTTCCCTTGGCTTCTCTTCTGCCTTAGCGGGGTCCATTTTCAACAATGTGATTCCCTGAGGGTTGTGGATTAGCTGACCTGGGCAGCCTTACCCTGCCGGCCCGACCTCCCCAGGTGTGCCACGTTGAGGTCAATATAAACAGAGCTCCAGGCAGCAATAGCCCCTGAAGCTGTGCCTGACTCAATATTCTCTGCCCCGTCAGCAGTCTCGGGGCTGTGCTGGTGGGAGGGAGTGAGGGGCCACAGCTTTGTGGGTGGCCCGGTGTGAGTGGGGTTCTGCTGGCCTTTCTGCAGGAGTTGCCAGGCTGCCGCCTGTAAAGAAGAGGATGTGTCACCCATACCTTCCGCTGGAATTTCTCTCTGGACAGAGGTGAGGAAGGAAAAAAGCAGTGGGGGCCGGGACAGGAGGGGTATCTCAGGCAGGGCAATGGAAAGCTTCTGGAAGAGCGCCAGGGTCCAGGACCAGTGGGCTGGCTGGCCTGCAGGCACCAAGTTGGCCTGCGTGCTGTCGCTGGTGTGGCTCCACGGTCCTTCCTCTAGGCTTTCAAGCCCTTGTACATATTCAGGTGTTTTACCTGGAAAGGGTGGGAACAGTTCAGCAGCAGCTGGCCTGGGGCTCAGCTCACGTTTACTCACAGATGCCTCGGCACGGTCCCCCAGCTTTGCAATGAGGACGCTCCTTGCGTGGGGGGTGGGTGGCTGGCTGTATGGGAGATGGTTCCCCACCTCTGACCAATTTCAGAATTGTTTACCGCTGGAGCAAGTGTCGTGATAGGGTTTTCCTCTGTATAACTCGTGGGTTCAATTTTTCTTTTCTTTTATGGTTCAAGTTAGATTTTATTCCTCTTTTATGTATTTATAAATATAAGCATGGAAATAATTCATTCCTATAAATACATCTGTGTGACGGGAAGAACTTTTTTCTGTTTTATTTTTAAATTTTATTTTTTAAAATTTTGAAATTTAATTTCATTTATGTTTTTATACAGCAGGTTATTATTAGTTATGTATTTTATGCATATACATGTATACAGGTCAATCCCAATCTCCCAACTCATCCCACCACCACCACCCCATGGCTTCCCACACTTGGTGTCCATACGTTTGTTCTCTACGTCTGTGTCTCTATTTCTTCCCTGCAAACCAGTTCATCTGTACCATTTTTAGGCTCCACATATATGCATTAATATACAATATTAGTTTGACTCTTTCTGACTTACTTCATTCTGTATGACAGTCTCTCGATCCATCGATGTCTCTACAAATGACCCAGTTTCATTCCTTTTTATGGCCGAGTAATATTCCATTTTATATACGTACCACATCTTTATCCACTCATCTGTCTGTGGGCATTTAGGTTGCTTCCATTACCTGGCTATTGTAAATAGTGCTGCAACGAACATTGTGGTGAATGTGCCTTTTTGAAATACGGTTTTCTCTGGGTATATGCCCAGAAGTGGGATTGCTGGATCAGATGGTAATTCTATTTCTAATTTTTTTAAGGAAACTCCATACTGTTCTCCATAGTGACTGTATCAATTTACATTCCCACCAATAGTGGAAGAGGGCTCCTTTTGTCCACACCCTCCCCAGAATTGGTTGTTTGTATATTTTCTGATGATGCCGATTGTAACAGCTGTGAGGTGATACCTCATTGTAGTTTTGATTTGCATTTCTCTAATAATTAGTGCTGTTGAGCAGCTTTTCATGTGCGTCTTGGCCATCTCTGTGTCTCCTTTGAAGAAACGTCTCTTTAGATCTTCTGCCCATTTTTGGGGGTTGTTTGTTTTTTTAATATTAAGCTGCATGAGCTGTTTATATATATTGGAGATTAAACCTGTGTCCATTGATTCATTTGCAACGATTTTCACCCATCCTGAGGGATGCCTTTTTCCATTCCCGTTTTTTTTAACAAAAAAGGAAAGAAAGGAAAAGAAGCAGAACACTAATGTGCGTAAAATATGCCTTTTGAAACCGTCGTTTTGAAATATGGACGTCCTTTGAATTTTTTGGTCGATATGTGACCCCAGGATTTGTTTTCAGGGCAGGTGTCATTTACAGGCCTGCAATGATTTTGAATATCAACTGACCATTAGCGTTGGGATTAAAGCTGCTGTTGTGTGAAACGGCCACAAGGTGGCAGCAGTTCACCCTTACCAAATCTGGTTACTAGGGCAAGAGAGCCTCAGTGGAAGTGGTGTTCTAGATTGGAGTTTAGAATGGAATGTACCAGGAGAAAGCCGCTCACGTTTGTCTCACTACTTCTTGTTCGTGTTTTTAATTTAATTTTTTATTTTTTATTACAGCAAGTTTGATTACAATGTTTGGCTTGTTGTAGGTGTGGAAGATGTGGTTCTTTTACACATATACAGATGACTGTTCTTCCTGGGATTCTTTTCCCATGTACGTTATGACAGAATGTTGAGTAGTCCTCTCTTGGTATTCTGTAGGTCTTTGGTGATTATATATGTCACCTGTGTTTGTATATGTCTGTTAACCCCGATATCGTAATGAAACCAATCCTCACACCTTTCCATTGGTGAACCATAAGTTTGTTTCATGAATCTGTGATTGCCCTTCTCCGTGGAAATATCTGCCCTGGTATCCACTTTTAGGTAACACCTATAGGTGATATGATATGATATGTGTCTTTCACTTTCTGACTTACTACAAGTCACGTGATTACTTCTAGACTCATCTACGGTGCTGCAAATGGCATTGTGTCCTTTTTTCCCTTGGCTTCTCTTCTGCCTTAGCGGGGTCCATTTTCAACAATGTGATTCCCTGAGGGTTGTGGATTAGCTGACCTGGGCAGCCTTACCCTGCCGGCCCGCCCTCCCCAGGTGTGCCTCGTTGAGGTCAATATAAACAGAGCTCCAGGCAGCAATAGCCCCTGAAGCTGTGCCTGACTCCATATTCTCTGCCCCGTCAGCAGTCTCGGGGCTGTGCTGGTGGGAGGGAGTGAGGGGCCACAGCTTTGTGGGTGGCCCGGTGTGAGTGGGGTTCTGCTGGCCTTTCTGCAGGAGTTGCCAGGCTGCCACCTGTAAAGAAGAGGATGTGTCACCCATACCTTCCGCTGGAATTTCCCTCTGGACAGAGGTGAGGAAGGAAAAAAGCAGTGGGGGCCGGGACAGGAGGGGTATCTCAGGCAGGGCAATGGAAAGCTTCTGGAAGAGCGCCAGGGTCCAGGACCAGTGGGCTGGCTGGCCTGCAGGCACCAAGTTGGCCTGCGTGCTGTCGCTGGTGTGGCTCCACGGTCCTTCCTCTAGGCTTTCAAGCCCTTGTACATATTCAGGTGTTTTACCTGGAAAGGGTGGGAACAGTTCAGCAGCAGCTGGCCTGGGGCTCAGCTCACGTTTACTCACAGATGCCTCGGCACGGTCCCCCAGCTTTGCAATGAGGACGCTCTTGCGTGGGGGGTGGGTGGCTGGCTGTATGGGAGATGGTTCCCCACCTCTGACCAATTTCAGAATTGTTTACCGCTGGAGCAAGTGTCGTGATAGGGTTTTCCTCTGTATAACTCGTGGGTTCAATTTTTCTTTTCTTTTATGGTTCAAGTTAGATTTTATTCCTCTTTTATGTATTTATAAATATAAGCATGGAAATAATTCATTCCTATAAATACATCTGTGTGACGGGAAGAACTTTTTTCTGTTTTATTTTTAAATTTTATTTTTTAAAATTTTGAAATTTAATTTCATTTATGTTTTTATACAGCAGGTTATTATTAGTTATGTATTTTATGCATATACATGTATACAGGTCAATCCCAATCTCCCAACTCATCCCACCACCACCACCCCATGGCTTCCCACACTTGGTGTCCATACGTTTGTTCTCTACGTCTGTGTCTCTATTTCTTCCCTGCAAACCAGTTCATCTGTACCATTTTTAGGCTCCACATATATGCATTAATATACAATATTAGTTTGACTCTTTCTGACTTACTTCATTCTGTATGACAGTCTCTCGATCCATCGATGTCTCTACAAATGACCCAGTTTCATTCCTTTTTATGGCCGAGTAATATTCCATTTTATATACGTACCACATCTTTATCCACTCATCTGTCTGTGGGCATTTAGGTTGCTTCCATTACCTGGCTATTGTAAATAGTGCTGCAACGAACATTGTGCTGAATGTGCCTTTTTGAAATACGGTTTTCTCTGGGTATATGCCCAGAAGTGGGATTGCTGGATCAGATGGTAATTCTATTTCTAATTTTTTTAAGGAAACTCCATACTGTTCTCCATAGTGACTGTATCAATTTACATTCCCACCAATAGTGGAAGAGGGCTCCTTTTGTCCACACCCTCCCCAGAATTGGTTGTTTGTATATTTTCTGATGATGCCGATTGTAACAGCTGTGAGGTGATACCTCATTGTAGTTTTGATTTGCATTTCTCTAATAATTAGTGCTGTTGAGCAGCTTTTCATGTGCGTCTTGGCCATCTCTGTGTCTCCTTTGAAGAAACGTCTCTTTAGATCTTCTGCCCATTTTTGGGGGTAGTTTGTTTTTTTAATATTAAGCTGCATGAGCTGTTTATATATATTGGAGATTAAACCTGTGTCCATTGATTCATTTGCAACGATTTTCACCCATCCTGAGGGATGCCTTTTTCCATTCCCGTTTTTTTTAACAAAAAAGGAAAGAAAGGAAAAGAAGCAGAACACTAATGTGCGTAAAATATGCCTTTTGAAACCGTCGTTTTGAAATATGGACGTCCTTTGAATTTTTTGGTCGATATGTGACCCCAGGATTTGTTTTCAGGGCAGGTGTCATTTACAGGCCTGCAATGATTTTGAATATCAACTGACCATTAGCGTTGGGATTAAAGCTGCTGTTGTGTGAAACGGCCACAAGGTGGCAGCAGTTCACCCTTACCAAATCTGGTTACTAGGGCAAGAGAGCCTCAGTGGAAGTGGTGTTCTAGATTGGAGTTTAGAATGGAATGTACCAGGAGAAAGCCGCTCACGTTTGTCTCACTACTTCTTGTTCGTGTTTTTAATTTAATTTTTTATTTTTTATTACAGCAAGTTTGATTACAATGTTTGGCTTGTTGTAGGTGTGGAAGATGTGGTTCTTTTACACATATACAGATGACTGTTCTTCCTGGGATTCTTTTCCCATGTACGTTATGACAGAATGTTGAGTAGTCCTCTCTTGGTATTCTGTAGGTCTTTGGTGATTATATATGTCACCTGTGTTTGTATATGTCTGTTAACCCCGATATCGTAATGAAACCAATCCTCACACCTTTCCATTGGTGAACCATAAGTTTGTTTCATGAATCTGTGATTGCCCTTCTCCGTGGAAATATCTGCCCTGGTATCCACTTTTAGGTAACACCTATAGGTGATATGATATGATATGTGTCTTTCACTTTCTGACTTACTACAAGTCACGTGATTACTTCTAGACTCATCTACGGTGCTGCAAATGGCATTGTGTCCTTTTTTCCCTTGGCTTCTCTTCTGCCTTAGCGGGGTCCATTTTCAACAATGTGATTCCCTGAGGGTTGTGGATTAGCTGACCTGGGCAGCCTTACCCTGCCGGCCCGCCCTCCCCAGGTGTGCCTCGTTGAGGTCAATATAAACAGAGCTCCAGGCAGCAATAGCCCCTGAAGCTGTGCCTGACTCCATATTCTCTGCCCCGTCAGCAGTCTCGGGGCTGTGCTGGTGGGAGGGAGTGAGGGGCCACAGCTTTGTGGGTGGCCCGGTGTGAGTGGGGTTCTGCTGGCCTTTCTGCAGGAGTTGCCAGGCTGCCACCTGTAAAGAAGAGGATGTGTCACCCATACCTTCCGCTGGAATTTCTCTCCGGACAGAGGTGAGGAAGGAAAAAAGCAGTGGGGGCCGGGACAGGAGGGGTATCTCAGGCAGGGCAATGGAAAGCTTCTGGAAGAGCGCCCGGGGCCAGGACCAACCTGGCTGGCCTGCAGGCACCAAGTTGGCCTTCGTGCTGTCGCTGGTGTGGCTCCACGGTCCTTCCTCTAGGCTTTCAAGCCCTTGTACATATTCAGGTGTTTTACCTGGAAAGGGTGGGAACAGTTCAGCAGCAGCTGGCCTGGGGCTCAGCTCACCTTTACTCACAGATGCCTCGGCACGGTCCCCCAGCTTTGCAATGAGGACGCTCCTTGCGTGGGGGGTGGGTTGCTGGCTGTATGGGAGATGATTCCCCACCTCTGACCAATTTCAGAATTGTTTACCACTGGAGCAAGTGCCCTGATAGGGTTTACCCCTGTATAACTCGTGGGTTCAGGATTTTTTTTTCTTTTATGGTTCAAGTTAGGTTTTATTCCTCTTTTATGTATTTATAGATATAAGCATGGAAATCATTCATTCCTATAAATACATCTGTGTGACGGGAAGAACTTTTTTCTGTTTTATTTTTAAATTTTATTTTTTAAAATTTTGAAATTTAATTTTATTTATGTTTTTATACAGCAGGTTATTATTAGTTATGTATTTTATGCATATACATGTATACAGGTCAATCCCAATCTCCCAACTCATCCCACCACCACCACCCCATGGCTTCCCACACTTGGTGTCCATACGTTTGTTCTCTACGTCTGTGTCTCTATTTCTTCCCTGCAAACCAGTTCATCTGTACCATTTTTAGGCTCCACATATATGCATTAATATACAATATTAGTTTGACTCTTTCTGACTTACTTCATTCTGTATGACAGTCTCTCGATCCATCGATGTCTCTACAAATGACCCAGTTTCATTCCTTTTTATGGCCGAGTAATATTCCATTTTATATACGTACCACATCTTTATCCACTCATCTGTCTGTGGGCATTTAGGTTGCTTCCATTACCTGGCTATTGTAAATAGTGCTGCAACGAACATTGTGCTGAATGTGCCTTTTTGAAATACGGTTTTCTCTGGGTATATGCCCAGAAGTGGGATTGCTGGATCAGATGGTAATTCTATTTCTAATTTTTTTAAGGAAACTCCATACTGTTCTCCATAGTGACTGTATCAATTTACATTCCCACCAATAGTGGAAGAGGGCTCCTTTTGTCCACACCCTCCCCAGAATTGGTTGTTTGTATATTTTCTGATGATGCCGATTGTAACAGCTGTGAGGTGATACCTCATTGTAGTTTTGATTTGCATTTCTCTAATAATTAGTGCTGTTGAGCAGCTTTTCATGTGCGTCTTGGCCATCTCTGTGTCTCCTTTGAAGAAACGTCTCTTTAGATCTTCTGCCCATTTTTGGGGGTAGTTTGTTTTTTTAATATTAAGCTGCATGAGCTGTTTATATATATTGGAGATTAAACCTGTGTCCATTGATTCATTTGCAACGATTTTCACCCATCCTGAGGGATGCCTTTTTCCATTCCCGTTTTTTTTAACAAAAAAGGAAAGAAAGGAAAAGAAGCAGAACACTAATGTGCGTAAAATATGCCTTTTGAAACCGTCGTTTTGAAATATGGACGTCCTTTGAATTTTTTGGTCTATATGTGACCCCAGGATTTGTTTTCAGGGCAGGTGTCATTTACAGGCCTGCAATGATTTTGAATATCAACTGACCATTAGCGTTGGGATTAAAGCTGCTGTTGTGTGAAACGGCCACAAGGTGGCAGCAGTTCACCCTTACCAAATCTGGTTACTAGGGCAAGAGAGCCTCAGTGGAAGTGGTGTTCTAGATTGGAGTTTAGAATGGAATGTACCAGGAGAAAGCCGCTCACGTTTGTCTCACTACTTCTTGTTCGTGTTTTTAATTTAATTTTTTATTTTTTATTACAGCAAGTTTGATTACAATGTTTGGCTTGTTGTAGGTGTGGAAGATGTGGTTCTTTTACACATATACAGATGACTGTTCTTCCTGGGATTCTTTTCCCATGTACGTTATGACAGAATGTTGAGTAGTCCTCTCTTGGTATTCTGTAGGTCTTTGGTGATTATATATGTCACCTGTGTTTGTATATGTCTGTTAACCCCGATATCGTAATGAAACCAATCCTCACACCTTTCCATTGGTGAACCATAAGTTTGTTTCATGAATCTGTGATTGCCCTTCTCCGTGGAAATATCTGCCCTGGTATCCACTTTTAGGTAACACCTATAGGTGATATGATATGATATGTGTCTTTCACTTTCTGACTTACTACAAGTCACGTGATTACTTCTAGACTCATCTACGGTGCTGCAAATGGCATTGTGTCCTTTTTTCCCTTGGCTTCTCTTCTGCCTTAGCGGGGTCCATTTTCAACAATGTGATTCCCTGAGGGTTGTGGATTAGCTGACCTGGGCAGCCTTACCCTGCCGGCCCGCCCTCCCCAGGTGTGCCTCGTTGAGGTCAATATAAACAGAGCTCCAGGCAGCAATAGCCCCTGAAGCTGTGCCTGACTCCATATTCTCTGCCCCGTCAGCAGTCTCGGGGCTGTGCTGGTGGGAGGGAGTGAGGGGCCACAGCTTTGTGGGTGGCCCGGTGTGAGTGGGGTTCTGCTGGCCTTTCTGCAGGAGTTGCCAGGCTGCCACCTGTAAAGAAGAGGATGTGTCACCCATACCTTCCGCTGGAATTTCTCTCCGGACAGAGGTGAGGAAGGAAAAAAGCAGTGGGGGCCGGGACAGGAGGGGTATCTCAGGCAGGGCAATGGAAAGCTTCTGGAAGAGCGCCCGGGGCCAGGACCAACCTGGCTGGCCTGCAGGCACCAAGTTGGCCTTCGTGCTGTCGCTGGTGTGGCTCCACGGTCCTTCCTCTAGGCTTTCAAGCCCTTGTACATATTCAGGTGTTTTACCTGGAAAGGGTGGGAACAGTTCAGCAGCAGCTGGCCTGGGGCTCAGCTCACCTTTACTCACAGATGCCTCGGCACGGTCCCCCAGCTTTGCAATGAGGACGCTCCTTGCGTGGGGGGTGGGTTGCTGGCTGTATGGGAGATGATTCCCCACCTCTGACCAATTTCAGAATTGTTTACCACTGGAGCAAGTGCCCTGATAGGGTTTACCCCTGTATAACTCGTGGGTTCAGGATTTTTTTTTCTTTTATGGTTCAAGTTAGGTTTTATTCCTCTTTTATGTATTTATAGATATAAGCATGGAAATCATTCATTCCTATAAATACATCTGTGTGACGGGAAGAACTTTTTTCTGTTTTATTTTTAAATTTTATTTTTTAAAATTTTGAAATTTAATTTTATTTATGTTTTTATACAGCAGGTTATTATTAGTTATGTATTTTATGCATATACATGTATACAGGTCAATCCCAATCTCCCAACTCATCCCACCACCACCACCCCATGGCTTCCCACACTTGGTGTCCATACGTTTGTTCTCTACGTCTGTGTCTCTATTTCTTCCCTGCAAACCAGTTCATCTGTACCATTTTTAGGCTCCACATATATGCATTAATATACAATATTTGTTTTCCTCTTTCTGACTTACTTCATTCTGTATGACAGTCTCTCGATCCATCGATGTCTCTACAAATGACCCAGTTTCATTCCTTTTTATGGCCGAGTAATATTCCATTTTATATATGTACCACATCTTTATCCACTCATCTGTCTGTGGGCATTTAGGTTGCTTCCATTACCTGGCTATTGTAAATAGTGCTGCAACGAACATTGTGCTGAAAGTGCCTTTTTGAAATACGGTTTTCTCTGGGTATATGCCCAGAAGTGGGATTGCTGGATCAGATGGTAATTCTATTTCTAATTTTTTTTAAGGAAACTCCATACTGTTCTCCATAGTGACTGTATCAATTTACATTCCCACCAATAGTGGAAGAGGGCTCCTTTTGTCCACACCCTCCCCAGAATTGGTTGTTTGTAGATTTTCTGATGATGCCGATTCTAAAAGGTGTGAGGTGATACCTCATTGTAGTTTTGATTTGCATTTCTCTAATAATTAGTGCTGTTGAGCAGCTATTCTGTGCGTCTTGGCCATCTCTGTGTCTCCTTTGAAGAAACGTCTCTTTAGATCTTCTGCCCATTTTTTTTGGGTTGTTTGTTTTTTTAATATTAAGCTGCATGAGCTGTTTATATATATTGGAGATTAAACCTCTGTCCATTGATTCGTCTGCAACGATTTTCGCCCATTCTGAGGGATGCCTTTTTCCATTCCCGTGTTTTTTAACAAAAAAGGAAAGAAAGGAAAAGAAGCAGAACACTAATGTGCGTAAAATATGCCTTTTGAAACGGTCGTTTTGAAATATGGACGTCCTTTGAATTTTTTGGTCGATATGTGACCCCAGGATTTGTTTTCAGGGCAGGTGTCATTTACAGGCATGCAATGATTTTGAATATCAACTGACCATTAGCGTTGGGATTAAAGCTGCTGTTGTGTGAAACGGCCACAAGGTGGCAGCAGTTCACCCTTACCAAATCTGGTTACTAGGGCAAGAGAGCCTCAGTGGAAGTAGTGTTCTAGATTGGAGTTTAGAATGGAATGTACCAGGAGAAAGCCGCTCACGTTTGTCTCACTACTTCTTGTTCGTGTTTTTAATTTAATTTTTTATTTTTTCTTACAGCAAGTTTGATTACAATGTTTGGCTTGTTGTAGGTGTGGAAGATGTGGTTCTTTTACACATATACAGATGACTGTTCTTCCTGGGATCCTTTTCCCATGTACGTTATGACAGAATGTTGAGTCGTCCTCTCTTGGTATTCTGTAGGTCTTTGGTGATTATGTATGTCACCTGTGTTTGTATATGTCTGTTAACCCCGATATCGTAATGAAACCAATCCTCACACCTTTCCATTGGTGAACCATAAGTTTGTTTCATGAATCTGTGATTGCCCTTCTCCGTGGAAATATCTGCCCTGGTATCCACTTTTAGGTAACACCTATAGGTGATATGATATGATATGTGTCTTTCACTTTTTGACTTACTACAAGTCACGTGATTACTTCTAGACTCATCTACGGTGCTGCAAATGGCATTGTGTCCTTTTTTCCCTTGGCTTCTCTTCTGCCTTAGCGGGGTCCATTTTCAACAATGTGATTCCCTGAGGGTTGTGGATTAGCTGACCTGGGCAGCCTTACCCTGCCGGCCCGCCCTCCCCAGGTGTGCCTCGTTGAGGTCAATATAAACAGAGCTCCAGGCAGCAATAGCCCCTGAAGCTGTGCCTGACTCCATATTCTCTGCCCCGTCAGCAGTCTCGGGGCTGTGCTGGTGGGAGGGAGTGAGGGGCCACAGCTTTGTGGGTGGCCCGGTGTGAGTGGGGTTCTGCTGGCCTTTCTGCAGGAGTTGCCATGCTGCCGCCTGTAAAGAAGAGGATGTGTCAAACATACATTCCGCTGGAATTTCTCTCCGGACAGAGGTGAGGAAGGAAAAAAGCAGTGGGGGCCGGGACAGGAGGCGTATCTCAGGCAGGGCAATGGAAAGCTTCTGGAAGAGCGCCAGGGTCCAGGACCAGTGGGCTGGCTGGCCTGCAGGCACCAAGTTGGCCTGCGTGCTGTCGCTGGTGTGGCTCCACGGTCCTTCCTCTAGGCTTTCAAGCCCTTGTACATATTCAGGTGTTTTACCTGGAAAGGGTGGGAACAGTTCAGCAGCAGCTGGCCTGGGGCTCAGCTCACCTTTACTCACAGATGCCTCGGCACGGTCCCCCAGCTTTGCAATGAGGACGCTCCTTGCGTGGGGGGTGGGTGGATGGCTGTTTGGGAGATGGTTCCCCACCTCTGACCAATTTCAGAATTGTTTACCGCTGGAGCAAGTGCCATGATAGGGTTTTCCTCTGTATAACTCGTGGGTTCAATTTTTTTTTCTTTTATGGTTCAAGTTAGATTTTATTCCTCTTTTATGTATTTATAAATATAAGCATGGAAATAATTCATTCCTATAAATACATCTGTGTGACGGGAAGAACTTTTTTCTGTTTTATTTTTAAATTTTATTTTTTAAAATTTTGAAATTTAATTTCATTTATGTTTTTATACAGCAGGTTATTATTAGTTATGTATTTTATGCATATACATGTATACAGGTCAATCCCAATCTCCCAACTCATCCCACCACCACCACCCCATGGCTTCCCACACTTGGTGTCCATACGTTTGTTCTCTACGTCTGTGTCTCTATTTCTTCCCTGCAAACCAGTTCATCTGTACCATTTTTAGGCTCCACATATATGCATTAATATACAATATTGGTTTTCCTCTTTCTGACTTACTTCATTCTGTATGACAGTCTCTCGATCCATCGATGTCTCTACAAATGACCCAGTTTCATTCCTTTTTATGGCCGAGTAATATTCCATTTTATATATGTACCACATCTTTATCCACTCATCTGTCTGTGGGCATTTAGGTTGCTTCCATTACCTGGCTATTGTAAATAGTGCTGCAACGAACATTGTGCTGAATGTGCCTTTTTGAAATACGGTTTTCTCTGGGTATATGCCCAGAAGTGGGATTGCTGGATCAGATGGTAATTCTATTTCTAATTTTTTTAAGGAAACTCCATACTGTTCTCCATAGTGACTGTATCAATTTACAGTCCCACCAATAGTGGAAGAGGGCTCCTTTTGTCCACACCCTCCCCAGAATTGGTTGTTTGTAGATTTTCTGATGATGCCGATTCTAACAGGTGTGAGGTGATACCTCATTGTAGTTTTGATTTGCATTTCTCTAATAATTAGTGCTGTTGAGCAGCTTTTCATGTGCGTCTTGGCCATCTCTCTGTCTCCTTTGAAGAAACGTCTCTTTAGATCTTCTGCCCATTTTTTTTGGGTTGTTTGTTTTTTTAATATTAAGCTGCATGAGCTGTTTATATATATTGGAGATTAGACCTGTGTCCATTGATTCATTTGCAACGATTTTCACCCATCCTGAGGGATGCCTTTTTCCATTCCCGTTTTTTATAACAAAAAAGGAAAGAAAGGAAAAGAAGCAGAACACTAATGTGCGTAAAATATGCCTTTTGAAACAGTCGCTTTGAAATATGGACGTCCTTTGAATTTTTTGGTCGATATGTGACCCCAGGATTTGTTTTCAGGGCAGGTGTCATTTACAGGCCTGCAATGATTTTGAATATCAACTGACCATTAGCGTTGGGATTAAAGCTGCTGTTGTGTGAAACGGCCACAAGGTGGCAGCAGTTCACCCTTACCAAATCTGGTTACTAGGGCAAGAGAGCCTCAGTGGAAGTGGTGTTCTAGATTGGAGTTTAGAATGGAATGTACCAGGAGAAAGCCGCTCACGTTTGTCTCACTACTTCTTGTTCGTGTTTTTAATTTAATTTTTTATTTTTTCTTACAGCAAGTTTGATTACAATGTTTGGCTTGTTGTAGGTGTGGAAGATGTGGTTCTTTTACACATATACAGATGACTGTTCTTCCTGGGATTCTTTTCCCATGTACGTTATGACAGAATGTTGAGTAGTCCTCTCTTGGTATTCTGTAGGTCTTTGGTGATTATATATGTCACCTGTGTTTGTATATGTCTGTTAACCCCGATATCGTAATGAAACCAATCCTCACACCTTTCCATTGGTGAACCATAAGTTTGTTTCATGAATCTGTGATTGCCCTTCTCCGTGGAAATATCTGCCCTGGTATCCATTTTTAGGTAACACCTATAGGTGATATGATATGATATGTGTCTTTCACTTTCTGACTTACTACAAGTCACGTGATTACTTCTAGACTCATCTACGGTGCTGCAAATGGCATTGTGTCCTTTTTTCCCTTGGCTTCTCTTCTGCCTTAGCGGAGTCCATTTTCAACAATGTGATTCCCTGAAGGTTGTGGATTAGCTGACCTGGGCAGCCTTACCATGCCGGCCCGCCCTCCCCAGGTGTGCCTCGTTGAGGTCAATATAAACAGAGCTCCAGGCAGCAATAGCCCCTGAAGCTGTGCCTGACTCCATATTCTCTGCCCCGTCAGCAGTCTCGGGGCTGTTCTGGTGGGAGTGAGTGAGGGGCCACAGCTTTGTGGGTGGCCCGGTGTGAGTGGGGTTCTGCTGGGCTTTCTGCAGGAGTTGCCATGCTGCCGCCTGTAAAGAAGAGGATGTGTCACCCATACATTCCGCTGGAATTTCTCTCCGGACAGAGGTGAGGAAGGAAAAAAGCAGTGGGGGCCGGGACAGGAGGGGTATCTCAGGCAGGGCAATGGAAAGCTTCTGGAAGAGCGCCAGGGTCAAGGACCAGTGGGCTGGCTGGCCTGCAGGCACCAAGTTGGCCTGCGTGCTGTCGCTGGTGTGGCTCCACGGTCCTTCCTCTAGGCTTTCAAGCCCTTGTACATATTCAGGTGTTTTACCTGGAAAGGGTGGGAACAGTTCAGCAGCAGCTGGCCTGGGGCTCAGCTCACGTTTACTCACAGATGCCTCGGCACGGTCCCCCAGCTTTGCAATGAGGATGCTCCTTGCGTGGGGGGTATGTGGATGGCTGTTTGGGAGATGGTTCCCCACCTCTGACCAATTTCAGAATTGTTTACCGCTGGAGCAAGTGCCATGATAGGGTTTTCCTCTGTATAACTCGTGGGTTCAGGATTTTTTTTTCTTTTATGGTTCAAGTTAGATTTTATTCCTCTTTTATGTATTTATAAATATAAGCATGGAAATAATTCATTCCTATAAATACATCTGTGTGACGGGAAGAATTTTTATTGTTTTATTTTTAAATTTTATTTTTTAAAATTTTGAAATTTAATTTCATTTATGTATTTATACAGCAGGTTATTATTAGTTATGTATTTTATGCATATACATGTATACAGGTCAATCCCAATCTCCCAACTCATCCCACCACCACCACCCCATGGCTTCCCACACTTGGTGTCCATACGTTTGTTCTCTACGTCTGTGTCTCTATTTCTTCCATGCAAACCAGTTCATCTGTACCATTTTTAGGCTCCAAATATATGCATTAATATACAATATTTGTTTTCCTCTTTCTGACTTACTTCATTCTGTATGACAGTCACTCGATCCATCGATGTCTCTACAAATGACCCAGTTTCATTCCTTTTTATGGCCGAGTAATATTCCATTTTATATATGTACCACTTCTTTATCCACTCATCTGTCTGTGGGTATTTAGGTTGCTTCCATTACCTGGCTATTGTAAATAGTGCTGCAACGAACATTGTGCTGAATGTGCCTTTTTGAAATACGGTTTTCTCTGGGTATATGCCCAGAAGTGGGATTGCTGGATCAGATGGTAATTCTATTTCTAGTTTTTTTAAGGAAACTCCATACTGTTCTCCATAGTGACTGTATCAATTTACATTCCCACCAATAGTGGAAGACGGCTCCTTTTGTCCACACCCTCCCCAGAATTGGTTGTTTGTAGATTTTCTGATGATGCCGATTCTAACAGGTGTGAGGTGATACCTCATTGTAGTTTTGATTTGCATTTCTCTAATAATTAGTGCTGTTGTGCAGCTTTTCATGGGCGTCTTGGCCATCTCTGTGTCTCCTTTGAAGAAACGTCTCTTTAGATCTTCTGCCCATTTTTTTTGGGTTGTTTGTTTTTTTAATATTAAGCTGCATGAGCTGTTTATATATATTGGAGATTAAACCTGTGTCCATTGATTCATTTGCAACGATTTTCACCCATCCTGAGGGATGCCTTTTTCCATTCCCGTGTTTTTAACAAAAAAGGAAAGAAAGGAAAAGAAGCAGAACACTAATGTGCGTAAAATATGCCTTTTGGAACGGTCGTTTTGAAATATGGACGTCCTTTGAATTTTTTGGTCGATATGTGACCCCAGGATTTGTTTTCAGGGCAGGTGTCATTTACAGGCATGCAATGATTTTGAATATCAACTGACCATTAGCGTTGGGATTAAAGCTGCTGTTGTGTGAAACGGCCACAAGGTGGCAGCAGTTCACCCTTACCAAATCTGGTTACTAGGGCAAGAGAGCCTCAGTGGAAGTGGTGTTCTAGATTGGAGTTTAGAATGGAATGTACCAGGAGAAAGCCGCTCACGTTTGTCTCACTACTTCTTGTTCGTGTTTTTAATTTAATTTTTTATTTTTTCTTACAGCAAGTTTGATTACAATGTTTGGCTTGTTGTAGGTGTGGAAGATGTGGTTCTTTTACACATATACAGATGACTGTTCTTCCTGGGATTCTTTTCCCATGTACGTTATGACAGAATGTTGAGTAGTCCTCTCTTGGTATTCTGTAGGTCTTTGGTGATTATATATGTCACCTGTGTTTGTATATGTCTGTTAACCCCGATATCGTAATGAAACCAATCCTCACACCTTTCCATTGGTGAACCATAAGTTTGTTTCATGAATCTGTGATTGCCCTTCTCCGTGGAAATATCTGCCCTGGTATCCACTTTTAGGTAACACCTATAGGTGATATGATATGATATGTGTCTTTCACTTTCTGACTTACTACAAGTCACATGATTACTTCTAGACTCATCTACGGTGCTGCAAATGGCATTGTGTCCTTTTTTCCCTTGGCTTCTCTTCTGCCTTAGCGGGGTCCATTTTCAACAATGTGATTCCCTGAGGGTTGTGGATTAGCTGACCTGGGCAGCCTTACCCTGCCGGCCCGCCCTCCCCAGGTGTGCCTCGTTGAGGTCAATATAAACAGAGCTCCAGGCAGCAATAGCCCCTGAAGCTGTGCCTGACTCCATATTCTCTGCCCCGTCAGCAGTCTCGGGGCTGTGCTGGTGGGAGGGAGTGAGGGGCCACAGCTTTGTGGGTGGCCCGGTGTGAGTGGGGTTCTGCTGGCCTTTCTGCAGGAGTTGCCATGCTGCCGCCTGTAAAGAAGAGGATGTGTCACCCATACATTCTGCTGGAATTTCTCTCCGGACAGAGGTGAGGAAGGAAAAAAGCAGTGGGGGCCGGGACAGGAGGGGTATCTCAGGCACGGCAATGGAAAGCTTCTGGAAGAGCGCTCGGGGCCAGGACCAACCTCGCTGGCCTGCAGGCACCAAGTTGTCCTGCGTGCTGTCGCTGGTGTGGCTCCACGGTCCTTCCTCTAGGCTTTCAAGCCCTTGTACATATTCAGGTGTTTTACCTGGAAAGGGTGGGAACAGTTCAGCAGCAGCTGGCCTGGGGCTCAGCTCACGTTTACTCACAGATGCCTCGGCACGGTCCCCCAGCTTTGCAATGAGGATGCTCCTTGCGTGGGGGGTGTGTGGATGGCTGTTTGGGAGATGGTTCCCCACCTCTGACCAATTTCAGAATTGTTTACCGCTGGAGCAAGTGCCATGATAGGGTTTTCCTCTGTATAACTCGTGGGTTCAATTTTTTTTTTCTTTTATGGTTCAAGTTAGATTTTATTCCTCTTTTATGTATTTATAAATATAAGCATGGAAATAATTCATTCCTATAAATACATCTGTGTGACGGGAAGAATTTTTATTGTTTTATTTTTAAATTTTATTTTTTAAAATTTTGAAATTTAATTTCATTTATGTATTTATACAGCAGGTTATTATTAGTTATGTATTTTATGCATTTACATGTATACAGGTCAATCCCAATCTCCCAACTCATCCCACCACCACCACCCCATGGCTTCCCACACTTGGTGTCCATACGTTTGTTCTCTACGTCTGTGTCTCTATTTCTTCCCTGCAAACCAGTTCATCTGTACCATTTTAGGCTCCACATATATGCATTAATATACAATATTTGTTTTCCTCTTTCTGACTTACTTCATTCTGTATGACAGTCACTCGATCCATCGATGTCTCTACAAATGACCCAGTTTCATTCCTTTTTATGGCCGAGTAATATTCCATTTTATATATGTACCACATCTTTATCCACTCATCTGTCTGTGGGTATTTAGGTTGCTTCCATTACCTGGCTATTGTAAATAGTGCTGCAACGAACATTGTGCTGAATGTGCCTTTTTGAAATACGGTTTTCTCTGGGTATATGCCCAGAAGTGGGATTGCTGGATCAGATGGTAATTCTATTTCTAATTTTTTAAAGGAAACTCCATACTGTTCTCCATAGTGACTGTATCAATTTACATTCCCACCAATAGTGGAAGAGTGCTCCTTTTGTCCACACCCTCCCCAGAATTGGTTGTTTGTATATTTTCTGATGATGCCGATTCTAACAGGTGTGAGGTGATACCTCATTGTAGTTTTGATTTGCATTTCTCTAATAATTAGTGCTGTTGTGCAGCTTTTCATGGGCGTCTTGGCCATCTCTGTGTCTCCTTTGAAGAAACGTCTCTTTAGATCTTCTGCCCATTTTTTTGGGTTGTTTGTTTTTTTAATATTAAGCTGCATGAGCTGTTTATATATATTGGAGATTAAACCTGTGTCCATTGATTCATTTGCAACGATTTTCACCCATCCTGAGGGATGCCTTTTTCCATTCCCGTGTTTTTAACAAAAAAGGAAAGAAAGGAAAAGAAGCAGAACACTAATGTGCGTAAAATATGCCTTTTGGAACGGTCGTTTTGAAATATGGACGTCCTTTGAATTTTTTGGTCGATATGTGACCCCAGGATTTGTTTTCAGGGCAGGTGTCATTTACAGGCATGCAATGATTTTGAATATCAACTGACCATTAGCGTTGGGATTAAAGCTGCTGTTGTGTGAAACGGCCACAAGGTGGCAGCAGTTCACCCTTACCAAATCTGGTTACTAGGGCAAGAGAGCCTCAGTGGAAGTGGTGTTCTAGATTGGAGTTTAGAATGGAATGTACCAGGAGAAAGCCGCTCACGTTTGTCTCACTACTTCTTGTTCGTGTTTTTAATTTAATTTTTTATTTTTTCTTACAGCAAGTTTGATTACAATGTTTGGCTTGTTGTAGGTGTGGAAGATGTGGTTCTTTTACACATATACAGATGACTGTTCTTCCTGGGATTCTTTTCCCATGTACGTTATGACAGAATGTTGAGTAGTCCTCTCTTGGTATTCTGTAGGTCTTTGGTGATTATATATGTCACCTGTGTTTGTATATGTCTGTTAACCCCGATATCGTAATGAAACCAATCCTCACACCTTTCCATTGGTGAACCATAAGTTTGTTTCATGAATCTGTGATTGCCCTTCTCCGTGGAAATATCTGCCCTGGTATCCACTTTTAGGTAACACCTATAGGTGATATGATATGATATGTGTCTTTCACTTTCTGACTTACTACAAGTCACGTGATTACTTCTAGACTCATCTACGGTGCTGCAAATGGCATTGTGTCCTTTTTTCCCTTGGCTTCTCTTCTGCCTTAGCGGGGTCCATTTTCAACAATGTGATTCCCTGAGGGTTGTGGATTAGCTGACCTGGGCAGCCTTACCCTGCCGGCCCGCCCTCCCCAGGTGTGCCTCGTTGAGGTCAATATAAACAGAGCTCCAGGCAGCAATAGCCCCTGAAGCTGTGCCTGACTCCATATTCTCTGCCCCGTCAGCAGTCTCGGGGCTGTGCTGGTGGGAGGGAGTGAGGGGCCACAGCTTTGTGGGTGGCCCGGTGTGAGTGGGGTTCTGCTGGCCTTTCTGCAGGAGTTGCCATGCTGCCGCCTGTAAAGAAGAGGATGTGTCACCCATACATTCTGCTGGAATTTCTCTCCGGACAGAGGTGAGGAAGGAAAAAAGCAGTGGGGGCCGGGACAGGAGGGGTATCTCAGGCAGGGCAATGGAAAGCTTCTGGAAGAGCGCTCGGGGCCAGGACCAACCTCGCTGGCCTGCAGGCACCAAGTTGTCCTGCGTGCTGTCGCTGGTGTGGCTCCACGGTCCTTCCTCTAGGCTTTCAAGCCCTTGTACATATTCAGGTGTTTTACCTGGAAAGGGTGGGAACAGTTCAGCAGCAGCTGGCCTGGGGCTCAGCTCACCTTTACTCACAGATGCCTCGGCACGGTCCCCCAGCTTTGCAATGAGGACGCTCCTTGCGTGGGGGGTGGGTGGATGGCTGTATGGGAGATGATTCCCCACCTCTGACCAATTTCAGAATTGTTTACCGCTGGAGCAAGTGTCGTGATAGGGTTTTCCTCTGTATAACTCGTGGGTTCAATTTTTTTTTCTTTTATGTTTCAAGTTAGATTTTATTCCTCTTTTATGTATTTATAAATATAAGCATGGAAATAATTCATTCCTATAAATACATCTGTGTGACGGGAAGAACTTTTTTCTGTTTTATTTTTAAATTTTATTTTTTAAAATTTTGAAATTTAATTTCATTTATGTTTTTATACAGCAGGTTATTATTAGTTATGTATTTTATGCATATACATGTATACAGGTCAATCCCAATCTCCCAACTCATCCCACCACCACCACCCCATGGCTTCCCACACTTGGTGTCCATACGTTTGTTCTCTACGTCTGTGTCTCTATTTCTTCCCTGCAAACCAGTTCATCTGTACCATTTTTAGGCTCCACATATATGCATTAATATACAATATTTGTTTTCCTCTTTCTGACTTACTTCATTCTGTATGACAGTCTCTCGATCCATCGATGTCTCTACAAATGACCCAGTTTCATTCCTTTTTATGGCCGAGTAATATTCCATTTTATATATGTACCACATCTTTATCCACTCATCTGTCTGTGGGCATTTAGGTTGCTTCCATTACCTGGCTATTGTAAATAGTGCTGCAACGAACATTGTGCTGAATGTGCCTTTTTGAAATACGGTTTTCTCTGGGTATATGCCCAGAAGTGGGATTGCTGGATCAGATGGTAATTCTATTTCTAATTTTTTTAAGGAAACTCCATACTGTTCTCCATAGTGACTGTATCAATTTACAGTCCCACCAATAGTGGAAGAGGGCTCCTTTTGTCCACACCCTCCCCAGAATTGGTTGTTTGTAGATTTTCTGATGATGCCGATTCTAAAAGGTGTGAGGTGATAACTCATTGTAGTTTTGATTTGCATTTCTCTAATAATTAGTGCTGTTGAGCAGCTTTTCTGTGCGTCTTGGCCATCTCTGTGTCTCCTTTGAAGAAACGTCTCTTTAGATCTTCTGCCCATTTTTTTTGGGTTGTTTGTTTTTTTAATATTAAGCTGCATGAGCTGTTTATATATATTGGAGATTAAACCTCTGTCCATTGATTCGTCTGCAACGATTTTCGCCCATTCTGAGGGATGCCTTTTTCCATTCCCGTGTTTTTTAACAAAAAAGGAAAGAAAGGAAAAGAAGCAGAACACTAATGTGCGTAAAATATGCCTTTTGAAACGGTCGTTTTGAAATATGGACGTCCTTTGAATTTTTTGGTCGATATGTGACCCCAGGATTTGTTTTCAGGGCAGGTGTCATTTACAGGCATGCAATGATTTTGAATATCAACTGACCATTAGCGTTGGGATTAAAGCTGCTGTTGTGTGAAACGGCCACAAGGTGGCAGCAGTTCACCCTTACCAAATCTGGTTACTAGGGCAAGAGAGCCTCAGTGGAAGTGGTGTTCTAGATTGGAGTTTAGAATGGAATGTACCAGGAGAAAGCCTCTCACGTTTGTCTCACTACTTCTTGTTCGTGTTTTTAATTTAATTTTTTATTTTTTATTACAGCAAGTTTGATTACAATGTTTGGCTTGTTGTAGGTGTGGAAGATGTGGTTCTTTTACACATATACAGATGACTGTTATTCCTGGGATCCTTTTCCCATGTACGTTATGACAGAATGTTGAGTAGTCCTCTCTTGGTATTCTGTAGGTCTTTGGTGATTATGTATGTCACCTGTGTTTGTATATGTCTGTTAACCCCGATATCGTAATGAAACCAATCCTCACACCTTTCCATTGGTGAACCATAAGTTTGTTTAATGAATCTGTGATTGCCCTTCTCCGTGGAAATATCTGCCCTGGTATCCATTTTTAGGTAACACCTATAAGTGATATGATATGATATGTGTCTTTCACTTTCTGACTTACTACAAGTCACGTGATTACTTCTAGACTCATCTACGGTGCTGCAAATGGCATTGTGTCCTTTTTTCCCTTGGCTTCTCTTCTGCCTTAGCGGGGTCCATTTTCAACAATGTGATTCCCTGAGGGTTGTGGATTAGCTGACCTGGGCAGCCTAACCCTGCCGGCCCGACCTCCGCAGGTGTGCCACGTTGAGGTCAATATAAACAGAGCTCCAGGCAGCAATAGCCCCTGAAGCTGTGCCTGACTCAATATTCTCTGCCCCGTCAGCAATCTCGGGGCTGTGCTGGTGGGAGGGAGTGAGGGGCCACAGCTTTGTGGGTGGCCCGGTGTGAGTGGGGTTCTGCTGGCCTTTCTGCAGGAGTTGCCAGGCTGCCGCCTGTAAAGAAGAGGATGTGTCACCCATACCTTCCGCTGGAATTTCTCTCTGGACAGAGGTGAGGAAGGAAAAAAGCAGTGGGGGCCGGGACAGGAGGGGTATCTCAGGCCGGGCAATGGAAAGCTTCTGGAAGAGCGCCAGGGTCCAGGACCAGTGGGCTGGCTGGCCTGCAGGCACCAAGTTGGCCTGCGTGCTGTCGCTGGTGTGGCTCCACGGTCCTTCCTCTAGGCTTTCAAGCCCTTGTACATATTCAGGTGTTTTACCTGGAAAGGGTGGGAACAGTTCAGCAGCAGCTGGCCTGGGGCTCAGCTCACGTTTACTCACAGATGCCTCGGCACGGTCCCCCAGCTTTGCAATGAGGACGCTCCTTGCGTGGGGGGTGGGTGGCTGGCTGTATGGGAGATGGTTCCACACCTCTGACCAGTTTCAGAATTGTTTACCGCTGGAGCAAGTGTCGTGATAGGGTTTTCCTCTGTATAACTCGTGGGTTCAATTTTTTTTTTCTTTTATGGTTCAAGTTAGATTTTATTCCTCTTTTATGTATTTATAAATATAAGCATGGAAATAATTCATTCCTATAAATACATCTGTGTGACGGGAAGAACTTTTTTCTGTTTTATTTTTAAATTTTATTTTTTAAAATTTTGAAATTTAATTTCATTTATGTTTTTATACAGCAGGTTATTATTAGTTATGTATTTTATGCATATACATGTATACAGGTCAATCCCAATCTCCCAACTCATCCCACCACCACCACCCCATGGCTTCCCACACTTGGTGTCCATACGTTTGTTCTCTACGTCTGTGTCTCTATTTCTTCCCTGCAAACCAGTTCATCTGTACCATTTTTAGGCTCCACATATATGCATTAATATACAATATTAGTTTTCCTCTTTCTGACTTACTTCATTCTGTATGACAGTCTCTCGATCCATCGATGTCTCTACAAATGACCCAGTTTCATTCCTTTTTATGGCCGAGTAATATTCCATTTTATATACGTACCACAACTTTATCCACTCATCTGTCTGTGGGCATTTAGGTTGCTTCCATTACCTGGCTATTGTAAATAGTGCTGCAACGAACATTGTGCTGAATGTGCCTTGTTGAAATACGGTTTTCTCTGGGTATATGCCCAGAAGTGGGATTGCTGGATCAGATGGTAATTCTATTTCTAATTTTTTTAAGGAAACTCCATACTGTTCTCCATAGTGACTGTATCAATTTACATTCCCACCAATAGTGGAAGAGGGCTCCTTTTGTCCACACCCTCCCCAGAATTGGTTGTTTGTATATTTTCTGATGATGCCGATTCTAACAGGTGTGAGGTGATACCTCATTGTAGTTTTGATTTGCATTTCTCTAATAATTAGTGCTGTTGAGCAGCTTTTCATGGGCGTCTTGGCCATCTCTGTGTCTCCTTTGAAGAAACGTCTCTTTAGATCTTCTGCCCATTTTTTGGGGTTGTTTGTTTTTTTAATATTAAGCTGCATGAGCTGTTTATATATATTGGAGATTAAACCTGTGTCCATTGATTCATTTGCAACGATTTTCACCCATCCTGAGGGATGCCTTTTTCCATTCCCGTGTTTTTTAACAAAAAAGGAAAGAAAGGAAAAGAAGCAGAACACTAATGTGCGTAAAATATGCCTTTTGAAACGGTCGTTTTGAAATATGGACGTCCTTTGAAATTTTTGGTCGATATGTGACCCCAGGATTTGTTTTCAGGGCAGGTGTCATTTACAGGCCTGCAATGATTTTGAATATCAACTGACCATTAGCGTTGGGATTAAAGCTGCTGTTGTGTGAAACGGCCACAAGGTGGCAGCAGTTCACCCTTACCAAATCTGGTTACTAGAGCAAGAGAGCCTCAGTGGAAGTGGTGTTCTAGATTGGAGTTTAGAATGGAATGTACCAGGAGAAAGCCGCTCACGTTTGTCTCACTACTTCTTGTTCGTGTTTTTAATTTAATTTTTTATTTTTTCTTACAGCAAGTTTGATTACAATGTTTGGCTTGTTGTAGGTGTGGAAGATGTGGTTCTTTTACACATATACAGATGACTGTTCTTCCTGGGATTCTTTTCCCATGTACGTTATGACAGAATGTTGAGTAGTCCTCTCTTGGTATTCTGTAGGTCTTTGGTGATTATATATGTCACCTGTGTTTGTATATGTCTGTTAACCCCGATATCGTAATGAAACCAATCCTCACACCTTTCCATTGGTGAACCATAAGTTTGTTTCATGAATCTGTGATTGCCCTTCTCCGTGGAAATATCTGCCCTGGTATCCACTTTTAGGTAACACCTATAGGTGATATGATATGATATGTGTCTTTCACTTTCTGACTTACTACAAGTCACGTGATTACTTCTAGACTCATCTACGGTGCTGCAAATGGCATTGTGTCCTTTTTTCCCTTGGCTTCTCTTCTGCCTTAGCGGGGTCCATTTTCAACAATGTGATTCCCTGAGGGTTGTGGATTAGCTGACCTGGGCAGCCTTACCCTGCCGGCCCGCCCTCCCCAGGTGTGCCTCTTTGAGGTCAATATAAACAGAGCTCCAGGCAGCAATAGCCCCTGAAGCTGTGCCTGACTCCATATTCTCTGCCCCGTCAGCAGTCTCGGGGCTGTGCTGGTGGGAGTGAGTGAGGGGCCACAGCTTTGTGGGTGGCCCGGTGTGAGTGGGGTTCTGCTGGCCTTTCTGCAGGAGTTGCCATGCTGCCGCCTGTAAAGAAGAGGATGTGTCACCCATACATTCCGCTGGAATTTCTCTCCGGACAGAGGTGAGGAAGGAAAAAAGCAGTGGGGGCCGGGACAGGAGGGGTATCTCAGGCAGGGCAATGGAAAGCTTCTGGAAGAGCGCCCGGGGCCAGGACCAGTGGGCTGGCTGGCCTGCAGGCACCAAGTTGGCCTGCGTGCTGTCGCTGGTGTGGCTCCACGGTCCTTCCTCTAGGCTTTCAAGCCCTTGTACATATTCAGGTGTTTTACCTGGAAAGGGTGGGAACAGTTCAGCAGCAGCTGGCCTGGGGCTCAGCTCACCTTTACTCACAGATGCCTCGGCACGGTCCCCCAGCTTTGCAATGAGGACGCTCCTTGCGTGGGGGGTGCGTGGATGGCTGTTTGGGAGATGGTTCCCCACCTCTGACCAATTTCAGAATTGTTTACCGCTGGAGCAAGTGCCATGATAGGGTTTTCCTCTGTATAACTCGTGGGTTCAATTTTTTTTTCTTTTATGGTTCAAGTTAGATTTTATTCCTCTTTTATGTATTTATAAATATAAGCATGGAAATAATTCATTCCTATAAATACATCTGTGTGACGGGAAGAACTTTTTTCTGTTTTATTTTTAAATTTTATTTTTTAAAATTTTGAAATTTAATTTCATTTATGTTTTTATACAGCAGGTTATTATTAGTTATGTATTTTATGCATATACATGTATACAGGTCAATCCCAATCTCCCAACTCATCCCACCACCACCACCCCGTGGCTTCCCACACTTGGTGTCCATACGTTTGTTCTCTACGTCTGTGTCTCTATTTCTTCCCTGCAAACCAGTTCATCTGTACCATTTTTAGGCTCCACATATATGCATTAATATACAATATTAGTTTTCCTCTTTCTGACTTACTTCATTCTGTATGACAGTCTCTCGATCCATCGATGTCTCTACAAATGACCCAGTTTCATTCCTTTTTATGGCCGAGTAATATTCCATTTTATATATGTACCACATCTTTATCCACTCATCTGTCTGTGGGCATTTAGGTTGCTTCCATTACCTGGCTATTGTAAATAGTGCTGCAACGAACATTGTGCTGAATGTGCCTTTTTGAAATACGGTTTTCTCTGGGTATATGCCCAGAAGTGGGATTGCTGGATCAGATGGTAATTCTATTTCTATTTTTTTAAAGGAAACTCCATACTGTTCTTCATAGTGACTGTATCAATTTACATTCCCACCAATAGTGGAAGAGGGCTCCTTTTGTCCACATCCTCCCCAGAATTGGTTGTTTGTATATTTTCTGATGATGCCGATTCTAACAGGTGTGAGGTGATACCTCATTGTAGTTTTGATTTGCATTTCTCTAATAATTAGTGCTGTTGAGCAGCTTTTCATGTGCGTCTTGGCCATCTCTCTGTCTCCTTTGAAGAAACGTCTCTTTAGATCTTCTGCCCATTTTTTTTGGGTTGTTTGTTTTTTTAATATTAAGCTGTATGAGCTGTTTATATATATTGGAGATTAGACCTGTGTCCATTGATTCATTTGCAACGATTTTCACCCATCCTGAGGGATGCCTTTTTCCATTCCCGTTTTTTATAACAAAAAAGGAAAGAAAGGAAAAGAAGCAGAACACTAATGTGCGTAAAATATGCCTTTTGAAACGGTCGTTTTGAAATATGGACGTCCTTTGAATTTTTTGGTCGATATGTGACCCCAGGATTTGTTTTCAGGGCAGGTGTCATTTACAGGCATGCAATGATTTTGAATATCAACTGACCATTAGTGTTGGGATTAAAGCTGCTGTTGTGTGAAACGGCCACAAGGTGGCAGCAGTTCACCCTTACCAAATCTGGTTACTAGGGCAAGAGAGCCTCAGTGGAAGTGGTGTTCTAGATTGGAGTTTAGAATGGAATGTACCAGGAGAAAGCCGCTCACGTTTGTCTCACTACTTCTTGTTCGTGTTTTTAATTTAATTTTTTATTTTTTATTACAGCAAGTTTGATTACAATGTTTGGCTTGTTGTAGGTGTGGAAGATGTGGTTCTTTTACACATATACAGATGACTGTTCTTCCTGGGATTCTTTTCCCATGTACGTTATGACAGAATGTTGAGTAGTCCTCTCTTGGTATTCTGTAGGTCTTTGGTGATTATATATGTCACCTGTGTTTGTATATGTCTGTTAACCCCGATATCGTAATGAAACCAATCCTCACACCTTTCCATTGGTGAACCATAAGTTTGTTTCATGAATCTGTGATTGCCCTTCTCCGTGGAAATATCTGCCCTGGTATCCATTTTTAGGTAACACCTATAGGTGATATGATATGATATGTGTCTTTCACTTTCTGACTTACTACAAGTCACGTGATTACTTCTAGACTCATCTACGGTGTTGCAAATGGCATTGTGTCCTTTTTTCCCTTGGCTTCTCTTCTGCCTTAGCGGGGTCCATTTTCAACAATGTGATTCCCTGAGGGTTGTGGATTAGCTGACCTGGGCAGCCTTACCCTGCCGGCCCGCCCTCCCCAGGTGTGCCTCGTTGAGGTCAATATAAACAGAGCTCCAGGCAGCAATAGCCCCTGAAGCTGTGCCTGACTCCATATTCTCTGCCCCGTCAGCAGTCTCGGGGCTGTGCTGGTGGGAGGGAGTGAGGGGCCACAGCTTTGTGGGTGGCCCGGTGTGAGTGGGGTTCTGCTGGCCTTTCTGCAGGAGTTGCCATGCTGCCGCCTGTAAAGAAGAGGATGTGTCACCCATACATTCTGCTGGAATTTCTCTCCGGACAGAGGTGAGGAAGGAAAAAAGCAGTGGGGGCCGGGACAGGAGGGGTATCTCAGGCAGGGCAATGGAAAGCTTCTGGAAGAGCCCAGGGTCCAGGACCAGTGGGCTGGCTGGCCTGCAGGCACCAAGTTGGCCTGCGTGCTGTCGCTGGTGTGGCTCCACGGTCCTTCCTCTAGGCTTTCAAGCCCTTGTACATATTCAGGTGTTTTACCTGGAAAGGGTGGGAACAGTTCAGCAGCAGCTGGCCTGGGGCTCAGCTCACGTTTACTCACAGATGCCTCGGCACGGTCCCCCAGCTTTGCAATGAGGATGCTCCGTGCGTGGGGGGTGTGTGGATGGCTGTTTGGGAGATGGTTCCCCACCTCTGACAAATTTCAGAATTGTTTACCGCTGGAGCAAGTGCCATGATAGGGTTTTCCTCTGTATAACTCGTGGGTTCAATTTTTTTTTCTTTTATGGTTCAAGTTAGATTTTATTCCTCTTTTATGTATTTATAAATATAAGCATGGAAATAATTCATTCCTATAAATACATCTGTGTGACGGGAAGAATTTTTATTGTTTTATTTTTAAATTTTATTTTTTAAAATTTTGAAATTTAATTTCATTTATGTTTTTATACAGCAGGTTATTATTAGTTATGTATTTTATGCATATACATGTATACAGGTCAATCCCAATCTCCCAACTCATCCCACCACCACCACCCCATGGCTTCCCACACTTGGTGTCCATACGTTTGTTCTCTACGTCTGTGTCTCTATTTCTTCCCTGCAAACCAGTTCATCTGTACCATTTGTAGGCTCCACATATATGCATTAATATACAATATTTGTTTTCCTCTTTCTGACTTACTTCATTCTGTATGACAGTCTCTCGATCCATCGATGTCTCTACAAATGACCCAGTTTCATTCCTTTTTATGGCCGAGTAATATTCCATTTTATATATGTACCACATCTTTATCCACTCATCTGTCTGTGGGCATTTAGGTTGCTTCCATTACCTGGCTATTGTAAATAGTGCTGCAACGAACATTGTGCTGAATGTGCCTTTTTGAAATACGGTTTTCTCTGGGTATATGCCCAGAAGTGGGATTGCTGGATCAGATGGTAATTCTATTTCTAATTTTTTAAAGGAAACTCCATACTGTTCTCCATAGTGACTGTATCAATTTACATCCCACCAATAGTGGAAGAGTGCTCCTTTTGTCCACACCCTCCCCAGAATTGGTTGTTTGTATATTTTCTGATGATGCCGATTCTAACAGGTGTGAGGTGATACCTCATTGTAGTTTTGATTTGCATTTCTCTAATAATTAGTGCTGTTGTGCAGCTTTTCATGTGCGTCTTGGCCATCTCTGTGTCTCCTTTGAAGAAACGTCTCTTTAGATCTTCTGCCCATTTTTTTTGGGTTGTTTGTTTTTTTAATATTAAGCTGCATGAGCTGTTTATATATATTGGAGATTAAACCTGTGTCCATTGATTCATTTGCAACGATTTTCACCCATCCTGAGGGATGCCTTTTTCCATTCCCGTGTTTTTAACAAAAAAGGAAAGAAAGGAAAAGAAGCAGAACACTAATGTGCGTAAAATATGCCTTTTGGAACGGTCGTTTTGAAATATGGACGTCCTTTGAATTTTTTGGTCGATATGTGACCCCAGGATTTGTTTTCAGGGCAGGTGTCATTTACAGGCATGCAATGATTTTGAATATCAACTGACCATTAGCGTTGGGATTAAAGCTGCTGTTGTGTGAAACGGCCACAAGGTGGCAGCAGTTCACCCTTACCAAATCTGGTTACTAGGGCAAGAGAGCCTCAGTGGAAGTGGTGTTCTAGATTGGAGTTTAGATTGGAATGTACCAGGAGAAAGCCGCTCACGTTTGTCTCACTACTTCTTGTTCGTGTTTTTAATTTAATTTTTTATTTTTTCTTACAGCAAGTTTGATTACAATGTTTGGCTTGTTGTAGGTGTGGAAGATGTGGTTCTTTTACACATATACAGATGACTGTTCTTCCTGGGATTCTTTTCCCATGTACGTTATGACAGAATGTTGAGTAGTCCTCTCTTGGTATTCTGTAGGTCTTTGGTGATTATATATGTCACCTGTGTTTGTATATGTCTGTTAACCCCGATATCGTAATGAAACCAATCCTCACACCTTTCCATTGGTGAACCATAAGTTTGTTTCATGAATCTGTGATTGCCCTTCTCCGTGGAAATATCTGCCCTGGTATCCACTTTTAGGTAACACCTATAGGTGATATGATATGATATGTGTCTTTCACTTTCTGACTTACTACAAGTCACGTGATTACTTCTAGACTCATCTACGGTGCTGCAAATGGCATTGTGTCCTTTTTTCCCTTGGCTTCTCTTCTGCCTTAGCGGGGTCCATTTTCAACAATGTGATTCCCTGAGGGTTTTGGATTAGCTGACCTGGGCAGCCTTACCCTGCCGGCCCGCCCTCCCCAGGTGTGCCTCGTTGAGGTCAATATAAACAGAGCTCCAGGCAGCAATAGCCCCTGAAGCTGTGCCTGACTCCATATTCTCTGCCCCGTCAGCAGTCTCGGGGCTGTGCTGGTGGGAGGGAGTGAGGGGCCACAGCTTTGTGGGTGGCCCGGTGTGAGTGGGGTTCTGCTGGCCTTTCTGCAGGAGTTGCCATGCTGCCGCCTGTAAAGAAGAGGATGTGTCACCCATACATTCCGCTGGAATTTCTCTCCGGACAGAGGTGAGGAAGGAAAAAAGCAGTGGGGGCCGGGACAGGAGGGGTATCTCAGGCAGGGCAATGGAAAGCTTCTGGAAGAGCGCCCGGGGCCAGGACCAGTGGGCTGGCTGGCCTGCAGGCACCAAGTTGGCCTGCGTGCTGTCGCTGGTGTGGCTCCACGGTCCATCCTCTAGGCTTTCAAGCCCTTGTACATATTCAGGTGTTTTACCTGGAAAGGGTGGGAACAGTTCAGCAGCAGCTGGCCTGGGGCTCAGCTCACCTTTACTCACAGATGCCTCGGCACGGTCCCCCAGCTTTGCAATGAGGACGCTCCTTGCGTGGGGGGTGGGTGGATGGCTGTTTGGGAGATGGTTCCCCACCTCTGACCAATTTCAGAATTGTTTACCGCTGGAGCAAGTGCCATGATAGGGTTTTCCTCTGTATAACTCGTGGGTTCAATTTTTTTTTCTTTTATGGTTCAAGTTAGATTTTATTCCTCTTTTATGTATTTATAAATATAAGCATGGAAATAATTCATTCCTATAAATACATCTGTGTGACGGGAAGAACTTTTTTCTGTTTTATTTTTAAATTTTATTTTTTAAAATTTTGAAATTTAATTTCATTTATGTTTTTATACAGCAGGTTATTATTAGTTATGTATTTTATGCATATACATGTATACAGGTCAATCCCAATCTCCCAACTCATCCCACCACCACCACCCCGTGGCTTCCCACACTTGGTGTCCATACGTTTGTTCTCTACGTCTGTGTCTCTATTTCTTCCCTGCAAACCAGTTCATCTGTACCATTTTTAGGCTCCACATATATGCATTAATATACAATATTAGTTTTCCTCTTTCTGACTTACTTCATTCTGTATGACAGTCTCTCGATCCATCGATGTCTCTACAAATGACCCAGTTTCATTCCTTTTTATGGCCGAGTAATATTCCATTTTATATATGTACCACATCTTTATCCACTCATCTGTCTGTGGGTATTTAGGTTGCTTCCATTACGTGGCTATTGTAAATAGTGCTGCAACGAACATTGTGCTGAATGTGCCTTTTTGAAATACGGTTTTCTCTGGGTATATGCCCAGAAGTGGGATTGCTGGATCAGATGGTAATTCTATTTCTAATTTTTTAAAGGAAACTCCATACTGTTCTCCATAGTGACTGTATCAATTTACATTCCCACCAATAGTGGAAGAGTGCTCCTTTTGTCCACACCCTCCCCAGAATTGGTTGTTTGTATATTTTCTGATGATGCCGATTCTAACAGGTGTGAGGTGATACCTCATTGTAGTTTTGATTTGCATTTCTCTAATAATTAGTGCTGTTGTGCAGCTTTTCATGTGCGTCTTGGCCATCTCTGTGTCTCCTTTGAAGAAACGTCTCTTTAGATCTTCTGCCCATTTTTTTTGGGTTGTTTGTTTTTTTAATATTAAGCTGCATGAGCTGTTTATATATATTGGAGATTAAACCTGTGTCCATTGATTCATTTGCAACGATTTTCACCCATCCTGAGGGATGCCTTTTTCCATTCCCGTGTTTTTAACAAAAAAGGAAAGAAAGGAAAAGAAGCAGAACACTAATGTGCGTAAAATATGCCTTTTGGAACGGTCGTTTTGAAATATGGACGTCCTTTCAATTTTTTGGTCGATATGTGACCCCAGGATTTGTTTTCAGGGCAGGTGTCATTTACAGGCATGCAATGATTTTGAATATCAACTGACCATTAGCGTTGGGATTAAAGCTGCTGTTGTGTGAAACGGCCACAAGGTGGCAGCAGTTCACCCTTACCAAATCTGGTTACTAGGGCAAGAGAGCCTCAGTGGAAGTGGTGTTCTAGATTGGAATTTAGAATGGAATGTACCAGGAGAAAGCCGCTCACGTTTGCCTCACTACTTCATGTTCGTGTTTTTAATTTAATTTTTTATTTTTTATTACAGCAAGTTTGATTACAATGTTTGGCTTGTTGTAGGTGTGGAAGATGTGGTTCTTTTACACATATACAGATGACTGTTATTCCTGGGATCCTTTTCCCATGTACGTTATGACAGAATGTTGAGTAGTCCTCTCTTGGTATTCTGTAGGTCTTTGGTGATTATGTATGTCACCTGTGTTTGTATATGTCTGTTAACCCCGATATCGTAATGAAACCAATCCTCACACCTTTCCATTGGTGAACCATAAGTTTGTTTAATGAATCTGTGATTGCCCTTCTCTGTGGAAATATCTGCCCTGGTATCCACTTTTAGGTAACACCTATAGGTGATATGATATGATATGTGACTTTCACTTTCTGACTTACTACAAGTCACGTGATTACTTCTAGACTCATCTACGGTGCTGCAAATGGCATTGTGTCCTTTTTTCCCTTGGCTTCTCTTCTGCCTTAGCGGGGTCCATTTTCAACAATGTGATTCCCTGAGGGTTGTGGATTAGCTGACCTGGGCAGCCTTACCCTGCCGGCCCGCCCTCCCCAGGTGTGCCTCGTTGAGGTCAATATAAACAGAGCTCCAGGCAGCAATAGCCCCTGAAGCTGTGCCTGACTCCATATTCTCTGCCCCGTCAGCAGTCTCGGGGCTGTGCTGGTGGGAGGGAGTGAGGGGCCACAGCTTTGTGGGTGGCCCGGTGTGAGTGGGGTTCTGCTGGCCTTTCTGCAGGAGTTGCCATGCTGCCGCCTGTAAAGAAGAGGATGTGTCACCCATACATTCTGCTGGAATTTCTCTCCGGACAGAGGTGAGGAAGGAAAAAAGCAGTGGGGGCCGGGACAGGAGGGGTATCTCAGGCAGGGCAATGGAAAGCTTCTGGAAGAGCGCCCGGGGCCAGGACCAACCTGGCTGCCCTGCAGGCACCAAGTTGTCCTGCGTGCTGTCACTGGTGTGGCTCCACGGTCCTTCCTCTAGTCTTTCAAGCCCTTGTACATATTCAGGTGTTTTACCTGGAAAGGGTGGGAACAGTTCAGCAGCAGCTGGCCTGGGGCTCAGCTCACGTTTACTCACAGATGCCTCGGCACGGTCCCTCAGCTTTGCAATGAGGACGCTCCTTGCGTGGGGGGTGGGTTGCTGGCTGTATGGGAGATGCTTCCCCACCTCTGACCAATTTCAGAATTGTTTACCACTGGAGCAAGTGCCCTGATAGGGTTTTCCCCTGTATAACTCGTGGGTTCAGGATTTTTTTTTTCTTTTATGGTTCAAGTTAGATTTTATTCCTCTTTTATGTATTTATAGATATAAGCATGGAAATCATTCATTCCTATAAATACATCTGTGTGACGGGAAGAACTTTTTTCTGTTTTATTTTTAAATTTTATTTTTTAAAATTTTGAAATTTAATTTTATTTATGTTTTTATACAGCAGGTTATTATTAGTTATGTATTTTATGCATATACATGTATACAGGTCAATCCCAATCTCCCAACTCATCCCACCACCACCACCCCATGGCTTCCCACACTTGGTGTCCATACGTTTGTTCTCTACGTCTGTGTCTCTATTTCTTCCCTGCAAACCAGTTCATCTGTACCATTTTTAGGCTCCACATATATGCATTAATATACAATATTTGTTTTCCTCTTTCTGACTTACTTCATTCTGTATGACAGTCTCTCGATCCATCGATGTCTCTACAAATGACCCAGTTTCATTCCTTTTTATGGCCGAGTAATATTCCATTTTATATATGTACCACATCTTTATCCACTCATCAGTCTGTGGGCATTTAGGTTGCTTCCATTACCTGGCTATAGTAAATAGTGCTGCAACGAACATTGTGCTGAATGTGCCTTTTTGAAATACGGTTTTCTCTGGGTATATGCCCAGAAGTGGGATTGCTGGATCAGATGGTAATTCTATTTCTAATTTTTTAAAGGAAACTCCATACTGTTCTCCATAGTGACTGTATCAATTTACATTCCCACCAATAGTGGAAGAGTGCTCCTTTTGTCCACACCCTCCCCAGAATTGGTTGTTTGTATATTTTCTGATGATGCCGATTCTAACAGGTGTGAGGTGATACCTCATTGTAGTTTTGATTTGCATTTCTCTAATAATTAGTGCTGTTGAGCAGCTTTTCATGTGCGTCTTGGCCATCTCTGTGTCTCCTTTGAAGAAACGTCTCTTTAGATCTTCTGCCCATTTTTTTGGGTTGTTTGTTTTTTTAATATTAAGCTGCATGAGCTGTTTATATATATTGGAGATTAAACCTGTGTCCATTGATTCATTTGCAACGATTTTCACCCATCCTGAGGGATGCCTTTTTCCATTCCCGTTTTTTTTAACAAAAAAGGAAAGAAAGGAAAAGAAGCAGAACACTAATGTGCGTAAAATATGCCTTTTGAAACGGTCGTTTGGAAATATGGACGTCCTTTGAATTTTTTGGTCGATATGTGACCCCAGGATTTGTTTTCAGGGCAGGTGTCATTTACAGGCATGCAATGATTTTGAATATCAACTGACCATTAGCGTTGGGATTAAAGCTGCTGTTGTGTGAAACGGCCACAAGGTGGCAGCAGTTCACCCTTACCAAATCTGGTTACTAGGGCAAGAGAGCCTCAGTGGAAGTGGTGTTCTAGATTGGAGTTTAGAATGGAATGTGCCAGGAGAAAGCCGCTCACGTTTGTCTCACTACTTCTTGTTCGTGTTTTTAATTTAATTTTTTATTTTTTATTACACAAGTTTGATTACAATGTTTGGCTTGTTGTAGGTGTGGAAGATGTGGTTCTTTTACACATATACAGATGACTGTTCTTCCTGGGATTCTTTTCCCATGTACGTTATGACAGAATGTTGAGTAGTCCTCTCTTGGTATTCTGTAGGTCTTTGGTGATTATATATGTCACCTGTGTTTGTATATGTCTGTTAACCCCGATATCGTAATGAAACCAATCCTCACACCTTTCCATTGGTGAACCATAAGTTTGTTTCATTAATCTGTGATTGCCCTTCTCCGTGGAAATATCTGCCCTGGTATCCATTTTTAGGTAACACCTATAAGTGATATGATAGGATATGTGTCTTTCACTTTCTGACTTACTACAAGTCACGTGATTACTTCTAGACTCATCTACGGTGCTGCAAATGGCATTGTGTCCTTTTTTCCCTTGGCTTCTCTTCTGCCTTAGCGGGGTCCATTTTCAACAATGTGATTCCCTGAGGGTTGTGGATTAGCTGACCTGGGCAGCCTTACCCTGCCGGCCCGCCCTCCCCAGGTGTGCCTCGTTGAGGTCAATATAAACAGAGCTCCAGGCAGCAATAGCCCTTGAAGCTGTGCCTGACTCCATATTCTCTGCCCCGTCAGCAGTCTCGGGGCTGTGCTGGTGGGAGGGAGTGAGGGGCCACAGCTTTGTGGGTGGCCCGGTGTGAGTGGGATTCTGCTGGCCTTTCTGCAGGAGTTGCCAGGCTGCTGCCTGTAAAGAAGAGGATGTGTCACCCATACATTCCGCTGGAATTTCTCTCCGGACAGAGGTGAGGAAGGAAAAAAGCAGTGGGGGCCGGGACAGGAGGGGTATCTCAGGCAGGGCAATGGAAAGCTTCTGGAAGAGCCCAGGGTCCAGGACCAGTGGGCTGGCTGGCCTGCAGGCACCAAGTTGGCCTGCGTGCTGTCGCTGGTGTGGCTCCACGGTCCTTCCTCTAGGCTTTCAAGCCCTTGTACATATTCAGGTGTTTTACCTGGAAAGGGTGGGAACAGTTCAGCAGCAGCTGGCCCGGGGCTCAGCTCACATTTACTCACAGATGCATCGGCACGGTCCCCCAGCTTTGCAATGAGGACGCTCCTTGCGTGGGGGGTGGGTTGCTGGCTGTATGGGAGATGATTCCCCACCTCTGACCAATTTCAGAATTGTTTACCACTGGAGCAAGTGCCCTGATAGGGTTTTCCCCTGTATAACTCGTGGATTCAGGATTTTATTTTCTTTTATGGTTCAAGTTAGATTTTATTCCTCTTTTATGTATTTATAGATATAAGCATGGAAATCATTCATTCCTATAAATACATCTGTGTGACGGGAAGAAATTTTTTTTGTTTTATTTTTAAATTTTATTTTTTAAAATTTTGAAATTTAATTTTATTTATGTTTTTATACAGCAGGTTATTATTAGTTATGTATTTTATGCATATACATGTATACAGGTCAATCCCAATCTCCCAACTCATCCCACCACCACCACCCCATGGCTTCCCACACTTGGTGTCCATACGTTTGTTCTCTACGTCTGTGTCTCTATTTCTTCCCTGCAAACCAGTTCATCTGTACCATTTTTAGGCTCCACATATATGCATTAATATACAATATTTGTTTTCCTCTTTCTGACTTACTTCATTCTGTATGACAGTCTCTCGATCCATCGATGTCTCTACAAATGACCCAGTTTCATTCCTTTTTATGGCCGAGTAATATTCCATTTTATATATGTACCACATCTTTATCCACTCATCTGTCTGTGGGCATTTAGGTTGCTTCCATTACCTGGCTATTGTAAATAGTGCTGCAACGAACATTGTGCTGAATGTGCCTTTTTGAAATACGGTTTTCTCTGGGTATATGCCCAGAAGTGGGATTGCTGGATCAGATGGTAATTCTATTTCTAATTTTTTTAAGGAAACTCCATACTCTTCTCCATAGTGACTGTATCAATTTACATTCCCACCAATAGTGGAAGAGGGCTCCTTTTGTCCACACCCTTCCCAGAATTGGTTGTTTGTAGATTTTCTGATGATGCCGATTCTAAAAGGTGTGAGGTGATACCTCATTGTAGTTTTGATTTGCATTTCTCTAATAATTAGTGCTGTTGAGCAGCTTTTCTGTGTGTCTTGGCCATCTCTGTGTCTCCTTTGAAGAAACGTCTCTTTAGATCTTCTGCCCATTTTTTTGGGTTGTTTGTTTTTTTAATATTAAGCTGCATGAGCTGTTTATATATATTGGAGATTAAACCTCTGTCCATTGATTCGTCTGCAATGATTTTCGCCCATTCTGAGGGATGCCTTTTTCCATTCCCGTGTTTTTTAACAAAAAAGGAAAGAAAGGAAAAGAAGCAGAACACTAATGTGCGTAAAATATGCCTTTTGAAACGGTCGTTTTGAAATATGGACGTCCTTTGAATTTTTTGGTCGATATGTGACCCCAGGATTTGTTTTCAGGGCAGGTGTCATTTACAGGCATGCAATGATTTTGAATATCAACTGACCATTAGCGTTGGGATTAAAGCTGCTGTTGTGTGAAACGGCCACAAGGTGGCAGCAGTTCACCCTTACCCAATCTGGTTACTAGGGCAAGAGAGCCTCAGTGGAAGTGGTGTTCTAGATTGGAGTTTAGAATGGAATGTACCAGGAGAAAGCCGCTCACGTTTGTCTCACTACTTCTTGTTCGTGTTTTTAATTTAATTTTTTATTTTTTATTACAGCAAGTTTGATTACAATGTTTGGCTTGTTGTAGGTGTGGAAGATGTGGTTCTTTTACACATATACAGATGACTGTTCTTCCTGGGATCCTTTTCCCATGTACGTTATGACAGAATGTTGAGTAGTCCTCTCTTGGTATTCTGTAGGTCTTTGGTGATTATGTATGTCACCTGTGTTTGTATATGTCTGTTAACCCCGATATCGTAATGAAACCAATCCTCACACCTTTCCATTGGTGAACCATAAGTTTGTTTCATGAATCTGTGATTGCCCTTCTCCGTGGTAATATCTGCCCTGGTATCCATTTTTAGGTAACACCTATAAGAGATATGATAGGATATGTGTCTTTCACTTTCTGACTTACTACAAGTCACGTGATTACTTCTAGACTCATCTACGGTGCTGCAAATGGCATTGTGTCCTTTTTTCCCTTGGCTTCTCTTCTGCCTTAGCGGGGTCCATTTTCAACAATGTGATTCCCTGAGGGTTGTGGATTAGCTGACCTGGGCAGCCTTACCCTGCCGGCCCGCCCTCCCCAGGTGTGCCTCGTTGAGGTCAATATAAACAGAGCTCCAGGCAGCAATAGCCCCTGAAGCTGTGCCTGACTCCATATTCTCTGCCCCGTCAGCAGTCTCGGGGCTGTGCTGGTGGGAGGGAGTGAGGGGCCACAGCTTTGTGGGTGGCCCGGTGTGAGTGGGGTTCTGCTGGCCTTTCTGCAGGAGTTGCCAGGCTGCCGCCTGTAAAGAAGAGGATGTGTCACACATACCTTCCGCTGGAATTTCTCTCCGGACAGAGGTGAGGAAGGAAAAAAGCAGTGGGGGCCGGGACAGGAGGGGTATCTCAGGCAGGGCAATGGAAAGCTTCTGGAAGAGCGCCAGGGTCCAGGACCAGTGGGCTGGCTGGCCTGCAGGAACCAAGTTGGCCTGCGTGCTGTCGCTGGTGTGGCTCCACGGTCCTTCCTCTAGGCTTTCAAGCCCTTGTACATATTCAGGAGTTTTACCTGGAAAGGGTGGGAACAGTTCAGCAGCAGCTGGCCTGGGGCTCAGCTCACGTTTACTCACAGATGCCTCGGCACGGTCCCCCAGCTTTGCAATGAGGACGCTCCTTGCGTGGGGGGTGGGTGGCTGGCTGTATGGGAGATGGTTCCCCACCTCTGACCAATTTCAGAATTGTTTACCGCTGGAGCAAGTGTCGTGATAGGGTTTTCCTCTGTATAACTCGTGGGTTCAATTTTTTTTTTCTTTTATGGTTCAAGTTAGATTTTATTCCTCTTTTATGTATTTATAAATATAAGCATGGAAATAATTCATTCCTATAAATACATCTGTGTGACGGGAAGAACTTTTTTCTGTTTTATTTTTAAATTTTAGTTTTTAAAATTTTGAAATTTAATTTCATTTATGTTTTTATACAGCAGGTTATTATTAGTTATGTATTTAATGCATATACATGTATACAGGTCAATCCCAATCTCCCAACTCATCCCACCACCACCACCCCATGGCTTCCCACACTTGGTGTCCATACGTTTGTTCTCTACGTCTGTGTCTCTATTTCTTCCCTGCAAACCAGTTCATCTGTACCATTTTTAGGCTCCACATATATGCATTAATATACAATATTTGTTTTCCTCTTTCTGACTTACTTCATTCTGTATGACAGTCTCTCGATCCATCGATGTCTCTACAAATGACCCAGTTTCATTCCTTTTTATGGCCGAGTAATATTCCATTTTATATATGTACCACATCTTTATCCACTCCTCTGTCTGTGGGCATTTAGGTTGCTTCCATTACCTGGCTATTGTAAATAGTGCTGCAACGAACATTGTGCTGAATGTGCCTTTTTGAAATACGGTTTTCTCTGGGTATATGCCCAGAAGTGGGATTGCTGGATCAGATGGTAATTCTATTTCTAATTTTTTAAGGAAACTCCATACTGTTCTCCATAGTGACTGTATCAATTTACATTCCCACCAATAGTGGAAGAGGGCTCCTTTTGTCCACACCCTCCCCAGAATTGGTTGTTTGTATATTTTCTGATGATGCCGATTCTAACAGCTGTGAGGTGATACCTCATTGTAGTTTTGATTTGCATTTCTCTAATAATTAGTGCTGTTGAGCAGCTTTTCATGTGCATCTTGGCCATCTCTGTGTCTCCTTTGAAGAAACGTCTCTTTAGATCTTCTGCCCATTTTTTGGGGTTGTTTGTTTTTTTAATATTAAGCTGCATGAGCTGTTTATATATATTGGAGATTAAACCTGTGTCCATTGATTCATTTGCAACGATTTTCACCCATCCTGAGGGATGCCTTTTTCCATTCCCGTTTTTTTTAACAAAAAAGGAAAGAATGGAAAAGAAGCAGAACACTAATGTGCGTAAAATATGCCTTTTGAAACGGTCGTTTTGAAATATGGACGTCCTTTGAATATTTTGGTCGATATGTGACCCCAGGATTTGTTTTCAGGGCAGGTGTCATTTACAGGCCTGCAATGATTTTGAATATCAACTGACGATTAGCGTTGGGATTAAAGCTGCTGTTGTGTGATACGGCCACAAGGTGGCAGCAGTTCACCCTTACCAAATCTGGTTACTAGGGCAAGAGAGCCTCAGTGGAAGTGGTGTTCTAGATTGGAATTTAGAATGGAATGTACCAGGAGAAAGCCGCTCACGTTTGTCTCACTACTTCTTGTTCGTGTTTTTAATTTAATTTTTTATTTTTTATTACAGCAAGTTTGATTACAATGTTTGGCTTGTTGTAGGTGTGGAAGATGTGGTTCTTTTACACATATACAGATGACTGTTATTCCTGGGATCCTTTTCCCATGTACGTTATGACAGAATGTTGAGTAGTCCTCTCTTGGTATTCTGTAGGTCTTTGGTGATTACGTATGTCACCTGTGTTTGTATATGTCTGTTAACCCCGATATCGTAATGAAACCAATCCTCACACCTTTCCATTGGTGAACCATAAGTTTGTTTAATGAATCTGTGATTGCCCTTCTCCGTGGAAATATCTGCCCTGGTATCCACTTTTAGGTAACACCTATAGGTGATATGATATGATATGTGTCTTTCACTTTCTGACTTACTACAAGTCACGTGATTACTTCTAGACTCATCTACGGTGCTGCAAATGGCATTGTGTCCTTTTTTCCCTTGGCTTCTCTTCTGCCTTAGCGGGGTCCATTTTCAACAATGTGATTCCCTGAGGGTTGTGGATTAGCTGACCTGGGCAGCCTTACTCTGCCGGCCCGCCCTCCCCAGGTGTGCCTCGTTGAGGTCAATATAAACAGAGCTCCAGGCAGCAATAGCCCCTGAAGCTGTGCCTGACTCCATATTCTCTGCCCCGTCAGCAGTCTCGGGGCTGTGCTGGTGGGAGGGAGTGAGGGGCCACAGCTTTGTGGGTGGCCCGGTGTGAGTGGGGTTCTGCTGGCCTTTCTGCAGGAGTTGCCATGCTGCCGCCTGTAAAGAAGAGGATGTGTCACCCATACATTCTGCTGGAATTTCTCTCCGGACAGAGGTGAGGAAGGAAAAAAGCAGTGGGGGCCGGGACAGGAGGGGTATCTCAGGCAGGGCAATGGAAAGCTTCTGGAAGAGCGCCCGGGGCCAGGACCAACCTGGCAGGCCTGCAGGCACCAAGTTGTCCTGCGTGCTGTCACTGGTGTGGCTCCACGGTCCTTCCTCTAGGCTTTCAAGCCCTTGTACATATTCAGGTGTTTTACCTGGAAAGGGTGGGAACAGTTCAGCAGCAGCTGGCCTGGGGCTCAGCTCACGTTTACTCACAGATGCCTCGGCACGGTCCCTCAGCTTTGCAATGAGGACGCTCCTTGTGTGGGGGGTGGGTTGCTGGCTGTATGGGAGATGCTTCCCCACCTCTGACCAATTTCAGAATTGTTTACCACTGGAGCAAGTGCCCTGATAGGGTTTTCCCCTGTATAACTCGTGGGTTCAGGATTTTTTTTTTCTTTTATGGTTCAAGTTAGATTTTATTCCTCTTTTATGTATTTATAGATATAAGCATGGAAATCATTCATTCCTATAAATACATCTGTGTGACGGGAAGAACTTTTTTCTGTTTTATTTTTAAATTTTATTTTTTAAAATTTTGAAATTTAATTTTATTTATGTTTTTATACAGCAGGTTATTATTAGTTATGTATTTTATGCATATACATGTATACAGGTCAATCCCAATCTCCCAACTCATCCCACCACCACCACCCCATGGCTTCCCACACTTGGTGTCCATACGTTTGTTCTCTACGTCTGTGTCTCTATTTCTTCCCTGCAAACCAGTTCATCTGTACCATTTTTAGGCTCCACATATATGCATTAATATACAATATTTGTTTTCCTCTTTCTGACTTACTTCATTCTGTATGACAGTCTCTCGATCCATCGATGTCTCTACAAATGACCCAGTTTCATTCCTTTTTATGGCCGAGTAATATTCCATTTTATATATGTACCACATCTTTATCCACTCATCTGTCTGTGGGCATTTAGGTTGCTTCCATTACCTGGCTATTGTAAATAGTGCTGCAACGAACATTGTGCTGAATGTGCCTTTTTGAAATACGATTTTCTCTGGGTATATGCCCAGAAGTGGGATTGCTGGATCAGATGGTAATTCTATTTCTAATTTTTTTAAGGAAACTCCATACTGTTCTCCATAGTGACTGTATCAATTTACATTCCCACCAATAGTGGAAGAGGGCTCCTTTTGTCCACACCCTCCCCAGAATTGGTTGTTTGTAGATTTTCTGATGATGCCGATTCTAAAAGGTGTGAGGTGATACCTCATTGTAGTTTTGATTTGCATTTCTCTAATAATTAGTGCTGTTGAGCAGCTTTTCTGTGCGTCTTGGCCATCTCTGTGTCTCCTTTGAAGAAACGTCTCTTTAGATCTTCTGCCCATTTTTTTGGGGTTGTTTGTTTTTTTAATATTAAGCTGCATGAGCTGTTTATATATATTGGAGATTAAACCTCTGTCCATTGATTCGTCTGCAATGATTTTCGCCCATTCTGAGGGATGCCTTTTTCCATTCCCGTGTTTTTTAACAAAAAAGGAAAGAAAGGAAAAGAAGCAGAACACTAATGTGCGTAAAATATGCCTTTTGAAATGGTCGTTTTGAAATATGGACGTCCTTTGAATTTTTTGGTCGATATGTGACCCCAGGATTTGTTTTCAGGGCAGGTGTCATTTACAGGCATGCAATGATTTTGAATATCAACTGACCATTAGCGTTGGGATTAAAGCTGCTGTTGTGTGAAACGGCCACAAGGTGGCAGCAGTTCACCCTTACCCAATCTGGTTACTAGGGCAAGAGAGCCTCAGTGGAAGTGGTGTTCTAGATTGGAGTTTAGAATGGAATGTGCCAGGAGAAAGCCGCTCACGTTTGTCTCACTACTTCTTGTTTGTGTTTTTAATTTAATTTTTTATTTTTTATTACAGCAAGTTTGATTACAAGTTTGGCTTGTTGTAGGTGTGGAAGATGTGGTTCTTTTACACATATACAGATGACTGTTCTTCCTGGGATTCTTTTCCCATGTACGTTATGACAGAATGTTGAGTAGTCCTCTCTTGGTATTCTGTAGGTCTTTGGTGATTATATATGTCACCTGTGTTTGTATATGTCTGTTAACCCCGATATCGTAATGAAACCAATCCTCACACCTTTCCATTGGTGAACCATAAGTTTGTTTCATGAATCTGTGATTGCCCTTCTCCGTGGAAATATCTGCCCTGGTATCCATTTTTAGGTAACACCTATAAGTGATATGATAGGATATGTGTCTTTCACTTTCTGACTTACTACAAGTCACGTGATTACTTCTAGACTCATCTACGGTGCTGCAAATGGCATTGTGTCCTTTTTTCCCTTGGCTTCTCTTCTGCCTTAGCGGGGTCCATTTTCAACAATGTGATTCCCTGAGGGTTGTGGATTAGCTGACCTGGGCAGCCTTACCCTGCCGGCCCGCCCTCCCCAGGTGTGCCTCGTTGAGGTCAATATAAACAGAGCTCCAGGCAGCAATAGCCCTTGAAGCTGTGCCTGACTCCATATTCTCTGCCCCGTCAGCAGTCTCGGGGCTGTGCTTGTGGGAGGGAGTGAGGGGCCACAGCTTTGTGGGTGGCCCGGTGTGAGTGGGATTCTGCTGGCCTTTCTGCAGGAGTTGCCAGGCTGCCGCCTGTAAAGAAGAGGATGTGTCACCCATACATTCCGCTGGAATTTTTCTCCGGACAGAGGTGAGGAAGGAAAAAAGCAGTGGGGGCCGGGACAGGAGGGGTATCTCAGGCAGGGCAATGGAAAGCTTCTGGAAGAGTGTCCGGGTCCAGGACCAACCTGGCTGGCCTGCAGGCACCAAGATGGCCTGCGTGCTGTCGCTGGTGTGGCTCCACGGTCCTTCCTCTAGGCTTTCAAGCCCTTGTACATATTCAGGTGTTTTACCTGGAAAGGGTGGGAACAGTTCAGCAGCAGCTGGCCCGGGGCTCAGCTCACATTTACTCACAGATGCCTCGGCACGGTCCCCCAGCTTTGCAATGAGGACGCTCCTTGCGTGGGGGGTGGGTTGCTGGCTGTATGGGAGATGATTCCCCACCTCTGACCAATTTCAGAATTGTTTACCACTGGAGCAAGTGCCCTGATAGGGTATTCCCCTGTATAACTCGTGGATTCAGGATTTTATTTTCTTTTATGGTTCAAGTTAGATTTTATTCCTCTTTTATGTATTTATAGATATAAGCATGGAAATCATTCATTCCTATAAATACATCTGTGTGACGGGAAGAAATTTTTTCTGTTTTATTTTTAAATTTCATTTTTTAAAATTTTGAAATTTAATTTTATTTATGTTTTTATACAGCAGGTTATTATTAGTTATGTATTTTATGCATATACATGTATACAGGTCAATCCCAATCTCCCAACTCATCCCACCACCACCACCCCATGGCTTCCCACACTTGGTGTCCATACGTTTGTTCTCTACGTCTGTGTCTCTATTTCTTCCCTGCAAACCAGTTCATCTGTACCATTTTTAGGCTCCACATATATGCATTAATATACAATATTGGTTTTCCTCTTTCTGACTTACTTCATTCTGTATGACAGTCTCTCGATCCATCGATGTCTCTACAAATGACCCAGTTTCATTCCTTTTTATGGCCGAGTAATATTCCATTTTATATATGTACCACATCTTTATCCACTCATCTGTCTGTGGGCATTTAGGTTGCTTCCATTACCTGGCTATTGTAAATAGTGCTGCAACGAACATTGTGCTGAATGTGCCTTTTTGAAATACGGTTTTCTCTGGGTATATGCCCAGAAGTGGGATTGCTGGATCAGATGGTAATTCTATTTCTAATTTTTTTAAGGAAACTCCATACTGTTCTCCATAGTGACTGTATCAATTTACATTCCCACCAATAGTGGAAGAGGGCTCCTTTTGTCCACACCCTCCCCAGAATTGGTTGTTTGTAGATTTTCTGATGATGCCGATTCTAAAAGGTGTGAGGTGATACCTCATTGTAGTTTTGATTTGCATTTCTCTAATAATTAGTGCTGTTGAGCAGCTTTTCTGTGCGTCTTGGCCATCTCTGTGTCTCCTTTGAAGAAACGTCTCTTTAGATCTTCTGCCCATTTTTTTGGGGTTGTTTGTTTTTTTAATATTAAGCTGCATGAGCTGTTTATATATATTGGAGATTAAACCTCTGTCCATTGATTCGTCTGCAATGATTTTCGCCCATTCTGAGGGATGCCTTTTTCCATTCCCGTGTTTTTTAACAAAAAAGGAAAGAAAGGAAAAGAAGCAGAACACTAATGTGCGTAAAATATGCCTTTTGAAACGGTCGTTTTGAAATATGGACGTCCTTTGAATTTTTTGGTCGATATGTGACCCCAGGATTTGTTTTCAGGGCAGGTGTCATTTACAGGCATGCAATGATTTTGAATATCAACTGACCATTAGCGTTGGGATTAAAGCTGCTGTTGTGTGAAACGGCCACAAGGTGGCAGCAGTTCACCCTTACCAAATCTGGTTACTAGGGCAAGAGAGCCTCAGTGGAAGTGGTGTTCTAGATTGGAGTTTAGAATGGAATGTGCCAGGAGAAAGCCGCTCACGTTTGTCTCACTACTTCTTGTTCGTGTTTTTAATTTAATTTTTTATTTTTTATTACAGCAAGTTTGATTACAATGTTTGGCTTGTTGTAGGTGTGGAAGATATGGTTCTTTTACACATATACAGATGACTGTTCTTCCTGGGATCCTTTTCCCATGTACGTTATGACAGAATGTTGAGTAGTCCTCTCTTGGTATTCTGTAGGTCTTTGGTGATTATGTATGTCACCTGTGTTTGTATATGTCTGTTAACCCTGATATCGTAATGAAACCAATCCTCACACCTTTCCATTGGTGAACCATAAGTTTGTTTCATGAATCTGTGATTGCCCTTCTCCGTGGTAATATCTGCCCTGGTATCCATTTTTAGGTAACACCTATAAGAGATATGATAGGATATGTGTCTTTCACTTTCTGACTTACTACAAGTCACGTGATTACTTCTAGACTCATCTACGGTGCTGCAAATGGCATTGTGTCCTTTTTTCCCTTGGCTTCTCTTCTGCCTTAGCGGGGTCCATTTTCAACAATGTGATTCCCTGAGGGTTGTGGATTAGCTGACCTGGGCAGCCTTACCCTGCCGGCCCGCCCTCCCCAGGTGTGCCTCGTTGAGGTCAATATAAACAGAGCTCCAGGCAGCAATAGCCCCTGAAGCTGTGCCTGACTCCATATTCTCTGCCCCGTCAGCAGTCTCGGGGCTGTGCTGGTGGGAGGGAGTGAGGGGCCACAGCTTTGTGGGTGGCCCGGTGTGAGTGGGGTTCTGCTGGCCTTTCTGCAGGAGTTGCCAGGCTGCCGCCTGTAAAGAAGAGGATGTGTCACCCATAACTTCCGCTGGAATTTCTCTCCGGACAGAGGTGAGGAAGGAAAAAAGCAGTGGGGGCCGGGACAGGAGGGGTATCTCAGGCAGGGCAATGGAAAGCTTCTGGAAGAGCGCCAGGGTACAGGACCAGTGGGCTGGCTGGCCTGCAGGCACCAAGTTGGCCTGCGTGCTGTCGCTGGTGTGGCTCCACGGTCCTTCCTCTAGGCTTTCAAGCCCTTGTACATATTCAGGTGTTTTACCTGGAAAGGGTGGGAACAGTTCAGCAGCAGCTGGCCTGGGGCTCAGCTCACGTTTACTCACAGATGCCTCGGCACGGTCCCCCAGCTTTGCAATGAGGACGCTCCTTGCGTGGGGGGTGGGTGGCTGGCTGTATGGGAGATGGTTCCCCACCTCTGACCAATTTCAGAATTGTTTACCGCTGGAGCAAGTGTCGTGATAGGGTTTTCCTCTGTATAACTCGTGGGTTCAATTTTTTTTTCTTTTATGGTTCAAGTTAGATTTTATTCCTCTTTTATGTATTTACAGATATAAGCATGGAAATCATTCATTCCTATAAATACATCTGTGTGACTGGAAGAACTTTTTTCTGTTTTATTTTTAAATTTTATTTTTTAAAATTTTGAAATTTAATTTTATTTATGTTTTTATACAGCAGGTTATTATTAGTTATGTATTTTAGGCATATACATGTATACAGGTCAATCCCAATCTCCCAACTCATCCCACCACCACCACCCCATGGCTTCCCACACTTGGTGTCCATACGTTTGTTCTCTACGTCTGTGTCTCTATTTCTTCCCTGCAAACCAGTTCATCTGTACCATTTTTAGGCTCCACATATATGCATTAATATACAATATTTGTTTTCCTCTTTCTGACTTACTTCATTCTGTATGACAGTCTCTCGATCCATCGATGTCTCTACAAATGACCCAGTTTCATTCCTTTTTATGGCCGAGTAATATTCCATTTTATATATGTACCACATCTTTATCCACTCATCTGTCTGTGGGCATTTAGGTTGCTTCCATTACCTGGCTATTGTAAATAGTGCTGCAACGAACATTGTGCTGAATGTGCCTTTTTGAAATACGGTTTTCTCTGGGTATATGCCCAGAAGTGGGATTGCTGGATCAGATGGTAATTCTATTTCTAATTTTTTTAAGGAAACTCCATACTGTTCTCCATAGTGACTGTATCAATTTACATTCCCACCAATAGTGGAAGAGGGCTCCTTTTGTCCACACCCTCCCCAGAATTGGTTGTTTGTATATTTTCTGATGATGCCGATTCTAACAGCTGTGAGGTGATACCTCATTGTAGTTTTGATTTGCATTTCTCTAATAATTAGTGCTGTTGAGCAGCTTTTCATGTGCATCTTGGCCATCTCTGTGTCTCCTTTGAAGAAACGTCTCTTTAGATCTTCTGCCCATTTTTTGGGGTTGTTTGTTTTTTTAATATTAAGCTGCATGAGCTGTTTATATATATTGGAGATTAAACCTGTGTCCATTGATTCATTTGCAACGATTTTCACCCATCCTGAGGGATGCCTTTTTCCATTCCCGTTTTTTTTAACAAAAAAGGAAAGAATGGAAAAGAAGCAGAACACTAATGTGCGTAAAATATGCCTTTTGAAACGGTCGTTTTGAAATATGGACGTCCTTTGAATATTTTGGTCGATATGTGACCCCAGGATTTGTTTTCAGGGCAGGTGTCATTTACAGGCATGCAATGATTTTGAATATCAACTGACGATTAGCGTTGGGATTAAAGCTGCTGTTGTGTGAAACGGCCACAAGGTGGCAGCAGTTCACCCTTACCAAATCTGGTTACTAGGGCAAGAGAGCCTCAGTGGAAGTGGTGTTCTAGATTGGAATTTAGAATGGAATGTACCAGGAGAAAGCCGCTCACGTTTGTCTCACTACTTCTTGTTCGTGTTTTTAATTTAATTTTTTATTTTTTATTACAGCAAGTTTGATTACAATGTTTGGCTTGTTGTAGGTGTGGAAGATGTGGTTCTTTTACACATATACAGATGACTGTTATTCCTGGGATCCTTTTCCCATGTACGTTATGACAGAATGTTGAGTAGTCCTCTCTTGGTATTCTGTAGGTCTTTGGTGATTATGTATGTCACCTGTGTTTGTATATGTCTGTTAACCCCGATATCGTAATGAAACCAATCCTCACACCTTTCCATTGGTGAACCATAAGTTTGTTTAATGAATCTGTGATTGCCCTTCTCCGTGGAAATATCTGCCCTGGTATCCACTTTTAGGTAACACCTATAGGTGATATGATATGATATGTGTCTTTCACTTTCTGACTTACTACAAGTCACGTGATTACTTCTAGACTCATCTACGGTGCTGCAAATGGCATTGTGTCCTTTTTTCCCTTGGCTTCTCTTCTGCCTTAGCGGGGTCCATTTTCAACAATGTGATTCCCTGAGGGTTGTGGATTAGCTGACCTGGGCAGCCTTACACTGCCGGCCCGCCCTCCCCAGGTGTGCCTCGTTGAGGTCAATATAAACAGAGCTCCAGGCAGCAATAGCCCCTGAAGCTGTGCCTGACTCCATATTCTCTGCCCCGTCAGCAGTCTCGGGGCTGTGCTGGTGGGAGGGAGTGAGGGGCCACAGCTTTGTGGGTGGCCCGGTGTGAGTGGGGTTCTGCTGGCCTTTCTGCAGGAGTTGCCATGCTGCCGCCTGTAAAGAAGAGGATGTGTCACCCATACATTCTGCTGGAATTTCTCTCCGGACAGAGGTGAGGAAGGAAAAAAGCAGTGGGGGCCGGGACAGGAGGGGTATCTCAGGCAGGGCAATGGAAAGCTTCTGGAAGAGCGCCCGGGGCCAGGACCAACCTGGCAGGCCTGCAGGCACCAAGTTGTCCTGCGTGCTGTCACTGGTGTGGCTCCACGGTCCTTCCTCTAGGCTTTCAAGCCCTTGTACATATTCAGGTGTTTTACCTGGAAAGGGTGGGAACAGTTCAGCAGCAGCTGGCCTGGGGCTCAGCTCACGTTTACTCACAGATGCCTCGGCACGGTCCCTCAGCTTTGCAATGAGGACGCTCCTTGTGTGGGGGGTGGGTTGCTGGCTGTATGGGAGATGCTTCCCCACCTCTGACCAATTTCAGAATTGTTTACCACTGGAGCAAGTGCCCTGATAGGGTTTTCCCCTGTATAACTCGTGGGTTCAGGATTTTTTTTTTCTTTTATGGTTCAAGTTAGATTTTATTCCTCTTTTATGTATTTATAGATATAAGCATGGAAATCATTCATTCCTATAAATACATCTGTGTGACGGGAAGAACTTTTTTCTGTTTTATTTTTAAATTTTATTTTTTAAAATTTTGAAATTTAATTTTATTTATGTTTTTATACAGCAGGTTATTATTAGTTATGTATTTTATGCATATACATGTATACAGGTCAATCCCAATCTCCCAACTCATCCCACCACCACCACCCCATGGCTTCCCACACTTGGTGTCCATACGTTTGTTCTCTACGTCTGTGTCTCTATTTCTTCCCTGCAAACCAGTTCATCTGTACCATTTTTAGGCTCCACATATATGCATTAATATACAATATTTGTTTTCCTCTTTCTGACTTACTTCATTCTGTATGACAGTCTCTCGATCCATTGATGTCTCTACAAATGACCCAGTTTCATTCCTTTTTATAGCCGAGTAATATTCCATTTTATATATGTACCACATCTTTATCCACTCATCTGTCTGTGGGCATTTAGGTTGCTTCCATTACCTGGCTATTGTAAATAGTGCTGCAACGAACATTGTGCTGAATGTGCCTTTTTGAAATACGGTTTTCTCTGGGTATATGCCCAGAAGTGGGATTGCTGGATCAGATGGTAATTCTATTTCTAATTTTTTTAAGGAAACTCCATACTGTTCTCCATAGTGACTGTATCAATTTACATTCCCACCAATAGTGGAAGAGGGCTCCTTTTGTCCACACCCTCCCCAGAATTGGTTGTTTGTAGATTTTCTGATGATGCCGATTCTAAAAGGTGTGAGGTGATACCTCATTGTAGTTTTGATTTGCATTTCTCTAATAATTAGTGCTGTTGAGCAGCTTTTCTGTGCGTCTTGGCCATCTCTGTGTCTCCTTTGAAGAAACGTCTCTTTAGATCTTCTGCCCATTTTTTTTGGGTTGTTTGTTTTTTTAATATTAAGCTGCATGAGCTGTTTATATATATTGGAGATTAAACCTCTGTCCATTGATTCGTCTGCAATGATTTTCGCCCATTCTGAGGGATGCCTTTTTCCATTCCCGTGTTTTTTAACAAAAAAGGAAAGAAAGGAAAAGAAGCAGAACACTAATGTGCGTAAAATATGCCTTTTGAAATGGTCGTTTTGAAATATGGACGTCCTTTGAATTTTTTGGTCGATATGTGACCCCAGGATTTGTTTTCAGGGCAGGTGTCATTTACAGGCATGCAATGATTTTGAATATCAACTGACCATTAGCATTGGGATTAAAGCTGCTGTTGTGTGAAACGGCCACAAGGTGGCAGCAGTTCACCCTTACCAAATCTGGTTACTAGGGCAAGAGAGCCTCAGTGGAAGTGGTGTTCTAGATTGGAGTTTAGAATGGAATGTGCCAGGAGAAAGCCGCTCACGTTTGTCTCACTACTTCTTGTTCGTGTTTTTAATTTAATTTTTTATTTTTTATTACAGCAAGTTTGATTACAAGTTTGGCTTGTTGTAGGTGTGGAAGATGTGGTTCTTTTACACATATACAGATGACTGTTCTTCCTGGGATTCTTTTCCCATGTACGTTATGACAGAATGTTGAGTAGTCCTCTCTTGGTATTCTGTAGGTCTTTGGTGATTATATATGTCACCTGTGTTTGTATATGTCTGTTAACCCCGATATCGTAATGAAACCAATCCTCACACCTTTCCATTGGTGAACCATAAGTTTGTTTCATGAATCTGTGATTGCCCTTCTCCGTGGAAATATCTGCCCTGGTATCCATTTTTAGGTAACACCTATAAGTGATATGATAGGATATGTGTCTTTCACTTTCTGACTTACTACAAGTCACGTGATTACTTCTAGACTCATCTACGGTGCTGCAAATGGCATTGTGTCCTTTTTTCCCTTGGCTTCTCTTCTGCCTTAGCGGGGTCCATTTTCAACAATGTGATTCCCTGAGGGTTGTGGATTAGCTGACCTGGGCAGCCTTACCCTGCCGGCCCGCCCTCCCCAGGTGTGCCTCGTTGAGGTCAATATAAACAGAGCTCCAGGCAGCAATAGCCCTTGAAGCTGTGTCTGACTCCATATTCTCTGCCCCGTCAGCAGTCTCGGGGCTGTGCTTGTGGGAGGGAGTGAGGGGCCACAGCTTTGTGGGTGGCCCGGTGTGAGTGGGATTCTGCTGGCCTTTCTGCAGGAGTTGCCAGGCTGCCGCCTGTAAAGAAGAGGATGTGTCACCCATACATTCCGCTGGAATTTTTCTCCGGACAGAGGTGAGGAAGGAAAAAAGCAGTGGGGGCCGGGACAGGAGGGGTATCTCAGGCAGGGCAATGGAAAGCTTCTGGAAGAGTGTCCGGGTCCAGGAACAACCTGGCTGGCCTGCAGGCACCAAGATGGCCTGCGTGCTGTCGCTGGTGTGGCTCCACGGTCCTTCCTCTAGGCTTTCAAGCCCTTGTACATATTCAGGTGTTTTACCTGGAAAGGGTGGGAACAGTTCAGCAGCAGCTGGCCCGGGGCTCAGCTCACATTTACTCACAGATGCCTCGGCACGGTCCCCCAGCTTTGCAATGAGGACACTCCTTGCGTGGGGGGTGGGTTGCTGGCTGTATGGGAGATGATTCCCCACCTCTGACCAATTTCAGAATTGTTTACCACTGGAGCAAGTGCCCTGATAGGGTTTTCCCCTGTATAACTCGTGGATTCAGGATTTTATTTTCTTTTATGGTTCAAGTTAGATTTTATTCCTCTTTTATGTATTTATAGATATAAGCATGGAAATCATTCATTCCTATAAATACATCTGTGTGACGGGAAGAAATTTTTTCTGTTTTATTTTTAAATTTTATTTTTTAAAATTTTGAAATTTAATTTTATTTATGTTTTTATACAGCAGGTTATTATTAGTTATGTATTTTATGCATATACATGTATACAGGTCAATCCCAATCTCCCAACTCATCCCACCACCACCACCCCATGGCTTCCCACACTTGGTGTCCATACGTTTGTTCTCTACGTCTGTGTCTCTATTTCTTCCCTGCAAACCAGTTCATCTGTACCATTTTTAGGCTCCACATATATGCATTAATATACAATATTTGTTTTCCTCTTTCTGACTTACTTCATTCTGTATGACAGTCTCTCGATCCATCGATGTCTCTACAAATGACCCAGTTTCATTCCTTTTTATGGCCGAGTAATATTCCATTTTATATATGTACCACATCTTTATCCACTCATCTGTCTGTGGGCATTTAGGTTGCTTCCATTACCTGGCTATTGTAAATAGTGCTGCAACGAACATTGTGCTGAATGTGCCTTTTTGAAATACGGTTTTCTCTGGGTATATGCCCAGAAGTGGGATTGCTGGATCAGATGGTAATTCTATTTCTAATTTTTTTAAGGAAACTCCATACTGTTCTCCATAGTGACTGTATCAATTTACATTCCCACCAATAGTGGAAGAGGGCTCCTTTTGTCCACACCCTCCCCAGAATTGGTTGTTTGTAGATTTTCTGATGATGCCGATTCTAAAAGGTGTGAGGTGATACCTCATTGTAGTTTTGATTTGCATTTCTCTAATAATTAGTGCTGTTGAGCAGCTTTTCTGTGCGTCTTGGCCATCTCTGTGTCTCCTTTGAAGAAACGTCTCTTTAGATCTTCTGCCCATTTTTTTTGGGTTGTTTGTTTTTTTAATATTAAGCTGCATGAGCTGTTTATATATATTGGAGATTAAACCTCTGTCCATTGATTCGTCTGCAATGATTTTCGCCCATTCTGAGGGATGCCTTTTTCCATTCCCGTGTTTTTTAACAAAAAAGGAAAGAAAGGAAAAGAAGCAGAACACTAATGTGCGTAAAATATGCCTTTTGAAACGGTCGATTTGAAATATGGACGTCCTTTGAATTTTTTGGTCGATATGTGACCCCAGGATTTGTTTTCAGGGCAGGTGTCATTTACAGGCATGCAATGATTTTGAATATCAACTGACCATTAGCGTTGGGATTAAAGCTGCTGTTGTGTGAAACGGCCACAAGGTGGCAGCAGTTCACCCTTACCAAATCTGGTTACTAGGGCAAGAGAGCCTCAGTGGAAGTGGTGTTCTAGATTGGAGTTTAGAATGGAATGTGCCAGGAGAAAGCCGCTCACGTTTGTCTCACTACTTCTTGTTCGTGTTTTTAATTTAATTTTTTATTTTTTATTACAGCAAGTTTGATTACAAGTTTGGCTTGTTGTAGGTGTGGAAGATGTGGTTCTTTTACACATATACAGATGACTGTTCTTCCTGGGATTCTTTTCCCATGTACGTTATGACAGAATGTTGAGTAGTCCTCTCTTGGTATTCTGTAGGTCTTTGGTGATTATATATGTCACCTGTGTTTGTATATGTCTGTTAACCCCGATATCGTAATGAAACCAATCCTCACACCTTTCCATTGGTGAACCATAAGTTTGTTTCATGAATCTGTGATTGCCCTTCTCCGTGGAAATATCTGCCCTGGTATCCATTTTTAGGTAACACCTATAAGTGATATGATAGGATATGTGTCTTTCACTTTCTGACTTACTACAAGTCACGTGATTACTTCTAGACTCATCTACGGTGCTGCAAATGGCATTGTGTCCTTTTTTCCCTTGGCTTCTCTTCTGCCTTAGCGGGGTCCATTTTCAACAATGTGATTCCCTGAGGGTTGTGGATTAGCTGACCTGGGCAGCCTTACCCTGCCGGCCCACCCTCCCCAGGTGTGCCTCGTTGAGGTCAATATAAACAGAGCTCCAGGCAGCAATAGCCCTTGAAGCTGTGCCTCACTCCATATTCTCTGCCCCGTCAGCAGTCTCGGGGCTGTGCTGGTGGGAGGGAGTGAGGGGCCACAGCTTTGTGGGTGGCCCGGTGTGAGTGGGGTTCTGCTGGCCTTTCTGCAGGAGTTGCCAGGCTGCCGCCTGTAAAGAAGAGGATGTGTCAGCCATAACTTCCGCTGGAATTTCTCTCCGGACAGAGGTGAGGAAGGAAAAAAGCAGTGGGGGCCGGGACAGGAGGGGTATCTCAGGCAGGGCAATGGAAAGCTTCTGGAAGAGTGCCCGGGGCCAGGACCAACCTGGCTGGCCTGCAGGCACCAAGATGGCCTGCGTGCTGTCGCTGGTGTGGCTCCACGGTCCTTCCTCTAGGCTTTCAAGCCCTTGTACATATTCAGGTGTTTTACCTGGAAAGGGTGGGAACAGTTCAGCAGCAGCTGGCCTGGGGCTCAGCTCACATTTACTCACAGATGCCTCGGCACGGTCCCCCAGCTTTGCAATGAGGACGCTCCTTGCGTGGGGGGTGGGTTGCTGGCTGTATGGGAGATGATTCCCCACCTCTGACCAATTTCAGAATTGTTTACCACTGGAGCAAGTGCCCTGATAGGGTTTTCCCCTGTATAACTCGTGGATTCAGGATTTTTTTTTCTTTTATGGTTCAAGTTAGATTTTATTCCTCTTTTATGTATTTATAGATATAAGCATGGAAATCATTCATTCCTATAAATACATCTGTGTGACGGGAAGAACTTTTTTCTGTTTTATTTTTAAATTTCATTTTTTAAAATTTTGAAATTTAATTTTATTTATGTTTTTATACAGCAGGTTATTATTAGTTATGTATTTTATGCATATACATGTATACAGGTCAATCCCAATCTCCCAACTCATCCCACCACCACCACCCCATGGCTTCCCACACTTGGTGTCCATACGTTTGTTCTCTACGTCTGTGCCTCTATTTCTTCCCTGCAAACCAGTTCATCTGTACCATTTTTAGGCTCCACATATATGCATTAATATACAATATTTGTTTTCCTCTTTCTGACTTACTTCATTCTGTATGACAGTCTCTCGATCCATCGATGTCTCTACAAATGACCCAGTTTCATTCCTTTTTATGGCCGAGTAATATTCCATTTTATATATGTACCACATCTTTATCCACTCATCTGTCTGTGGGCATTTAGGTTGCTTCCATTACCTGGCTATTGTAAATAGTGCTGCAACGAACATTGTGCTGAATGTGCCTTTTTGAAATACGGTTTTCTCTGGGTATATGCCCAGAAGTGGGATTGCTGGATCAGATGGTAATTCTATTTCTAATTTTTTTAAGGAAACTCCATACTGTTCTCCATAGTGACTGTATCAATTTACATTCCCACCAATAGTGGAAGAGGGCTCCTTTTGTCCACACCCTCCCCAGAATTGGTTGTTTGTAGATTTTCTGATGATGCCGATTCTAAAAGGTGTGAGGTGATACCTCATTGTAGTTTTGATTTGCATTTTTCTAATAATTAGTGCTGTTGAGCAGCTTTTCTGTGTGTCTTGGCCATCTCTGTGTCTCCTTTGAAGAAACGTCTCTTTAGATCTTCTGCCCATTTTTTTGGGTTGTTTGTTTTTTTAATATTAAGCTGCATGAGCTGTTTATATATATTGGAGATTAAACCTCTGTCCATTGATTCGTCTGCAATGATTTTCGCCCATTCTGAGGGATGCCTTTTTCCATTCCCGTGTTTTTTAACAAAAAAGGAAAGAAAGGAAAAGAAGCAGAACACTAATGTGCGTAAAATATGCCTTTTGAAACGGTCGTTTTGAAATATGGACGTCCTTTGAATTTTTTGGTCGATATGTGACCACAGGATTTGTTTTCAGGGCAGGTGTCATTTACAGGCATGCAATGATTTTGAATATCAACTGACCATTAGCGTTGGGATTAAAGCTGCTGTTGTGTGAAACGGCCACAAGGTGGCAGCAGTTCACCCTTACCCAATCTGGTTACTAGGGCAAGAGAGCCTCAGTGGAAGTGGTGTTCTAGATTGGAGTTTAGAATGGAATGTACCAGGAGAAAGCCGCTCACGTTTGTCTCACTACTTCTTGTTCGTGTTTTTAATTTAATTTTGTATTTTTTATTACAGCAAGTTTGATTACAATGTTTGGCTTGTTGTAGGTGTGGAAGATGTGGTTCTTTTACACATATACAGATGACTGTTCTTCCTGGGATCCTTTTCCCATGTACGTTATGACAGAATGTTGAGTAGTCCTCTCTTGGTATTCTGTACGTCTTTGGTGATTATGTATGTCACCTGTGTTTGTATATGTCTGTTAACCCCGATATCGTAATGAAACCAATCCTCACACCTTTCCATTGGTGAACCATAAGTTTGTTTCATGAATCTGTGATTGCCCTTCTCCGTGGAAATATCTGCCCTGGTATCCATTTTTAGGTAACACCTATAAGAGATATGATAGGATATGTGTCTTTCACTTTCTGACTTACTACAAGTCACGTGATTACTTCTAGACTCATCTACGGTGCTGCAAATGGCATTGTGTCCTTTTTTCCCTTGGCTTCTCTTCTGCCTTAGCGGGGTCCATTTTCAACAATGTGATTCCCTGAGGGTTGTGGATTAGCTGACCTGGGCAGCCTTACCCTGCCGGCCCGCCCTCCCCAGGTGTGCCTCGTTGAGGTCAATATAAACAGAGCTCCAGGCAGCAATAGCCCCTGAAGCTGTGCCTGACTCCATATTCTCTGCCCCGTCAGCAGTCTCGGGGCTGTGCTGGTGGGAGGGAGTGAGGGGCCACAGCTTTGTGGGTGGCCCGGTGTGAGTGGGGTTCTGCTGGCCTTTCTGCAGGAGTTGCCAGGCTGCCGCCTGTAAAGAAGAGGATGTGTCACCCATACCTTCCGCTGGAATTTCTCTCCGGACAGAGGTGAGGAAGGAAAAAAGCAGTGGGGGCCGGGACAGGAGGGGTATCTCAGGCAGGGCAATGGAAAGCTTCTGGAAGAGCGCCAGGGTCCAGGACCAGTGGGCTGGCTGGCCTGCAGGCACCAAGTTGGCCTGCGTGCTGTCGCTGGTGTGGCTCCACGGTCCTTCCTCTAGGCTTTCAAGCCCTTGTACATATTCAGGTGTTTTACCTGGAAAGGGTGGGAACAGTTCAGCAGCAGCTGGCCTGGGGCTCAGCTCACGTTTACTCACAGATGCCTCGGCACGGTCCCCCAGCTTTGCAATGAGGACGCTCCTTGCGTGGGGGGTGGGTGGCTGGCTGTATGGGAGATGGTTCCCCACCTCTGACCAATTTCAGAATTGTTTACCGCTGGAGCAAGTGTCGTGATAGGGTTTTCCTCTGTATAACTCGTGGGTTCAATTTTTTTTTCTTTTATGGTTCAAGTTAGATTTTATTCCTCTTTTATGTATTTATAAATATAAGCATGGAAATCATTCATTCCTATAAATACATCTGTGTGACGGGAAGAACTTTTTTCTGTTTTATTTTTAAATTTCATTTTTTAAAATTTTGAAATTTAATTTTATTTATGTTTTTATACAGCAGGTTATTATTAGTTATGTATTTTATGCATATACATGTATACAGGTCAATCCCAATCTCCCAACTCATCCCACCACCACCACCCCATGGCTTCCCACACTTGGTGTCCATACGTTTGTTCTCTACGTCTGTGTCTCTATTTCTTCCCTGCAAACCAGTTCATCTGTACCATTTTTAGGCTCCACATATATGCATTAATATACAATATTTGTTTTCCTCTTTCTGACTTACTTCATTCTGTATGACAGTCTCTCGATCCATCGATGTCTCTACAAATGACCCAGTTTCATTCCATTTTATGGCCGAGTAATATTCCATTTTATATATGTACCACATCTTTATCCACTCATCTGTCTGTGGGCATTTAGGTTGCTTCCATTACCTGGCTATTGTAAATAGTGCTGCAACGAACATTGTGCTGAATGTGCCTTTTTGAAATACGGTTTTCTCTGGGTATATGCCCAGAAGTGGGATTGCTGGATCAGATGGTAATTCTATTTCTAATTTTTTTAAGGAAACTCCATACTGTTCTCCATAGTGACTGTATCAATTTACATTCCCACCAATAGTGGAAGAGGGCTCCTTTTGTCAACACCCTCCCCAGAATTGGTTGTTTGTAGATTTTCTGATGATGCCGATTCTAAAAGGTGTGAGGTGATACGTCATTGTAGTTTTGATTTGCATTTCTCTAATAATTAGTGCTGTTGAGCAGCTTTTCTGTGTGTCTTGGCCATCTCTGTGTCTCCTTTGAAGAAACGTCTCTTTAGATCTTCTGCCCATTTTTTTTGGGTTGTTTGTTTTTTTAATATTAAGCTGCATGAGCTGTTTATATATATTGGAGATTAAACTTCTGTCCATTGATTCGTCTGCAATGATTTTCGCCCATTCTGAGGGATGCCTTTTTCCATTCCCGTGTTTTTTAACAAAAAAGGAAAGAAAGGAAAAGAAGCAGAACACTAATGTGCGTAAAATATGCCTTTTGAAACGGTCGTTTTGAAATATGGACGTCCTTTGAATTTTTTGGTCGATATGTGACCCCAGGATTTGTTTTCAGGGCAGGTGTCATTTACAGGCATGCAATGATTTTGAATATCAACTGACCATTAGCGTTGGGATTAAAGCTGCTGTTGTGTGAAACGGCCACAAGGTGGCAGCAGTTCACCCTTACCCAATCTGGTTACTAGGGCAAGAGAGCCTCAGTGGAAGTGGTGTTCTAGATTGGAGTTTAGAATGGAATGTGCCAGGAGAAAGCCGCTCACGTTTGTCTCACTACTTCTTGTTCGTGTTTTTAACTTAATTTTTTATTTTTTATTACAGCAAGTTTGATTACAATGTTTGGCTTGTTGTAGGTGTGGAAGATGTGGTTCTTTTACACATATACAGATGACTGTTCTTCCTGGGATTCTTTTCCCATGTACGTTATGACAGAATGTTGAGTAGTCCTCTCTTGGTATTCTGTAGGTCTTTGGTGATTATATATGTCACCTGTGTTTGTATATGTCTGTTAACCCCGATATCGTAATGAAACCAATCCTCACACCTTTCCATTGGTGAACCATAAGTTTGTTTCATGAAACTGTGATTGCCCTTCTCCGTGGAAATATCTGCCCTGGTATCCATTTTTAGGTAACACCTATAAGTGATATGATATGATATGTGTCTTTCACTTTCTGACTTACTACAAGTCACGTGATTACTTCTAGACTCATCTACGGTGCTGCAAATGGCATTGTGTCCTTTTTTCCCTTGGCTTCTCTTCTGCCTTAGCGGGGTCCATTTTCAACAATGTGATTCCCTGAGGGTTGTGGATTAGCTGACCTGGGCAGCCTTACCCTGCCGGCCCACCCTCCCCAGGTGTGCCTCGTTGAGGTCAATATAAACAGAGCTCCAGGCAGCAATAGCCCTTGAAGCTGTGCCTGACTCCATATTCTCTGCCCCGTCAGCAGTCTCGGGGCTGTGCTGGTGGGAGGGAGTGAGGGGCCACAGCTTTGTGGGTGGCCCGGTGTGAGTGGGGTTCTGCTGGCCTTTCTGCAGGAGTTGCCAGGCTGCCGCCTGTAAAGAAGAGGATGTGTCACCCATACATTCCGCTGGAATTTTTCTCCGGACAGAGGTGAGGAAGGAAAAAAGCAGTGGGGGCCGGGACAGGAGGGGTATCTCAGGCAGGGCAATGGAAAGCTTCTGGAAGAGTGCCCGGGGCCAGGACCAACCTGGCTGGCCTGCAGGCACCTAGATGGCCTGCGTGCTGTCGCTGGTGTGGCTCCACGGTCCTTCCTCTAGGCTTTCAAGCCCTTGTACATATTCAGGTGTTTTACCTGGAAAGGGTGGGAACAGTTCAGCAGCAGCTGGCCTGGGGCTCAGCTCACATTTACTCACAGATGCCTCGGCACGGTCCCCCAGCTTTGCAATGAGGACGCTCCTTGCGTGGGGGGTGGGTTGCTGGCTGTATGGGAGATGATTCCCCACCTCTGACCAATTTCAGAATTGTTTACCACTGGAGCAAGTGCCCTGATAGGGTTTTACCCTGTATAACTCGTGGATTCAGGATTTTTTTTTCTTTTATGGTTCAAGTTAGATTTTATTCCTCTTTTATGTATTTATAGATATAAGCATGGAAATCATTCATTCCTATAAATACATCTGTGTGACGGGAAGAACTTTTTTCTGTTTTATTTTTAAATTTCATTTTTTAAAATTTTGAAATTTAATTTTATTTATGTTTTTATACAGCAGGTTATTATTAGTTATGTATTTTATGCATATACATGTATACAGGTCAATCCCAATCTCCCAACTCATCCCACCACCACCACCCCATGGCTTCCCACACTTGGTGTCCATACGTTTGTTCTCTACGTCTGTGTCTCTATTTCTTCCCTGCAAACCAGTTCATCTGTACCATTTTTAGGCTCCACATATATGCATTAATATACAATATTGGTTTTCCTCTTTCTGACTTACTTCATTCTGTATGACAGTCTCTTGATCCATCGATGTCTCTACAAATGACCCAGTTTCATTCCTTTTTATGGCCGAGTAATATTCCATTTTATATATGTACCACATCTTTATCCACTCATCTGTCTGTGGGCATTTAGGTTGCTTCCATTACCTGGCTATTGTAAATAGTGCTGCAACGAACATTGTGCTGAATGTGCCTTTTTGAAATACGGTTTTCTCTGGGTATATGCCCAGAAGTGGGATTGCTGGATCAGATGGTAATTCTATTTCTAATTTTTTTAAGGAAACTCCATACTGTTCTCCATAGTGACTGTATCAATTTACATTCCCACCAATAGTGGAAGAGGGCTCCTTTTGTCCACACCCTCCCCAGAATTGGTTGTTTGTAGATTTTCTGATGATGCCGATTCTAAAAGGTGTGAGGTGATACCTCATTGTAGTTTTGATTTGCATTTCTCTAATAATTAGTGCTGTTGAGCAGCTTTTCTGTGTGTCTTGGCCATCTCTGTGTCTCCTTTGAAGAAACGTCTCTTTAGATCTTCTGCCCATTTTTTTTGGGTTGTTTGTTTTTTTAATATTAAGCTGCATGAGCTGTTTATATATATTGGAGATTAAACCTCTGTCCATTGATTCGTCTGCAATGATTTTCGCCCATTCTGAGGGATGCCTTTTTCCATTCCCGTGTTTTTTAACAAAAAAGGAAAGAAAGGAAAAGAAGCAGAACACTAATGTGCGTAAAATATGCCTTTTGAAACGGTCGTTTTGAAATATGGACGTCCTTTGAATTTTTTGGTCGATATGTGACCACAGGTTTGTTTTCAGGGCAGGTGTCATTTACAGGCATGCAATGATTTTGAATATCAACTGACCATTAGCGTTGGGATTAAAGCTGCTGTTGTGTGAAACGGCCACAAGGTGGCAGCAGTTCACCCTTACCCAATCTGGTTACTAGGGCAAGAGAGCCTCAGTGGAAGTGGTGTTCTAGATTGGAGTTTAGAATGGAATGTACCAGGAGAAAGCCGCTCACGTTTGTCTCACTACTTCTTGTTCGTGTTTTTAATTTAATTTTTATTTTTTATTACAGCAAGTTTGATTACAATGTTTGGCTTGTTGTAGGTGTGGAAGATGTGGTTCTTTTACACATATACAGATGACTGTTCTTCCTGGGATCCTTTTCCCATGTACGTTATGACAGAATGTTGAGTAGTCCTCTCTTGGTATTCTGTACGTCTTTGGTGATTATGTATGTCACCTGTGTTTGTATATGTCTGTTAACCCCGATATCGTAATGAAACCAATCCTCACACCTTTCCATTGGTGAACCATAAGTTTGTTTCATGAATCTGTGATTGCCCTTCTCCGTGGAAATATCTGCCCTGGTATCCATTTTTAGGTAACACCTATAAGAGATATGATAGGATATGTGTCTTTCACTTTCTGACTTACTACAAGTCACGTGATTACTTCTAGACTCATCTACGGTGCTGCAAATGGCATTGTGTCCTTTTTTCCCTTGGCTTCTCTTCTGCCTTAGCGGGGTCCATTTTCAACAATGTGATTCCCTGAGGGTTGTGGATTAGCTGACCTGGGCAGCCTTACGCTGCCAGCCCGCCCTCCCCAGGTGTGCCTCGTTGAGGTCAATATAAACAGAGCTCCAGGCAGCAATAGCCCCTGAAGCTGTGCCTGACTCCATATTCTCTGCCCCGTCAGCAGTCTCGGGGCTGTGCTGGTGGGAGGGAGTGAGGGGCCACAGCTTTGTGGGTGGCCCGGTGTGAGTGGGGTTCTGCTGGCCTTTCTGCAGGAGTTGCCAGGCTGCCGCCTGTAAAGAAGAGGATGTGTCACCCATACCTTCCGCTGGAATTTCTCTCCGGACAGAGGTGAGGAAGGAAAAAAGCAGTGGGGGCCGGGACAGGAGGGGTATCTCAGGCAGGGCAATGGAAAGCTTCTGGAAGAGCGCCAGGGTCCAGGACCAGTGGGCTGGCTGGCCTGCAGGCACCAAGTTGGCCTGCGTGCTGTCGCTGGTGTGGCTCCACGGTCCTTCCTCTAGGCTTTCAAGCCCTTGTACATATTCAGGTGTTTTACCTGGAAAGGGTGGGAACAGTTCAGCAGCAGCTGGCCTGGGGCTCAGCTCACGTTTACTCACAGATGCCTCGGCACGGTCCCCCAGCTTTGCAATGAGGACGCTCCTTGCGTGGGGGGTGGGTGGCTGGCTGTATGGGAGATGGTTCCCCACCTCTGACCAATTTCAGAATTGTTTACCGCTGGAGCAAGTGTCGTGATAGGGTTTTCCTCTGTATAACTCGTGGGTTCAATTTTTTTTTTCTTTTATGGTTCAAGTTAGATTTTATTCCTCTTTTATGTATTTATAAATATAAGCATGGAAATAATTCATTCCTATAAATACATCTGTGTGACGGGAAGAACTTTTTTCTGTTTTATTTTTAAATTTCATTTTTTAAAATTTTGAAATTTAATTTTATTTATGTTTTTATACAGCAGGTTATTATTAGTTATGTATTTTATGCATATACATGTATACAGGTCAATCCCAATCTCCCAACTCATCCCACCACCACCACCCCATGGCTTCCCACACTTGGTGTCCATACGTTTGTTCTCTACGTCTGTGTCTCTATTTCTTCCCTGCAAACCAGTTCATCTGTACCATTTTTAGGCTCCACATATATGCATTAATATACAATATTTGTTTTCCTCCTTCTGACTTACTTCATTCTGTATGACAGTCTCTCGATCCATCGATGTCTCTACAAATGACCCAGTTTCATTCCTTTTTATGGCCGAGTAATATTCCATTTTATATATGTACCACATCTTTATCCACTCATCTGTCTGTGGGCATTTAGGTTGCTTCCATTACCTGGCTATTGTAAATAGTGCTGCAACGAACATTGTGCTGAATGTGCCTTTTTGAAATACGGTTTTCTCTGGGTATATGCCCAGAAGTGGGATTGCTGGATCAGATGGTAATTCTATTTCTAATTTTTTTAAGGAAACTCCATACTGTTCTCCATAGTGACTGTATCAATTTACATTCCCACCAATAGTGGAAGAGGGCTCCTTTTGTCCACACCCTCCCCAGAATTGGTTGTTTGTAGATTTTCTGATGATGCCGATTCTAAAAGGTGTGAGGTGATACCTCATTGTAGTTTTGATTTGCATTTCTCTAATAATTAGTGCTGTTGAGCAGCTTTTCTGTGTGTCTTGGCCATCTCTGTGTCTCCTTTGAAGAAACGTCTCTTTAGATCTTCTGCCCATTTTTTTTGGGTTGTTTGTTTTTTTAATATTAAGCTGCATGAGCTGTTTATATATATTGGAGATTAAACTTCTGTCCATTGATTCGTCTGCAATGATTTTCGCCCATTCTGAGGGATGCCTTTTTCCATTCCCGTGTTTTTTAACAAAAAAGGAAAGAAAGGAAAAGAAGCAGAACACTAATGTGCGTAAAATATGCCTTTTGAAACGGTCGTTTTGAAATATGGACGTCCTTTGAATTTTTTGGTCGATATGTGACCACAGGATTTGTTTTCAGGGCAGGTGTCATTTACAGGCATGCAATGATTTTGAATATCAACTGACCATTAGCGTTGGGATTAAAGCTGCTGTTGTGTGAAACGGCCACAAGTGGCAGCAGTTCACCCTTACCAAATCTGGTTACTAGGGCAAGAGAGCCTCAGTGGAAGTGGTCTTCTAGATTGGAGTTTAGAATGGAATGTACCAGGAGAAAGCCGCTCACGTTTGTCTCACTACTTCTTGTTCGTGTTTTTAATTTAATTTTTTATTTTTTATTACAGCAAGTTTGATTACAATGTTTGGCTTGTTGTAGGTGTGGAAGATGTGGTTCTTTTACACATATACAGATGACTGTTCTTCCTGGGATCCTTTTCCCATGTACGTTATGACAGAATGTTGAGTAGTCCTCTCTTGGTATTCTGTAGGTCTTTGGTGATTATGTATGTCACCTGTGTTTGTATATGTCTGTTAACCCCGATATCGTAATGAAACCAATCCTCACACCTTTCCATTGGTGAACCATAAGTTTGTTTCATGAATCTGTGATTGCCCTTCTCCGTGGAAATATCTGCCCTGGTATCCATTTTTAGGTAACACCTATAAGTGATATGATAGGATATGTGTCTTTCACTTTCTGACTTACTACAAGTCACGTGATTACTTCTAGACTCATCTACGGTGCTGCAAATGGCATTGTGTCCTTTTTTCCCTTGGCTTCTCTTCTGCCTTAGCGGGGTCCATTTTCAACAATGTGATTCCCTGAGGGTTGTGGATTAGCTGACCTGGGCAGCCTTACCCTGCCGGCCCGCCCTCCCCAGGTGTGCCTAGTTGAGGTCAATATAAACAGAGCTCCAGGCAGCAATAGCCCCTGAAGCTGTGCCTGACTCCATATTCTCTGCCCCGTCAGCAGTCTCGGGGCTGTGCTGGTGGGAGGGAGTGAGGGGCCACAGCTTTGTGGGTGGCCCGGTGTGAGTGGGGTTCTGCTGGCCTTTCTGCAGGAGTTGCCAGGCTGCCGCCTGTAAAGAAGAGGATGTGTCACCCATACCTTCCGCTGGAATTTCTCTCCGGACAGAGGTGAGGAAGGAAAAAAGCAGTGGGGGCCGGGACAGGAGGGGTATCTCAGGCAGGGCAATGGAAAGCTTCTGGAAGAGCGCCAGGGTCCAGGACCAGTGGGCTGGCTGGCCTGCAGGCACCAAGTTGGCCTGCGTGCTGTCGCTGGTGTGGCTCCACGGTCCTTCCTCTAGGCTTTCAAGCCCTTGTACATATTCAGGTGTTTTACCTGGAAAGGGTGGGAACAGTTCAGCAGCAGCTGGCCTGGGGCTCAGCTCACGTTTACTCACAGATGCCTCGGCACGGTCCCCCAGCTTTGCAATGAGGACGCTCCTTGCGTGGGGGGTGGGTGGCTGGCTGTATGGGAGATGGTTCCCCACCTCTGACCAATTTCAGAATTGTTTACCGCTGGAGCAAGTGTCGTGATAGGGCTTTCCTCTGTATAACTCGTGGGTTCAATTTTTTTTTTCTTTTATGGTTCAAGTTAGATTTTATTCCTCTTTTATGTATTTATAAATATAAGCATGGAAATAATTCATTCCTATAAATACATCTGTGTGACGGGAAGAACTTTTTTCTGTTTTATTTTTAAATTTTATTTTTTAAAATTTTGAAATTTAATTTCATTTATGTTTTTATACAGCAGGTTATTATTAGTTATGTATTTTATGCATATACATGTATACAGGTCAATCCCAATCTCCCAACTCATCCCACCACCACCACCCCATGGCTTCCCACACTTGGTGTCCATACGTTTGTTCTCTACGTCTGTGTCTCTATTTCTTCCCTGCAAACCAGTTCATCTGTACCATTTTTAGGCTCCACATATATGCATTAATATACAATATTTGTTTTCCTCCTTCTGACTTACTTCATTCTGTATGACAGTCTCTCGATCCATCGATGTCTCTACAAATGACCCAGTTCCATTCCTTTTTATGGCCGAGTAATATTCCATTTTATATATGTACCACATCTTTATCCACTCATCTGTCTGTGGGCATTTAGGTTGCTTCCATTACCTGGCTATTGTAAATAGTGCTGCAACGAACATTGTGCTGAATGTGCCTTTTTGAAATACGGTTTTCTCTGGGTATATGCCCAGAAGTGGGATTGCTGGATCAGATGGTAATTCTATTTCTAATTTTTTTAAGGAAACTCCATACTGTTCTCCATAGTGACTGTATCAATTTACATTCCCACCAATAGTGGAAGAGGGCTCCTTTTGTCCACACCCTCCCCAGAATTGGTTGTTTGTATATTTTCTGATGATGCCTATTCTAACAGGTGTGAGGTGATACCTCATTGTAGTTTTGATTTGCATTTCTCTAATAATTAGTGCTGTTGAGCAGCTTTTCTTGTGCGTCTTGGCCATCTCTGTGTCTCCTTTGAAGAAACGTCTCTTTAGATCTTCTGCCCATTTTTTGGGGTTGTTTGTTTTTTTAATATTAAGCTGCATGAGCTGTTTATATATATTGGAGATTAAACCTGTGTCCATTGATTCATTTGCAACGATTTTCACCCATCCTGAGGGATGCCTTTTTCCATTCCCGTTTTTTTTAACAAAAAAGGAAAGAAAGGAAAAGAAGCAGAACACTAATGTGCGTAAAATATGCCTTTTGAAACGGTCGTTTTGAAATATGGACGTCCTTTGAATTTTTTGGTCGATATGTGACCCCAGGATTTGTTTTCAGGGCAGGTGTCATTTACAGGCATGCAATGATTTTGAATATCAACTGACCATTAGCGTTGGGATTAAAGCTGCTGTTGTGTGAAACGGCCACAAGGTGGCAGCAGTTCACCCTTACCAAATCTGGTTACTAGGGCAAGAGAGCCTCAGTGGAAGTGGTGTTCTAGATTGGAGTTTAGAATGGAATGTACCAGGAGAAAGCCGCTCACGTTTGTCTCACTACTTCTTGTTCGTGTTTTTAATTTAATTTTTTATTTTTTATTACAGCAAGTTTGATTACAATGTTTGGCTTGTTGTAGGTGTGGAAGATGTGGTTCTTTTACACATATACAGATGACTGTTCTTCCTGGGATTCTTTTCCCATGTACGTTATGACAGAATGTTGAGTAGTCCTCTCTTGGTATTCTGTAGGTCTTTGGTGATTATATATGTCACCTGTGTTTGTATATGTCTGTTAACCCCGATATCGTAATGAAACCAATCCTCACACCTTTCCATTGGTGAACCATAAGTTTGTTTCATGAATCTGTGATTGCCCTTCTCCGTGGAAATATCTGCCCTGGTATCCACTTTTAGGTAACACCTATAGGTGATATGATAGGATATGTGTCTTTCACTTTCTGACTTACTACAAGTCACGTGATTACTTCTAGACTCATCTACGGTGCTGCAAATGGCATTGTGTCCTTTTTTCCCTTGGCTTCTCTTCTGCCTTAGCGGGGTCCATTTTCAACAATGTGATTCCCTGAGGGTTGTGGATTAGCTGACCTGGGCAGCCTTACCCTGCCAGCCCGCCCTCCCCAGGTGTGCCTCGTTGAGGTCAATATAAACAGAGCTCCAGGCAGCAATAGCCCCTGAAGCTGTGCCTGACTCCATATTCTCTGCCCCGTCAGCAGTCTCGGGGCTGTGCTGGTGGGAGGGAGTGAGGGGCCACAGCTTTGTGGGTGGCCCGGTGTGAGTGGGGTTCTGCTGGCCTTTCTGCAGGAGTTGCCATGCTGCCGCCTGTAAAGAAGAGGATGTGTCACCCATACATTCCGCTGGAATTTCTCTCCGGACAGAGGTGAGGAAGGAAAAAAGCAGTGGGGGCCGGGACAGGAGGGGTATCTCAGGCAGGGCAATGGAAAGCTTCTGGAAGAGCGCCCGGGGCCAGGACCAACCTGGCTGGCCTGCAGGCACCAAGTTGTCCTGCGTGCTGTCGCTGGTGTGGCTCCACGGTCCTTCCTCTAGGCTTTCAAGCCCTTGTACATATTCAGGTGTTTTACCTGGAAAGGGTGGGAACAGTTCAGCAGCAGCTGGCCTGGGGCTCAGCTCACGTTTACTCACAGATGCCTCGGCACGGTCCCCCAGCTTTGCAATGAGGACGCTCCTTGCGTGGGGGGTGGGTTGCTGGCTGTATGGGAGATGATTCCCCACCTCTGACCAATTTCAGAATTGTTTACCACTGGAGCAAGTGCCCTGATAGGGTTTTCCCCTGTATAACTCGTGGATTCAGGATTTTTTTTTTCTTTTATGGTTCAAGTTAGATTTTATTCCTCTTTTATGTATTTATAGATATAAGCATGGAAATCATTCATTCCTATAAATACATCTGTGTGACGGGAAGAACTTTTTTCTGTTTTATTTTTAAATTTTATTTTTTAAAATTTTGAAATTTAATTTTATTTATGTTTTTATACAGCAGGTTATTATTAGTTATGTATTTTATGCATATACATGTATACAGGTCAATCCCAATCTCCCAACTCATCCCACCACCACCACCCCATGGCTTCCCACACTTGGTGTCCATACGTTTGTTCTCTACGTCTGTGTCTCTATTTCTTCCCTGCAAACCAGTTCATCTGTACCATTTTTAGGCTCCACATATATGCATTAATATACAATATTTGTTTTCCTCCTTCTGACTTACTTCATTCTGTATGACAGTCTCTCGATCCATCGATGTCTCTACAAATGACCCAGTTTCATTCCTTTTTATGGCCGAGTAATATTCCATTTTATATATGTACCACATCTTTATCCACTCATCTGTCTGTGGGCATTTAGGTTGCTTCCATTACCTGGCTATTGTAAATAGTGCTGCAACGAACATTGTGCTGAATGTGCCTTTTTGAAATACGGTTTTCTCTGGGTATATGCCCAGAAGTGGGATTGCTGGATCAGATGGTAATTCTATTTCTAATTTTTTTAAGGAAACTCCATACTGTTCTCCATAGTGACTGTATCAATTTACATTCCCACCAATAGTGGAAGAGGGCTCCTTTTGTCCACACCCTCCCCAGAATTGGTTGTTTGTAGATTTTCTGATGATGCCGATTCTAAAAGGTGTGAGGTGATACCTCATTGTAGTTTTGATTTGCATTTCTCTAATAATTAGTGCTGTTGAGCAGCTTTTCTGTGTGTCTTGGCCATCTCTGTGTCTCCTTTGAAGAAACGTCTCTTTAGATCTTCTGCCCATTTTTTTTGGGTTGTTTGTTTTTTTAATATTAAGCTGCATGAGCTGTTTATATATATTGGAGATTAAACTTCTGTCCATTGATTCGTCTGCAATGATTTTCGCCCATTCTGAGGGATGCCTTTTTCCATTCCCGTGTTTTTTAACAAAAAAGGAAAGAAAGGAAAAGAAGCAGAACACTAATGTGCGTAAAATATGCCTTTTGAAACGGTCGTTTTGAAATATGGACGTCCTTTGAATTTTTTGGTCGATATGTGACCACAGGATTTGTTTTCAGGGCAGGTGTCATTTACAGGCATGCAATGATTTTGAATATCAACTGACCATTAGCGTTGGGATTAAAGCTGCTGTTGTGTGAAACGGCCACAAGTGGCAGCAGTTCACCCTTACCAAATCTGGTTACTAGGGCAAGAGAGCCTCAGTGGAAGTGGTCTTCTAGATTGGAGTTTAGAATGGAATGTACCAGGAGAAAGCCGCTCACGTTTGTCTCACTACTTCTTGTTCGTGTTTTTAATTTAATTTTTTATTTTTTATTACAGCAAGTTTGATTACAATGTTTGGCTTGTTGTAGGTGTGGAAGATGTGGTTCTTTTACACATATACAGATGACTGTTCTTCCTGGGATCCTTTTCCCATGTACGTTATGACAGAATGTTGAGTAGTCCTCTCTTGGTATTCTGTAGGTCTTTGGTGATTATGTATGTCACCTGTGTTTGTATATGTCTGTTAACCCCGATATCGTAATGAAACCAATCCTCACACCTTTCCATTGGTGAACCATAAGTTTGTTTCATGAATCTGTGATTGCCCTTCTCCGTGGAAATATCTGCCCTGGTATCCATTTTTAGGTAACACCTATAAGTGATATGATAGGATATGTGTCTTTCACTTTCTGACTTACTACAAGTCACGTGATTACTTCTAGACTCATCTACGGTGCTGCAAATGGCATTGTGTCCTTTTTTCCCTTGGCTTCTCTTCTGCCTTAGCGGGGTCCATTTTCAACAATGTGATTCCCTGAGGGTTGTGGATTAGCTGACCTGGGCAGCCTTACCCTGCCGGCCCGCCCTCCCCAGGTGTGCCTAGTTGAGGTCAATATAAACAGAGCTCCAGGCAGCAATAGCCCCTGAAGCTGTGCCTGACTCCATATTCTCTGCCCCGTCAGCAGTCTCGGGGCTGTGCTGGTGGGAGGGAGTGAGGGGCCACAGCTTTGTGGGTGGCCCGGTGTGAGTGGGGTTCTGCTGGCCTTTCTGCAGGAGTTGCCAGGCTGCCGCCTGTAAAGAAGAGGATGTGTCACCCATACCTTCCGCTGGAATTTCTCTCCGGACAGAGGTGAGGAAGGAAAAAAGCAGTGGGGGCCGGGACAGGAGGGGTATCTCAGGCAGGGCAATGGAAAGCTTCTGGAAGAGCGCCAGGGTCCAGGACCAGTGGGCTGGCTGGCCTGCAGGCACCAAGTTGGCCTGCGTGCTGTCGCTGGTGTGGCTCCACGGTCCTTCCTCTAGGCTTTCAAGCCCTTGTACATATTCAGGTGTTTTACCTGGAAAGGGTGGGAACAGTTCAGCAGCAGCTGGCCTGGGGCTCAGCTCACGTTTACTCACAGATGCCTCGGCACGGTCCCCCAGCTTTGCAATGAGGACGCTCCTTGCGTGGGGGGTGGGTGGCTGGCTGTATGGGAGATGGTTCCCCACCTCTGACCAATTTCAGAATTGTTTACCGCTGGAGCAAGTGTCGTGATAGGGCTTTCCTCTGTATAACTCGTGGGTTCAATTTTTTTTTTCTTTTATGGTTCAAGTTAGATTTTATTCCTCTTTTATGTATTTATAAATATAAGCATGGAAATAATTCATTCCTATAAATACATCTGTGTGACGGGAAGAACTTTTTTCTGTTTTATTTTTAAATTTTATTTTTTAAAATTTTGAAATTTAATTTCATTTATGTTTTTATACAGCAGGTTATTATTAGTTATGTATTTTATGCATATACATGTATACAGGTCAATCCCAATCTCCCAACTCATCCCACCACCACCACCCCATGGCTTCCCACACTTGGTGTCCATACGTTTGTTCTCTACGTCTGTGTCTCTATTTCTTCCCTGCAAACCAGTTCATCTGTACCATTTTTAGGCTCCACATATATGCATTAATATACAATATTTGTTTTCCTCCTTCTGACTTACTTCATTCTGTATGACAGTCTCTCGATCCATCGATGTCTCTACAAATGACCCAGTTCCATTCCTTTTTATGGCCGAGTAATATTCCATTTTATATATGTACCACATCTTTATCCACTCATCTGTCTGTGGGCATTTAGGTTGCTTCCATTACCTGGCTATTGTAAATAGTGCTGCAACGAACATTGTGCTGAATGTGCCTTTTTGAAATACGGTTTTCTCTGGGTATATGCCCAGAAGTGGGATTGCTGGATCAGATGGTAATTCTATTTCTAATTTTTTTAAGGAAACTCCATACTGTTCTCCATAGTGACTGTATCAATTTACATTCCCACCAATAGTGGAAGAGGGCTCCTTTTGTCCACACCCTCCCCAGAATTGGTTGTTTGTATATTTTCTGATGATGCCTATTCTAACAGGTGTGAGGTGATACCTCATTGTAGTTTTGATTTGCATTTCTCTAATAATTAGTGCTGTTGAGCAGCTTTTCTTGTGCGTCTTGGCCATCTCTGTGTCTCCTTTGAAGAAACGTCTCTTTAGATCTTCTGCCCATTTTTTGGGGTTGTTTGTTTTTTTAATATTAAGCTGCATGAGCTGTTTATATATATTGGAGATTAAACCTGTGTCCATTGATTCATTTGCAACGATTTTCACCCATCCTGAGGGATGCCTTTTTCCATTCCCGTTTTTTTTAACAAAAAAGGAAAGAAAGGAAAAGAAGCAGAACACTAATGTGCGTAAAATATGCCTTTTGAAACGGTCGTTTTGAAATATGGACGTCCTTTGAATTTTTTGGTCGATATGTGACCCCAGGATTTGTTTTCAGGGCAGGTGTCATTTACAGGCATGCAATGATTTTGAATATCAACTGACCATTAGCGTTGGGATTAAAGCTGCTGTTGTGTGAAACGGCCACAAGGTGGCAGCAGTTCACCCTTACCAAATCTGGTTACTAGGGCAAGAGAGCCTCAGTGGAAGTGGTGTTCTAGATTGGAGTTTAGAATGGAATGTACCAGGAGAAAGCCGCTCACGTTTGTCTCACTACTTCTTGTTCGTGTTTTTAATTTAATTTTTTATTTTTTATTACAGCAAGTTTGATTACAATGTTTGGCTTGTTGTAGGTGTGGAAGATGTGGTTCTTTTACACATATACAGATGACTGTTCTTCCTGGGATTCTTTTCCCATGTACGTTATGACAGAATGTTGAGTAGTCCTCTCTTGGTATTCTGTAGGTCTTTGGTGATTATATATGTCACCTGTGTTTGTATATGTCTGTTAACCCCGATATCGTAATGAAACCAATCCTCACACCTTTCCATTGGTGAACCATAAGTTTGTTTCATGAATCTGTGATTGCCCTTCTCCGTGGAAATATCTGCCCTGGTATCCACTTTTAGGTAACACCTATAGGTGATATGATAGGATATGTGTCTTTCACTTTCTGACTTACTACAAGTCACGTGATTACTTCTAGACTCATCTACGGTGCTGCAAATGGCATTGTGTCCTTTTTTCCCTTGGCTTCTCTTCTGCCTTAGCGGGGTCCATTTTCAACAATGTGATTCCCTGAGGGTTGTGGATTAGCTGACCTGGGCAGCCTTACCCTGCCAGCCCGCCCTCCCCAGGTGTGCCTCGTTGAGGTCAATATAAACAGAGCTCCAGGAAGCAATAGCCCCTGAAGCTGTGCCTGACTCCATATTCTCTGCCCCGTCAGCAGTCTCGGGGCTGTGCTGGTGGGAGGGAGTGAGGGGCCACAGCTTTGTGGGTGGCCCGGTGTGAGTGGGGTTCTGCTGGCCTTTCTGCAGGAGTTGCCATGCTGCCGCCTGTAAAGAAGAGGATGTGTCACCCATACATTCCGCTGGAATTTCTCTCCGGACAGAGGTGAGGAAGGAAAAAAGCAGTGGGGGCCGGGACAGGAGGGGTATCTCAGGCAGGGCAATGGAAAGCTTCTGGAAGAGCGCCCGGGGCCAGGACCAACCTGGCTGGCCTGCAGGCACCAAGTTGTCCTGCGTGCTGTCGCTGGTGTGGCTCCACGGTCCTTCCTCTAGGCTTTCAAGCCCTTGTACATATTCAGGTGTTTTACCTGGAAAGGGTGGGAACAGTTCAGCAGCAGCTGGCCTGGGGCTCAGCTCACGTTTACTCACAGATGCCTCGGCACGGTCCCCCAGCTTTGCAATGAGGACGCTCCTTGCGTGGGGGGTGGGTTGCTGGCTGTATGGGAGATGATTCCCCACCTCTGACCAATTTCAGAATTGTTTACCACTGGAGCAAGTGCCCTGATAGGGTTTTCCCCTGTATAACTCGTGGATTCAGGATTTTTTTTTTCTTTTATGGTTCAAGTTAGATTTTATTCCTCTTTTATGTATTTATAGATATAAGCATGGAAATCATTCATTCCTATAAATACATCTGTGTGACGGGAAGAACTTTTTTCTGTTTTATTTTTAAATTTTATTTTTTAAAATTTTGAAATTTAATTTTATTTATGTTTTTATACAGCAGGTTATTATTAGTTATGTATTTTATGCATATACATGTATACAGGTCAATCCCAATCTCCCAACTCATCCCACCACCACCACCCCATGGCTTCCCACACTTGGTGTCCATACGTTTGTTCTCTACGTCTGTGTCTCTATTTCTTCCCTGCAAACCAGTTCATCTGTACCATTTTTAGGCTCCACATATATGCATTAATATACAATATTTGTTTTCCTCTTTCTGACTTACTTCATACTGTATGACAGTCTCTCGATCCATCGATGTCTCTACAAATGACCCAGTTTCATTCCTTTTTATGGCCGAGTAATATTCCATTTTATATATGTACCACATCTTTATCCACTCATCTGTCTGTGGGCATTTAGGTTGCTTCCATTACCTGGCTATTGTAAATAGTGCTGCAACGAACATTGTGCTGAATGTGCCTTTTTGAAATACGGTTTTCTCTGGGTATATGCCCAGAAGTGGGATTGCTGGATCAGATGGTAATTCTATTTCTAATTTTTTTAAGGAAACTCCATACTGTTCTCCATAGTGACTGTATCAATTTACATTCCCACCAATAGTGGAAGAGGGCTCCTTTTGTCCACACCCTCCCCAGAATTGGTTGTTTGTAGATTTTCTGATGATGCCGATTCTAAAAGGTGTGAGGTGATACCTCATTGTAGTTTTGATTTGCATTTCTCTAATAATTAGTGCTGTTGAGCAGCTTTTCTGTGCGTCTTGGCCATCTCTGTGTCTCCTTTGAAGAAACGTCTCTTTAGATCTTCTGCCCATTTTTTTTGGGTTGTTTGTTTTTTTAATATTAAGCTGCATGAGCTGTTTATATATATTGGAGATTAAACCTCTGTCCATTGATTCGTCTGCAATGATTTTCGCCCATTCTGAGGGATGCCTTTTTCCATTCCCGTGTTTTTTAACAAAAAAGGAAAGAAAGGAAAAGAAGCAGAACACTAATGTGCGTAAAATATGCCTTTTGAAACGGTCGTTTTGAAATATGGACGTCCTTTGAATTTTTTGGTCGATATGTGACCCCAGGATTTGTTTTCAGGGCAGGTGTCATTTACAGGCATGCAATGATTTTGAATATCAACTGACCATTAGCGTTGGGATTAAAGCTGCTGTTGTGTGAAACGGCCACAAGGTGGCAGCAGTTCACCCTTACCAAATCTGGTTACTAGGGCAAGAGAGCCTCAGTGGAAGTGGTGTTCTAGATTGGAGTTTAGAATGGAATGTGCCAGGAGAAAGCCGCTCACGTTTGTCTCACTACTTCTTGTTCGTGTTTTTAATTTAATTTTTTATTTTTTATTACAGCAAGTTTGATTACAATGTTTGGCTTGTTGTAGGTGTGGAAGATGTGGTTCTTTTACACATATACAGATGACTGTTCTTCCTGGGATTCTTTTCCCATGTACGTTATGACAGAATGTTGAGTAGTCCTCTCTTGGTATTCTGTAGGTCTTTGGTGATTATATATGTCACCTGTGTTTGTATATGTCTGTTAACCCCGATATCGTAATGAAACCAATCCTCACACCTTTCCATTGGTGAACCATAAGTTTGTTTCATGAATCTGTGATTGCCCTTCTCCGTGGAAATATCTGCCCTGGTATCCATTTTTAGGTAACACCTATAAGTGATATGATAGGATATGTGTCTTGCACTTTCTGACTTACTACAAGTCACGTGATTACTTCTAGACTCATCTACGGTGCTGCAAATGGCATTGTGTCCTTTTTTCCCTTGGCTTCTCTTCTGCCTTAGCGGGGTCCATTTTCAACAATGTGATTCCCTGAGGGTTGTGGATTAGCTGACCTGGGCAGCCTTACCCTGCCGGCCCGCCCTCCCCAGGTGTGCCTCGTTGAGGTCAATATAAACAGAGCTCCAGGCAGCAATAGCCCTTGAAGCTGTGCCTGACTCCATATTCTCTGCCCCGTCAGCAGTCTCGGGGCTGTGCTGGTGGGAGGGAGTGAGGGGCCACAGCTTTGTGGGTGGCCCGGTGTGAGTGGGGTTCTGCTGGCCTTTCTGCAGGAGTTGCCAGGCTGCCGCCTGTAAAGAAGAGGATGTGTCACCCATACATTCCGCTGGAATTTTTCTCCGGACAGAGGTGAGGAAGGAAAAAAGCAGTGGGGGCCAGGACAGGAGGGGTATCTCAGGCAGGGCAATGGAAAGCTTCTGGAAGAGTGCCCGGGGCCAGGACCAACCTGGCTGGCCTGCAGGCACCAAGATGGCCCGCGTGCTGTCGCTGGTGTGGCTCCACGGTCCTTCCTCTAGGCTTTCAAGCCCTTGTACATATTCAGGTGTTTTACCTGGAAAGGGTGGGAACAGTTCAGCAGCAGCTGGCCTGGGGCTCAGCTCACATTTACTCACAGATGCCTCGGCACGGTCCCCCAGCTTTGCAATGAGGACGCTCCTTGCGTGGGGGGTGGGTTGCTGGCTGTATGGGAGATGATTCCCCACCTCTGACCAATTTCAGAATTGTTTACCACTGGAGCAAGTGCCCTGATAGGGTTTTCCCCTGTATAACTCGTGGATTCAGGATTTTTTTTTCTTTTATGGTTCAAGTTAGATTTTATTCCTCTTTTATGTATTTATAGATATAAGCATGGAAATCATTCATTCCTATAAATACATCTGTGTGACGGGAAGAAATTTTTTCTGTTTTATTTTTAAATTTTATTTTTTGAAATTTAATTTTATTTATGTTTTTATACAGCAGGTTATTATTAGTTATGTATTTTATGCATATACATGTATACAGGTCAATCCCAATCTCCCAACTCATCCCACCACCACCACCCCATGGCTTCCCACACTTGGTGTCCATATGTTTGTTCTCTACGTCTGTGTCTCTATTTCTTCCCTGCAAACCAGTTCATCTGTACCATTTTTAGGCTCCACATATATGCATTAATATACAATATTTGTTTTCCTCTTTCTGACTTACTTCATTCTGTATGACAGTCTCTCGATCCATCGATGTCTCTACAAATGACCCAGTTTCATTCCTTTTTATGGCCGAGTAATATTCCATTTTATATATGTACCACATCTTTATCCACTCATCTGTCTGTGGGCATTTAGGTTGCTTCCATTACCTGGCTATTGTAAATAGTGCTGCAACGAACATTGTGCTGAATGTACCTTTTTGAAATACGGTTTTCTCTGGGTATATGCCCAGAAGTGGGATTGCTGGATCAGATGGTAATTCTATTTCTAATTTTTTTAAGGAAACTCCATACTGTTCTCCATAGTGACTGTATCAATTTACATTCCCACCAATAGTGGAAGAGGGCTCCTTTTGTCCACACCCTCCCCAGAATTGGTTGTTTGTAGATTTTCTGATGATGCCGATTCTAAAAGGTGTGAGGTGATACCTCATTGTAGTTTTGATTTGCATTTCTCTAATAATTAGTGCTGTTGAGCAGCTTTTCTGTGTGTCTTGGCCATCTCTGTGTCTCCTTTGAAGAAACGTCTCTTTAGATCTTCTGCCCATTTTTTTGGGTTGTTTGTTTTTTTTAATATTAAGCTGCATGAGCTGTTTATATATATTGGAGATTAAACCTCTGTCCATTGATTCGTCTGCAATGATTTTCGCCCATTCTGAGGGATGCCTTTTTCCATTCCCGTGTTTTTTAACAAAAAAGGAAAGAAAGGAAAAGAAGCAGAACACTAATGTGCGTAAAATATGCCTTTTGAAACGGTCGTTTTGAAATATGGACGTCCTTTGAATTTTTTGGTCGATATGTGACCCCAGGATTTGTTTTCAGGGCAGGTGTCATTTACAGGCATGCAATGATTTTGAATATCAACTGACCATTAGCGTTGGGATTAAAGCTGCTGTTGTGTGAAACGGCCACAAGGTGGCAGCAGTTCACCCTTACCAAATCTGGTTACTAGGGCAAGAGAGCCTCAGTGGAAGTGGTCTTCTAGATTGGAGTTTAGAATGGAATGTACCAGGAGAAAGCCGCTCACGTTTGTCTCACTACTTCTTGTTCGTGTTTTTAATTTAATTTTTTATTTTTTATTACAGCAAGTTTGATTACAATGTTTGGCTTGTTGTAGGTGTGGAAGATGTGGTTCTTTTACACATATACAGATGACTGTTCTTCCTGGGATCCTTTTCCCATGTACGTTATGACAGAATGTTGAGTAGTCCTCTCTTGGTATTCTGTAGGTCTTTGGTGATTATGTATGTCACCTGTGTTTGTATATGTCTGTTAACCCCGATATCGTAATGAAACCAATCCTCACACCTTTCCATTGGTGAACCATAAGTTTGTTTCATGAATCTGTGATTGCCCTTCTCCGTGGAAATATCTGCCCTGGTATCCATTTTTAGGTAACACCTATAAGTGATATGATATGATATGTGTCTTTCACTTTCTGACTTACTACAAGTCACGTGATTACTTCTAGACTCATCTACGGTGCTGCAAATGGCATTGTGTCCTTTTTTCCCTTGGCTTCTCTTCTGCCTTAGCGGGGTCCATTTTCAACAATGTGATTCCCTGAGGGTTGTGGATTAGCTGACCTGGGCAGCCTTACCCTGCCGGCCCGCCCTCCACAGGTGTGCCTCGTTGAGGTCAATATAAACAGAGCTCCAGGCAGCAATAGCCCCTGAAGCTGTGCCTGACTCCATATTCTCTGCCCCATCAGCAGTCTCGGGGCTGTGCTGGTGGGAGGGAGTGAGGGGCCACAGCTTTGTGGGTGGCCCGGTGTGAGTGGGGTTCTGCTGGCCTTTCTGCAGGAGTTGCCAGGCTGCCGCCTGTAAAGAAGAGGATGTGTCACCCATAACTTCCGCTGGAATTTCTCTCCGGACAGAGGTGAGGAAGGAAAAAAGCAGTGGGGGCCGGGACAGGAGGGGTATCTCAGGCAGGGCAATGGAAAGCTTCTGGAAGAGCGCCAGGGTCCAGGACCAGTGTGCTGGCTGGCCTGCAGGCACCAAGTTGGCCTGCGTGCTGTCGCTGGTGTGGCTCCACGGTCCTTCCTCTAGGCTTTCAAGCCCTTGTACATATTCAGGTGTTTTACCTGGAAAGGGTGGGAACAGTTCAGCAGCAGCTGGCCTGGGGCTCAGCTCACGTTTACTCACAGATGCCTCGGCACGGTCCCCCAGCTTTGCAATGAGGACGCTCCTTGCGTGGGGGGTGGGTGGCTGGCTGTATGGGAGATGGTTCCCCACCTCTGACCAATTTCAGAATTGTTTACCGCTGGAGCAAGTGTCGTGATAGGGTTTTCCTCTGTATAACTCGTGGGTTCAATTTTTTTTTTCTTTTATGGTTCAAGTTAGATTTTATTCCTCTTTTATGTATTTATAAATATAAGCATGGAAATAATTCATTCCTATAAATACATCTGTGTGACGGGAAGAACTTTTTTCTGTTTTATTTTTAAATTTTATTTTTTAAAATTTTGAAATTTAATTTCATTTATGTTTTTATACAGCAGGTTATTATTAGTTATGTATTTTATGCATATACATGTATACAGGTCAAACCCAATCTCCCAACTCATCCCACCACCACCACCCCATGGCTTCCCACCCTTGGTGTCCATACGTTTGTTCTCTACGTCTGTGTCTCTACTTCTTCCCTGCAAACCAGTTCATCTGTACCATTTTTAGGCTCCACATATATGCATTAATATACAATATTTGTTTTCCTCTTTCTGACTTACTTCATTCTGTATGACAGTCTCTCAATCCATCGATGTCTCTACAAATGACCCAGTTTCATTCCTTTTTATGGCCGAGTAATATTCCATTTTATATATGTACCACATCTTTATCCACTCATCTGTCTGTGGGCATTTAGGTTGCTTCCATTACCTGGCTATTGTAAATAGTGCTGCAACGAACATTGTGCTGAATGTGCCTTTTTGAAATACGGTTTTCTCTGGGTATATGCCCAGAAGTGGGATTGCTGGATCAGATGGTAATTCTATTTCTAATTTTTTTAAGGAAACTCCATACTGTTCTCCATAGTGACTGTATCAATTCACATTCCCACCAATAGTGGAAGAGGGCTCCTTTTGTCCACACCCTCCCCAGAATTGGTTGTTTGTAGATTTTCTGATGATGCCGATTCTAAAAGGTGTGAGGTGATACCTCATTGTACTTTTGATTTGCATTTCTCTAATAATTAGTGCTGTTGAGCAGCTTTTCTGTGTGTCTTGGCCATCTCTGTGTCTCCTTTGAAGAAACGTCTCTTTAGATCTTCTGCCCATTTTTTTGGGTTGTTTGTTTTTTTAATATTAAGCTGCATGAGCTGTTTATATATATTGGAGATTAAACCTCTGTCCATTGATTCGTCTGCAATGATTTTCGCCCATTCTGAGGGATGCCTTTTTCCATTCCCGTGTTTTTTAACAAAAAAGGAAAGAAAGGAAAAGAAGCAGAACACTAATGTGCGTAAAATATGTCTTTTGAAACGGTCGTTTTGAAATATGGACGTCCTTTGAATTTTTTGGTCGATATGTGACCCCAGGATTTGTTTTCAGGGCAGGTGTCATTTACAGGCATGCAATGATTTTGAATATCAACTGACCATTAGCGTTGGGATTAAAGCTGCTGTTGTGTGAAACGGCCACAAGGTGGCAGCAGTTCACCCTTACCAAATCTGGTTACTAGGGCAAGAGAGCCTCAGTGGAAGTGGTGTTCTAGATTGGAGTTTAGAATGGAATGTACCAGGAGAAAGCCGCTCACGTTTGTCTCACTACTTCTTGTTCGTGTTTTTAATTTAATTTTTTATTTTTTATTACAGCAAGTTTGATTACAATGTTTGGCTTGTTGTAGGTGTGGAAGATGTGGTTCTTTTACACATATACAGATGACTGTTCTTCCTGGGATCCTTTTCCCATGTACGTTATGACAGAATGTTGAGTAGTCCTCTCTTGGTATTCTGTAGGTCTTTGGTGATTATGTATGTCACCTGTGTTTGTATATGTCTGTTAACCCCGATATCGTAATGAAACCAATCCTCACACCTTTCCATTGGTGAACCATAAGTTTGTTTCATGAATCTGTGATTGCCCTTCTCCGTGGAAATATCTGCCCTGGTATCCATTTTTAGGTAACACCTATAAGTGATATGATAGGATATGTGTCTTTCACTTTCTGACTTACTACAAGTCACGTGATTACTTCTAGACTCATCTACGGTGCTGCAAATGGCATTGTGTCCTTTTTTCCCTTGGCTTCTCTTCTGCCTTAGCGGGGTCCATTTTCAACAATGTGATTCCCTGAGGGTTGTGGATTAGCTGACGTGGGCAGCCTTACCCTGCCGGCCCGCCCTCCCCAGGTGTGCCTCGTTGAGGTCAATATAAACAGAGCTCCAGGCAGCAATAGCCCCTGAAGCTGTGCCTGACTCCATATTCTCTGCCCCATCAGCAGTCTCGGGGCTGTGCTGGTGGGAGGGAGTGAGGGGCCACAGCTTTGTGGGTGGCCCGGTGTGAGTGGGGTTCTGCTGGCCTTTCTGCAGGAGTTGCCAGGCTGCCGCCTGTAAAGAAGAGGATGTGTCACCCATACATTCCGCTGGAATTTTTCTCCGGACAGAGGTGAGGAAGGAAAAAAGCAGTGGGGGCCGGGACAGGAGGGGTATCTCAGGCAGGGCAATGGAAAGCTTCTGGAAGAGTGCCAGGGTCCAGGACCAGTGGGCTGGCTGGCCTGCAGGCACCAAGTTGTCCTGCGTGCTGTCGCTGGTGTGGCTCCACGGTCCTTCCTCTAGGCTTTCAAGCCCTTGTACATATTCAGGTGTTTTACCTGGAAAGGGTGGGAACAGTTCAGCAGCAGCTGGCCTGGGGCTCAGCTCACGTTTACTCACAGATGCCTCGGCACGGTCCCCCAGCTTTGCAATGAGGACGCTCCTTGCGTGGGGGGTGGGTGGCTGGCTGTATGGGAGATGGTTCCCCACCTCTGACCAATTTCAGAATTGTTTACCGCTGAAGCAAGTGTCGTGATAGGGTTTTCCTCTGTATAACTCGTGGGTTCAATTTTTTTTTTCTTTTATGGTTCAAGTTAGATTTTATTCCTCTTTTATGTATTTATAAATATAAGCATGGAAATAATTCATTCCTATAAATACATCTGTGTGACGGGAAGAACTTTTTTCTGTTTTATTTTTAAATTTTATTTTTTAAAATTTTGAAATTTAATTTCATTTATGTTTTTATACAGCAGGTTATTATTAGTTATGTATTTTATGCATATACATGTATACAGGTCAATCCCAATCTCCCAACTCATCCCACCACCACCACCCCATGGCTTCCCACACTTGGTGTCCATACGTTTGTTCTCTACGTCTGTGTCTCTATTTCTTCCCTGCAAACCAGTTCATCTGTACCATTTTTCGGCTCCACATATATGCATTAATATACAATATTTGTTTTCCTCTTTCTGACTTACTTCATTCTGTATGACAGTCTCTCGATCCATCGATGTCTCTACAAATGACCCAGTTTCATTCCTTTTTATGGCCGAGTAATATTCCATTTTATATATGTACCACATCTTTATCCACTCATCTGTCTGTGGGCATTTAGGTTGCTTCCATTACCTGGCTATTGTAAATAGTGCTGCAACGAACATTGTGCTGAATGTGCCTTTTTGAAATACGGTTTTCTCTGGGTATATGCCCAGAAGTGGGATTGCTGGATCAGATGGTAATTCTATTTCTAATTTTTTTAAGGAAACTCCATACTGTTCTCCATAGTGACTGTATCAATTTACATTCCCACCAATAGTGGAAGAGGGCTCCTTTTGTCCACACCCTCCCCAGAATTGGTTGTTTGTAGATTTTCTGATGATGCCGATTCTAAAAGGTGTGAGGTGATACCTCATTGTAGTTTTGATTTGCATTTCTCTAATAATTAGTGCTGTTGAGCAGCTTTTCTGTGCGTCTTGGCCATCTCTGTGTCTCCTTTGAAGAAACGTCTCTTTAGATCTTCTGCCCATTTTTTTTGGGTTGTTTGTTTTTTTAATATTAAGCTGCATGAGCTGTTTATATATATTGGAGATTAAACCTCTGTCCATTGATTCGTCTGCAATGATTTTCGCCCATTCTGAGGGATGCCTTTTTCCATTCCCGTGTTTTTTAACAAAAAAGGAAAGAAAGGAAAAGAAGCAGAACACTAATGTGCGTAAAATATGCCTTTTGAAACGGTCGTTTTGAAATATGGACGTCCTTTGAATTTTTTGGTCGATATGTGACCCCAGGATTTGTTTTCAGGGCAGGTGTCATTTACAGGCATGCAATGATTTTGAATATCAACTGACCATTAGCGTTGGGATTAAAGCTGCTGTTGTGTGAAACGGCCACAAGGTGGCAGCAGTTCACCCTTACCAAATCTGGTTACTAGGGCAAGAGAGCCTCAGTGGAAGTGGTGTTCTAGATTGGAGTTTAGAATGGAATGTGCCAGGAGAAAGCCGCTCACGTTTGTCTCACTACTTCTTGTTCGTGTTTTTAATTTAATTTTTTATTTTTTATTACAGCAAGTTTGATTACAATGTTTGGCTTGTTGTAGGTGTGGAAGATGTGGTTCTTTTACACATATACAGATGACTGTTCTTCCTGGGATTCTTTTCCCATGTACGTTATGACAGAATGTTGAGTAGTCCTCTCTTGGTATTCTGTAGGTCTTTGGTGATTATATATGTCACCTGTGTTTGTATATGTCTGTTAACCCCGATATCGTAATGAAACCAATCCTCACACCTTTCCATTGGTGAACCATAAGTTTGTTTCATGAATCTGTGATTGCCCTTCTCCGTGGAAATATCTGCCCTGGTATCCATTTTTAGGTAACACCTATAAGTGATATGATAGGATATGTGTCTTTCACTTTCTGACTTACTACAAGTCACGTGATTACTTCTAGACTCATCTACGGTGCTGCAAATGGCATTGTGTCCTTTTTTCCCTTGGCTTCTCTTCTGCCTTAGCGGGGTCCATTTTCAACAATGTGATTCCCTGAGGGTTGTGGATTAGCTGACCTGGGCAGCCTTACCCTGCCGGCCCGCCCTCCCCAGGTGTGCCTCGTTGAGGTCAATATAAACAGAGCTCCAGGCAGCAATAGCCCTTGAAGCTGTGCCTGACTCCATATTCTCTGCCCCGTCAGCAGTCTCGGGGCTGTGCTGGTGGGAGGGAGTGAGGGGCCACAGCTTTGTGGGTGGCCCGGTGTGAGTGGGGTTCTGCTGGCCTTTCTGCAGGAGTTGCCAGGCTGCCGCCTGTAAAGAAGAGGATGTGTCACCGATACATTCCGCTGGAATTTTTCTCCGGACAGAGGTGAGGAAGGAAAAAAGCAGTGGGGGCCGGGACAGGAGGGGTATCTCAGGCAGGGCAATGGATAGCTTCTGGAAGAGTGCCCGGGGCCAGGACCAACCTGGCTGGCCTGCAGGCACCAAGATGGCCTGCGTGCTGTCGCTGGTGTGGCTCCACGGTCCTTCCTCTAGGCTTTCAAGCCCTTGTACATATTCAGGTGTTTTACCTGGAAAGGGTGGGAACAGTTCAGCAGCAGCTGGCCTGGGGCTCAGCTCACATTTACTCACAGATGCCTCGGCACGGTCCCCCAGCTTTGCAATGAGAACGCTCCTTGCGTGGGGGGTGGGTTGCTGGCTGTATGGGAGATGATTCCCCACCTCTGACCAATTTCAGAATTGTTTACCACTGGAGCAAGTGCCCTGATAGGGTTTTCCCCTGTATAACTCGTGGATTCAGGATTTTTTTTTCTTTTATGGTTCAAGTTAGATTTTATTCCTCTTTTATGTATTTATAGATATAAGCATGGAAATCATTCATTCCTATAAATACATCTGTGTGACGGGAAGAACTTTTTTCTGTTTTATTTTTAAATTTTATTTTTTGAAATTTAATTTTATTTATGTTTTTATACAGCAGGTTATTATTAGTTATGTATTTTATGCATATACATGTATACAGGTCAATCCCAATCTCCCAACTCATCCCACCACCACCACCCCATGGCTTCCCACACTTGGTGTCCATACGTTTGTTCTCTACGTCTGTGTCTCTATTTCTTCCCTGCAAACCAGTTCATCTGTACCATTTTTCGGCTCCACATATATGCATTAATATACAATATTTGTTTTCCTCTTTCTGACTTACTTCATTCTGTATGACAGTCTCTCGATCTATCGATGTCTCTACAAATGACCCAGTTTCATTCCTTTTTATGGCCGAGTAATATTCCATTTTATATATGTACCACATCTTTATCCACTCATCTGTCTGTGGGCATTTAGGTTGCTTCCATTACCTGGCTATTGTAAATAGTGCTGCAACGAACATTGTGCTGAATGTGCCTTTTTGAAATACGGTTTTCTCTGGGTATATGCCCAGAAGTGGGATTGCTGGATCAGATGGTAATTCTATTTCTAATTTTTTTAAGGAAACTCCATACTGTTCTCCATAGTGACTGTATCAATTTACATTCCCACCAATAGTGGAAGAGGGCTCCTTTTGTCCACACCCTCCCCAGAATTGGTTGTTTGTAGATTTTCTGATGATGCCGATTCTAAAAGGTGTGAGGTGATACCTCATTGTAGTTTTGATTTGCATTTCTCTAATAATTAGTGCTGTTGAGCAGCTTTTCTGTGTGTCTTGGCCATCTCTGTGTCTCCTTTGAAGAAACGTCTCTTTAGATCTTCTGCCCATTTTTTTGGGTTGTTTGTTTTTTTAATATTAAGCTGCATGAGCTGTTTATATATATTGGAGATTAAACCTCTGTCCATTGATTCGTCTGCAATGATTTTCGCCCATTCTGAGGGATGCCTTTTTCCATTCCCGTGTTTTTTAACAAAAAAGGAAAGAAAGGAAAAGAAGCAGAACACTAATGTGCGTATAATATGTCTTTTGAAACGGTCGTTTTGAAATATGGACGTCCTTTGAATTTTTTGGTCGATATGTGACCCCAGGATTTGTTTTCAGGGCAGGTGTCATTTACAGGCATGCAATGATTTTGAATATCAACTGACCATTAGCGTTGGGATTAAAGCTGCTGTTGTGTGAAACGGCCACAAGGTGGCAGCAGTTCACCCTTACCAAATCTGGTTACTAGGGCAAGAGAGCCTCAGTGGAAGTGGTGTTCTAGATTGGAGTTTAGATTGGAATGTACCAGGAGAAAGCCGCTCACGTTTGTCTCACTACTTCTTGTTCGTGTTTTTAATTTATTTTTTTATTTTTTATTACAGCAAGTTTGATTACACTGTTTGGCTTGTTGTAGGTGTGGAAGATGTGGTTCTTTTACACATATACAGATGACTGTTCTTCCTGGGATCCTTTTCCCATGTACGTTATGACAGAATGTTGAGTAGTCCTCTCTTGGTATTCTGTAGGTCTTTGGTGATTATGTATGTCACCTGTGTTTGTATATGTCTGTTAACCCCGATATCGTAATGAAACCAATCCTCACACCTTTCCATTGGTGAACCATAAGTTTGTTTCATGAATCTGTGATTGCCCTTCTCCGTGGAAATATCTGCCCTGGTATCCATTTTTAGGTAACACCTATAAGTGATATGATAGGATATGTGTCTTTCACTTTCTGACTTACTACAAGTCACGTGATTACTTCTAGACTCATCTACGGTGCTGCAAATGGCATTGTGTCCTTTTTTCCCTTGGCTTCTCTTCTGCCTTAGCGGGGTCCATTTTCAACAATGTGATTCCCTGAGGGTTGTGGATTAGCTGACCTGGGCAGCCTTATCCTGCCGGCCCGCCCTCCCCAGGTGTGCCTCGTTGAGGTCAATATAAACAGAGCTCCAGGCAGCAATAGCCCCTGAAGCTGTGCCTGACTCCATATTCTCTGCCCCATCAGCAGTCTCGGGGCTGTGCTGGTGGGAGGGAGTGAGGGGCCACAGCTTTGTGGGTGGCCCGGTGTGAGTGGGGTTCTGCTGGCCTTTCTGCAGGAGTTGCCAGGCTGCCGCCTGTAAAGAAGAGGATGTGTAACCCATAACTTCCGCTGGAATTTGTCTCCAGACAGAGGTGAGGAAGGAAAAAAGCAGTGGGGGCCGGGACAGGAGGGGTATCTCAGGCAGGGCAATGGAAAGCTTCTGGAAGAGCGCCAGGGTCCAGGACCAGTGGGCTGGCTGGCCTGCAGGCACCAAGTTGGCCTGCGTGCTGTCGCTGGTGTGGCTCCACGGTCCTTCCTCTAGGCTTTCAAGCCCTTGTACATATTCAGGTGTTTTACCTGGAAAGGGTGGGAACAGTTCAGCAGCAGCTGGCCTGGGGCTCAGCTCACGTTTACTCACAGATGCCTCGGCACGGTCCCCCAGCTTTGCAATGAGGACGCTCCTTGCGTGGGGGGTGGGTGGCTGGCTGTATGGGAGATGGTTCCCCACCTCTGACCAATTTCAGAATTGTTTACCGCTGGAGCAAGTGTCGTGATAGGGTTTTCCTCTGTATAACTCGTGGGTTCAATTTTTTTTTTCTTTTATGGTTCAAGTTAGATTTTATTCCTCTTTTATGTATTTATAAATATAAGCATGGAAATAATTCATTCCTATAAATACATCTGTGTGACGGGAAGAACTTTTTTCTGTTTTATTTTTAAATTTTATTTTTTAAAATTTTGAAATTTAATTTCATTTATGTTTTTATACAGCAGGTTATTATTAGTTATGTATTTTATGCATATACATGTATACAGGTCAATCCCAATCTCCCAACTCATCCCACCACCACCACCCCATGGCTTCCCACCCTTGGTGTCCATACGTTTGTTCTCTACGTCTGTGTCTCTATTTCTTCCCTGCAAACCAGTTCATCTGTACCATTTTTAGGCTCCACATATATGCATTAATATACAATATTTGTTTTCCTCTTTCTGACTTACTTCATTCTGTATGAGAGTCTCTCAATCCATCGATGTCTCTACAAATGACCCAGTTTCATTCCTTTTTATGGCCGAGTAATATTCCATTTTATATATGTACCACATCTTTATCCACTCATCTGTCTGTGGGCATTTAGGTTGCTTCCATTACCTGGCTATTGTAAATAGTGCTGCAACGAACATTGTGCTGAATGTGCCCTTTTGAAATACGGTTTTCTCTGGGTATATGCCCAGAAGTGGGATTGCTGGATCAGATGGTAATTCTATTTCTAATTTTTTTAAGGAAACTCCATACTGTTCTCCATAGTGACTGTATCAATTTACATTCCCACCAATAGTGGAAGAGGGCTCCTTTTGTCCACACCCTCCCCAGAATTGGTTGTTTGTATATTTTCTGATGATGCCTATTCTAACAGGTGTGAGGTGATACCTCATTGTAGTTTTGATTTGCATTTCTCTAATAATTAGTGCTGTTGAGCAGCTTTTCTTGTGCGTCTTGGCCATCTCTGTGTCTCCTTTGAAGAAACGTCTCTTTAGATCTTCTGCCCATTTTTTGGGGTTGTTTGTTTTTTTAATATTAAGCTGCATGAGCTCTTTATATATATTGGAGATTAAACCTGTGTCCATTGATTCATTTGCAACGATTTTCACCCATCCTGAGGGATGCCTTTCTCCATTCCCGTTTTTTTTAACAAAAAAGGAAAGAAAGGAAAAGAAGCAGAACACTAATGTGCGTAAAATATGCCTTTTGAAACGGTCGTTTTGAAATATGGACGTCCTTTGAATATTTTGGTCGATATGTGACCCCAGGATTTGTTTTCAGGGCAGGTGTCATTTACAGGCATGCAATGATTTTGAATATCAACTGACCATTAGCGTTGGGATTAAAGCTGCTGTTGTGTGAAACGGCCACAAGGTGGCAGCAGTTCACCCTTACCAAATCTGGTTACTAGGGCAAGAGAGCCTCAGTGGAAGTGGTGTTCTAGATTGGAGTTTAGAATGGAATGTACCAGGAGAAAGCCGCTCACGTTTGTCTCACTACTTCTTGTTCGTGTTTTTAATTTAATTTTTTATTTTTTATTACAGCAAGTTTGATTACAATGTTTGGCTTGTTGTAGGTGTGGAAGATGTGGTTCTTTTACACATATACAGATGACTGTTCTTCCTGGGATTCTTTTCCCATGTACGTTATGACAGAATGTTGAGTAGTCCTCTCTTGGTATTCTGTAGGTCTTTGGTGATTATATATGTCACCTGTGTTTGTATATGTCTGTTAACCCCGATATCGTAATGAAACCAATCCTCACACCTTTCCATTGGTGAACCATAAGTTTGTTTCATGAATCTGTGTTTGCCCTTCTCCGTGGAAATATCTGCCCTGGTATCCACTTTTAGGTAACACCTATAGGTGATATGATAGGATATGTGTCTTTCACTTTCTGACTTACTACAAGTCACGTGATTACTTCTAGACTCATCTACGGTGCTGCAAATGGCATTGTGTCCTTTTTTCCCTTGGCTTCTCTTCTGCCTTAGCGGGGTCCATTTTCAACAATGTGATTCCCTGAGGGTTGTGGATTAGCTGACCTGGGCAGCCTTACCCTGCCGGCCCGCCCTCCACAGGTGTGCCTCGTTGAGGTCAATATAAACAGAGCTCCAGGCAGCAATAGCCCCTGAAGCTGTGCCTGACTCCATATTCTCTGCCCCGTCAGCAGTCTCGGGGCTGTGCTGGTGGGAGGGAGTGAGGGGCCACAGCTTTGTGGGTGGCCCGGTGTGAGTGGGGTTCTGCTGGCCTTTCTGCAGGAGTTGCCATGCTGCCGCCTGTAAAGAAGAGGATGTGTCACCCATACATTCCGCTGGAATTTCTCTCCGGACAGAGGTGAGGAAGGAAAAAAGCAGTGGGGGCCGGGACAGGAGGGGTATCTCAGGCAGGGCAATGGAAAGCTTCTGGAAGAGCGCCCGGGGCCAGGACCAACCTGGCTGGCCTGCAGGCACCAAGTTGTCCTGCGTGCTGTCGCTGGTGTGGCTCCACGGTCCTTCCTCTAGGCTTTCAAGCCCTTGTACATATTCAGGTGTTTTACCTGGAAAGGGTGGGAACAGTTCAGCAGCAGCTGGCCTGGGGCTCAGCTCACGTTTACTCACAGATGCCTCGGCATGGTCCCCCAGCTTTGCAATGAGGACGCTCCTTGCGTGGGGGGTGGGTTGCTGGCTGTATGGGAGATGCTTCCCCACCTCTGACCAATTTCAGAATTGTTTACCACTGGAGCAAGTGCCCTGATAGGGTTTTCCCCTGTATAACTCGTGGATTCAGGAGTTTTTTTTCTTTTATGGTTCAAGTTAGATTTTATTCCTCTTTTATGTATTTATAGATATAAGCATGGAAATCATTCATTCCTATAAATACATCTGTGTGACGGGAAGAACTTTTTTCTGTTTTATTTTTAAATTTTATTTTTTAAAATTTTGAAATTTAATTTTATTTATGTTTTTATACAGCAGGTTATTATTAGTTATGTATTTTATGCATATACATGTATACAGGTCAATCCCAATCTCCCAACTCATCCCACCACCACCACCCCATGGCTTCCCACACTTGGTGTCCATACGTTTGTTCTCTACGTCTGTGTCTCTATTTCTTCCCTGCAAACCAGTTCATCTGTACCATTTTTCGGCTCCACATATATGCATTAATATACAATATTTGTTTTCCTCTTTCTGACTTACTTCATTCTGTATGACAGTCTCTCGATCCATCGATGTCTCTACAAATGACCCAGTTTCATTCCTTTTTATGGCCGAGTAATATTCCATTTTATATATGTACCACATCTTTATCCACTCATCTGTCTGTGGGCATTTAGGTTGCTTCCATTACCTGGCTATTGTAAATAGTGCTGCAACGAACATTGTGCTGAATGTGCCTTTTTGAAATACGGTTTTCTCTGGGTATATGCCCAGAAGTGGGATTGCTGGATCAGATGGTAATTCTATTTCTAATTTTTTTAAGGAAACTCCATACTCTTCTCCATAGTGACTGTATCAATTTACATTCCCACCAATAGTGGAAGAGGGCTCCTTTTGTCCACACCCTCCCCAGAATTGGTTGTTTGTAGATTTTCTGATGATGCCGATTCTAAAAGGTGTGAGGTGATACCTCATTGTAGTTTTGATTTGCATTTCTCTAATAATTAGTGCTGTTGAGCAGCTTTTCTGTGCGTCTTGGCCATCTCTGTGTCTCCTTTGAAGAAACGTCTCTTTAGATCTTCTGCCCATTTTTTTGGGGTTGTTTGTTTTTTTAATATTAAGCTGCATGAGCTGTTTATATATATTGGAGATTAAACCTCTGTCCATTGATTCGTCTGCAATGATTTTCGCCCATTCTGAGGGATGCCTTTTTCCATTCCCGTGTTTTTTAACAAAAACGGAAAGAAAGGAAAAGAAGCAGAACACTAATGTGCGTAAAATATGCCTTTTGAAACGGTCGTTTTGAAATATGGACGTCCTTTGAATTTTTTGGTCGATATGTGACCCCAGGATTTGTTTTCAGGGCAGGTGTCATTTACAGGCATGCAATGATTTTGAATATCAACTGACCATTAGCGTTGGGATTAAAGCTGCTGTTGTGTGAAACGGCCACAAGGTGGCAGCAGTTCACCCTTACCAAATCTGGTTACTAGGGCAAGAGAGCCTCAGTGGAAGTGGTGTTCTAGATTGGAGTTTAGAATGGAATGTGCCAGGAGAAAGCCGCTCACGTTTGTCTCACTACTTCTTGTTCGTGTTTTTAATTTAATTTTTTATTTTTTATTACAGCAAGTTTGATTACAATGTTTGGCTTGTTGTAGGTGTGGAAGATGTGGTTCTTTTACACATATACAGATGACTGTTCTTCCTGGGATTCTTTTCCCATGTACGTTATGACAGAATGTTGAGTAGTCCTCTCTTGGTATTCTGTAGGTCTTTGGTGATTATATATGTCACCTGTGTTTGTATATGTCTGTTAACCCCGATATCGTAATGAAACCAATCCTCACACCTTTCCATTGGTGAACCATAAGTTTGTTTCATGAATCTGTGATTGCCCTTCTCCGTGGAAATATCTGCCCTGGTATCCATTTTTAGGTAACACCTATAAGTGATATGATAGGATATGTGTCTTTCACTTTCTGACTTACTACAAGTCACGTGATTACTTCTAGACTCATCTACGGTGCTGCAAATGGCATTGTGTCCTTTTTTCCCTTGGCTTCTCTTCTGCCTTAGCGGGGTCCATTTTCAACAATGTGATTCCCTGAGGGTTGTGGATTAGCTGACCTGGGCAGCCTTACCCTGCCGGCCCGCCCTCCCCAGGTGTGCCTCGTTGAGGTCAATATAAACAGAGCTCCAGGCAGCAATAGCCCTTGAAGCTGTGCCTGACTCCATATTCTATGCCCCGTCAGCAGTCTCGGGGCTGTGCTGGTGGGAGGGAGTGAGGGGCCACAGCTTTGTGGGTGGCCCGGTGTGAGTGGGGTTCTGCTGGCCTTTCTGCAGGAGTTGCCAGGCTGCCGCCTGTAAAGAAGAGGATGTGTCACCCATACATTCCACTGGAATTTTTCTCCGGACAGAGGTGAGGAAGGAAAAAAGCAGTGGGGGCCGGGACAGGAGGGGTATCTCAGGCAGGGCAATGGAAAGCTTCTGGAAGAGTGCCCGGGGCCAGGACCAACCTGGCTGGCCTGCAGGCACCAAGATGGCCCGCGTGCTGTCGCTGGTGTGGCTCCACGGTCCTTCCTCTAGGCTTTCAAGCCCTTGTACATATTCAGGTGTTTTACCTGGAAAGGGTGGGAACAGTTCAGCAGCAGCTGGCCTGGGGCTCAGCTCACATTTACTCACAGATGCCTCGGCACGGTCCCCCAGCTTTGCAATGAGGACGCTCCTTGCGTGGGGGGTGGGTTGCTGGCTGTATGGGAGATGATTCCCCACCTCTGACCAATTTCAGAATTGTTTACCACTGGAGCAAGTGCCCTGATAGGGTTTTCCCCTGTATAACTCGTGGATTCAGGATTTTTTTTTCTTTTATGGTTCAAGTTAGATTTTATTCCTCTTTTATGTATTTATAGATATAAGCATGGAAATCATTCATTCCTATAAATACATCTGTGTGACGGGAAGAACTTTTTTCTGTTTTATTTTTAAATTTTATTTTTTAAAATTTTGAAATTTAATTTTATTTATGTTTTTATACAGCAGGTTATTATTAGTTATGTATTTTATGCATATACATGTATACAGGTCAATCCCAATCTCCCAACTCATCCCACCACCACCACCCCATGGCTTCCCACACTTGGTGTCCATACGTTTGTTCTCTACGTCTGTGTCTCTATTTCTTCCCTGCAAACCAGTTCATCTGTACCATTTTTAGGCTCCACATATATGCATTAATATACAATATTTGTTTTCCTCTTTCTGACTTACTTCATTCTGTATGACAGTCTCTCGATCCATTGATGTCTCTACAAATGACCCAGTTTCATTCCTTTTTATGGCCGAGTAATATTCCATTTTATATATGTACCACATCTTTATCCACTCATCTGTCTGTGGGCATTTAGGTTGCTTCCATTACCTGGCTATTGTAAATAGTGCTGCAACGAACATTGTGCTGAATGTGCCTTTTTGAAATACGGTTTTCTCTGGGTATATGCCCAGAAGTGGGATTGCTGGATCAGATGGTAATTCTATTTCTAATTTTTTTAAGGAAACTCCATACTGTTCTCCATAGTGACTGTATCAATTTACATTCCCACCAATAGTGGAAGAGGGCTCCTTTTGTCCACACCCTCCCCAGAATTGGTTGTTTGTAGATTTTCTGATGATGCCGATTCTAAAAGGTGTGAGGTGATACCTCATTGTAGTTTTGATTTGCATTTCTCTAATAATTAGTGCTGTTGAGCAGCTTTTCTGTGCGTCTTGGCCATCTCTGTGTCTCCTTTGAAGAAACGTCTCTTTAGATCTTCTGCCCATTTTTTTTGGGTTGTTTGTTTTTTTAATATTAAGCTGCATGAGCTGTTTATATATATTGGAGATTAAACCTCTGTCCATTGATTCGTCTGCAATGATTTTCGCCCATTCTGAGGGATGCCTTTTTCCATTCCCGTGTTTTTTAACAAAAAAGGAAAGAAAGGAAAAGAAGCAGAACACTAATGTGCGTAAAATATGCCTTTTGAAACGGTCGTTTTGAAATATGGACGTCCTTTGAATTTTTTGGTCGACATGTGACCCCAGGATTTGTTTTCAGGGCAGGTGTCATTTACAGGCATGCAATGATTTTGAATATCAACTGACCATTAGCGTTGGGATTAAAGCTGCTGTTGTGTGAAACGGCCACAAGGTGGCAGCAGTTCACCCTTACCAAATCTGGTTACTAGGGCAAGAGAGCCTCAGTGGAAGTGGTGTTCTAGATTGGAGTTTAGAATGGAATGTGCCAGGAGAAAGCCGCTCACGTTTGTCTCACTACTTCTTGTTCGTGTTTTTAATTTAATTTTTTATTTTTTATTACAGCAAGTTTGATTACAATGTTTGGCTTGTTGTAGGTGTGGAAGATGTGGTTCTTTTACACATATACAGATGACTGTTCTTCCTGGGATTCTTTTCCCATGTACGTTATGACAGAATGTTGAGTAGTCCTCTCTTGGTATTCTGTAGGTCTTTGGTGATTATATATGTCACCTGTGTTTGTATATGTCTGTTAACCCCGATATCGTAATGAAACCAATCCTCACACCTTTCCATTGGTGAACCATAAGTTTGTTTCATGAATCTGTGATTGCCCTTCTCCGTGGAAATATCTGCCCTGGTATCCATTTTTAGGTAACACCTATAAGTGATATGATAGGATATGTGTCTTTCACTTTCTGACTTACTACAAGTCACGTGATTACTTCTAGACTCATCTACGGTGCTGCAAATGGCATTGTGTCCTTTTTTCCCTTGGCTTCTCTTCTGCCTTAGCGGGGTCCATTTTCAACAATGTGATTCCCTGAGGGTTGTGGATTAGCTGACCTGGGCAGCCTTACCCTGCCGGCCCGCCCTCCCCAGGTGTGCCTCGTTGAGGTCAATATAAACAGAGCTCCAGGCAGCAATAGCCCTTGAAGCTGTGCCTGACTCCATATTCTCTGCCTCGTCAGCAGTCTCGGGGCTGTGCTGGTGGGAGGGAGTGAGGGGCCACAGCTTTGTGGGTGGCCCGGTGTGAGTGGGGTTCTGCTGGCCTTTCTGCAGGAGTTGCCAGGCTGCCGCCTGTAAAGAAGAGGATGTGTCACCCATACATTCCGCTGGAATTTTTCTCCGGACAGAGGTGAGGAAGGAAAAAAGCAGTGGGGGCCGGGACAGGAGGGGTATCTCAGGCAGGGCAATGGAAAGCTTCTGGAAGAGTGCCCGGGGCCAGGACCAACCTGGCTGGCCTGCAGGCACCAAGATGGCCTGCGTGCTGTCGCTGGTGTGGCTCCACGGTCCTTCCTCTAGGCTTTCAAGCCCTTGTACATATTCAGGTGTTTTACCTGGAAAGGGTGGGAACAGTTCAGCAGCAGCTGGCCTGGGGCTCAGCTCACGTTTACTCACAGATGCCTCGGCACGGTCCCCCAGCTTTGCAATGAGGACGCTCCTTGCGTGGGGGGTGGGTGGCTGGCTGTATGGGAGATGGTTCCCCACCTCTGACCAATTTCAGAATTGTTTACCACTGGAGCAAGTGCCCTGATAGGGTTTTCCCCTGTATAACTCGTGGATTCAGGATTTTTTTTTTCTTTTATGGTTCAAGTTAGATTTTATTCCTCTTTTATGTATTTATAGATATAAGCATGGAAATCATTCATTCCTATAAATACATCTGTGTGACGGGAAGAAATTTTTTCTGTTTTATTTTTAAATTTTATTTTTTGAAATTTAATTTTATTTATGTTTTTATACAGCAGGTTATTATTAGTTATGTATTTTATGCATATACATGTATACAGGTCAATCCCAATCTCCCAACTCATCCCACCACCACCACACCATGGCTTCCCACACTTGGTGTCCATACGTTTGTTCTCTACGTCTGTGTCTCTATTTCTTCCCTGCAAACCAGTTCATCTGTACCATTTTTAGGCTCCACATATATGCATTAATATACAATATTTGTTTTCCTCTTTCTGACTTACTTCATTCTGTATGACAGTCTCTCGATCCATCGATGTCTCTACAAATGACCCAGTTTCATTCCTTTTTATGGCCGAGTAATATTCCATTTTATATATGTACCACATCTTTATCCACTCATCTGTCTGTGGGCATTTAGGTTGCTTCCATTACCTGGCTATTGTAAATAGTGCTGCAACGAACATTGTGCTGAATGTGCCTTTTTGAAATACGGTTTTCTCTGGGTATATGCCCAGAAGTGGGATTGCTGGATCAGATGGTAATTCTATTTCTAATTTTTTTAAGGAAACTCCATACTGTTCTCCATAGTGACTGTATCAATTCACATTCCCACCAATAGTGGAAGAGGGCTCCTTTTGTCCACACCCTCCCCAGAATTGGTTGTTTGTAGATTTTCTGATGATGCCGATTCTAAAAGGTGTGAGGTGATACCTCATTGTAGTTTTGATTTGCATTTCTCTAATAATTAGTTCTGTTGAGCAGCTTTTCTGTGTGTCTTGGCCATCTCTGTGTCTCCTTTGAAGAAACGTCTCTTTAGATCTTCTGCCCATTTTTTTGGGTTGTTTGTTTTTTTAATATTAAGCTGCATGAGCTGTTTATATATATTGGAGATTAAACCTCTGTCCATTGATTCGTCTGCAATGATTTTCGCCCATTCTGAGGGATGCCTTTTTCCATTCCCGTGTTTTTTAACAAAAAAGGAAAGAAAGGAAAAGAAGCAGAACACTAATGTGCGTAAAATATGTCTTTTGAAACGGTCGTTTTGAAATATGGACGTCCTTTGAATTTTTTGGTCGATATATGACCCCAGGATTTGTTTTCAGGGCAGGTGTCATTTACAGGCATGCAATGATTTTGAATATCAACTGACCATTAGCGTTGGGATTAAAGCTGCTGTTGTGTGAAACGGCCACAAGGTGGCAGCAGTTCACCCTTACCAAATCTGGTTACTAGGGCAAGAGAGCCTCAGTGGAAGTGGTGTTCTAGATTGGAGTTTAGAATGGAATGTACCAGGAGAAAGCCGCTCACGTTTGTCTCACTACTTCTTGTTCGTGTTTTTAATTTAATTTTTTATTTTTTATTACAGCAAGTTTGATTACAATGTTTGGCTTGTTGTAGGTGTGGAAGATGTGGTTCTTTTACACATATACAGATGACTGTTCTTCCTGGGATCCTTTTCCCATGTACGTTATGACAGAATGTTGAGTAGTCCTCTCTTGGTATTCTGTAGGTCTTTGGTGATTATGTATGTCACCTGTGTTTGTATATGTCTGTTAACCCCGATATCGTAATGAAACCAATCCTCACACCTTTCCATTGGTGAACCATAAGTTTGTTTCATGAATCTGTGATTGCCCTTCTCCGTGGAAATATCTGCCCTGGTATCCATTTTTAGGTAACACCTATAAGTGATATGATAGGATATGTGTCTTTCACTTTCTGACTTACTACAAGTCACGTGATTACTTCTAGACTCATCTACGGTGCTGCAAATGGCATTGTGTCCTTTTTTCCCTTGGCTTCTCTTCTGCCTTAGCGGGGTCCATTTTCAACAATGTGATTCCCTGAGGGTTGTGGATTAGCTGACCTGGGCAGCCTTACCCTGCCGGCCCGCCCTCCCCAGGTGTGCCTCGTTGAGGTCAATATAAACAGAGCTCCAGGCAGCAATAGCCCCTGAAGCTGTGCCTGACTCCATATTCTCTGCCCCGTCAGCAGTCTCGGGGCTGTGCTGGTGGGAGGGAGTGAGGGGCCACAGCTTTGTGGGTGGCCCGGTGTGAGTGGGGTTCTGCTGGCCTTTCTGCAGGAGTTGCCAGGCTGCCGCCTGTAAAGAAGAGGATGTGTCACCCATAACTTCCGCTGGAATTTCTCTCCGGACAGAGGTGAGGAAGGAAAAAAGCAGTGGGGGCCGGGACAGGAGGGGTATCTCAGGCAGGGCAATGGAAAGCTTCTGGAAGAGTGCCAGGGTCCAGGACCAGTGGGCTGGCTGGCCTGCAGGCACCAAGTTGGCCTGCGTGCTGTCGCTGGTGTGGCTCCACGGTCCTTCCTCTAGGCTTTCAAGCCCTTGTACATATTCAGGTGTTTTACCTGGAAAGGGTGGGAACAGTTCAGCAGCAGCTGGCCTGGGGCTCAGCTCACGTTTACTCACAGATGCCTCGGCACGGTCCCCCAGCTTTGCAATGAGGACGCTCCTTGCGTGGGGGGTGGGTGGCTGGCTGTATGGTAGATGGTTCCCCACCTCTGACCAATTTCAGAATTGTTTACCGCTGGAGCAAGTGTCGTGATAGGGTTTTCCTCTGTATAACTCGTGGGTTCAATTTTTTTTTTCTTTTATGGTTCAAGTTAGATTTTATTCCTCTTTTATGTATTTATAAATATAAGCATGGAAATAATTCATTCCTATAAATACATCTGTGTGACGGGAAGAACTTTTTTCTGTTTTATTTTTAAATTTTATTTTTTAAAATTTTGAAATTTAATTTCATTTATGTTTTTATACAGCAGGTTATTATTAGTTATGTATTTTATGCATATACATGTATACAGGTCAATCCCAATCTCCCAACTCATCCCACCACCACCACCCCATGGCTTCCCACACTTGGTGTCCATACGTTTGTTCTCTACGTCTGTGTCTCTATTTCTTCCCTGCAAACCAGTTCATCTGTACCATTTTTAGGCTCCACATATATGCATTAATATACAATATTTGTTTTCCTCTTTCTGACTTACTTCATTCTGTATGACAGTCTCTCGATCCATCGATGTCTCTACAAATGACCCAGTTTCATTCCTTTTTATGGCCGAGTAATATTCCATTTTATATATGTACCACATCTTTATCCACTCATCTGTCTGTGGGCATTTAGGTTGCTTCCATTACCTGGCTATTGTAAATAGTGCTGCAACGAACATTGTGCTGAATGTGCCTTTTTGAAATACGGTTTTCTCTGGGTATATGCCCAGAAGTGGGATTGCTGGATCAGATGGTAATTCTATTTCTAATTTTTTTAAGGAAACTCCATACTGTTCTCCATAGTGACTGTATCAATTTACATTCCCACCAATAGTGGAAGAGGGCTCCTTTTGTCCACACCCTCCCCAGAATTGGTTGTTTGTAGATTTTCTGATGATGCCTATTCTAACAGGTGTGAGGTGATACCTCATTGTAGTTTTGATTTGCATTTCTCTAATAATTAGTGCTGTTGAGCAGCTTTTCATGTGCGTCTTGGTCATCTCTGTGTCTCCTTTGAAGAAACGTCTCTTTAGATCTTCTGCCCATTTTTTGGGGTTGTTTGTTTTTTTAATATTAAGCTGCATGAGCTGTTTATATATATTGGAGATTAAACCTGTGTCCATTGATTCATTTGCAACGATTTTCACCCATCCTGAGGGATGCCTCTTTCCATTCCCGTTTTTTTTAACAAAAAAGGAAAGAAAGGAAAAGAAGCAGAACACTAATGTGCGTAAAATATGCCTTTTGAAACGGTCGTTTTGAAATATGGACGTCCTTTGAATTTTTTGGTCGATATGTGACCCCAGGATTTGTTTTCAGGGCAGGTGTCATTTACAGGCCTGCAATGATTTTGAATATCAACTGACCATTAGCGTTGGGATTAAAGCTGCTGTTGTGTGAAACGGCCACAAGGTGGCAGCAGTTCACCCTTACCAAATCTGGTTACTAGGGCAAGAGAGCCTCAGTGGAAGTGGTGTTCTAGATTGGAGTTTAGAATGGAATGTACCAGGAGAAAGCCGCTCACGTTTGTCTCACTACTTCTTGTTCGTGTTTTTAATTTAATTTTTTATTTTTTATTACAGCAAGTTTGATTACAATGTTTGGCTTGTTGTAGGTGTGGAAGATGTGGTTCTTTTACACATATACAGATGACTGTTCTTCCTGGGATCCTTTTCCCATGTACGTTATGACAGAATGTTGAGTAGTCCTCTCTTGGTATTCTGTAGGTCTTTGGTGATTATGTATGTCACCTTTGTTTGTATATGTCTGTTAACCCCGATATCGTAATGAAACCAATCCTCACACCTTTCCATTGGTGAACCATAAGTTTGTTTCATGAATCTGTGATTGCCCTTCTCCGTGGAAATATCTGCCCTGGTATCCACTTTTAGGTAACACCTATAGGTGATATGATATGATATGTGTCTTTCACTTTCTGACTTACTACAAGTCACGTGATTACTTCTAGACTCATCTACGGTGCTGCAAATGGCATTGTGTCCTTTTTTCCCTTGGCTTCTCTTCTGCCTTAGCGGGGTCCATTTTCAACAATGTGATTCCCTGAGGGTTGTGGATTAGCTGACCTGGGCAGCCTTACCCTGCCGGCCCGCCCTCCCCAGGTGTGCCTCGTTGAGGTCAATATAAACAGAGCTCCAGGCAGCAATAGCCCCTGAAGCTGTGCCTGACTCCATATTCTCTGCCCCGTCAGCAGTCTCGGGGCTGTGCTGGTGGGAGGGAGTGAGGGGCCACAGCTTTGTGGGTGGCCCGGTGTGAGTGGGGTTCTGCTGGCCTTTCTGCAGGAGTTGCCAGGCTGCCGCCTGTAAAGAAGAGGATGTGTCACCCATAACTTCCGCTGGAATTTCTCTCCGGACAGAGGTGAGGAAGGAAAAAAGCAGTGGGGGCCGGGACAGGAGGGGTATCTCAGGCAGGGCAATGGAAAGCTTCTGGAAGAGTGCCAGGGTCCAGGACCAGTGGGCTGGCTGGCCTGCAGGCACCAAGTTGGCCTGCGTGCTGTCGCTGGTGTGGCTCCACGGTCCTTCCTCTAGGCTTTCAAGCCCTTGTACATATTCAGGTGTTTTACCTGGAAAGGGTGGGAACAGTTCAGCAGCAGCTGGCCTGGGGCTCAGCTCACGTTTACTCACAGATGCCTCGGCACGGTCCCCCAGCTTTGCAATGAGGACGCTCCTTGCGTGGGGGGTGGGTGGCTGGCTGTATGGTAGATGGTTCCCCACCTCTGACCAATTTCAGAATTGTTTACCGCTGGAGCAAGTGTCGTGATAGGGTTTTCCTCTGTATAACTCGTGGGTTCAATTTTTTTTTCTTTTATGGTTCAAGTTAGATTTTATTCCTCTTTTATGTATTTATAAATATAAGCATGGAAATAATTCATTCCTATAAATACATCTGTGTGACGGGAAGAACTTTTTTCTGTTTTATTTTTAAATTTTATTTTTTAAAATTTTGAAATTTAATTTCATTTATGTTTTTATACAGCAGGTTATTATTAGTTATGTATTTTATGCATATACATGTATACAGGTCAATCCCAATCTCCCAACTCATCCCACCACCACCACCCCATGGCTTCCCACACTTGGTGTCCATACGTTTGTTCTCTACGTCTGTGTCTCTATTTCTTCCCTGCAAACCAGTTCATCTGTACCATTTTTAGGCTCCACATATATGCATTAATATACAATATTTGTTTTCCTCTTTCTGACTTACTTCATTCTGTATGACAGTCTCTCGATCCATCGATGTCTCTACAAATGACCCAGTTTCATTCCTTTTTATGGCCGAGTAATATTCCATTTTATATATGTACCACATCTTTATCCACTCATCTGTCTGTGGGCATTTAGGTTGCTTCCATTACCTGGCTATTGTAAATAGTGCTGCAACGAACATTGTGCTGAATGTGCCTTTTTGAAATACGGTTTTCTCTGGGTATATGCCCAGAAGTGGGATTGCTGGATCAGATGGTAATTCTATTTCTAATTTTTTTAAGGAAACTCCATACTGTTCTCCATAGTGACTGTATCAATTTACATTCCCACCAATAGTGGAAGAGGGCTCCTTTTGTCCACACCCTCCCCAGAATTGGTTGTTTGTAGATTTTCTGATGATGCCTATTCTAACAGGTGTGAGGTGATACCTCATTGTAGTTTTGATTTGCATTTCTCTAATAATTAGTGCTGTTGAGCAGCTTTTCATGTGCGTCTTGGTCATCTCTGTGTCTCCTTTGAAGAAACGTCTCTTTAGATCTTCTGCCCATTTTTTGGGGTTGTTTGTTTTTTTAATATTAAGCTGCATGAGCTGTTTATATATATTGGAGATTAAACCTGTGTCCATTGATTCATTTGCAACGATTTTCACCCATCCTGAGGGATGCCTCTTTCCATTCCCGTTTTTTTTAACAAAAAAGGAAAGAAAGGAAAAGAAGCAGAACACTAATGTGCGTAAAATATGCCTTTTGAAACGGTCGTTTTGAAATATGGACGTCCTTTGAATTTTTTGGTCGATATGTGACCCCAGGATTTGTTTTCAGGGCAGGTGTCATTTACAGGCCTGCAATGATTTTGAATATCAACTGACCATTAGCGTTGGGATTAAAGCTGCTGTTGTGTGAAACGGCCACAAGGTGGCAGCAGTTCACCCTTACCAAATCTGGTTACTAGGGCAAGAGAGCCTCAGTGGAAGTGGTGTTCTAGATTGGAGTTTAGAATGGAATGTACCAGGAGAAAGCCGCTCACGTTTGTCTCACTACTTCTTGTTCGTGTTTTTAATTTAATTTTTTATTTTTTATTACAGCAAGTTTGATTACAATGTTTGGCTTGTTGTAGGTGTGGAAGATGTGGTTCTTTTACACATATACAGATGACTGTTCTTCCTGGGATCCTTTTCCCATGTACGTTATGACAGAATGTTGAGTAGTCCTCTCTTGGTATTCTGTAGGTCTTTGGTGATTATGTATGTCACCTTTGTTTGTATATGTCTGTTAACCCCGATATCGTAATGAAACCAATCCTCACACCTTTCCATTGGTGAACCATAAGTTTGTTTCATGAATCTGTGATTGCCCTTCTCCGTGGAAATATCTGCCCTGGTATCCACTTTTAGGTAACACCTATAGGTGATATGATATGATATGTGTCTTTCACTTTCTGACTTACTACAAGTCACGTGATTACTTCTAGACTCATCTACGGTGCTGCAAATGGCATTGTGTCCTTTTTTCCCTTGGCTTCTCTTCTGCCTTAGCGGGGTCCATTTTCAACAATGTGATTCCCTGAGGGTTGTGGATTAGCTGACCTGGGCAGCCTTACCCTGCCGGCCCGCCCTCCCCAGGTGTTCCTCGTTGAGGTCAATATAAACAGAGCTCCAGGCAGCAATAGTCCCTGAAGCTGTGCCTGACTCCATATTCTCTGCCCCGTCAGCAGTCTCGGGGCTGTGCTGGTGGGAGGGAGTGAGGGGCCACAGCTTTGTGGGTGGCCCGGTGTGAGTGGGGTTCTGCTGGCCTTTCTGCAGGAGTTGCCAGGCTGCCGCCTGTAAAGAAGAGGATTTGTCAGCCATAACTTCCGCTGGAATTTCTCTCCGGACAGAGGTGAGGAAGGAAAAAAGCAGTGGGGGCCGGGACAGGAGGGGTATCTCAGGCAGGGCAATGGAAAGCTTCTGGAAGAGCGCCCGGGGCCAGGACCAACCTGGCTGGCCTGCAGGCACCAAGTTGCCCTGCGTGCTGTCGCTGGTGTGGCTCCATGGTCCTTCCTCTAGGCTTTCAAGCCCTTGTACATATTCAGGTGTTTTACCTGGAAAGGGTGGGAACAGTTCAGCAGCAGCTGGCCTGGGGCTCAGCTCACGTTTACTCACAGATGCCTCGGCACGGTCCCCCAGCTTTGCAATGAGGACGCTCCTTGCGTGGGGGGTGGGTTGCTGGCTGTATGGGAGATGCTTCCCCACCTCTGACCAATTTCAGAATTGTTTACCACTGGAGCAAGTGCCCTGATAGGGTTTTCCCCTGTATAACTCGTGGGTTCAGGAATTTTTTTTCTTTTATGGTTCAAGTTAGATTTTATTCCTCTTTTATGTATTTATAGATATAAGCATGGAAATCATTCATTCCTATAAATACATCTGTGTGACGGGAAGAACTTTTTTCTGTTTTATTTTTAAATTTTATTTTTTAAAATTTTGAAATTTAATTTTATTTATGTTTTTATACAGCAGGTTATTATTAGTTATGTATTTTATGCATATACATGTATACAGGTCAATCCCAATCTCCCAACTCATCCCACCACCACCACCCCATGGCTTCCCACACTTGGTGTCCATACGTTTGTTCTCTACGTCTGTGTCTCTATTTCTTCCCTGCAAACCAGTTCATCTGTACCATTTTTAGGCTCCACATATATGCATTAATATACAATATTTGTTTTCCTCTTTCTGACTTACTTCATTCTGTATGACAGTCTCTCGATCCATCGATGTCTCTACAAATGACCCAGTTTCATTCCATTTTATGGCCGAGTAATATTCCATTTTATATATGTACCACATCTTTATCCACTCATCTGTCTGTGGGCATTTAGGTTGCTTCCATTACCTGGCTATTGTAAATAGTGCTGCAACGAACATTGTGCTGAATGTGCCTTTTTGAAATACGGTTTTCTCTGGGTATATGCCCAGAAGTGGGATTGCTGGATCAGATGGTAATTCTATTTCTAATTTTTTTAAGGAAACTCCATACTGTTCTCCATAGTGACTGTATCAATTTACATTCCCACCAATAGTGGAAGAGGGCTCCTTTTGTCCACACCCTCCCCAGAATTGGTTGTTTGTAGATTTTCTGATGATGCCGATTCTAACAGGTGTGAGGTGATACCTCATTGTAGTTTTGATTTGCATTTCTCTAATAATTAGTGCTGTTGAGCAGCTTTTCATGTGCGTCTTGGCCATCTCTGTGTCTCCTTTGAAGAAACGTCTCTTTAGATCTTCTGCCCATTTTTTTTGTGTTGTTTGTTTTTTTTTAATATTAAGCTGCATGAGCTGTTTATATATATTCGAGATTAAACCTCTGTCCATTGATTCGTCTGCAACGATTTTCGCCCATTCTGAGGGATGCCTTTTTCCATTCCCGTGATTTTTAACAAAAAAGGAAAGAAAGGAAAAGAAGCAGGACACTAATGTGCGTAAAATATGCCTTTTGAAACGGTCGTTTTGAAATATGGACGTCCTTTGAATTATTTGGTCGATATGTGACCCCAGGATTTGTTTTCAGGGCAGATGTCATTTACAGGTCTGCAATGATTTTGAATATCAACTGACCATTAGCGTTGGGATTAAAGCTGCTGTTGTGTGAAACGGCCACAAGGTGGCAGCAGTTCACCCTTACCAAATCTGGTTACTAGGGCAAGAGAGCCTCAGTGGAAGTGGTGTTCTAGATTGGAGTTTAGAATGGAATGTGCCAGGAGAAAGCCCCTCACGATTGTCTCACTACTTCTTGTTCGTGTTTTTAATTTAATTTTTTATTTATTTATTTTTTTTTCTTTTCTTTTTTTTTTTTTTGCGGTATGCGGGCCTCTCACCGCTGTGGTCTCTCCCGCTGCGGAGCACAGGCTCCGGACGCACAGGCCCAGAGGCCATGGATCACGGGCCCAGCCGCTCCTCGGCATATGTGATCCCCCCAGACCAGGGCACAAACCCGTATCCCCTGCATCGGCAGGCGGACTCCCAACCACTGCGCCACCAGGAAGGCCCTAATTTTTTATTTTTTATTACAGCATTTTGAATACAAAGTTTGGCTTGTTGTAGGTGTGGAAGATGTGGTTCTTTTACACATATACAGATGTCTGTTCTTCCTGGGATCCTTTTCCCATGTACGTTATGACAGAATGTTGAGTAGTCCTCTCTTGGTATTCTGTAGGTCTTTGGTGATTATATATGTCACCTGTGTTTGTAGATGTCTGTTAACCCCGATATCGTAATGAAACCAATCCTCACACCTTTCCATTGGTGAACCATAAGTTTGTTTCATGAATCTGTGATTGCCCTTCTCCGTGGAAATATCTGCCCTGGTATCCATTTTTAGGTAACACCTATAAGTGATATGATAGGATATGTGTCTTTCACTTTCTGACTTACTACAAGTCACGTGATTACTTCTAGACTCATCTACGGTGCTGCAAATGGCATTGTGTCCTTTTTTCCCTTGGCTTCTCTTCTGCCTTAGCGGGGTCCATTTTCAACAATGTGATTCCCTGAGGGTTGTGGATTAGCTGACCTGGGCAGCCTTACCCTGCCGGCCCGCCCTCCCCAGGTGTGCCTCGTTGAGGTCAATATAAACAGAGCTCCAGGCAGCAATAGCCCCTGAAGCTGTGCCTGACTCCATATTCTCTGCCCCGTCAGCAGGCTCCGGGCTCTGCTGGTGGGAGGGAGTGAGGGGCCACAGCTTTGTGGTTGGCCCGGTGTGAGTGGGGTTCTGCTGGCCTTTCTGCAGGAGTTGCCAGGCTGCCACCTGTAAAGAAGAGGATGTGTCACTCATACCTTCCGCTGGAATTTCTCTCCGGACAGAGGTGAGGAAGGAAAAAAGCAGTGGGGGCCGGGACAGGAGGGGTATCTCAGGCAGGGCAATGGATAGCTTCCGGAAGAGCACCCGGGGCCAGGACCACCCTGGCTGGCCTGCAGGCACCAAGTTGGCCTGTGTGCTGTCGCTGGTGTGGCTCCACGGTCCTTCCTCTAGGCTTTCAAGCCCTTGTACATATTCAGGTGTTTTACCTGGAAAGGGTGGGAACAGTTCAGCAGCAGCTGGCCTGGGGCTCAGCTCACGTTTACTCACAGATACCTCTGCACGGTCCCCCAGCTTTGCAATGAGGACCCTCCTTGCGTGGGGGGTGGGTTGATGGCTGTATGGGAGATGGTTCCCCACATCTGACCAATTTCAGAATTGTTTACCACTGGAGCAAGTGCCGTGATAGGGTTTACCTCTGTATAACGCGTGGGTTCACTTTTTTTTTCTTTTATGGTTCAAGTTAGATTTTATTCCTCTTTTATGTATTTATAAATATAAGCATGGAAATAATTCATTCCTATAAATACATCTGTGTGACGGGAAGAATTTTTTCTGTTTTATTTTTAAATTTTAGTTTTTTAACTTTTGAAATTTAATTTTATTTATGTTTTTATACAGCAGGTTATTATTAGTTATGTATTTTATGCATACACATGTATACAGGTCAATCCCAATCTCCCAACTCATCCCACCACCACCACCCCATAGCTTCCCACACTTGATGTACATACGTTTGTTCTGTACCTCTGTGTCTCTATTTCTTCCCTGCAAGCTCTTTCATCTGTACCATTTTTATAGGTTCCACATATATGCATTAATATACTATATTTGTTTTCCTCTTTCTGACTTACTTCATTCTGTATGACAGTCTCTCAATCCATCAATGTCTCTACAAATGACCCAGTTTCATTCCTTTTTATGGCCGAGTAATATTCTATTTCATATATGTACCACCTCTTTATCCATTCATCTGTCTGTGGGCATTTAGGTTGCTTCCATTACCTGGCTATTGTAAATAGTGCTGCAATGAACATTGTGGGGAATGTGCCTTTTTGATTTACGGTTTTCTCTGGGTATATGCCCAGAAGTGGGATTGCTGGATCAGATGGTAATTCTATTTCTAGTTTTTTTAAGGAAACTCCATACTCTTCTCCATAGTGACTGTATCAATTTACATTCCCACCAATAGTGGAAGAGGGCTCCTTTTGTCCACACCCTCCCCAGAATTGGTTGTTTGTAGATTTTCTGATGATGCCGATTCAAACAGGTTTGAGGTGATACCTCATTGTAGTTTTGATTTGCATTTCTCTAATAATTAGTGCTGTTGAGCAGCTTTTCATGTGCGTCTTGGCCATCTCTGTGCCTTCCTTGAAGAAACGTCTCTTTAGATCTTCTGCCCATTTTTGTATTGGGTTGTTTGTTTTTTTTAATATTAAGCTGCATGAGTTGTTTATATATATTGGAGATTAAACCTCTATCCATTGATTCGTCTGCAACGATTTTCGCCCATTCTGAGGGATGCCTTTTTCCATTCCCGTGTTTTTTAACAAAAAAGGAAAGAAAGGAAAAGAAGCAGAACACTAATGTGCGTAAAATATGCCTTTTGAAACGGTCGTTTTGAAATATGGACGTCCTTTGAATATTTTGGTCGATATGTGACCCCAGGATTTGTTTTCAGGGCAGGTGTCATTTACAGGCCTGCAATGATTTTGAATATCAACTGACCATTAGCGTTGGGATTAAAGCTGCTGTTGTGTGAAACGGCCACAAGGTGGCAGCAGTTCACCCTTACCAAATCTGGTTAACTGGGCAAGAGAGCCTCAATGGAAGTGGTGTTCTAGATTGGAGTTTAGAATGGAATGTGCCAGGAGAAAGCCCCTCACGTTTGTCTCACTACTTCTTGTTCGTGTTTTTATTAATTTTTTTATTTTTTATTACAGCAAGTTTGATTACAATGTTTGGCTTGTTGTAGGTGTGGAAGATGTGGTTCTTTTACACATATACACATGTCTGTTCTTCCTGGGATCCTTTTCCCATGTACGTTATGACAGAATGTTGAGTAGTCCTCTCTTGGTATTCTGTAGGTCTTTGGTGATTATATATGTCACCTGTGTTTGTAGATGTCTGTTAACCCCGATATCGTAATGAAACCAATCCTCACACCTTTCCATTGGTGAACCATAAGTTTGTTTCATGAATCTGTGATTGCCCTTCTCCGTGGAAATATCTGCCCTGGTATCCATTTTTAGGTAACACCTATAAGTGATATGATAGGATATGTGTCTTTCACTTTCTGACTTACTACAAGTCACGTGATTACTTCTAGACTCATCTACGGTGCTGCAAATGGCATTGTGTCCTTTTTTCCCTTGGCTTCTCTTCTGCCTTAGCGGGGTCCATTTTCAACAATGTGATTCCCTGAGGGTTGTGGATTAGCTGACCTGGGCAGCCTTACCCTGCCGGCCCGCCCTCCCCAGGTGTGCCTCGTTGAGGTCAATATAAACAGAGCTCCAGGCAGCAATAGCCCCTGAAGCTGTGCCTGACTCCATATTCTCTGCCCCGTCAGCAGGCTCCGGGCTCTGCTGGTGGGAGGGAGTGAGGGGCCACAGCTTTGTGGTTGGCCCGGTGTGAGTGGGGTTCTGCTGGCCTTTCTGCAGGAGTTGCCAGGCTGCCACCTGTAAAGAAGAGGATGTGTCACTCATACCTTCCGCTGGAATTTCTCTCCGGACAGAGGTGAGGAAGGAAAAAAGCAGTGGGGGCCGGGACAGGAGGGGTATCTCAGGCAGGGCAATGGATAGCTTCCGGAAGAGCACCCGGGGCCAGGACCACCCTGGCTGGCCTGCAGGCACCAAGTTGGCCTGTGTGCTGTCGCTGGTGTGGCTCCACGGTCCTTCCTCTAGGCTTTCAAGCCCTTGTACATATTCAGGTGTTTTACCTGGAAAGGGTGGGAACAGTTCAGCAGCAGCTGGCCTGGGGCTCAGCTCACGTTTACTCACAGATACCTCTGCACGGTCCCCCAGCTTTGCAATGAGGACCCTCCTTGCGTGGGGGGTGGGTTGATGGCTGTATGGGAGATGGTTCCCCACATCTGACCAATTTCAGAATTGTTTACCACTGGAGCAAGTGCCGTGATAGGGTTTACCTCTGTATAACGCGTGGGTTCACTTTTTTTTTCTTTTATGGTTCAAGTTAGATTTTATTCCTCTTTTATGTATTTATAAATATAAGCATGGAAATAATTCATTCCTATAAATACATCTGTGTGACGGGAAGAATTTTTTCTGTTTTATTTTTAAATTTTAGTTTTTTAACTTTTGAAATTTAATTTTATTTATGTTTTTATACAGCAGGTTATTATTAGTTATGTATTTTATGCATACACATGTATACAGGTCAATCCCAATCTCCCAACTCATCCCACCACCACCACCCCATAGCTTCCCACACTTGATGTACATACGTTTGTTCTGTACCTCTGTGTCTCTATTTCTTCCCTGCAAGCTCTTTCATCTGTACCATTTTTATAGGTTCCACATATATGCATTAATATACTATATTTGTTTTCCTCTTTCTGACTTACTTCATTCTGTATGACAGTCTCTCAATCCATCAATGTCTCTACAAATGACCCAGTTTCATTCCTTTTTATGGCCGAGTAATATTCTATTTCATATATGTACCACCTCTTTATCCATTCATCTGTCTGTGGGCATTTAGGTTGCTTCCATTACCTGGCTATTGTAAATAGTGCTGCAATGAACATTGTGGGGAATGTGCCTTTTTGAAATACGGTTTTCTCTGGGTATATGCCCAGAAGTGGGATTGCTGGATCAGATGGTAATTCTATTTCTAGTTTTTTTAAGGAAACTCCATACTCTTCTCCATAGTGACTGTATCAATTTACATTCCCACCAATAGTGGAAGAGGGCTCCTTTTGTCCACACCCTCCCCAGAATTGGTTGTTTGTAGATTTTCTGATGATGCCGATTCAAACAGGTTTGAGGTGATACCTCATTGTAGTTTTGATTTGCATTTCTCTAATAATTAGTGCTGTTGAGCAGCTTTTCATGTGCGTCTTGGCCATCTCTGTGCCTTCCTTGAAGAAACGTCTCTTTAGATCTTCTGCCCATTTTTGTATTGGGTTGTTTGTTTTTTTTAATATTAAGCTGCATGAGTTGTTTATATATATTGGAGATTAAACCTCTATCCATTGATTCGTCTGCAACGATTTTCGCCCATTCTGAGGGATGCCTTTTTCCATTCCCGTGTTTTTTAACAAAAAAGGAAAGAAAGGAAAAGAAGCAGAACACTAATGTGCGTAAAATATGCCTTTTGAAACGGTCGTTTTGAAATATGGACGTCCTTTGAATATTTTGGTCGATATGTGACCCCAGGATTTGTTTTCAGGGCAGGTGTCATTTACAGGCCTGCAATGATTTTGAATATCAACTGACCATTAGCGTTGGGATTAAAGCTGCTGTTGTGTGAAACGGCCACAAGGTGGCAGCAGTTCACCCTTACCAAATCTGGTTAACTGGGCAAGAGAGCCTCAATGGAAGTGGTGTTCTAGATTGGAGTTTAGAATGGAATGTGCCAGGAGAAAGCCCCTCACGTTTGTCTCACTACTTCTTGTTCGTGTTTTTAATTTAATTTTTTTATTTTTTATTACAGCAAGTTTGATTACAATGTTTGGCTTGTTGTAGGTGTGGAAGATGTGGTTCTTTTACACATATACACATGTCTGTTCTTCCTGGGATCCTTTTCCCATGTACGTTATGACAGAATGTTGAGTAGTCCTCTCTTGGTATTCTGTAGGTCTTTGGTGATTATATATGTCACCTGTGTTTGTAGATGTCTGTTAACCCCGATATCGTAATGAAACCAATCCTCACACCTTTCCATTGGTGAACCATAAGTTTGTTTAATGAATCTGTGATTGCCCTTCTCCGTGGAAATATCTGCCCTGGTATCCATTTTTAGGTAACACCTATAAGTGATATGATATGATATGTGTCTTTCACTTTCTGACTTACTACAAGTCACGTGATTACTTCTAGACTCATCTACGGTGCTGCAAATGGCATTGTGTCCTTTTTTCCCTTGGCTTCTCTTCTGCCTTAGCGGGGTCCATTTTCAACAATGTGATTCCCTGAGGGTTGTGGATTAGCTGACCTGGGCAGCCTTACCCTGCCGGCCCGCCCTCCCCAGGTGTGCCTCGTTGAGGTCAATATAAACAGCGCTCCAGGCAGCAATAGCCCCTGAAGCTGTGCCTGACTCCATATTCTCTGCCCTGTCAGCAGTCTCGGGGCTGTGCTGGTGGGAGGGAGTGAGGGGCCACAGCTTTGTGGGTGGCCCGGTGTGAGTGGGGTTCTGCTGGCCTTTCTGCAGGAGTTGCCAGGCTGCCGCCTGTAAAGAAGAGGTTGTGTCACCCATACCTTCCGCTGGAATTTCTCTCCGGACAGAGGTGAGGAAGGAAAAAAGCAGTGGGGGCCTGGACAGGAGGGGTATCTCAGGAAGGGCAATGGAAAGCTTCTGGAAGAGCGCCCGGGGCCAGGACCACCCTGGCTGGCCTGCAGGTACCAAGTTGGCCTGCGTGCTGTCGCTGGTGTGGCTCCACGGTCCTTCCTCTAGGCTTTCAAGCCCTTGTACATATTCAGGTGTTTTACCTGGAAAGGGTGGGAACAGTTCAGCAGCAGCTGGCCTGGGGCTCAGCTCACGTTTACTCACAGATGCCTCGGCACGGTCCCCCAGCTTTACAATGAGGACGCTCCTTGCGTGGGGGGTGGGTTGCTGGCTGTATGGGAGATGGTTCCCCACCTCTGACCAATTTCAGAATTGTTTACCACTGGAGCAAGTGCCCTGATAGGGTTTTCCTCTGTATAACACGTGGGTACAGGTTTTTTTTTCTTTTATGTTTCAAGTTAGATTTTATTCCTCTTTTATGTATTTATAGATATAAGCATGGAAATAATTCATTCCTATAAATACATCTGTGTGACGGGAAAAATTTTTTCTGTTTTATTTTTAAATTTTAGTTTTTAAAATTTTGAAATTTAATTTTATTTATTTTTTTATACAGCACGTTATTATTAGTTATGTATTTTATGCATATACATGTACACAGGTCAATCCCAAACACCCAACTCATCCCACCACCACCACCCCATGGCTTCCCACACTTGGTGTCCATACGTTTGTTCTCTACCTCTGTGTCTCTATTTCTTCCCTGCAAACCAGTTCATCTGTACCATTTTTAGGCTCCACATATATGCATTAATATACAATATTTGATTTCCTCTTTCTGACTTTCTTCATTCTGTATGACACTCTCTGGATCCATCGATGTCTCTACAAATGACCCAGTTTCATTCCTTTTTATGGCCGAGTAATATTCCATTTCATATATGTACCACATCTTTATCCATTCATCTGTCTGTGGGCATTTAGGTTGCTTCCATTACCTGGCTATTGTAAATAGTGCTGCAACGAACATTGTGGTGAATGTGCCTTTTTGATTTACGGTTTTCTCTGGGTATATGCCCAGAAGTGGGATTGCTGGATCAGATGGTAATTCTATTTCTAGTTTTTTTAAGGAAACTCCATACTGTTCTCCATAGTGACTGTATCAATTTACATTCCCACCAATAGTGGAAGAGGGCTCCTTTTGTCCACACCCTCCCCAGAATTGGTTGTTTGTAGATTTTCTGATGATGCCGATTCTAACAGGTTTGAGGTGAAACCTCATTGTAGATTTGATTTGCATTTCTCTGATAATTAGTGCTGTTGAGCAGCTTTTCATGTGCGTCTTGGCCATCTCTGTGTCTCCTTTGAAGAAACGTCTCTTTAGATCTTCTGCCCATTTTTGTATTGGGTTGTTTGTTTTTTTTAATATTAAGCTGCAAGAGTTGTTTATATATATTGGAGATTAAACCTCTGTCCATTGATTCGTCTGCAACGATTTTCGCCTATTTTGAGGGATGCCTTTTTCCATTCCCGTGTTTTTTAACAAAAAAGGAAAGAAAGGAAACGAAGCAGAACACTAATGTGCGTAAAATATGCCTTTTGAAACGGTCGTTTTGAAATATGGAAGTCCTTTGAATATTTTGGTCGATATGTGAACCCAGGATTTGTTTTCAGGGCAGGTGTCATTTACAGGCCTGCAATGATTTTGAATATCAACTGACCATTAGCGTTGGGATTAAAGCTGCTGTTGTGTGAAACGGCCACAAAGTGGCAGCAGTTCACCCTTACCAAATCTGGTTACTAGGGCAAGAGAGCCTCAGTGGAAGTGGTGTTTTGGATTGGAATTTAAAATGGAATGTGCCAGGAGAAAGCCCCTCACGTTTGTCTCACTACATCTTGTTCGTGTTTTTAATTTAATTTATTTTATTTTTTATCACACCAAATTTGATTACAATGTTTGGCTTGTTGTAGGTGTGGAAGATGTGGTTCTTTTACACATATACACATGTCTGTTCTTCCTGGGATCCTTTTCCCATGTACATTATGACAGAATGTTGAGTAGTTCTCTCTTGGTATTCTGTAGGTGTTTGGTGATTATATATGTCACCTGTGTTTGTATATGTCTGTTAACCCCGATATCGTAATGAAACCAATCCTCACACCTTTCCATTGGTGAACCATAAGTTTGTTTAATGAATCTGTGATTGCCCTTCTCCGTGGAAATATCTGCCCTGGTATCCATTTTTAGGTAACACCTATAAGTGATATGATATGATATGTGTCTTTCACTTTCTGACTTACTACAAGTCACGTGATTACTTCTAGACTCATCTACGGTGCTGCAAATGGCATTGTGTCCTTTTTTCCCTTGGCTTCTCTTCTGCCTTATTGGGGTCCATTCTCAACAATGTGATTCCCTGAGGGTTGTGGATTAGCTGACCTGGGCAGCCTTACCCTGCCGGCCCGCCCTCCCCAGGTGTGCCTCGTTGAGGTCAATATAAACAGCGCTCCAGGCAGCAATAGCCGATGAACCTGTGCCTGACTCCATATTCTCTGCCCCGTCAGCAGTCTCGGGGCTGTGCTGGTGGGAGGGAGGGAGGGGCCCCAGCTTCGTGGGTGGCCCGGTGTGAGTGGGGTTCTGCTGGCCTTTCTGCAGGAGTTGCCAGGCTGCCGCCTGCAAAGAAGAGGTTGTGTCACCCATACCTTCCGCTGGAATTTCTCTCCGGACAGAGGTGAGGAAGGAAAAAAGCAGTGGGGTCCGGGACAGGAGGGGTATCTCAGGCAGGGCAATGGAAAGCTTCTGGAAGAGCGCCCGGGGCCAGGACCACCCTGGCTGGCCTGCAGGCACCAAGTTGGCCTGCGTGCTGTCGCTGGTGTGGCTCCACGGTCCTTCCTCTAGGCTTTCAAGCCCTTGTACATATTCAGGTGTTTTACCTGGAAAGGGTGGGAACAGTTCAGCAGCAGCTGGCCTGGGGCTCAGCTCACGTTTACTCACAGATGCCTCGGCACGGACCCCCAGCTTTGCAATGAGGACGCTCCTTGCGTGGGGGGTGGGTTGATGGCTGTATGGGAGATGGTTCCCCACCTCTGACCAATTTCAGAATTGTTTGCACCTGGAGCAAGTGCCCTGATAGGGTTTTCCTCTGTATAACTCGTGGGTTCACGTTTTTTTTTCTTTTATGGTTCAAGTTAGATTTTATTCCTCTTTTATGTATTTATAGATATAAGCATGGAAATAATTCATTCCTATAAATACATCTGTGTGACGGGAAGAACTTTTTTCTGTTTTATTTTTAAATTTTATTTTTTAAAATTTTGAAATTTAATTTTATTTATTTTTTTTATACAGCACGTTATTATTAGTTATGTATTTTATGCATATACATGTACACAGGTCTATCCCAAACTCCCAACTCATCCCACCACCACCACCCCATGGCTTCCCACACTTGCTGTCCTTACGTTTGTTCTCTACCTCTGTGTCTCTATTTCTTCCCTGCAAACCAGTTCATCTGTACCATTTTTAGGCTCCACATATATGCATTAATATACAATATTTGTTTTCCTCTTTCTGACTTACTTCATTCTGTATGACAGTCTCTCGATCCATCGATGTCTCTACAAATGACCCAGTTTCATTCCTTTTTATGGCCGAGTAATATTCCATTTCATATATGTACCACATCTTTATCCATTCATCTGTCTGTGGGCATTTAGGTTGCTTCCATTACCTGGCTATTGTAAATAGTGCTGCAATGAACATTGTGGTGAATGTGCCTTTTTGATTTACGGTTTTCTCTGGGTATATGCCCAGAAGTGGGATTGCTGGATCAGATGGTAATTCTATTTCTAGTTTTTTTAAGGAAACTCCATACTGTTCTCCATAGTGACTGTATCAATTTACATTCCCACCAATAGTGGAAGAGGGCTCCTTTTGTCCACGCCCTCCCCAGAATTGGTTGTTTGTAGATTTTCTGATGATGCCGATTCTAACAGGTGTGAGGTGAAACCTCATTGTAGTTTTGATTTGCATTTCTCTGATAATTAGTGCTGTTGAGCAGCTTTTCATGTGCGTCTAGGCCATCTCTGTGTCTCCTTTGAAGAAACGTCTCTTTAGATCTTCTGAACATTTTTTTGGGTTGTTTGTTTTTTTAATATTAAGCTGCATGAGCTGTTTATATATATTGGAGATTAAACCTCTGTCCATTGATTCATCTGCAACGATTTTCGTCCATTCTGAGGGATGCCTTTTTCCATTCCCGTGTTTTTTTAACAAAAAAGGAAAGAAAGGAGAAGAAGCAGAACACTAATGTGCGTAAAATATGCCTTTTGAAATGGTCGTTTTGAAATATGGACGTCCTTTGAATATTTTGGTCGATATGTGACCCCAGGATTGTTTTCAGGGCAGGTGTCATTTACAGGCCTGCAATGATTTTGAATATCAACTGACCATTAGCGTTGGGATTAAAGCTGCTGTTGTGTGAAACGGCCACAAGGTGGCAGCATTTCACCCTTACCAAATCTGGTTACTAGGGCAAGAGAGCCTCAGTGGAAGTGGTGTTCTAGATTGGAGTTTAGAATGGAATGTGCCAGGAGAAAGCCCCTCACGTTTGTCTCACTACTTCTTGTTCGTATTTTTAATTTAATTTTTTATTTTTTCTTACAGCAAGTTTGATTACAACGTTTGGCTTGTTGTAGGTGTGGAAGATGTGGTTCTTTTACACATATACACATGTCTGTTCTTCCTGGGATCCTTTTCCCATGTACGTTATGACAGAATGTTGAGTAGTCCTCTCTTGGTATTCTGTAGGTCTTTGGTGATTATATATGTCACCTGTGTTTGTAGATGTCTGTTAACCCCGATATCGTAATGAAACCAATCCTCACACCTTTCCTTTGGTGAACCATAAGTTTGTTTAATGAATCTGTGATTGCCCTTCTCCGTGGAAATAGCTGCCCTGGTATCCATTTTTAGGTAACACCTATAAGTGATATGATATGATATGTGTCTTTCACTTTCTGACTTACTACAAGTCACGTGATTACTTCTAGACTCATCTACGGTGCTGCAAATGGCATTGTGTCCTTTTTTCCCTTGGCTTCTCTTCTGCCTTAGCGGGGTCCATTTTCAACAATGTGATTCCCTGAGGGTTGTGGATTAGCTGACCTGGGCAGCCTTACCCTGCCGGCCCGCCCTCCCCAGGTGTGCCTCGTTGAGGTCAATATAAACAGCGCTCCAGGCAGCATTAGCCCCTGAAGCTGTGCCTGACTCCATATTCTCTGCCCCGTCAGCAGTCTCAGGGCTTTGCTGGTGGGATGGAGTGAGGGGCCACAGCTTTGTGGGTGGCCCGGTGTGAGTGGGGTTCTGCTGGCCTTTCTGCAGGAGTTGCCAGGCTGCCGCCTGTAAAGAAGAGGTTGTGTCACCCATACCTTCCGCTGGAATTTCTCTCCGGACAGAGGTGAGGAAGGAAAAAAGCAGTGGGGGCCGGGACAGGAGGGGTATCTCAGGCAGGGCAATGGAAAGCTTCTGGAAGAGCGCCCGGGGCCAGGACCACCCTGGCTGGCCTGCAGGCACCAAGTTGGCCTGCGTGCTGTCGCTGGTGTGGCTCCACGGTCCTTCCTCTAGGCTTTCAAGCCCTTGTACATATTCAGGTGTTTTACCTGGAAAGGTTGGGAACAGTTCAGCAGCAGCTGGCCTGGGGCTCAGCTCACGTTTACTCACAGATGCCTCGGCACGGTCCCCCAGCTTTGCAATGAGGACGCTCCTTGCGTGGGGGGTGGGTGGCGGGCTGTATGGGAGATGATTCCCCACCTCTGACCAATTTCAGAATTGTTTACCGCTGGAGCAAGTGTCGTGATAGGGTTTTCCTCTGTATAACTCGTGGGTTCAATTTTTTTTTCTTTTATGTTTCAAGTTAGATTTTATTCCTCTTTTATGTATTTATAAATATAAGCATGGAAATAATTCATTCCTATAAATACATCTGTGTGACGGGAAGAACTTTTTTCTGTTTTATTTTTAAATTTTATTTTTTAAAATTTTGAAATTTAATTTCATTTATGTTTTTATACAGCAGGTTATTATTAGTTATGTATTTTATGCATATACATGTATACAGGTCAATCCCAATCTCCCAACTCATCCCACCACCACCACCCCATGGCTTCCCACACTTGGTGTCCATACGTTTGTTCTCTACGTCTGTGTCTCTATTTCTTCCCTGCAAACCAGTTCATCTGTACCATTTTTAGGCTCCACATATATGCATTAATATACAATATTTGTTTTCCTCTTTCTGACTTACTTCATTCTGTATGACAGTCTCTCGATCCATCGATGTCTCTACAAATGACCCAGTTTCATTCCTTTTTATGGCCGAGTAATATTCCATTTTATATATGTACCACATCTTTATCCACTCATCTGTCTGTGGGCATTTAGGTTGCTTCCATTACCTGGCTATTGTAAATAGTGCTGCAACGAACATTGTGCTGAATGTGCCTTTTTGAAATACGGTTTTCTCTGGGTATATGCCCAGAAGTGGGATTGCTGGATCAGATGGTAATTCTATTTCTAATTTTTTTAAGGAAACTCCATACTGTTCTCCATAGTGACTGTATCAATTTACAGTCCCACCAATAGTGGAAGAGGGCTCCTTTTGTCCACACCCTCCCCAGAATTGGTTGTTTGTAGATTTTCTGATGATGCCGATTCTAACAGGTGTGAGGTGATACCTCATTGTAGTTTTGATTTGCATTTCTCTAATAATTAGTGCTGTTGAGCAGCTTTTCTGTGCTTCTTGGCCATCTCTGTGTCTCCTTTGAAGAAACGTCTCTTTAGATCTTCTGCCCATTTTTTTTGGGTTGTTTGTTTTTTTAATATTAAGCTGCATGAGCTGTTTATATATATTGGAGATTAAACCTCTGTCCATTGATTCGTCTGCAACGATTTTCGCCCATTCTGAGGGATGCCTTTTTCCATTCCCGTGTTTTTTAACAAAAAAGGAAAGAAAGGAAAAGAAGCAGAACACTAATGTGCGTAAAATATGCCTTTTGAAACGGTCGTTTTGAAATATGGACGTCCTTTGAATTTTTTGGTCGATATGTGACCCCAGGATTTGTTTTCAGGGCAGGTGTCATTTACAGGCATGCAATGATTTTGAATATCAACTGACCATTAGCGTTGGGATTAAAGCTGCTGTTGTGTGAAACGGCCACAAGGTGGCAGCAGTTCACCCTTACCAAATCTGGTTACTAGGGCAAGAGAGCCTCAGTGGAAGTGGTGTTCTAGATTGGAGTTTAGAATGGAATGTACCAGGAGAAAGCCGCTCACGTTTGTCTCACTACTTCTTGTTCGTGTTTTTAATTTAATTTTTTATTTTTTATTACAGCAAGTTTGATTACAATGTTTGGCTTGTTGTAGGTGTGGAAGATGTGGTTCTTTTACACATATACAGATGACTGTTATTCCTGGGATCCTTTTCCCATGTACGTTATGACAGAATGTTGAGTAGTCCTCTCTTGGTATTCTGTAGGTCTTTGGTGATTATGTATGTCACCTGTGTTTGTATATGTCTGTTAACCCCGATATCGTAATGAAACCAATCCTCACACATTTCCATTGGTGAACCATAAGTTTGTTTAATGAATCTGTGATTGCCCTTCTCCGTGGAAATATCTGCCCTGGTATCCATTTTTAGGTAACACCTATAAGTGATATGATATGATATGTGTCTTTCACTTTCTGACTTACTACAAGTCACGTGATTACTTCTAGACTCATCTACGGTGCTGCAAATGGCATTGTGTCCTTTTTTCCCTTGGCTTCTCTTCTGCCTTAGCGGGGTCCATTTTCAACAATGTGATTCCCTGAGGGTTGTGGATTAGCTGACCTGGGCAGCCTTACCCTGCCGGCCCGACCTCCCCAGGTGTGCCACGTTGAGGTCAATATAAACAGAGCTCCAGGCAGCAATAGCCCCTGAAGCTGTGCCTGACTCAATATTCTCTGCCCCGTCAGCAGTCTCGGGGCTGTGCTGGTGGGAGGGAGTGAGGGGCCACAGCTTTGTGGGTGGCCCGGTGTGAGTGGGGTTCTGCTGGCCTTTCTGCAGGAGTTGCCAGGCTGCCGCCTGTAAAGAAGAGGATGTTTCACCCATACCTTCCGCTGGAATTTCTCTCTGGACAGAGGTGAGGAAGGAAAAAAGCAGTGGGGGCCGGGACAGGAGGGGTATCTCAGGCAGGGCAATGGAAAGCTTCTGGAAGAGCGCCAGGGTCCAGGACCAGTGGGCTGGCTGGCCTGCAGGCACCAAGTTGGCCTGCGTGCTGTCGCTGGTGTGGCTCCACGGTCCTTCCTCTAGGCTTTCAAGCCCTTGTACATATTCAGGTGTTTTACCTGGAAAGGGTGGGAACAGTTCAGCAGCAGCTGGCCTGGGGCTCAGCTCACGTTTACTCACAGATGCCTCGGCACGGTCCCCCAGCTTTGCAATGAGGACGCTCCTTGCGTGGGGGGTGGGTGGCTGGCTGTATGGGAGATGGTTCCCCACCTCTGACCAATTTCAGAATTGTTTACCGCTGGAGCAAGTGTCGTGATAGGGTTTTCCTCTGTATAACTCGTGGGTTCAATTTTTCTTTTCTTTTATGGTTCAAGTTAGATTTTATTCCTCTTTTATGTATTTATAAATATAAGCATGGAAATAATTCATTCCTATAAATACATCTGTGTGACGGGAAGAACTTTTTTCTGTTTTATTTTTAAATTTTATTTTTTAAAATTTTGAAATTTAATTTCATTTATGTTTTTATACAGCAGGTTATTATTAGTTATGTATTTTATGCATATACATGTATACAGGTCAATCCCAATCTCCCAACTCATCCCACCACCACCACCCCATGGCTTCCCACACTTGGTGTCCATACGTTTGTTCTCTACGTCTGTGTCTCTATTTCTTCCCTGCAAACCAGTTCATCTGTACCATTTTTAGGCTCCACATATATGCATTAATATACAATATTAGTTTGACTCTTTCTGACTTACTTCATTCTGTATGACAGTCTCTCGATCCATCGATGTCTCTACAAATGACCCAGTTTCATTCCTTTTTATGGCCGAGTAATATTCCATTTTATATACGTACCACATCTTTATCCACTCATCTGTCTGTGGGCATTTAGGTTGCTTCCATTACCTGGCTATTGTAAATAGTGCTGCAACGAACATTGTGCTGAATGTGCCTTTTTGAAATACGGTTTTCTCTGGGTATATGCCCAGAAGTGGGATTGCTGGATCAGATGGTAATTCTATTTCTAATTTTTTTAAGGAAACTCCATACTGTTCTCCATAGTGACTGTATCAATTTACATTCCCACCAATAGTGGAAGAGGGCTCCTTTTGTCCACACCCTCCCCAGAATTGGTTGTTTGTATATTTTCTGATGATGCCGATTGTAACAGCTGTGAGGTGATACCTCATTGTAGTTTTGATTTGCATTTCTCTAATAATTAGTGCTGTTGAGCAGCTTTTCATGTGCGTCTTGGCCATCTCTGTGTCTCCTTTGAAGAAACGTCTCTTTAGATCTTCTGCCCATTTTTGGGGGTTGTTTGTTTTTTTAATATTAAGCTGCATGAGCTGTTTATATATATTGGAGATTAAACCTGTGTCCATTGATTCATTTGCAACGATTTTCACCCATCCTGAGGGATGCCTTTTTCCATTCCCGTTTTTTTTAACAAAAAAGGAAAGAAAGGAAAAGAAGCAGAACACTAATGTGCGTAAAATATGCCTTTTGAAACCGTCGTTTTGAAATATGGACGTCCTTTGAATTTTTTGGTCGATATGTGACCCCAGGATTTGTTTTCAGGGCAGGTGTCATTTACAGGCCTGCAATGATTTTGAATATCAACTGACCATTAGCGTTGGGATTAAAGCTGCTGTTGTGTGAAACGGCCACAAGGTGGCAGCAGTTCACCCTTACCAAATCTGGTTACTAGGGCAAGAGAGCCTCAGTGGAAGTGGTGTTCTAGATTGGAGTTTAGAATGGAATGTACCAGGAGAAAGCCGCTCACGTTTGTCTCACTACTTCTTGTTCGTGTTTTTAATTTAATTTTTTATTTTTTATTACAGCAAGTTTGATTACAATGTTTGGCTTGTTGTAGGTGTGGAAGATGTGGTTCTTTTACACATATACAGATGACTGTTCTTCCTGGGATTCTTTTCCCATGTACGTTATGACAGAATGTTGAGTAGTCCTCTCTTGGTATTCTGTAGGTCTTTGGTGATTATATATGTCACCTGTGTTTGTATATGTCTGTTAACCCCGATATCGTAATGAAACCAATCCTCACACCTTTCCATTGGTGAACCATAAGTTTGTTTCATGAATCTGTGATTGCCCTTCTCCGTGGAAATATCTGCCCTGGTATCCACTTTTAGGTAACACCTATAGGTGATATGATATGATATGTGTCTTTCACTTTCTGACTTACTACAAGTCACGTGATTACTTCTAGACTCATCTACGGTGCTGCAAATGGCATTGTGTCCTTTTTTCCCTTGGCTTCTCTTCTGCCTTAGCGGGGTCCATTTTCAACAATGTGATTCCCTGAGGGTTGTGGATTAGCTGACCTGGGCAGCCTTACCCTGCCGGCCCGCCCTCCCCAGGTGTGCCTCGTTGAGGTCAATATAAACAGAGCTCCAGGCAGCAATAGCCCCTGAAGCTGTGCCTGACTCCATATTCTCTGCCCCGTCAGCAGTCTCGGGGCTGTGCTGGTGGGAGGGAGTGAGGGGCCACAGCTTTGTGGGTGGCCCGGTGTGAGTGGGGTTCTGCTGGCCTTTCTGCAGGAGTTGCCAGGCTGCCACCTGTAAAGAAGAGGATGTGTCACCCATACCTTCCGCTGGAATTTCTCTCTGGACAGAGGTGAGGAAGGAAAAAAGCAGTGGGGGCCGGGACAGGAGGGGTATCTCAGGCAGGGCAATGGAAAGCTTCTGGAAGAGCGCCAGGGTCCAGGACCAGTGGGCTGGCTGGCCTGCAGGCACCAAGTTGGCCTGCGTGCTGTCGCTGGTGTGGCTCCACGGTCCTTCCTCTAGGCTTTCAAGCCCTTGTACATATTCAGGTGTTTTACCTGGAAAGGGTGGGAACAGTTCAGCAGCAGCTGGCCTGGGGCTCAGCTCACGTTTACTCACAGATGCCTCGGCACGGTCCCCCAGCTTTGCAATGAGGACGCTCTTGCGTGGGGGGTGGGTGGCTGGCTGTATGGGAGATGGTTCCCCACCTCTGACCAATTTCAGAATTGTTTACCGCTGGAGCAAGTGTCGTGATAGGGTTTTCCTCTGTATAACTCGTGGGTTCAATTTTTCTTTTCTTTTATGGTTCAAGTTAGATTTTATTCCTCTTTTATGTATTTATAAATATAAGCATGGAAATAATTCATTCCTATAAATACATCTGTGTGACGGGAAGAACTTTTTTCTGTTTTATTTTTAAATTTTATTTTTTAAAATTTTGAAATTTAATTTCATTTATGTTTTTATACAGCAGGTTATTATTAGTTATGTATTTTATGCATATACATGTATACAGGTCAATCCCAATCTCCCAACTCATCCCACCACCACCACCCCATGGCTTCCCACACTTGGTGTCCATACGTTTGTTCTCTACGTCTGTGTCTCTATTTCTTCCCTGCAAACCAGTTCATCTGTACCATTTTTAGGCTCCACATATATGCATTAATATACAATATTAGTTTGACTCTTTCTGACTTACTTCATTCTGTATGACAGTCTCTCGATCCATCGATGTCTCTACAAATGACCCAGTTTCATTCCTTTTTATGGCCGAGTAATATTCCATTTTATATACGTACCACATCTTTATCCACTCATCTGTCTGTGGGCATTTAGGTTGCTTCCATTACCTGGCTATTGTAAATAGTGCTGCAACGAACATTGTGCTGAATGTGCCTTTTTGAAATACGGTTTTCTCTGGGTATATGCCCAGAAGTGGGATTGCTGGATCAGATGGTAATTCTATTTCTAATTTTTTTAAGGAAACTCCATACTGTTCTCCATAGTGACTGTATCAATTTACATTCCCACCAATAGTGGAAGAGGGCTCCTTTTGTCCACACCCTCCCCAGAATTGGTTGTTTGTATATTTTCTGATGATGCCGATTGTAACAGCTGTGAGGTGATACCTCATTGTAGTTTTGATTTGCATTTCTCTAATAATTAGTGCTGTTGAGCAGCTTTTCATGTGCGTCTTGGCCATCTCTGTGTCTCCTTTGAAGAAACGTCTCTTTAGATCTTCTGCCCATTTTTGGGGGTAGTTTGTTTTTTTAATATTAAGCTGCATGAGCTGTTTATATATATTGGAGATTAAACCTGTGTCCATTGATTCATTTGCAACGATTTTCACCCATCCTGAGGGATGCCTTTTTCCATTCCCGTTTTTTTTAACAAAAAAGGAAAGAAAGGAAAAGAAGCAGAACACTAATGTGCGTAAAATATGCCTTTTGAAACCGTCGTTTTGAAATATGGACGTCCTTTGAATTTTTTGGTCGATATGTGACCCCAGGATTTGTTTTCAGGGCAGGTGTCATTTACAGGCCTGCAATGATTTTGAATATCAACTGACCATTAGCGTTGGGATTAAAGCTGCTGTTGTGTGAAACGGCCACAAGGTGGCAGCAGTTCACCCTTACCAAATCTGGTTACTAGGGCAAGAGAGCCTCAGTGGAAGTGGTGTTCTAGATTGGAGTTTAGAATGGAATGTACCAGGAGAAAGCCGCTCACGTTTGTCTCACTACTTCTTGTTCGTGTTTTTAATTTAATTTTTTATTTTTTATTACAGCAAGTTTGATTACAATGTTTGGCTTGTTGTAGGTGTGGAAGATGTGGTTCTTTTACACATATACAGATGACTGTTCTTCCTGGGATTCTTTTCCCATGTACGTTATGACAGAATGTTGAGTAGTCCTCTCTTGGTATTCTGTAGGTCTTTGGTGATTATATATGTCACCTGTGTTTGTATATGTCTGTTAACCCCGATATCGTAATGAAACCAATCCTCACACCTTTCCATTGGTGAACCATAAGTTTGTTTCATGAATCTGTGATTGCCCTTCTCCGTGGAAATATCTGCCCTGGTATCCACTTTTAGGTAACACCTATAGGTGATATGATATGATATGTGTCTTTCACTTTCTGACTTACTACAAGTCACGTGATTACTTCTAGACTCATCTACGGTGCTGCAAATGGCATTGTGTCCTTTTTTCCCTTGGCTTCTCTTCTGCCTTAGCGGGGTCCATTTTCAACAATGTGATTCCCTGAGGGTTGTGGATTAGCTGACCTGGGCAGCCTTACCCTGCCGGCCCGCCCTCCCCAGGTGTGCCTCGTTGAGGTCAATATAAACAGAGCTCCAGGCAGCAATAGCCCCTGAAGCTGTGCGTGACTCCATATTCTCTGCCCCGTCAGCAGTCTCGGGGCTGTGCTGGTGGGAGGGAGTGAGGGGCCACAGCTTTGTGGGTGGCCCGGTGTGAGTGGGGTTCTGCTGGCCTTTCTGCAGGAGTTGCCAGGCTGCCACCTGTAAAGAAGAGGATGTGTCACCCATACCTTCCGCTGGAATTTCTCTCCGGACAGAGGTGAGGAAGGAAAAAAGCAGTGGGGGCCGGGACAGGAGGGGTATCTCAGGCAGGGCAATGGAAAGCTTCTGGAAGAGCGCCCGGGGCCAGGACCAACCTGGCTGGCCTGCAGGCACCAAGTTGGCCTTCGTGCTGTCGCTGGTGTGGCTCCACGGTCCTTCCTCTAGGCTTTCAAGCCCTTGTACATATTCAGGTGTTTTACCTGGAAAGTGTGGGAACAGTTCAGCAGCAGCTGGCCTGGGGCTCAGCTCACCTTTACTCACAGATGCCTCGGCACGGTCCCCCAGCTTTGCAATGAGGACGCTCCTTGCGTGGGGGGTGGGTTGCTGGCTGTATGGGAGATGATTCCCCACCTCTGACCAATTTCAGAATTGTTTACCACTGGAGCAAGTGCCCTGATAGGGTTTACCCCTGTATAACTCGTGGGTTCAGGATTTTTTTTTCTTTTATGGTTCAAGTTAGGTTTTATTCCTCTTTTATGTATTTATAGATATAAGCATGGAAATCATTCATTCCTATAAATACATCTGTGTGACGGGAAGAACTTTTTTCTGTTTTATTTTTAAATTTTATTTTTTAAAATTTTGAAATTTAATTTTATTTATGTTTTTATACAGCAGGTTATTATTAGTTATGTATTTTATGCATATACATGTATACAGGTCAATCCCAATCTCCCAACTCATCCCACCACCACCACCCCATGGCTTCCCACACTTGGTGTCCATACGTTTGTTCTCTACGTCTGTGTCTCTATTTCTTCCCTGCAAACCAGTTCATCTGTACCATTTTTAGGCTCCACATATATGCATTAATATACAATATTTGTTTTCCTCTTTCTGACTTACTTCATTCTGTATGACAGTCTCTCGATCCATCGATGTCTCTACAAATGACCCAGTTTCATTCCTTTTTATGGCCGAGTAATATTCCATTTTATATATGTACCACATCTTTATCCACTCATCTGTCTGTGGGCATTTAGGTTGCTTCCATTACCTGGCTATTGTAAATAGTGCTGCAACGAACATTGTGCTGAAAGTGCCTTTTTGAAATACGGTTTTCTCTGGGTATATGCCCAGAAGTGGGATTGCTGGATCAGATGGTAATTCTATTTCTAATTTTTTTAAGGAAACTCCATACTGTTCTCCATAGTGACTGTATCAATTTACATTCCCACCAATAGTGGAAGAGGGCTCCTTTTGTCCACACCCTCCCCAGAATTGGTTGTTTGTAGATTTTCTGATGATGCCGATTCTAAAAGGTGTGAGGTGATACCTCATTGTAGTTTTGATTTGCATTTCTCTAATAATTAGTGCTGTTGAGCAGCTTTTCTGTGCGTCTTGGCCATCTCTGTGTCTCCTTTGAAGAAACGTCTCTTTAGATCTTCTGCCCATTTTTTTTGGGTTGTTTGTTTTTTTAATATTAAGCTGCATGAGCTGTTTATATATATTGGAGATTAAACCTCTGTCCATTGATTCGTCTGCAACGATTTTCGCCCATTCTGAGGGATGCCTTTTTCCATTCCCGTGTTTTTTAACAAAAAAGGAAAGAAAGGAAAAGAAGCAGAACACTAATGTGCGTAAAATATGCCTTTTGAAACGGTCGTTTTGAAATATGGACGTCCTTTGAATTTTTTGGTCGATATGTGACCCCAGGATTTGTTTTCAGGGCAGGTGTCATTTACAGGCATGCAATGATTTTGAATATCAACTGACCATTAGCGTTGGGATTAAAGCTGCTGTTGTGTGAAACGGCCACAAGGTGGCAGCAGTTCACCCTTACCAAATCTTGTTACTAGGGCAAGAGAGCCTCAGTGGAAGTAGTGTTCTAGATTGGAGTTTAGAATGGAATGTACCAGGAGAAAGCCGCTCACGTTTGTCTCACTACTTCTTGTTCGTGTTTTTAATTTAATTTTTTATTTTTTCTTACAGCAAGTTTGATTACAATGTTTGGCTTGTTGTAGGTGTGGAAGATGTGGTTCTTTTACACATATACAGATGACTGTTATTCCTGGGATCCTTTTCCCATGTACGTTATGACAGAATGTTGAGTAGTCCTCTCTTGGTATTCTGTAGGTCTTTGGTGATTATGTATGTCACCTGTGTTTGTATATGTCTGTTAACCCCGATATCGTAATGAAACCAATCCTCACACCTTTCCATTGGTGAACCATAAGTTTGTTTCATGAATCTGTGATTGCCCTTCTCCGTGGAAATATCTGCCCTGGTATCCACTTTTAGGTAACACCTATAGGTGATATGATATGATATGTGTCTTTCACTTTCTGACTTACTACAAGTCACGTGATTACTTCTAGACTCATCTACGGTGCTGCAAATGGCATTGTGTCCTTTTTTCCCTTGGCTTCTCTTCTGCCTTAGCGGGGTCCATTTTCAACAATGTGATTCCCTGAGGGTTGTGGATTAGCTGACCTGGGCAGCCTTACCCTGCCGGCCCGCCCTCCCCAGGTGTGCCTCGTTGAGGTCAATATAAACAGAGCTCCAGGCAGCAATAGCCCCTGAAGCTGTGCCTGACTCCATATTCTCTGCCCCGTCAGCAGTCTCGGGGCTGTGCTGGTGGGAGGGAGTGAGGGGCCACAGCTTTGTGGGTGGCCCGGTGTGAGTGGGGTTCTGCTGGCCTTTCTGCAGGAGTTGCCATGCTGCCGCCTGTAAAGAAGAGGATGTGTCAAACATACATTCCGCTGGAATTTCTCTCCGGACAGAGGTGAGGAAGGAAAAAAGCAGTGGGGGCCGGGACAGGAGGCGTATCTCAGGCAGGGCAATGGAAAGCTTCTGGAAGAGCGCCAGGGTCCAGGACCAGTGGGCTGGCTGGCCTGCAGGCACCAAGTTGGCCTGCGTGCTGTCGCTGGTGTGGCTCCACGGTCCTTCCTCTAGGCTTTCAAGCCCTTGTACATATTCAGGTGTTTTACCTGGAAAGGGTGGGAACAGTTCAGCAGCAGCTGGCCTGGGGCTCAGCTCACCTTTACTCACAGATGCCTCGGCACGGTCCCCCAGCTTTGCAATGAGGACGCTCCTTGCGTGGGGGGTGGGTGGATGGCTGTTTGGGAGATGGTTCCCCACCTCTGACCAATTTCAGAATTGTTTACCGCTGGAGCAAGTGCCATGATAGGGTTTTCCTCTGTATAACTCGTGGGTTCAATTTTTTTTTCTTTTATGGTTCAAGTTAGATTTTATTCCTCTTTTATGTATTTATAAATATAAGCATGGAAATAATTCATTCCTATAAATACATCTGTGTGACGGGAAGAACTTTTTTCTGTTTTATTTTTAAATTTTATTTTTTAAAATTTTGAAATTTAATTTCATTTATGTTTTTATACAGCAGGTTATTATTAGTTATGTATTTTATGCATATACATGTATACAGGTCAATCCCAATCTCCCAACTCATCCCACCACCACCACCCCATGGCTTCCCACACTTGGTGTCCATACGTTTGTTCTCTACGTCTGTGTCTCTATTTCTTCCCTGCAAACCAGTTCATCTGTACCATTTTTAGGCTCCACATATATGCATTAATATACAATATTGGTTTTCCTCTTTCTGACTTACTTCATTCTGTATGACAGTCTCTCGATCCATCGATGTCTCTACAAATGACCCAGTTTCATTCCTTTTTATGGCCGAGTAATATTCCATTTCATATATGTACCACATCTTTATCCATTCATCTGTCTGTGGGCATTTAGGTTGCTTCCATTACCTGGCTATTGTAAATAGTGCTGCAACGAACATTGTGCTGAATGTGCCTTTTTGAAATACGGTTTTCTCTGGGTATATGCCCAGAAGTGGGATTGCTGGATCAGATGGTAATTCTATTTCTAATTTTTTTAAGGAAACTCCATACTGTTCTCCATAGTGACTGTATCAATTTACAGTCCCACCAATAGTGGAAGAGGGCTCCTTTTGTCCACACCCTCCCCAGAATTGGTTGTTTGTAGATTTTCTGATGATGCCGATTCTAACAGGTGTGAGGTGATACCTCATTGTAGTTTTGATTTGCATTTCTCTAATAATTAGTGCTGTTGAGCAGCTTTTCATGTGCGTCTTGGCCATCTCTCTGTCTCCTTTGAAGAAACGTCTCTTTAGATCTTCTGCCCATTTTTTTTGGGTTGTTTGTTTTTTTAATATTAAGCTGCATGAGCTGTTTATATATATTGGAGATTAGACCTGTGTCCATTGATTCATTTGCAACGATTTTCACCCATCCTGAGGGATGCCTTTTTCCATTCCCGTTTTTTATAACAAAAAAGGAAAGAAAGGAAAAGAAGCAGAACACTAATGTGCGTAAAATATGCCTTTTGAAACAGTCGCTTTGAAATATGGACGTCCTTTGAATTTTTTGGTCGATATGTGACCCCAGGATTTGTTTTCAGGGCAGGTGTCATTTACAGGCCTGCAATGATTTTGAATATCAACTGACCATTAGCGTTGGGATTAAAGCTGCTGTTGTGTGAAACGGCCACAAGGTGGCAGCAGTTCACCCTTACCAAATCTGGTTACTAGGGCAAGAGAGCCTCAGTGGAAGTGGTGTTCTAGATTGGAGTTTAGAATGGAATGTACCAGGAGAAAGCCGCTCACGTTTGTCTCACTACTTCTTGTTCGTGTTTTTAATTTAATTTTTTATTTTTTCTTACAGCAAGTTTGATTACAATGTTTGGCTTGTTGTAGGTGTGGAAGATGTGGTTCTTTTACACATATACAGATGACTGTTCTTCCTGGGATTCTTTTCCCATGTACGTTATGACAGAATGTTGAGTAGTCCTCTCTTGGTATTCTGTAGGTCTTTGGTGATTATATATGTCACCTGTGTTTGTATATGTCTGTTAACCCCGATATCGTAATGAAACCAATCCTCACACCTTTCCATTGGTGAACCATAAGTTTGTTTCATGAATCTGTGATTGCCCTTCTCCGTGGAAATATCTGCCCTGGTATCCATTTTTAGGTAACACCTATAGGTGATATGATATGATATGTGTCTTTCACTTTCTGACTTACTACAAGTCACGTGATTACTTCTAGACTCATCTACGGTGCTGCAAATGGCATTGTGTCCTTTTTTCCCTTGGCTTCTCTTCTGCCTTAGCGGAGTCCATTTTCAACAATGTGATTCCCTGAAGGTTGTGGATTAGCTGACCTGGGCAGCCTTACCATGCCGGCCCGCCCTCCCCAGGTGTGCCTCGTTGAGGTCAATATAAACAGAGCTCCAGGCAGCAATAGCCCCTGAAGCTGTGCCTGACTCCATATTCTCTGCCCCGTCAGCAGTCTCGGGGCTGTTCTGGTGGGAGTGAGTGAGGGGCCACAGCTTTGTGGGTGGCCCGGTGTGAGTGGGGTTCTGCTGGGCTTTCTGCAGGAGTTGCCATGCTGCCGCCTGTAAAGAAGAGGATGTGTCACCCATACATTCCGCTGGAATTTCTCTCCGGACAGAGGTGAGGAAGGAAAAAAGCAGTGGGGGCCGGGACAGGAGGGGTATCTCAGGCAGGGCAATGGAAAGCTTCTGGAAGAGCGCCAGGGTCAAGGACCAGTGGGCTGGCTGGCCTGCAGGCACCAAGTTGGCCTGCGTGCTGTCGCTGGTGTGGCTCCACGGTCCTTCCTCTAGGCTTTCAAGCCCTTGTACATATTCAGGTGTTTTACCTGGAAAGGGTGGGAACAGTTCAGCAGCAGCTGGCCTGGGGCTCAGCTCACGTTTACTCACAGATGCCTCGGCACGGTCCCCCAGCTTTGCAATGAGGATGCTCCTTGCGTGGGGGGTATGTGGATGGCTGTTTGGGAGATGGTTCCCCACCTCTGACCAATTTCAGAATTGTTTACCGCTGGAGCAAGTGCCATGATAGGGTTTTCCTCTGTATAACTCGTGGGTTCAGGATTTTTTTTTCTTTTATGGTTCAAGTTAGATTTTATTCCTCTTTTATGTATTTATAAATATAAGCATGGAAATAATTCATTCCTATAAATACATCTGTGTGACGGGAAGAATTTTTATTGTTTTATTTTTAAATTTTATTTTTTAAAATTTTGAAATTTAATTTCATTTATGTATTTATACAGCAGGTTATTATTAGTTATGTATTTTATGCATATACATGTATACAGGTCAATCCCAATCTCCCAACTCATCCCACCACCACCACCCCATGGCTTCCCACACTTGGTGTCCATACGTTTGTTCTCTACGTCTGTGTCTCTATTTCTTCCATGCAAACCAGTTCATCTGTACCATTTTTAGGCTCCAAATATATGCATTAATATACAATATTTGTTTTCCTCTTTCTGACTTACTTCATTCTGTATGACAGTCACTCGATCCATCGATGTCTCTACAAATGACCCAGTTTCATTCCTTTTTATGGCCGAGTAATATTCCATTTTATATATGTACCACTTCTTTATCCACTCATCTGTCTGTGGGTATTTAGGTTGCTTCCATTACCTGGCTATTGTAAATAGTGCTGCAACGAACATTGTGCTGAATGTGCCTTTTTGAAATACGGTTTTCTCTGGGTATATGCCCAGAAGTGGGATTGCTGGATCAGATGGTAATTCTATTTCTAGTTTTTTTAAGGAAACTCCATACTGTTCTCCATAGTGACTGTATCAATTTACATTCCCACCAATAGTGGAAGACGGCTCCTTTTGTCCACACCCTCCCCAGAATTGGTTGTTTGTAGATTTTCTGATGATGCCGATTCTAACAGGTGTGAGGTGATACCTCATTGTAGTTTTGATTTGCATTTCTCTAATAATTAGTGCTGTTGTGCAGCTTTTCATGGGCGTCTTGGCCATCTCTGTGTCTCCTTTGAAGAAACGTCTCTTTAGATCTTCTGCCCATTTTTTTTGGGTTGTTTGTTTTTTTAATATTAAGCTGCATGAGCTGTTTATATATATTGGAGATTAAACCTGTGTCCATTGATTCATTTGCAACGATTTTCACCCATCCTGAGGGATGCCTTTTTCCATTCCCGTGTTTTTAACAAAAAAGGAAAGAAAGGAAAAGAAGCAGAACACTAATGTGCGTAAAATATGCCTTTTGGAACGGTCGTTTTGAAATATGGACGTCCTTTGAATTTTTTGGTCGATATGTGACCCCAGGATTTGTTTTCAGGGCAGGTGTCATTTACAGGCATGCAATGATTTTGAATATCAACTGACCATTAGCGTTGGGATTAAAGCTGCTGTTGTGTGAAACGGCCACAAGGTGGCAGCAGTTCACCCTTACCAAATCTGGTTACTAGGGCAAGAGAGCCTCAGTGGAAGTGGTGTTCTAGATTGGAGTTTAGAATGGAATGTACCAGGAGAAAGCCGCTCACGTTTGTCTCACTACTTCTTGTTCGTGTTTTTAATTTAATTTTTTATTTTTTCTTACAGCAAGTTTGATTACAATGTTTGGCTTGTTGTAGGTGTGGAAGATGTGGTTCTTTTACACATATACAGATGACTGTTCTTCCTGGGATTCTTTTCCCATGTACGTTATGACAGAATGTTGAGTAGTCCTCTCTTGGTATTCTGTAGGTCTTTGGTGATTATATATGTCACCTGTGTTTGTATATGTCTGTTAACCCCGATATCGTAATGAAACCAATCCTCACACCTTTCCATTGGTGAACCATAAGTTTGTTTCATGAATCTGTGATTGCCCTTCTCCGTGGAAATATCTGCCCTGGTATCCACTTTTAGGTAACACCTATAGGTGATATGATATGATATGTGTCTTTCACTTTCTGACTTACTACAAGTCACGTGATTACTTCTAGACTCATCTACGGTGCTGCAAATGGCATTGTGTCCTTTTTTCCCTTGGCTTCTCTTCTGCCTTAGCGGGGTCCATTTTCAACAATGTGATTCCCTGAGGGTTGTGGATTAGCTGACCTGGGCAGCCTTACCCTGCCGGCCCGCCCTCCCCAGGTGTGCCTCGTTGAGGTCAATATAAACAGAGCTCCAGGCAGCAATAGCCCCTGAAGCTGTGCCTGACTCCATATTCTCTGCCCCGTCAGCAGTCTCGGGGCTGTGCTGGTGGGAGGGAGTGAGGGGCCACAGCTTTGTGGGTGGCCCGGTGTGAGTGGGGTTCTGCTGGCCTTTCTGCAGGAGTTGCCATGCTGCCGCCTGTAAAGAAGAGGATGTGTCACCCATACATTCTGCTGGAATTTCTCTCCGGACAGAGGTGAGGAAGGAAAAAAGCAGTGGGGGCCGGGACAGGAGGGGTATCTCAGGCAGGGCAATGGAAAGCTTCTGGAAGAGCGCTCGGGGCCAGGACCAACCTCGCTGGCCTGCAGGCACCAAGTTGTCCTGCGTGCTGTCGCTGGTGTGGCTCCACGGTCCTTCCTCTAGGCTTTCAAGCCCTTGTACATATTCAGGTGTTTTACCTGGAAAGGGTGGGAACAGTTCAGCAGCAGCTGGCCTGGGGCTCAGCTCACCTTTACTCACAGATGCCTCGGCACGGTCCCCCAGCTTTGCAATGAGGACGCTCCTTGCGTGGGGGGTGGGTGGATGGCTGTATGGGAGATGATTCCCCACCTCTGACCAATTTCAGAATTGTTTACCGCTGGAGCAAGTGTCGTGATAGGGTTTTCCTCTGTATAACTCGTGGGTTCAATTTTTTTTTCTTTTATGTTTCAAGTTAGATTTTATTCCTCTTTTATGTATTTATAAATATAAGCATGGAAATAATTCATTCCTATAAATACATCTGTGTGACGGGAAGAACTTTTTTCTGTTTTATTTTTAAATTTTATTTTTTAAAATTTTGAAATTTAATTTCATTTATGTTTTTATACAGCAGGTTATTATTAGTTATGTATTTTATGCATATACATGTATACAGGTCAATCCCAATCTCCCAACTCATCCCACCACCACCACCCCATGGCTTCCCACACTTGGTGTCCATACGTTTGTTCTCTACGTCTGTGTCTCTATTTCTTCCCTGCAAACCAGTTCATCTGTACCATTTTTAGGCTCCACATATATGCATTAATATACAATATTTGTTTTCCTCTTTCTGACTTACTTCATTCTGTATGACAGTCTCTCGATCCATCGATGTCTCTACAAATGACCCAGTTTCATTCCTTTTTATGGCCGAGTAATATTCCATTTTATATATGTACCACATCTTTATCCACTCATCTGTCTGTGGGCATTTAGGTTGCTTCCATTACCTGGCTATTGTAAATAGTGCTGCAACGAACATTGTGCTGAATGTGCCTTTTTGAAATACGGTTTTCTCTGGGTATATGCCCAGAAGTGGGATTGCTGGATCAGATGGTAATTCTATTTCTAATTTTTTTAAGGAAACTCCATACTGTTCTCCATAGTGACTGTATCAATTTACAGTCCCACCAATAGTGGAAGAGGGCTCCTTTTGTCCACACCCTCCCCAGAATTGGTTGTTTGTAGATTTTCTGATGATGCCGATTCTAAAAGGTGTGAGGTGATACCTCATTGTAGTTTTGATTTGCATTTCTCTAATAATTAGTGCTGTTGAGCAGCTTTTCTGTGCGTCTTGGCCATCTCTGTGTCTCCTTTGAAGAAACGTCTCTTTAGATCTTCTGCCCATTTTTTTTGGGTTGTTTGTTTTTTTAATATTAAGCTGCATGAGCTGTTTATATATATTGGAGATTAAACCTCTGTCCATTGATTCGTCTGCAACGATTTTCGCCCATTCTGAGGGATGCCTTTTTCCATTCCCGTGTTTTTTAACAAAAAAGGAAAGAAAGGAAAAGAAGCAGAACACTAATGTGCGTAAAATATGCCTTTTGAAACGGTCGTTTTGAAATATGGACGTCCTTTGAATTTTTTGGTCGATATGTGACCCCAGGATTTGTTTTCAGGGCAGGTGTCATTTACAGGCATGAAATGATTTTGAATATCAACTGACCATTAGCGTTGGGATTAAAGCTGCTGTTGTGTGAAACGGCCACAAGGTGGCAGCAGTTCACCCTTACCAAATCTGGTTACTAGGGCAAGAGAGCCTCAGTGGAAGTGGTGTTCTAGATTGGAGTTTAGAATGGAATGTACCAGGAGAAAGCCGCTCACGTTTGTCTCACTACTTCTTGTTCGTGTTTTTAATTTAATTTTTTATTTTTTATTACAGCAAGTTTGATTACAATGTTTGGCTTGTTGTAGGTGTGGAAGATGTGGTTCTTTTACACATATACAGATGACTGTTATTCCTGGGATCCTTTTCCCATGTACGTTATGACAGAATGTTGAGTAGTCCTCTCTTGGTATTCTGTAGGTCTTTGGTGATTATGTATGTCACCTGTGTTTGTATATGTCTGTTAACCCCGATATCGTAATGAAACCAATCCTCACACCTTTCCATTGGTGAACCATAAGTTTGTTTAATGAATCTGTGATTGCCCTTCTCCGTGGAAATATCTGCCCTGGTATCCATTTTTAGGTAACACCTATAAGTGATATGATATGATATGTGTCTTTCACTTTCTGACTTACTACAAGTCACGTGATTACTTCTAGACTCATCTACGGTGCTGCAAATGGCATTGTGTCCTTTTTTCCCTTGGCTTCTCTTCTGCCTTAGCGGGGTCCATTTTCAACAATGTGATTCCCTGAGGGTTGTGGATTAGCTGACCTGGGCAGCCTAACCCTGCCGGCCCGACCTCCGCAGGTGTGCCACGTTGAGGTCAATATAAACAGAGCTCCAGGCAGCAATAGCCCCTGAAGCTGTGCCTGACTCAATATTCTCTGCCCCGTCAGCAATCTCGGGGCTGTGCTGGTGGGAGGGAGTGAGGGGCCACAGCTTTGTGGGTGGCCCGGTGTGAGTGGGGTTCTGCTGGCCTTTCTGCAGGAGTTGCCAGGCTGCCGCCTGTAAAGAAGAGGATGTGTCACCCATACCTTCCGCTGGAATTTCTCTCTGGACAGAGGTGAGGAAGGAAAAAAGCAGTGGGGGCCGGGACAGGAGGGGTATCTCAGGCCGGGCAATGGAAAGCTTCTGGAAGAGCGCCAGGGTCCAGGACCAGTGGGCTGGCTGGCCTGCAGGCACCAAGTTGGCCTGCGTGCTGTCGCTGGTGTGGCTCCACGGTCCTTCCTCTAGGCTTTCAAGCCCTTGTACATATTCAGGTGTTTTACCTGGAAAGGGTGGGAACAGTTCAGCAGCAGCTGGCCTGGGGCTCAGCTCACGTTTACTCACAGATGCCTCGGCACGGTCCCCCAGCTTTGCAATGAGGACGCTCCTTGCGTGGGGGGTGGGTGGCTGGCTGTATGGGAGATGGTTCCACACCTCTGACCAATTTCAGAATTGTTTACCGCTGGAGCAAGTGTCGTGATAGGGTTTTCCTCTGTATAACTCGTGGGTTCAATTTTTTTTTTCTTTTATGGTTCAAGTTAGATTTTATTCCTCTTTTATGTATTTATAAATATAAGCATGGAAATAATTCATTCCTATAAATACATCTGTGTGACGGGAAGAACTTTTTTCTGTTTTATTTTTAAATTTTATTTTTTAAAATTTTGAAATTTAATTTCATTTATGTTTTTATACAGCAGGTTATTATTAGTTATGTATTTTATGCATATACATGTAAACAGGTCAATCCCAATCTCCCAACTCATCCCACCACCACCACCCCATGGCTTCCCACACTTGGTGTCCATACGTTTGTTCTCTACGTCTGTGTCTCTATTTCTTCCCTGCAAACCAGTTCATCTGTACCATTTTTAGGCTCCACATATATGCATTAATATACAATATTAGTTTTCCTCTTTCTGACTTACTTCATTCTGTATGACAGTCTCTCGATCCATCGATGTCTCTACAAATGACCCAGTTTCATTCCTTTTTATGGCCGAGTAATATTCCATTTTATATACGTACCACAACTTTATCCACTCATCTGTCTGTGGGCATTTAGGTTGCTTCCATTACCTGGCTATTGTAAATAGTGCTGCAACGAACATTGTGCTGAATGTGCCTTGTTGAAATACGGTTTTCTCTGGGTATATGCCCAGAAGTGGGATTGCTGGATCAGATGGTAATTCTATTTCTAATTTTTTTAAGGAAACTCCATACTGTTCTCCATAGTGACTGTATCAATTTACATTCCCACCAATAGTGGAAGAGGGCTCCTTTTGTCCACACCCTCCCCAGAATTGGTTGTTTGTATATTTTCTGATGATGCCGATTCTAACAGGTGTGAGGTGATACCTCATTGTAGTTTTGATTTGCATTTCTCTAATAATTAGTGCTGTTGAGCAGCTTTTCATGGGCGTCTTGGCCATCTCTGTGTCTCCTTTGAAGAAACGTCTCTTTAGATCTTCTGCCCATTTTTTGGGGTTGTTTGTTTTTTTAATATTAAGCTGCATGAGCTGTTTATATATATTGGAGATTAAACCTGTGTCCATTGATTCATTTGCAACGATTTTCACCCATCCTGAGGGATGCCTTTTTCCATTCCCGTGTTTTTTAACAAAAAAGGAAAGAAAGGAAAAGAAGCAGAACACTAATGTGCGTAAAATATGCCTTTTGAAACGGTCGTTTTGAAATATGGACGTCCTTTGAAATTTTTGGTCGATATGTGACCCCAGGATTTGTTTTCAGGGCAGGTGTCATTTACAGGCCTGCAATGATTTTGAATATCAACTGACCATTAGCGTTGGGATTAAAGCTGCTGTTGTGTGAAACGGCCACAAGGTGGCAGCAGTTCACCCTTACCAATTCTGGTTACTAGAGCAAGAGAGCCTCAGTGGAAGTGGTGTTCTAGATTGGAGTTTAGAATGGAATGTACCAGGAGAAAGCCGCTCACGTTTGTCTCACTACTTCTTGTTCGTGTTTTTAATTTAATTTTTTATTTTTTCTTACAGCAAGTTTGATTACAATGTTTGGCTTGTTGTAGGTGTGGAAGATGTGGTTCTTTTACACATATACAGATGACTGTTCTTCCTGGGATTCTTTTCCCATGTACGTTATGACAGAATGTTGAGTAGTCCTCTCTTGGTATTCTGTAGGTCTTTGGTGATTATATATGTCACCTGTGTTTGTATATGTCTGTTAACCCCGATATCGTAATGAAACCAATCCTCACACCTTTCCATTGGTGAACCATAAGTTTGTTTCATGAATCTGTGATTGCCCTTCTCCGTGGAAATATCTGTCCTGGTATCCACTTTTAGGTAACACCTATAGGTGATATGATATGATATGTGTCTTTCACTTTCTGACTTACTACAAGTCACGTGATTACTTCTAGACTCATCTACGGTGCTGCAAATGGCATTGTGTCCTTTTTTCCCTTGGCTTCTCTTCTGCCTTAGCGGGGTCCATTTTCAACAATGTGATTCCCTGAGGGTTGTGGATTAGCTGACCTGGGCAGCCTTACCCTGACGGCCCGCCCTCCCCAGGTGTGCCTCTTTGAGGTCAATATAAACAGAGCTCCAGGCAGCAATAGCCCCTGAAGCTGTGCCTGACTCCATATTCTCTGCCCCGTCAGCAGTCTCGGGGCTGTGCTGGTGGGAGTGAGTGAGGGGCCACAGCTTTGTGGGTGGCCCGGTGTGAGTGGGGTTCTGCTGGCCTTTCTGCAGGAGTTGCCATGCTGCCGCCTGTAAAGAAGAGGATGTGTCACCCATACATTCCGCTGGAATTTCTCTCCGGACAGAGGTGAGGAAGGAAAAAAGCAGTGGGGGCCGGGACAGGAGGGGTATCTCAGGCAGGGCAATGGAAAGCTTCTGGAAGAGCGCCCGGGGCCAGGACCAGTGGGCTGGCTGGCCTGCAGGCACCAAGTTGGCCTGCGTGCTGTCGCTGGTGTGGCTCCACGGTCCTTCCTCTAGGCTTTCAAGCCCTTGTACATATTCAGGTGTTTTACCTGGAAAGGGTGGGAACAGTTCAGCAGCAGCTGGCCTGGGGCTCAGCTCACCTTTACTCACAGATGCCTCGGCACGGTCCCCCAGCTTTGCAATGAGGACGCTCCTTGCGTGGGGGGTGCGTGGATGGCTGTTTGGGAGATGGTTCCCCACCTCTGACCAATTTCAGAATTGTTTACCGCTGGAGCAAGTGCCATGATAGGGTTTTCCTCTGTATAACTCGTGGGTTCAATTTTTTTTTCTTTTATGGTTCAAGTTAGATTTTATTCCTCTTTTATGTATTTATAAATATAAGCATGGAAATAATTCATTCCTATAAATACATCTGTGTGACGGGAAGAACTTTTTTCTGTTTTATTTTTAAATTTTATTTTTTAAAATTTTGAAATTTAATTTCATTTATGTTTTTATACAGCAGGTTATTATTAGTTATGTATTTTATGCATATACATGTATACAGGTCAATCCCAATCTCCCAACTCATCCCACCACCACCACCCCGTGGCTTCCCACACTTGGTGTCCATACGTTTGTTCTCTACGTCTGTGTCTCTATTTCTTCCCTGCAAACCAGTTCATCTGTACCATTTTTAGGCTCCACATATATGCATTAATATACAATATTAGTTTTCCTCTTTCTGACTTACTTCATTCTGTATGACAGTCTCTCGATCCTTCGATGTCTCTACAAATGACCCAGTTTCATTCCTTTTTATGGCCGAGTAATATTCCATTTTATATATGTACCACATCTTTATCCACTCATCTGTCTGTGGGCATTTAGGTTGCTTCCATTACCTGGCTATTGTAAATAGTGCTGCAACGAACATTGTGCTGAATGTGCCTTTTTGAAATACGGTTTTCTCTGGGTATATGCCCAGAAGTGGGATTGCTGGATCAGATGGTAATTCTATTTCTATTTTTTTAAAGGAAACTCCATACTGTTCTTCATAGTGACTGTATCAATTTACATTCCCACCAATAGTGGAAGAGGGCTCCTTTTGTCCACATCCTCCCCAGAATTGGTTGTTTGTATATTTTCTGATGATGCCGATTCTAACAGGTGTGAGGTGATACCTCATTGTAGTTTTGATTTGCATTTCTCTAATAATTAGTGCTGTTGAGCAGCTTTTCATGTGCGTCTTGGCCATCTCTCTGTCTCCTTTGAAGAAACGTCTCTTTAGATCTTCTGCCCATTTTTTTGGGTTGTTTGTTTTTTTAATATTAAGCTGTATGAGCTGTTTATATATATTGGAGATTAGACCTGTGTCCATTGATTCATTTGCAACGATTTTCACCCATCCTGAGGGATGCCTTTTTCCATTCCCGTTTTTTATAACAAAAAAGGAAAGAAAGGAAAAGAAGCAGAACACTAATGTGCGTAAAATATGCCTTTTGAAACGGTCGTTTTGAAATATGGACGTCCTTTGAATTTTTTGGTCGATATGTGACCCCAGGATTTGTTTTCAGGGCAGGTGTCATTTACAGGCATGCAATGATTTTGAATATCAACTGACCATTAGCGTTGGGATTAAAGCTGCTGTTGTGTGAAACGGCCACAAGGTGGCAGCAGTTCACCCTTACCAAATCTGGTTACTAGGGCAAGAGAGCCTCAGTGGAAGTGGTGTTCTAGATTGGAGTTTAGAATGGAATGTACCAGGAGAAAGCCGCTCACGTTTGTCTCACTACTTCTTGTTCGTGTTTTTAATTTAATTTTTTATTTTTTATTACAGCAAGTTTGATTACAATGTTTGGCTTGTTGTAGGTGTGGAAGATGTGGTTCTTTTACACATATACAGATGACTGTTCTTCCTGGGATTCTTTTCCCATGTACGTTATGACAGAATGTTGAGTAGTCCTCTCTTGGTATTCTGTAGGTCTTTGGTGATTATATATGTCACCTGTGTTTGTATATGTCTGTTAACCCCGATATCGTAATGAAACCAATCCTCACACCTTTCCATTGGTGAACCATAAGTTTGTTTCATGAATCTGTGATTGCCCTTCTCCGTGGAAATATCTGCCCTGGTATCCATTTTTAGGTAACACCTATAGGTGATATGATATGATATGTGTCTTTCACTTTCTGACTTACTACAAGTCACGTGATTACTTCTAGACTCATCTACGGTGTTGCAAATGGCATTGTGTCCTTTTTTCCCTTGGCTTCTCTTCTGCCTTAGCGGGGTCCATTTTCAACAATGTGATTCCCTGAGGGTTGTGGATTAGCTGACCTGGGCAGCCTTACCCTGCCGGCCCGCCCTCCCCAGGTGTGCCTCGTTGAGGTCAATATAAACAGAGCTCCAGGCAGCAATAGCCCCTGAAGCTGTGCCTGACTCCATATTCTCTGCCACGTCAGCAGTCTCGGGGCTGTGCTGGTGGGAGGGAGTGAGGGGCCACAGCTTTGTGGGTGGCCCGGTGTGAGTGGGGTTCTGCTGGCCTTTCTGCAGGAGTTGCCATGCTGCCGCCTGTAAAGAAGAGGATGTGTCACCCATACATTCCGCTGGAATTTCTCTCCGGACAGAGGTGAGGAAGGAAAAAAGCAGTGGGGGCCGGGACAGGAGGGGTATCTCAGGCAGGGCAATGGAAAGCTTCTGGAAGAGCCCAGGGTCCAGGACCAGTGGGCTGGCTGGCCTGCAGGCACCAAGTTGGCCTGCGTGCTGTCGCTGGTGTGGCTCCACGGTCCTTCCTCTAGGCTTTCAAGCCCTTGTACATATTCAGGTGTTTTACCTGGAAAGGGTGGGAACAGTTCAGCAGCAGCTGGCCTGGGGCTCAGCTCACGTTTACTCACAGATGCCTCGGCACGGTCCCCCAGCTTTGCAATGAGGATGCTCCTTGCGTGGGGGGTGTGTGGATGGCTGTTTGGGAGATGGTTCCCCACCTCTGACAAATTTCAGAATTGTTTACCGCTGGAGCAAGTGCCATGATAGGGTTTTCCTCTGTATAACTCGTGGGTTCAATTTTTTTTTCTTTTATGGTTCAAGTTAGATTTTATTCCTCTTTTATGTATTTATAAATATAAGCATGGAAATAATTCATTCCTATAAATACATCTGTGTGACGGGAAGAATTTTTATTGTTTTATTTTTAAATTTTATTTTTTAAAATTTTGAAATTTAATTTCATTTATGTTTTTATACAGCAGGTTATTATTAGTTATGTATTTTATGCATATACATGTATACAGGTCAATCCCAATCTCCCAACTCATCCCACCACCACCACCCCATGGCTTCCCACACTTGGTGTCCATACGTTTGTTCTCTACGTCTGTGTCTCTATTTCTTCCCTGCAAACCAGTTCATCTGTACCATTTGTAGGCTCCACATATATGCATTAATATACAATATTTGTTTTCCTCTTTCTGACTTACTTCATTCTGTATGACAGTCTCTCGATCCATCGATGTCTCTACAAATGACCCAGTTTCATTCCTTTTTATGGCCGAGTAATATTCCATTTTATATATGTACCACATCTTTATCCACTCATCTGTCTGTGGGCATTTAGGTTGCTTCCATTACCTGGCTATTGTAAATAGTGCTGCAACGAACATTGTGCTGAATGTGCCTTTCTGAAATACGGTTTTCTCTGGGTATATGCCCAGAAGTGGGATTGCTGGATCAGATGGTAATTCTATTTCTAATTTTTTAAAGGAAACTCCATACTGTTCTCCATAGTGACTGTATCAATTTACATCCCACCAATAGTGGAAGAGTGCTCCTTTTGTCCACACCCTCCCCAGAATTGGTTGTTTGTATATTTTCTGATGATGCCGATTCTAACAGGTGTGAGGTGATACCTCATTGTAGTTTTGATTTGCATTTCTCTAATAATTAGTGCTGTTGTGCAGCTTTTCATGTGCGTCTTGGCCATCTCTGTGTCTCCTTTGAAGAAACGTCTCTTTAGATCTTCTGCCCATTTTTTTTGGGTTGTTTGTTTTTTTAATATTAAGCTGCATGAGCTGTTTATATATATTGGAGATTAAACCTGTGTCCATTGATTCATTTGCAACGATTTTCACCCATCCTGAGGGATGCCTTTTTCCATTCCCGTGTTTTTAACAAAAAAGGAAAGAAAGGAAAAGAAGCAGAACACTAATGTGCGTAAAATATGCCTTTTGGAACGGTCGTTTTGAAATATGGACGTCCTTTGAATTTTTTGGTCGATATGTGACCCCAGGATTTGTTTTCAGGGCAGGTGTCATTTACAGGCATGCAATGATTTTGAATATCAACTGACCATTAGCGTTGGGATTAAAGCTGCTGTTGTGTGAAACGGCCACAAGGTGGCAGCAGTTCACCCTTACCAAATCTGGTTACTAGGGCAAGAGAGCCTCAGTGGAAGTGGTGTTCTAGATTGGAGTTTAGATTGGAATGTACCAGGAGAAAGCCGCTCACGTTTGTCTCACTACTTCTTGTTCGTGTTTTTAATTTAATTTTTTATTTTTTCTTACAGCAAGTTTGATTACAATGTTTGGCTTGTTGTAGGTGTGGAAGATGTGGTTCTTTTACACATATACAGATGACTGTTCTTCCTGGGATTCTTTTCCCATGTACGTTATGACAGAATGTTGAGTAGTCCTCTCTTGGTATTCTGTAGGTCTTTGGTGATTATATATGTCACCTGTGTTTGTATATGTCTGTTAACCCCGATATCGTAATGAAACCAATCCTCACACCTTTCCATTGGTGAACCATAAGTTTGTTTCATGAATCTGTGATTGCCCTTCTCCGTGGAAATATCTGCCCTGGTATCCACTTTTAGGTAACACCTATAGGTGATATGATATGATATGTGTCTTTCACTTTCTGACTTACTACAAGTCACGTGATTACTTCTAGACTCATCTACGGTGCTGCAAATGGCATTGTGTCCTTTTTTCCCTTGGCTTCTCTTCTGCCTTAGCGGGGTCCATTTTCAACAATGTGATTCCCTGAGGGTTTTGGATTAGCTGACCTGGGCAGCCTTACCCTGCCGGCCCGCCCTCCCCAGGTGTGCCTCGTTGAGGTCAATATAAACAGAGCTCCAGGCAGCAATAGCCCCTGAAGCTGTGCCTGACTCCATATTCTCTGCCCCGTCAGCAGTCTCGGGGCTGTGCTGGTGGGAGGGAGTGAGGGGCCACAGCTTTGTGGGTGGCCCGGTGTGAGTGGGGTTCTGCTGGCCTTTCTGCAGGAGTTGCCATGCTGCCGCCTGTAAAGAAGAGGATGTGTCACCCATACATTCCGCTGGAATTTCTCTCCGGACAGAGGTGAGGAAGGAAAAAAGCAGTGGGGGCCGGGACAGGAGGGGTATCTCAGGCAGGGCAATGGAAAGCTTCTGGAAGAGCGCCCGGGGCCAGGACCAGTGGGCTGGCTGGCCTGCAGGCACCAAGTTGGCCTGCGTGCTGTCGCTGGTGTGGCTCCACGGTCCTTCCTCTAGGCTTTCAAGCCCTTGTACATATTCAGGTGTTTTACCTGGAAAGGGTGGGAACAGTTCAGCAGCAGCTGGCCTGGGGCTCAGCTCACCTTTACTCACAGATGCCTCGGCACGGTCCCCCAGCTTTGCAATGAGGACGCTCCTTGCGTGGGGGGTGGGTGGATGGCTGTTTGGGAGATGGTTCCCCACCTCTGACCAATTTCAGAATTGTTTACCGCTGGAGCAAGTGCCATGATAGGGTTTTCCTCTGTATAACTCGTGGGTTCAATTTTTTTTTCTTTTATGGTTCAAGTTAGATTTTATTCCTCTTTTATGTATTTATAAATATAAGCATGGAAATAATTCATTCCTATAAATACATCTGTGTGACGGGAAGAACTTTTTTCTGTTTTATTTTTAAATTTTATTTTTTAAAATTTTGAAATTTAATTTCATTTATGTTTTTATACAGCAGGTTATTATTAGTTATGTATTTTATGCATATACATGTATACAGGTCAATCCCAATCTCCCAACTCATCCCACCACCACCACCCCGTGGCTTCCCACACTTGGTGTCCATACGTTTGTTCTCTACGTCTGTGTCTCTATTTCTTCCCTGCAAACCAGTTCATCTGTACCATTTTTAGGCTCCACATATATGCATTAATATACAATATTAGTTTTCCTCTTTCTGACTTACTTCATTCTGTATGACAGTCTCTCGATCCATCGATGTCTCTACAAATGACCCAGTTTCATTCCTTTTTATGGCCGAGTAATATTCCATTTTATATATGTACCACATCTTTATCCACTCATCTGTCTGTGGGTATTTAGGTTGCTTCCATTACGTGGCTATTGTAAATAGTGCTGCAACGAACATTGTGCTGAATGTGCCTTTTTGAAATACGGTTTTCTCTGGGTATATGCCCAGAAGTGGGATTGCTGGATCAGATGGTAATTCTATTTCTAATTTTTTAAAGGAAACTCCATACTGTTCTCCATAGTGACTGTATCAATTTACATTCCCACCAATAGTGGAAGAGTGCTCCTTTTGTCCACACCCTCCCCAGAATTGGTTGTTTGTATATTTTCTGATGATGCCGATTCTAACAGGTGTGAGGTGATACCTCATTGTAGTTTTGATTTGCATTTCTCTAATAATTAGTGCTGTTGTGCAGCTTTTCATGTGCGTCTTGGCCATCTCTGTGTCTCCTTTGAAGAAACGTCTCTTTAGATCTTCTGCCCATTTTTTTTGGGTTGTTTGTTTTTTTAATATTAAGCTGCATGAGCTGTTTATATATATTGGAGATTAAACCTGTGTCCATTGATTCATTTGCAACGATTTTCACCCATCCTGAGGGATGCCTTTTTCCATTCCCGTGTTTTTAACAAAAAAGGAAAGAAAGGAAAAGAAGCAGAACACTAATGTGCGTAAAATATGCCTTTTGGAACGGTCGTTTTGAAATATGGACGTCCTTTCAATTTTTTGGTCGATATGTGACCCCAGGATTTGTTTTCAGGGCAGGTGTCATTTACAGGCATGCAATGATTTTGAATATCAACTGACCATTAGCGTTGGGATTAAAGCTGCTGTTGTGTGAAACGGCCACAAGGTGGCAGCAGTTCACCCTTACCAAATCTGGTTACTAGGGCAAGAGAGCCTCAGTGGAAGTGGTGTTCTAGATTGGAGTTTAGAATGGAATGTACCAGGAGAAAGCCGCTCACGTTTGTCTCACTACTTCTTGTTCGTGTTTTTAATTTAATTTTTTATTTTTTCTTACAGCAAGTTTGATTACAATGTTTGGCTTGTTGTAGGTGTGGAAGATGTGGTTCTTTTACACATATACAGATGACTGTTCTTCCTGGGATTCTTTTCCCATGTACGTTATGACAGAATGTTGAGTAGTCCTCTCTTGGTATTCTGTAGGTCTTTGGTGATTATATATGTCACCTGTGTTTGTATATGTCTGTTAACCCCGATATCGTAATGAAACCAATCCTCACACCTTTCCATTGGTGAACCATAAGTTTGTTTCATGAATCTGTGATTGCCCTTCTCCGTGAAAATATCTGCCCTGGTATCCATTTTTAGGTAACACCTATAGGTGATATGATATGATATGTGTCTTTCACTTTCTGACTTACTACAAGTCACGTGATTACTTCTAGACTCATCTACGGTGCTGCAAATGGCATTGTGTCCTTTTTTCCCTTGGCTTCTCTTCTGCCTTAGCGGGGTCCATTTTCAACAATGTGATTCCCTGAGGGTTGTGGATTAGCTGACCTGGGCAGCCTTACCCTGCCGGCCCGCCCACCCCAGCTGTGCCTCGTTCAGGTCAATATAAACAGAGCTCCAGGCAGCAATAGCCCCTGAAGCTGTGCCTGACTCCATATTCTCTGCCCCGTCAGCAGTCTCGGGGCTGTGCTGGTGGGAGGGAGTGAGGGGCCACAGCTTTGTGGGTGGCCCGGTGTGAGTGGGGTTCTGCTGGCCTTTCTGCAGGAGTTGCCAGGCTGCCGCCTGTAAAGAAGAGGATGTGTCACCCATACCTTCCGCTGGAATTTCTCTCCGGACAGAGGTGAGGAAGGAAAAAAGCAGTGGGGGCCGGGACAGGAGGGGTATCTCAGGCAGGGCAATGGAAAGCTTCTGGAAGAGCGCCAGGGTCCAGGACCAGTGTGCTGGCTGGCCTGCAAGCACCAAGTTGGCCTGCGTGCTGTCGCTGGTGTGGCTCCACGGTCCTTCCTCTAGGCTTTCAAGCCCTTGTACATATTCAGGTGTTTTACCTGGAAAGGGTGGGAACAGTTCAGCAGCATCTGGCCTGGGGCTCAGCTCACATTTACTCACAGATGCCTCGGCACGGTCCCCCAGCTTTGCAATGAGGACGCTCCTTGCGTGGGGGGTGGGTTGCTGGCTGTATGGGAGATGATTCCCCACCTCTGACCAATTTCAGAATTGTTTACCACTGGAACAAGTGCCCTGATAGGGTTTTCCCCTGTATAACTCGTGGGTTCAGAATTTTTTTTTCTTTTATGGTTCAAGTTAGATTTTATTCCTCTTTTATGTATTTATAGATATAAGCATGGAAATCATTCATTCCTATAAATACATCTGTGTGACGGGAAGAACTTTTTTCTGTTTTATTTTTAAATTTTATTTTTTAAAATTTTGAAATTTAATTTTATTTATGTTTTTATACAGCAGGTTATTTTTAGTTATGTATTTTATGCATATACATGTTTACAGGTCAATCCCAATCTCCCAACTCATCCCACCACCACCACCCCATGGCTTCCCACACTTGGTGTCCATACATTTGTTCTCTACGTCTGTGTCTCTATTTCTTCCCTGCAAACCAGTTCATCTGTACCATTTTTAGGCTCCACATATATGCATTAATATACAATATTTGTTTTCCTCTTTCTGACTTACTTCATTCTGTATGACAGTCTCTCAATCCATCGATGTCTCTACAAATGACCCAGTTTCATTCCTTTTTATGGCCGAGTAATATTCCATTTTATATATGTACCACATCTTTATCCACTCATCTGTCTGTGGGCATTTAGGTTGCTTCCATTACCTGGCTATTGTAAATAGTGCTGCAACGAACATTGTGCTGAATGTGCCTTTTTGAAATACGGTTTTCTCTGGGTATATGCCCAGAAGTGGGATTGCTGGATCAGATGGTAATTCTATTTCTAATTTTTTTAAGGAAACTCCATACTGTTCTCCATAGTGACTGTATCAATTTACATTCCCACCAATAGTGGAAGAGGGCTCCTTTTGTCCACACCCTCCCCAGAATTGGTTGTTTGTAGATTTTCTGATGATGCCGATTCTAAAAGGTGTGAGGTGATACCTCATTGTAGTTTTGATTTGCATTTCTCTAATAATTAGTGCTGTTGAGCAGCTTTTCTGTGCGTCTTGGCCATCTCTGTGTCTCCTTTGAAGAAACGTCTCTTTAGATCTTCTGCCCATTTTTTTTGGGTTGTTTGTTTTTTTAATATTAAGCTGCATGAGCTGTTTATATATATTGGAGATTAAACCTGTGTCCATTGATTCATTTGCAACGATTTTCACCCATCCTGAGGGATGCCTTTTTCCATTCCCGTGTTTTTAACAAAAAAGGAAAGAAAGGAAAAGAAGCAGAACACTAATGTGCGTAAAATATGCCTTTTGGAACGGTCGTTTTGAAATATGGACGTCCTTTGAATTTTTTGGTCGATATGTGACCCCAGGATTTGTTTTCAGGGCAGGTGTCATTTACAGGCATGCAATGATTTTGAATATCAACTGACCATTAGCGTTGGGATTAAAGCTGCTGTTGTGTGAAACGGCCACAAGGTGGCAGCAGTTCACCCTTACCAAATCTGGTTACTAGGGCAAGAGAGCCTCAGTGGAAGTGGTGTTCTAGATTGGAGTTTAGATTGGAATGTACCAGGAGAAAGCCGCTCACGTTTGTCTCACTACTTCTTGTTCGTGTTTTTAATTTAATTTTTTATTTTTTCTTACAGCAAGTTTGATTACAATGTTTGGCTTGTTGTAGGTGTGGAAGATGTGGTTCTTTTACACATATACAGATGACTGTTCTTCCTGGGATTCTTTTCCCATGTACGTTATGACAGAATGTTGAGTAGTCCTCTCTTGGTATTCTGTAGGTCTTTGGTGATTATATATGTCACCTGTGTTTGTATATGTCTGTTAACCCCGATATCGTAATGAAACCAATCCTCACACCTTTCCATTGGTGAACCATAAGTTTGTTTCATGAATCTGTGATTGCCCTTCTCCGTGGAAATATCTGCCCTGGTATCCACTTTTAGGTAACACCTATAGGTGATATGATATGATATGTGTCTTTCACTTTCTGACTTACTACAAGTCACGTGATTACTTCTAGACTCATCTACGGTGCTGCAAATGGCATTGTGTCCTTTTTTCCCTTGGCTTCTCTTCTGCCTTAGCGGGGTCCATTTTCAACAATGTGATTCCCTGAGGGTTTTGGATTAGCTGACCTGGGCAGCCTTACCCTGCCGGCCCGCCCTCCCCAGGTGTGCCTCGTTGAGGTCAATATAAACAGAGCTCCAGGCAGCAATAGCCCCTGAAGCTGTGCCTGACTCCATATTCTCTGCCCCGTCAGCAGTCTCGGGGCTGTGCTGGTGGGAGGGAGTGAGGGGCCACAGCTTTGTGGGTGGCCCGGTGTGAGTGGGGTTCTGCTGGCCTTTCTGCAGGAGTTGCCATGCTGCCGCCTGTAAAGAAGAGGATGTGTCACCCATACATTCCGCTGGAATTTCTCTCCGGACAGAGGTGAGGAAGGAAAAAAGCAGTGGGGGCCGGGACAGGAGGGGTATCTCAGGCAGGGCAATGGAAAGCTTCTGGAAGAGCGCCCGGGGCCAGGACCAGTGGGCTGGCTGGCCTGCAGGCACCAAGTTGGCCTGCGTGCTGTCGCTGGTGTGGCTCCACGGTCCTTCCTCTAGGCTTTCAAGCCCTTGTACATATTCAGGTGTTTTACCTGGAAAGGGTGGGAACAGTTCAGCAGCAGCTGGCCTGGGGCTCAGCTCACCTTTACTCACAGATGCCTCGGCACGGTCCCCCAGCTTTGCAATGAGGACGCTCCTTGCGTGGGGGGTGGGTGGATGGCTGTTTGGGAGATGGTTCCCCACCTCTGACCAATTTCAGAATTGTTTACCGCTGGAGCAAGTGCCATGATAGGGTTTTCCTCTGTATAACTCGTGGGTTCAATTTTTTTTTCTTTTATGGTTCAAGTTAGATTTTATTCCTCTTTTATGTATTTATAAATATAAGCATGGAAATAATTCATTCCTATAAATACATCTGTGTGACGGGAAGAACTTTTTTCTGTTTTATTTTTAAATTTTATTTTTTAAAATTTTGAAATTTAATTTCATTTATGTTTTTATACAGCAGGTTATTATTAGTTATGTATTTTATGCATATACATGTATACAGGTCAATCCCAATCTCCCAACTCATCCCACCACCACCACCCCGTGGCTTCCCACACTTGGTGTCCATACGTTTGTTCTCTACGTCTGTGTCTCTATTTCTTCCCTGCAAACCAGTTCATCTGTACCATTTTTAGGCTCCACATATATGCATTAATATACAATATTAGTTTTCCTCTTTCTGACTTACTTCATTCTGTATGACAGTCTCTCGATCCATCGATGTCTCTACAAATGACCCAGTTTCATTCCTTTTTATGGCCGAGTAATATTCCATTTTATATATGTACCACATCTTTATCCACTCATCTGTCTGTGGGTATTTAGGTTGCTTCCATTACGTGGCTATTGTAAATAGTGCTGCAACGAACATTGTGCTGAATGTGCCTTTTTGAAATACGGTTTTCTCTGGGTATATGCCCAGAAGTGGGATTGCTGGATCAGATGGTAATTCTATTTCTAATTTTTTAAAGGAAACTCCATACTGTTCTCCATAGTGACTGTATCAATTTACATTCCCACCAATAGTGGAAGAGTGCTCCTTTTGTCCACACCCTCCCCAGAATTGGTTGTTTGTATATTTTCTGATGATGCCGATTCTAACAGGTGTGAGGTGATACCTCATTGTAGTTTTGATTTGCATTTCTCTAATAATTAGTGCTGTTGTGCAGCTTTTCATGTGCGTCTTGGCCATCTCTGTGTCTCCTTTGAAGAAACGTCTCTTTAGATCTTCTGCCCATTTTTTTTGGGTTGTTTGTTTTTTTAATATTAAGCTGCATGAGCTGTTTATATATATTGGAGATTAAACCTGTGTCCATTGATTCATTTGCAACGATTTTCACCCATCCTGAGGGATGCCTTTTTCCATTCCCGTGTTTTTAACAAAAAAGGAAAGAAAGGAAAAGAAGCAGAACACTAATGTGCGTAAAATATGCCTTTTGGAACGGTCGTTTTGAAATATGGACGTCCTTTCAATTTTTTGGTCGATATGTGACCCCAGGATTTGTTTTCAGGGCAGGTGTCATTTACAGGCATGCAATGATTTTGAATATCAACTGACCATTAGCGTTGGGATTAAAGCTGCTGTTGTGTGAAACGGCCACAAGGTGGCAGCAGTTCACCCTTACCAAATCTGGTTACTAGGGCAAGAGAGCCTCAGTGGAAGTGGTGTTCTAGATTGGAGTTTAGAATGGAATGTACCAGGAGAAAGCCGCTCACGTTTGTCTCACTACTTCTTGTTCGTGTTTTTAATTTAATTTTTTATTTTTTCTTACAGCAAGTTTGATTACAATGTTTGGCTTGTTGTAGGTGTGGAAGATGTGGTTCTTTTACACATATACAGATGACTGTTCTTCCTGGGATTCTTTTCCCATGTACGTTATGACAGAATGTTGAGTAGTCCTCTCTTGGTATTCTGTAGGTCTTTGGTGATTATATATGTCACCTGTGTTTGTATATGTCTGTTAACCCCGATATCGTAATGAAACCAATCCTCACACCTTTCCATTGGTGAACCATAAGTTTGTTTCATGAATCTGTGATTGCCCTTCTCCGTGAAAATATCTGCCCTGGTATCCATTTTTAGGTAACACCTATAGGTGATATGATATGATATGTGTCTTTCACTTTCTGACTTACTACAAGTCACGTGATTACTTCTAGACTCATCTACGGTGCTGCAAATGGCATTGTGTCCTTTTTTCCCTTGGCTTCTCTTCTGCCTTAGCGGGGTCCATTTTCAACAATGTGATTCCCTGAGGGTTGTGGATTAGCTGACCTGGGCAGCCTTACCCTGCCGGCCCGCCCACCCCAGCTGTGCCTCGTTCAGGTCAATATAAACAGAGCTCCAGGCAGCAATAGCCCCTGAAGCTGTGCCTGACTCCATATTCTCTGCCCCGTCAGCAGTCTCGGGGCTGTGCTGGTGGGAGGGAGTGAGGGGCCACAGCTTTGTGGGTGGCCCGGTGTGAGTGGGGTTCTGCTGGCCTTTCTGCAGGAGTTGCCAGGCTGCCGCCTGTAAAGAAGAGGATGTGTCACCCATACCTTCCGCTGGAATTTCTCTCCGGACAGAGGTGAGGAAGGAAAAAAGCAGTGGGGGCCGGGACAGGAGGGGTATCTCAGGCAGGGCAATGGAAAGCTTCTGGAAGAGCGCCAGGGTCCAGGACCAGTGTGCTGGCTGGCCTGCAAGCACCAAGTTGGCCTGCGTGCTGTCGCTGGTGTGGCTCCACGGTCCTTCCTCTAGGCTTTCAAGCCCTTGTACATATTCAGGTGTTTTACCTGGAAAGGGTGGGAACAGTTCAGCAGCATCTGGCCTGGGGCTCAGCTCACATTTACTCACAGATGCCTCGGCACGGTCCCCCAGCTTTGCAATGAGGACGCTCCTTGCGTGGGGGGTGGGTTGCTGGCTGTATGGGAGATGATTCCCCACCTCTGACCAATTTCAGAATTGTTTACCACTGGAACAAGTGCCCTGATAGGGTTTTCCCCTGTATAACTCGTGGGTTCAGAATTTTTTTTTCTTTTATGGTTCAAGTTAGATTTTATTCCTCTTTTATGTATTTATAGATATAAGCATGGAAATCATTCATTCCTATAAATACATCTGTGTGACGGGAAGAACTTTTTTCTGTTTTATTTTTAAATTTTATTTTTTAAAATTTTGAAATTTAATTTTATTTATGTTTTTATACAGCAGGTTATTTTTAGTTATGTATTTTATGCATATACATGTTTACAGGTCAATCCCAATCTCCCAACTCATCCCACCACCACCACCCCATGGCTTCCCACACTTGGTGTCCATACATTTGTTCTCTACGTCTGTGTCTCTATTTCTTCCCTGCAAACCAGTTCATCTGTACCATTTTTAGGCTCCACATATATGCATTAATATACAATATTTGTTTTCCTCTTTCTGACTTACTTCATTCTGTATGACAGTCTCTCAATCCATCGATGTCTCTACAAATGACCCAGTTTCATTCCTTTTTATGGCCGAGTAATATTCCATTTTATATATGTACCACATCTTTATCCACTCATCTGTCTGTGGGCATTTAGGTTGCTTCCATTACCTGGCTATTGTAAATAGTGCTGCAACGAACATTGTGCTGAATGTGCCTTTTTGAAATACGGTTTTCTCTGGGTATATGCCCAGAAGTGGGATTGCTGGATCAGATGGTAATTCTATTTCTAATTTTTTTAAGGAAACTCCATACTGTTCTCCATAGTGACTGTATCAATTTACATTCCCACCAATAGTGGAAGAGGGCTCCTTTTGTCCACACCCTCCCCAGAATTGGTTGTTTGTAGATTTTCTGATGATGCCGATTCTAAAAGGTGTGAGGTGATACCTCATTGTAGTTTTGATTTGCATTTCTCTAATAATTAGTGCTGTTGAGCAGCTTTTCTGTGCGTCTTGGCCATCTCTGTGTCTCCTTTGAAGAAACGTCTCTTTAGATCTTCTGCCCATTTTTTTTGGGTTGTTTGTTTTTTTAATATTAAGCTGCATGAGCTGTTTATATATATTGGAGATTAAACCTCTGTCCATTGATTCGTCTGCAATGATTTTCGCCCATTCTGAGGGATGCCTTTTTCCATTCCCGTGTTTTTTAACAAAAAAGGAAAGAAAGGAAAAGAAGCAGAACACTAATGTGCGTAAAATATGCCTTTTGAAACGGTCGTTTTGAAATATGGACGTCCTTTGAATTTTTTGGTCGATATGTGACCCCAGGATTTGTTTTCAGGGCAGGTGTCATTTACAGGCATGCAATGATTTTGAATATCAACTGACCATTAGCGTTGGGATTAAAGCTGCTGTTGTGTGAAACGGCCACAAGGTGGCAGCAGTTCACCCTTACCAAATCTGGTTACTAGGGCAAGAGAGCCTCAGTGGAAGTGGTGTTCAAGATTGGAGTTTAGAATGGAATGTACCAGGAGAAAGCCGCTCACGTTTGTCTCACTACTTCTTGTTCGTGTTTTTAATTTAATTTTTTATTTTTTATTACAGCAAGTTTGATTACAATGTTTGGCTTGTTGTAGGTGTGGAAGATGTGGTTCTTTTACACATATACAGATGACTGTTCTTCCTGGGATCCTTTTCCCATGTACGTTATGACAGAATGTTGAGTAGTCCTCTCTTGGTATTCTGTAGGTCTTTGGTGATTATGTATGTCACCTGTGTTTGTATATGTCTGTTAACCCCGATATCGTAATGAAACCAATCCTCACACCTTTCCATTGGTGAACCATAAGTTTGTTTCATGAATCTGTGATTGCCCTTCTCCGTGGAAATATCTGCCCTGGTATCCATTTTTAGGTAACACCTATAAGTGATATGATAGGATATGTGTCTTTCACTTTCTGACTTACTACAAGTCACGTGATTACTTCTAGACTCATCTACGGTGCTGCAAATGGCATTGTGTCCTTTTTTCCCTTGGCTTCTCTTCTGCCTTAGCGGGGTCCATTTTCAACAATGTGATTCCCTGAGGGTTGTGGATTAGCTGACCTGGGCAGCCTTACCCTGCCGGCCCGCCCTCCCCAGGTGTGCCTCGTTGAGGTCAATATAAACAGAGCTCCAGGCAGCAATAGCCCCTGAAGCTGTGCCTGACTCCATATTCTCTGCCCCGTCAGCAGTCTCGGGGCTGTGCTGGTGGGAGGGAGTGAGGGGCCACAGCTTTGTGGGTGGCCCGGTGTGAGTGGGGTTCTGCTGGCCTTTCTGCAGGAGTTGCCAGGCTGCCGCCTGTAAAGAAGAGGATGTGTCACCCATAACTTCCGCTGGAATTTCTCTCCGGACAGAGGTGAGGAAGGAAAAAAGCAGTGGGGGCCGGGACAGGAGGGTTATCTCAGGCAGGGCAATGGAAAGCTTCTGGAAGAGCGCCAGGGTCCAGGACCAGTGGGCTGGCTGGCCTGCAGGCACCAAGTTGGCCTGCGTGCTGTCGCTGGTGTGGCTCCACGGTCCTTCCTCTAGGCTTTCAAGCCCTTGTACATATTCAGGTGTTTTACCTGGAAAGGGTGGGAACAGTTCAGCAGCAGCTGGCCTGGGGCTCAGCTCACGTTTACTCACAGATGCCTCGGCACGGTCCCCCAGCTTTGCAATGAGGATGCTCCTTGCGTGGGGGGTGGGTGGCTGGCTGTATGGGAGATGGTTCCCCACCTCTGACCAATTTCAGAATTGTTTACCGCTGGAGCAAGTGTCGTGATAGGGTTTTCCTCTGTATAACTCGTGGGTTCAATTTTTTTTTCTTTTATGGTTCAAGTTAGATTTTATTCCTCTTTTATGTATTTATAAATATAAGCATGGAAATAATTCATTCCTATAAATGCATCTGTGTGACGGGAAGAACTTTTTTCTGTTTTATTTTTAAATTTTATTTTTTAAAATTTTGAAATTTAATTTCATTTATGTTTTTATACAGCAGGTTATTATTAGTTATGTATTTTATGCATATACATGTATACAGGTCAATCCCAATCTCCCAACTCATCCCACCACCACCACCCCATGGCTTCCCACCCTTGGTGTCCATACGTTTGTTCTCTACGTCTGTGTCTCTATTTCTTCCCTGCAAACCAGTTCATCTGTACCATTTTTAGGCTCCACATATATGCATTAATATACAATATTTGTTTTCCTCTTTCTGACTTACTTCATTCTGTATGACAGTCTCTCAATCCATCGATGTCTCTACAAATGACCCAGTTTCATTCCTTTTTATGGCCGAGTAATATTCCATTTTATATATGTACCACATCATTATCCACTCATCTGTCTGTGGGCATTTAGGTTGCTTCCATTACCTGGCTATTGTAAATAGTGCTGCAACGAACATTGTGCTGAATGTGCCTTTTTGAAATACGGTTTCCTCTGGGTATATGCACAGAAGTGGGATTGCTGGATCAGATGGTAATTCTATTTCTAATTTTTTTAAGGAAACTCCATACTGTTCTCCATAGTGACTGTATCAATTTACATTCCCACCAATAGTGGAAGAGGGCTCCTTTTGTCCACACCCTCCCCAGAATTGGTTGTTTGTATATTTTCTGATGATGCCGATTCTAACAGCTGTGAGGTGATACCTCATTGTAGTTTTGATTTGCATTTCTCTAATAATTAGTGCTGTTGAGCAGCTTTTCATGTGCGTCTTGGCCATCTCTGTGTCTCCTTTGAAGAAACGTCTCTTTAGATCTTCTGCCCATTTTTTTGGGTTGTTTGTTTTTTTAATATTAAGCTGCATGAGCTGTTTATATATATTGGAGATTAAACCTGTGTCCATTGATTCATTTGCAACGATTTTCACCCATCCTGTGGGATGCCTTTTTCCATTCCCGTTTTTTTTAACAAAAAAGGAAAGAATGGAAAAGAAGCAGAACACTAATGTGCGTAAAATATGCCTTTTGAAACGGTCGTTTTGAAATATGGACGTCCTTTGAATTTTTTGGTCGATATGTGACCCCAGGATTTGTTTTCAGGGCAGGTGTCATTTACAGGCATGCAATGATTTTGAATATCAACTGACCATTAGCGTTGGGATTAAAGCTGCTGTTGTGTGATACGGCCACAAGGTGGCAGCAGTTCACCCTTACCAAATCTGGTTACTAGGGCAAGAGAGCCTCAGTGGAAGTGGTGTTCTAGATTGGAATTTAGAATGGAATGTACCAGGAGAAAGCCGCTCACGTTTGCCTCACTACTTCATGTTCGTGTTTTTAATTTAATTTTTTATTTTTTATTACAGCAAGTTTGATTACAATGTTTGGCTTGTTGTAGGTGTGGAAGATGTGGTTCTTTTACACATATACAGATGACTGTTATTCCTGGGATCCTTTTCCCATGTACGTTATGACAGAATGTTGAGTAGTCCTCTCTTGGTATTCTGTAGGTCTTTGGTGATTATGTATGTCACCTGTGTTTGTATATGTCTGTTAACCCCGATATCGTAATGAAACCAATCCTCACACCTTTCCATTGGTGAACCATAAGTTTGTTTAATGAATCTGTGATTGCCCTTCTCTGTGGAAATATCTGCCCTGGTATCCACTTTTAGGTAACACCTATAGGTGATATGATATGATATGTGACTTTCACTTTCTGACTTACTACAAGTCACGTGATTACTTCTAGACTCATCTACGGTGCTGCAAATGGCATTGTGTCCTTTTTTCCCTTGGCTTCTCTTCTGCCTTAGCGGGGTCCATTTTCAACAATGTGATTCCCTGAGGGTTGTGGATTAGCTGACCTGGGCAGCCTTACCCTGCCGGCCCGCCCTCCCCAGGTGTGCCTCGTTGAGGTCAATATAAACAGAGCTCCAGGCAGCAATAGCCCCTGAAGCTGTGCCTGACTCCATATTCTCTGCCCCGTCAGCAGTCTCGGGGCTGTGCTGGTGGGAGGGAGTGAGGGGCCACAGCTTTGTGGGTGGCCCGGTGTGAGTGGGGTTCTGCTGGCCTTTCTGCAGGAGTTGCCATGCTGCCGCCTGTAAAGAAGAGGATGTGTCACCCATACATTCTGCTGGAATTTCTCTCCGGACAGAGGTGAGGAAGGAAAAAAGCAGTGGGGGCCGGGACAGGAGGGGTATCTCAGGCAGGGCAATGGAAAGCTTCTGGAAGAGCGCCCGGGGCCAGGACCAACCTGGCTGGCCTGCAGGCACCAAGTTGTCCTGCGTGCTGTCACTGGTGTGGCTCCACGGTCCTTCCTCTAGTCTTTCAAGCCCTTGTACATATTCAGGTGTTTTACCTGGAAAGGGTGGGAACAGTTCAGCAGCAGCTGGCCTGGGGCTCAGCTCACGTTTACTCACAGATGCCTCGGCACGGTCCCTCAGCTTTGCAATGAGGACGCTCCTTGCGTGGGGGGTGGGTTGCTGGCTGTATGGGAGATGCTTCCCCACCTCTGACCAATTTCAGAATTGTTTACCACTGGAGCAAGTGCCCTGATAGGGTTTTCCCCTGTATAACTCGTGGGTTCAGGATTTTTTTTTTCTTTTATGGTTCAAGTTAGATTTTATTCCTCTTTTATGTATTTATAGATATAAGCATGGAAATCATTCATTCCTATAAATACATCTGTGTGACGGGAAGAACTTTTTTCTGTTTTATTTTTAAATTTTATTTTTTAAAATTTTGAAATTTAATTTTATTTATGTTTTTATACAGCAGGTTATTATTAGTTATGTATTTTATGCATATACATGTATACAGGTCAATCCCAATCTCCCAACTCATCCCACCACCACCACCCCATGGCTTCCCACACTTGGTGTCCATACGTTTGTTCTCTACGTCTGTGTCTCTATTTCTTCCCTGCAAACCAGTTCATCTGTACCATTTTTAGGCTCCACATATATGCATTAATATACAATATTTGTTTTCCTCTTTCTGACTTACTTCATTCTGTATGACAGTCTCTCGATCCATCGATGTCTCTACAAATGACCCAGTTTCATTCCTTTTTATGGCCGAGTAATATTCCATTTTATATATGTACCACATCTTTATCCACTCATCAGTCTGTGGGCATTTAGGTTGCTTCCATTACCTGGCTATAGTAAATAGTGCTGCAACGAACATTGTGCTGAATGTGCCTTTTTGAAATACGGTTTTCTCTGGGTATATGCCCAGAAGTGGGATTGCTGGATCAGATGGTAATTCTATTTCTAATTTTTTAAAGGAAACTCCATACTGTTCTCCATAGTGACTGTATCAATTTACATTCCCACCAATAGTGGAAGAGTGCTCCTTTTGTCCACACCCTCCCCAGAATTGGTTGTTTGTATATTTTCTGATGATGCCGATTCTAACAGGTGTGAGGTGATACCTCATTGTAGTTTTGATTTGCATTTCTCTAATAATTAGTGCTGTTGAGCAGCTTTTCATGTGCGTCTTGGCCATCTCTGTGTCTCCTTTGAAGAAACGTCTCTTTAGATCTTCTGCCCATTTTTTTGGGTTGTTTGTTTTTTTAATATTAAGCTGCATGAGCTGTTTATATATATTGGAGATTAAACCTGTGTCCATTGATTCATTTGCAACGATTTTCACCCATCCTGAGGGATGCCTTTTTCCATTCCCGTTTTTTTTAACAAAAAAGGAAAGAAAGGAAAAGAAGCAGAACACTAATGTGCGTAAAATATGCCTTTTGAAACGGTCGTTTGGAAATATGGACGTCCTTTGAATTTTTTGGTCGATATGTGACCCCAGGATTTGTTTTCAGGGCAGGTGTCATTTACAGGCATGCAATGATTTTGAATATCAACTGACCATTAGCGTTGGGATTAAAGCTGCTGTTGTGTGAAACGGCCACAAGGTGGCAGCAGTTCACCCTTACCAAATCTGGTTACTAGGGCAAGAGAGCCTCAGTGGAAGTGGTGTTCTAGATTGGAGTTTAGAATGGAATGTGCCAGGAGAAAGCCGCTCACGTTTGTCTCACTACTTCTTGTTCGTGTTTTTAATTTAATTTTTTATTTTTTATTACACAAGTTTGATTACAATGTTTGGCTTGTTGTAGGTGTGGAAGATGTGGTTCTTTTACACATATACAGATGACTGTTCTTCCTGGGATTCTTTTCCCATGTACGTTATGACAGAATGTTGAGTAGTCCTCTCTTGGTATTCTGTAGGTCTTTGGTGATTATATATGTCACCTGTGTTTGTATATGTCTGTTAACCCCGATATCGTAATGAAACCAATCCTCACACCTTTCCATTGGTGAACCATAAGTTTGTTTCATTAATCTGTGATTGCCCTTCTCCGTGGAAATATCTGCCCTGGTATCCATTTTTAGGTAACACCTATAAGTGATATGATAGGATATGTGTCTTTCACTTTCTGACTTACTACAAGTCACGTGATTACTTCTAGACTCATCTACGGTGCTGCAAATGGCATTGTGTCCTTTTTTCCCTTGGCTTCTCTTCTGCCTTAGCGGGGTCCATTTTCAACAATGTGATTCCCTGAGGGTTGTGGATTAGCTGACCTGGGCAGCCTTACCCTGCCGGCCCGCCCTCCCCAGGTGTGCCTCGTTGAGGTCAATATAAACAGAGCTCCAGGCAGCAATAGCCCTTGAAGCTGTGCCTGACTCCATATTCTCTGCCCCGTCAGCAGTCTCGGGGCTGTGCTGGTGGGAGGGAGTGAGGGGCCACAGCTTTGTGGGTGGCCCGGTGTGAGTGGGATTCTGCTGGCCTTTCTGCAGGAGTTGCCAGGCTGCTGCCTGTAAAGAAGAGGATGTGTCACCCATACATTCCGCTGGAATTTCTCTCCGGACAGAGGTGAGGAAGGAAAAAAGCAGTGGGGGCCGGGACAGGAGGGGTATCTCAGGCAGGGCAATGGAAAGCTTCTGGAAGAGCCCAGGGTCCAGGACCAGTGGGCTGGCTGGCCTGCAGGCACCAAGTTGGCCTGCGTGCTGTCGCTGGTGTGGCTCCACGGTCCTTCCTCTAGGCTTTCAAGCCCTTGTACATATTCAGGTGTTTTACCTGGAAAGGGTGGGAACAGTTCAGCAGCAGCTGGCCCGGGGCTCAGCTCACATTTACTCACAGATGCATCGGCACGGTCCCCCAGCTTTGCAATGAGGACGCTCCTTGCGTGGGGGGTGGGTTGCTGGCTGTATGGGAGATGATTCCCCACCTCTGACCAATTTCAGAATTGTTTACCACTGGAGCAAGTGCCCTGATAGGGTTTTCCCCTGTATAACTCGTGGATTCAGGATTTTATTTTCTTTTATGGTTCAAGTTAGATTTTATTCCTCTTTTATGTATTTATAGATATAAGCATGGAAATCATTCATTCCTATAAATACATCTGTGTGACGGGAAGAAATTTTTTCTGTTTTATTTTTAAATTTTATTTTTTAAAATTTTGAAATTTAATTTTATTTATGTTTTTATACAGCAGGTTATTATTAGTTATGTATTTTATGCATATACATGTATACAGGTCAATCCCAATCTCCCAACTCATCCCACCACCACCACCCCATGGCTTCCCACACTTGGTGTCCATACGTTTGTTCTCTACGTCTGTGTCTCTATTTCTTCCCTGCAAACCAGTTCATCTGTACCATTTTTAGGCTCCACATATATGCATTAATATACAATATTTGTTTTCCTCTTTCTGACTTACTTCATTCTGTATGACAGTCTCTCGATCCATCGATGTCTCTACAAATGACCCAGTTTCATTCCTTTTTATGGCCGAGTAATATTCCATTTTATATATGTACCACATCTTTATCCACTCATCTGTCTGTGGGCATTTAGGTTGCTTCCATTACCTGGCTATTGTAAATAGTGCTGCAACGAACATTGTGCTGAATGTGCCTTTTTGAAATACGGTTTTCTCTGGGTATATGCCCAGAAGTGGGATTGCTGGATCAGATGGTAATTCTATTTCTAATTTTTTTAAGGAAACTCCATACTCTTCTCCATAGTGACTGTATCAATTTACATTCCCACCAATAGTGGAAGAGGGCTCCTTTTGTCCACACCCTTCCCAGAATTGGTTGTTTGTAGATTTTCTGATGATGCCGATTCTAAAAGGTGTGAGGTGATACCTCATTGTAGTTTTGATTTGCATTTCTCTAATAATTAGTGCTGTTGAGCAGCTTTTCTGTGCGTCTTGGCCATCTCTGTGTCTCCTTTGAAGAAACGTCTCTTTAGATCTTCTGCCCATTTTTTTGGGTTGTTTGTTTTTTTAATATTAAGCTGCATGAGCTGTTTATATATATTGGAGATTAAACCTCTGTCCATTGATTCGTCTGCAATGATTTTCGCCCATTCTGAGGGATGCCTTTTTCCATTCCCGTGTTTTTTAACAAAAAAGGAAAGAAAGGAAAAGAAGCAGAACACTAATGTGCGTAAAATATGCCTTTTGAAACGGTCGTTTTGAAATATGGACGTCCTTTGAATTTTTTGGTCGATATGTGACCCCAGGATTTGTTTTCAGGGCAGGTGTCATTTACAGGCATGCAATGATTTTGAATATCAACTGACCATTAGCGTTGGGATTAAAGCTGCTGTTGTGTGAAACGGCCACAAGGTGGCAGCAGTTCACCCTTACCCAATCTGGTTACTAGGGCAAGAGAGCCTCAGTGGAAGTGGTGTTCTAGATTGGAGTTTAGAATGGAATGTACCAGGAGAAAGCCGCTCACGTTTGTCTCACTACTTCTTGTTCGTGTTTTTAATTTAATTTTTTATTTTTTATTACAGCAAGTTTGATTACAATGTTTGGCTTGTTGTAGGTGTGGAAGATGTGGTTCTTTTACACATATACAGATGACTGTTCTTCCTGGGATCCTTTTCCCATGTACGTTATGACAGAATGTTGAGTAGTCCTCTCTTGGTATTCTGTAGGTCTTTGGTGATTATGTATGTCACCTGTGTTTGTATATGTCTGTTAACCCCGATATCGTAATGAAACCAATCCTCACACCTTTCCATTGGTGAACCATAAGTTTGTTTCATGAATCTGTGATTGCCCTTCTCCGTGGTAATATCTGCCCTGGTATCCATTTTTAGGTAACACCTATAAGAGATATGATAGGATATGTGTCTTTCACTTTCTGACTTACTACAAGTCACGTGATTACTTCTAGACTCATCTACGGTGCTGCAAATGGCATTGTGTCCTTTTTTCCCTTGGCTTCTCTTCTGCCTTAGCGGGGTCCATTTTCAACAATGTGATTCCCTGAGGGTTGTGGATTAGCTGACCTGGGCAGCCTTACCCTGCCGGCCCGCCCTCCCCAGGTGTGCCTCGTTGAGGTCAATATAAACAGAGGTCCAGGCAGCAATAGCCCCTGAAGCTGTGCCTGACTCCATATTCTCTGCCCCGTCAGCAGTCTCGGGGCTGTGCTGGTGGGAGGGAGTGAGGGGCCACAGCTTTGTGGGTGGCCCGGTGTGAGTGGGGTTCTGCTGGCCTTTCTGCAGGAGTTGCCAGGCTGCCGCCTGTAAAGAAGAGGATGTGTCACACATACCTTCCGCTGGAATTTCTCTCCGGACAGAGGTGAGGAAGGAAAAAAGCAGTGGGGGCCGGGACAGGAGGGGTATCTCAGGCAGGGCAATGGAAAGCTTCTGGAAGAGCGCCAGGGTCCAGGACCAGTGGGCTGGCTGGCCTGCAGGAACCAAGTTGGCCTGCGTGCTGTCGCTGGTGTGGCTCCACGGTCCTTCCTCTAGGCTTTCAAGCCCTTGTACATATTCAGGAGTTTTACCTGGAAAGGGTGGGAACAGTTCAGCAGCAGCTGGCCTGGGGCTCAGCTCACGTTTACTCACAGATGCCTCGGCACGGTCCCCCAGCTTTGCAATGAGGACGCTCCTTGCGTGGGGGGTGGGTGGCTGGCTGTATGGGAGATGGTTCCCCACCTCTGACCAATTTCAGAATTGTTTACCGCTGGAGCAAGTGTCGTGATAGGGTTTTCCTCTGTATAACTCGTGGGTTCAATTTTTTTTTTCTTTTATGGTTCAAGTTAGATTTTATTCCTCTTTTATGTATTTATAAATATAAGCATGGAAATAATTCATTCCTATAAATACATCTGTGTGACGGGAAGAACTTTTTTCTGTTTTATTTTTAAATTTTAGTTTTTAAAATTTTGAAATTTAATTTCATTTATGTTTTTATACAGCAGGTTATTATTAGTTATGTATTTTATGCATATACATGTATACAGGTCAATCCCAATCTCCCAACTCATCCCACCACCACCACCCCATGGCTTCCCACACTTGGTGTCCATACGTTTGTTCTCTACGTCTGTGTCTCTATTTCTTCCCTGCAAACCAGTTCATCTGTACCATTTTTAGGCTCCACATATATGCATTAATATACAATATTTGTTTTCCTCTTTCTGACTTACTTCATTCTGTATGACAGTCTCTCGATCCATCGATGTCTCTACAAATGACCCAGTTTCATTCCTTTTTATGGCCGAGTAATATTCCATTTTATATATGTACCACATCTTTATCCACTCCTCTGTCTGTGGGCATTTAGGTTGCTTCCATTACCTGGCTATTGTAAATAGTGCTGCAACGAACATTGTGCTGAATGTGCCTTTTTGAAATACGGTTTTCTCTGGGTATATGCCCAGAAGTGGGATTGCTGGATCAGATGGTAATTCTATTTCTAATTTTTTAAGGAAACTCCATACTGTTCTCCATAGTGACTGTATCAATTTACATTCCCACCAATAGTGGAAGAGGGCTCCTTTTGTCCACACCCTCCCCAGAATTGGTTGTTTGTATATTTTCTGATGATGCCGATTCTAACAGCTGTGAGGTGATACCTCATTGTAGTTTTGATTTGCATTTCTCTAATAATTAGTGCTGTTGAGCAGCTTTTCATGTGCATCTTGGCCATCTCTGTGTCTCCTTTGAAGAAACGTCTCTTTAGATCTTCTGCCCATTTTTTGGGGTTGTTTGTTTTTTTAATATTAAGCTGCATGAGCTGTTTATATATATTGGAGATTAAACCTGTGTCCATTGATTCATTTGCAACGATTTTCACCCATCCTGAGGGATGCCTTTTTCCATTCCCGTTTTTTTTAACAAAAAAGGAAAGAATGGAAAAGAAGCAGAACACTAATGTGCGTAAAATATGCCTTTTGAAACGGTCGTTTTGAAATATGGACGTCCTTTGAATATTTTGGTCGATATGTGACCCCAGGATTTGTTTTCAGGGCAGGTGTCATTTACAGGCCTGCAATGATTTTGAATATCAACTGACGATTAGCGTTGGGATTAAAGCTGCTGTTGTGTGATACGGCCACAAGGTGGCAGCAGTTCACCCTTACCAAATCTGGTTACTAGGGCAAGAGAGCCTCAGTGGAAGTGGTGTTCTAGATTGGAATTTAGAATGGAATGTACCAGGAGAAAGCCGCTCACGTTTGTCTCACTACTTCTTGTTCGTGTTTTTAATTTAATTTTTTATTTTTTATTACAGCAAGTTTGATTACAATGTTTGGCTTGTTGTAGGTGTGGAAGATGTGGTTCTTTTACACATATACAGATGACTGTTATTCCTGGGATCCTTTTCCCATGTACGTTATGACAGAATGTTGAGTAGTCCTCTCTTGGTATTCTGTAGGTCTTTGGTGATTACGTATGTCACCTGTGTTTGTATATGTCTGTTAACCCCGATATCGTAATGAAACCAATCCTCACACCTTTCCATTGGTGAACCATAAGTTTGTTTAATGAATCTGTGATTGCCCTTCTCCGTGGAAATATCTGCCCTGGTATCCACTTTTAGGTAACACCTATAGGTGATATGATATGATATGTGTCTTTCACTTTCTGACTTACTACAAGTCACGTGATTACTTCTAGACTCATCTACGGTGCTGCAAATGGCATTGTGTCCTTTTTTCCCTTGGCTTCTCTTCTGCCTTAGCGGGGTCCATTTTCAACAATGTGATTCCCTGAGGGTTGTGGATTAGCTGACCTGGGCAGCCTTACTCTGCCGGCCCGCCCTCCCCAGGTGTGCCTCGTTGAGGTCAATATAAACAGAGCTCCAGGCAGCAATAGCCCCTGAAGCTGTGCCTGACTCCATATTCTCTGCCCCGTCAGCAGTCTCGGGGCTGTGCTGGTGGGAGGGAGTGAGGGGCCACAGCTTTGTGGGTGGCCCGGTGTGAGTGGGGTTCTGCTGGCCTTTCTGCAGGAGTTGCCATGCTGCCGCCTGTAAAGAAGAGGATGTGTCACCCATACATTCTGCTGGAATTTCTCTCCGGACAGAGGTGAGGAAGGAAAAAAGCAGTGGGGGCCGGGACAGGAGGGGTATCTCAGGCAGGGCAATGGAAAGCTTCTGGAAGAGCGCCCGGGGCCAGGACCAACCTGGCAGGCCTGCAGGCACCAAGTTGTCCTGCGTGCTGTCACTGGTGTGGCTCCACGGTCCTTCCTCTAGGCTTTCAAGCCCTTGTACATATTCAGGTGTTTTACCTGGAAAGGGTGGGAACAGTTCAGCAGCAGCTGGCCTGGGGCTCAGCTCACGTTTACTCACAGATGCCTCGGCACGGTCCCTCAGCTTTGCAATGAGGACGCTCCTTGTGTGGGGGGTGGGTTGCTGGCTGTATGGGAGATGCTTCCCCACCTCTGACCAATTTCAGAATTGTTTACCACTGGAGCAAGTGCCCTGATAGGGTTTTCCCCTGTATAACTCGTGGGTTCAGGATTTTTTTTTTCTTTTATGGTTCAAGTTAGATTTTATTCCTCTTTTATGTATTTATAGATATAAGCATGGAAATCATTCATTCCTATAAATACATCTGTGTGACGGGAAGAACTTTTTTCTGTTTTATTTTTAAATTTTATTTTTTAAAATTTTGAAATTTAATTTTATTTATGTTTTTATACAGCAGGTTATTATTAGTTATGTATTTTATGCATATACATGTATACAGGTCAATCCCAATCTCCCAACTCATCCCACCACCACCACCCCATGGCTTCCCACACTTGGTGTCCATACGTTTGTTCTCTACGTCTGTGTCTCTATTTCTTCCCTGCAAACCAGTTCATCTGTACCATTTTTAGGCTCCACATATATGCATTAATATACAATATTTGTTTTCCTCTTTCTGACTTACTTCATTCTGTATGACAGTCTCTCGATCCATCGATGTCTCTACAAATGACCCAGTTTCATTCCTTTTTATGGCCGAGTAATATTCCATTTTATATATGTACCACATCTTTATCCACTCATCTGTCTGTGGGCATTTAGGTTGCTTCCATTACCTGGCTATTGTAAATAGTGCTGCAACGAACATTGTGCTGAATGTGCCTTTTTGAAATACGATTTTCTCTGGGTATATGCCCAGAAGTGGGATTGCTGGATCAGATGGTAATTCTATTTCTAATTTTTTTAAGGAAACTCCATACTGTTCTCCATAGTGACTGTATCAATTTACATTCCCACCAATAGTGGAAGAGGGCTCCTTTTGTCCACACCCTCCCCAGAATTGGTTGTTTGTAGATTTTCTGATGATGCCGATTCTAAAAGGTGTGAGGTGATACCTCATTGTAGTTTTGATTTGCATTTCTCTAATAATTAGTGCTGTTGAGCAGCTTTTCTGTGCGTCTTGGCCATCTCTGTGTCTCCTTTGAAGAAACGTCTCTTTAGATCTTCTGCCCATTTTTTTGGGGTTGTTTGTTTTTTTAATATTAAGCTGCATGAGCTGTTTATATATATTGGAGATTAAACCTCTGTCCATTGATTCGTCTGCAATGATTTTCGCCCATTCTGAGGGATGCCTTTTTCCATTCCCGTGTTTTTTAACAAAAAAGGAAAGAAAGGAAAAGAAGCAGAACACTAATGTGCGTAAAATATGCCTTTTGAAATGGTCGTTTTGAAATATGGACGTCCTTTGAATTTTTTGGTCGATATGTGACCCCAGGATTTGTTTTCAGGGCAGGTGTCATTTACAGGCATGCAATGATTTTGAATATCAACTGACCATTAGCGTTGGGATTAAAGCTGCTGTTGTGTGAAACGGCCACAAGGTGGCAGCAGTTCACCCTTACCCAATCTGGTTACTAGGGCAAGAGAGCCTCAGTGGAAGTGGTGTTCTAGATTGGAGTTTAGAATGGAATGTGCCAGGAGAAAGCCGCTCACGTTTGTCTCACTACTTCTTGTTTGTGTTTTTAATTTAATTTTTTATTTTTTATTACAGCAAGTTTGATTACAAGTTTGGCTTGTTGTAGGTGTGGAAGATGTGGTTCTTTTACACATATACAGATGACTGTTCTTCCTGGGATTCTTTTCCCATGTACGTTATGACAGAATGTTGAGTAGTCCTCTCTTGGTATTCTGTAGGTCTTTGGTGATTATATATGTCACCTGTGTTTGTATATGTCTGTTAACCCCGATATCGTAATGAAACCAATCCTCACACCTTTCCATTGGTGAACCATAAGTTTGTTTCATGAATCTGTGATTGCCCTTCTCCGTGGAAATATCTGCCCTGGTATCCATTTTTAGGTAACACCTATAAGTGATATGATAGGATATGTGTCTTTCACTTTCTGACTTACTACAAGTCACGTGATTACTTCTAGACTCATCTACGGTGCTGCAAATGGCATTGTGTCCTTTTTTCCCTTGGCTTCTCTTCTGCCTTAGCGGGGTCCATTTTCAACAATGTGATTCCCTGAGGGTTGTGGATTAGCTGACCTGGGCAGCCTTACCCTGCCGGCCCGCCCTCCCCAGGTGTGCCTCGTTGAGGTCAATATAAACAGAGCTCCAGGCAGCAATAGCCCTTGAAGCTGTGCCTGACTCCATATTCTCTGCCCCGTCAGCAGTCTCGGGGCTGTGCTTGTGGGAGGGAGTGAGGGGCCACAGCTTTGTGGGTGGCCCGGTGTGAGTGGGATTCTGCTGGCCTTTCTGCAGGAGTTGCCAGGCTGCCGCCTGTAAAGAAGAGGATGTGTCACCCATACATTCCGCTGGAATTTTTCTCCGGACAGAGGTGAGGAAGGAAAAAAGCAGTGGGGGCCGGGACAGGAGGGGTATCTCAGGCAGGGCAATGGAAAGCTTCTGGAAGAGTGTCCGGGTCCAGGACCAACCTGGCTGGCCTGCAGGCACCAAGATGGCCTGCGTGCTGTCGCTGGTGTGGCTCCACGGTCCTTCCTCTAGGCTTTCAAGCCCTTGTACATATTCAGGTGTTTTACCTGGAAAGGGTGGGAACAGTTCAGCAGCAGCTGGCCCGGGGCTCAGCTCACATTTACTCACAGATGCCTCGGCACGGTCCCCCAGCTTTGCAATGAGGACGCTCCTTGCGTGGGGGGTGGGTTGCTGGCTGTATGGGAGATGATTCCCCACCTCTGACCAATTTCAGAATTGTTTACCACTGGAGCAAGTGCCCTGATAGGGTATTCCCCTGTATAACTCGTGGATTCAGGATTTTATTTTCTTTTATGGTTCAAGTTAGATTTTATTCCTCTTTTATGTATTTATAGATATAAGCATGGAAATCATTCATTCCTATAAATACATCTGTGTGACGGGAAGAAATTTTTTCTGTTTTATTTTTAAATTTCATTTTTTAAAATTTTGAAATTTAATTTTATTTATGTTTTTATACAGCAGGTTATTATTAGTTATGTATTTTATGCATATACATGTATACAGGTCAATCCCAATCTCCCAACTCATCCCACCACCACCACCCCATGGCTTCCCACACTTGGTGTCCATACGTTTGTTCTCTACGTCTGTGTCTCTATTTCTTCCCTGCAAACCAGTTCATCTGTACCATTTTTAGGCTCCACATATATGCATTAATATACAATATTGGTTTTCCTCTTTCTGACTTACTTCATTCTGTATGACAGTCTCTCGATCCATCGATGTCTCTACAAATGACCCAGTTTCATTCCTTTTTATGGCCGAGTAATATTCCATTTTATATATGTACCACATCTTTATCCACTCATCTGTCTGTGGGCATTTAGGTTGCTTCCATTACCTGGCTATTGTAAATAGTGCTGCAACGAACATTGTGCTGAATGTGCCTTTTTGAAATACGGTTTTCTCTGGGTATATGCCCAGAAGTGGGATTGCTGGATCAGATGGTAATTCTATTTCTAATTTTTTTAAGGAAACTCCATACTGTTCTCCATAGTGACTGTATCAATTTACATTCCCACCAATAGTGGAAGAGGGCTCCTTTTGTCCACACCCTCCCCAGAATTGGTTGTTTGTAGATTTTCTGATGATGCCGATTCTAAAAGGTGTGAGGTGATACCTCATTGTAGTTTTGATTTGCATTTCTCTAATAATTAGTGCTGTTGAGCAGCTTTTCTGTGCGTCTTGGCCATCTCTGTGTCTCCTTTGAAGAAACGTCTCTTTAGATCTTCTGCCCATTTTTTTGGGGTTGTTTGTTTTTTTAATATTAAGCTGCATGAGCTGTTTATATATATTGGAGATTAAACCTCTGTCCATTGATTCGTCTGCAATGATTTTCGCCCATTCTGAGGGATGCCTTTTTCCATTCCCGTGTTTTTTAACAAAAAAGGAAAGAAAGGAAAAGAAGCAGAACACTAATGTGCGTAAAATATGCCTTTTGAAACGGTCGTTTTGAAATATGGACGTCCTTTGAATTTTTTGGTCGATATGTGACCCCAGGATTTGTTTTCAGGGCAGGTGTCATTTACAGGCATGCAATGATTTTGAATATCAACTGACCATTAGCGTTGGGATTAAAGCTGCTGTTGTGTGAAACGGCCACAAGGTGGCAGCAGTTCACCCTTACCAAATCTGGTTACTAGGGCAAGAGAGCCTCAGTGGAAGTGGTGTTCTAGATTGGAGTTTAGAATGGAATGTGCCAGGAGAAAGCCGCTCACGTTTGTCTCACTACTTCTTGTTCGTGTTTTTAATTTAATTTTTTATTTTTTATTACAGCAAGTTTGATTACAATGTTTGGCTTGTTGTAGGTGTGGAAGATATGGTTCTTTTACACATATACAGATGACTGTTCTTCCTGGGATCCTTTTCCCATGTACGTTATGACAGAATGTTGAGTAGTCCTCTCTTGGTATTCTGTAGGTCTTTGGTGATTATGTATGTCACCTGTGTTTGTATATGTCTGTTAACCCTGATATCGTAATGAAACCAATCCTCACACCTTTCCATTGGTGAACCATAAGTTTGTTTCATGAATCTGTGATTGCCCTTCTCCGTGGTAATATCTGCCCTGGTATCCATTTTTAGGTAACACCTATAAGAGATATGATAGGATATGTGTCTTTCACTTTCTGACTTACTACAAGTCACGTGATTACTTCTAGACTCATCTACGGTGCTGCAAATGGCATTGTGTCCTTTTTTCCCTTGGCTTCTCTTCTGCCTTAGCGGGGTCCATTTTCAACAATGTGATTCCCTGAGGGTTGTGGATTAGCTGACCTGGGCAGCCTTACCCTGCCGGCCCGCCCTCCCCAGGTGTGCCTCGTTGAGGTCAATATAAACAGAGCTCCAGGCAGCAATAGCCCCTGAAGCTGTGCCTGACTCCATATTCTCTGCCCCGTCAGCAGTCTCGGGGCTGTGCTGGTGGGAGGGAGTGAGGGGCCACAGCTTTGTGGGTGGCCCGGTGTGAGTGGGGTTCTGCTGGCCTTTCTGCAGGAGTTGCCAGGCTGCCGCCTGTAAAGAAGAGGATGTGTCACCCATAACTTCCGCTGGAATTTCTCTCCGGACAGAGGTGAGGAAGGAAAAAAGCAGTGGGGGCCGGGACAGGAGGGGTATCTCAGGCAGGGCAATGGAAAGCTTCTGGAAGAGCGCCAGGGTACAGGACCAGTGGGCTGGCTGGCCTGCAGGCACCAAGTTGGCCTGCGTGCTGTCGCTGGTGTGGCTCCACGGTCCTTCCTCTAGGCTTTCAAGCCCTTGTACATATTCAGGTGTTTTACCTGGAAAGGGTGGGAACAGTTCAGCAGCAGCTGGCCTGGGGCTCAGCTCACGTTTACTCACAGATGCCTCGGCACGGTCCCCCAGCTTTGCAATGAGGACGCTCCTTGCGTGGGGGGTGGGTGGCTGGCTGTATGGGAGATGGTTCCCCACCTCTGACCAATTTCAGAATTGTTTACCGCTGGAGCAAGTGTCGTGATAGGGTTTTCCTCTGTATAACTCGTGGGTTCAATTTTTTTTTCTTTTATGGTTCAAGTTAGATTTTATTCCTCTTTTATGTATTTACAGATATAAGCATGGAAATCATTCATTCCTATAAATACATCTGTGTGACTGGAAGAACTTTTTTCTGTTTTATTTTTAAATTTTATTTTTTAAAATTTTGAAATTTAATTTTATTTATGTTTTTATACAGCAGGTTATTATTAGTTATGTATTTTAGGCATATACATGTATACAGGTCAATCCCAATCTCCCAACTCATCCCACCACCACCACCCCATGGCTTCCCACACTTGGTGTCCATACGTTTGTTCTCTACGTCTGTGTCTCTATTTCTTCCCTGCAAACCAGTTCATCTGTACCATTTTTAGGCTCCACATATATGCATTAATATACAATATTTGTTTTCCTCTTTCTGACTTACTTCATTCTGTATGACAGTCTCTCGATCCATCGATGTCTCTACAAATGACCCAGTTTCATTCCTTTTTATGGCCGAGTAATATTCCATTTTATATATGTACCACATCTTTATCCACTCATCTGTCTGTGGGCATTTAGGTTGCTTCCATTACCTGGCTATTGTAAATAGTGCTGCAACGAACATTGTGCTGAATGTGCCTTTTTGAAATACGGTTTTCTCTGGGTATATGCCCAGAAGTGGGATTGCTGGATCAGATGGTAATTCTATTTCTAATTTTTTTAAGGAAACTCCATACTGTTCTCCATAGTGACTGTATCAATTTACATTCCCACCAATAGTGGAAGAGGGCTCCTTTTGTCCACACCCTCCCCAGAATTGGTTGTTTGTATATTTTCTGATGATGCCGATTCTAACAGCTGTGAGGTGATACCTCATTGTAGTTTTGATTTGCATTTCTCTAATAATTAGTGCTGTTGAGCAGCTTTTCATGTGCATCTTGGCCATCTCTGTGTCTCCTTTGAAGAAACGTCTCTTTAGATCTTCTGCCCATTTTTTGGGGTTGTTTGTTTTTTTAATATTAAGCTGCATGAGCTGTTTATATATATTGGAGATTAAACCTGTGTCCATTGATTCATTTGCAACGATTTTCACCCATCCTGAGGGATGCCTTTTTCCATTCCCGTTTTTTTTAACAAAAAAGGAAAGAATGGAAAAGAAGCAGAACACTAATGTGCGTAAAATATGCCTTTTGAAACGGTCGTTTTGAAATATGGACGTCCTTTGAATATTTTGGTCGATATGTGACCCCAGGATTTGTTTTCAGGGCAGGTGTCATTTACAGGCATGCAATGATTTTGAATATCAACTGACGATTAGCGTTGGGATTAAAGCTGCTGTTGTGTGAAACGGCCACAAGGTGGCAGCAGTTCACCCTTACCAAATCTGGTTACTAGGGCAAGAGAGCCTCAGTGGAAGTGGTGTTCTAGATTGGAATTTAGAATGGAATGTACCAGGAGAAAGCCGCTCACGTTTGTCTCACTACTTCTTGTTCGTGTTTTTAATTTAATTTTTTATTTTTTATTACAGCAAGTTTGATTACAATGTTTGGCTTGTTGTAGGTGTGGAAGATGTGGTTCTTTTACACATATACAGATGACTGTTATTCCTGGGATCCTTTTCCCATGTACGTTATGACAGAATGTTGAGTAGTCCTCTCTTGGTATTCTGTAGGTCTTTGGTGATTATGTATGTCACCTGTGTTTGTATATGTCTGTTAACCCCGATATCGTAATGAAACCAATCCTCACACCTTTCCATTGGTGAACCATAAGTTTGTTTAATGAATCTGTGATTGCCCTTCTCCGTGGAAATATCTGCCCTGGTATCCACTTTTAGGTAACACCTATAGGTGATATGATATGATATGTGTCTTTCACTTTCTGACTTACTACAAGTCACGTGATTACTTCTAGACTCATCTACGGTGCTGCAAATGGCATTGTGTCCTTTTTTCCCTTGGCTTCTCTTCTGCCTTAGCGGGGTCCATTTTCAACAATGTGATTCCCTGAGGGTTGTGGATTAGCTGACCTGGGCAGCCTTACCCTGCCGGCCCGCCCTCCCCAGGTGTGCCTCGTTGAGGTCAATATAAACAGAGCTCCAGGCAGCAATAGCCCCTGAAGCTGTGCCTGACTCCATATTCTCTGCCCCGTCAGCAGTCTCGGGGCTGTGCTGGTGGGAGGGAGTGAGGGGCCACAGCTTTGTGGGTGGCCCGGTGTGAGTGGGGTTCTGCTGGCCTTTCTGCAGGAGTTGCCATGCTGCCGCCTGTAAAGAAGAGGATGTGTCACCCATACATTCTGCTGGAATTTCTCTCCGGACAGAGGTGAGGAAGGAAAAAAGCAGTGGGGGCCGGGACAGGAGGGGTATCTCAGGCAGGGCAATGGAAAGCTTCTGGAAGAGCGCCCGGGGCCAGGACCAACCTGGCAGGCCTGCAGGCACCAAGTTGTCCTGCGTGCTGTCACTGGTGTGGCTCCACGGTCCTTCCTCTAGGCTTTCAAGCCCTTGTACATATTCAGGTGTTTTACCTGGAAAGGGTGGGAACAGTTCAGCAGCAGCTGGCCTGGGGCTCAGCTCACGTTTACTCACAGATGCCTCGGCACGGTCCCTCAGCTTTGCAATGAGGACGCTCCTTGTGTGGGGGGTGGGTTGCTGGCTGTATGGGAGATGCTTCCCCACCTCTGACCAATTTCAGAATTGTTTACCACTGGAGCAAGTGCCCTGATAGGGTTTTCCCCTGTATAACTCGTGGGTTCAGGATTTTTTTTTTCTTTTATGGTTCAAGTTAGATTTTATTCCTCTTTTATGTATTTATAGATATAAGCATGGAAATCATTCATTCCTATAAATACATCTGTGTGACGGGAAGAACTTTTTTCTGTTTTATTTTTAAATTTTATTTTTTAAAATTTTGAAATTTAATTTTATTTATGTTTTTATACAGCAGGTTATTATTAGTTATGTATTTTATGCATATACATGTATACAGGTCAATCCCAATCTCCCAACTCATCCCACCACCACCACCCCATGGCTTCCCACCCTTGGTGTCCATACGTTTGTTCTCTACGTCTGTGTCTCTACTTCTTCCCTGCAAACCAGTTCATCTGTACCATTTTTAGGCTCCACATATATGCATTAATATACAATATTTGTTTTCCTCTTTCTGACTTACTTCATTCTGTATGACAGTCTCTCGATCCATTGATGTCTCTACAAATGACCCAGTTTCATTCCTTTTTATAGCCGAGTAATATTCCATTTTATATATGTACCACATCTTTATCCACTCATCTGTCTGTGGGCATTTAGGTTGCTTCCATTACCTGGCTATTGTAAATAGTGCTGCAACGAACATTGTGCTGAATGTGCCTTTTTGAAATACGGTTTTCTCTGGGTATATGCCCAGAAGTGGGATTGCTGGATCAGATGGTAATTCTATTTCTAATTTTTTTAAGGAAACTCCATACTGTTCTCCATAGTGACTGTATCAATTTACATTCCCACCAATAGTGGAAGAGGGCTCCTTTTGTCCACACCCTCCCCAGAATTGGTTGTTTGTAGATTTTCTGATGATGCCGATTCTAAAAGGTGTGAGGTGATACCTCATTGTAGTTTTGATTTGCATTTCTCTAATAATTAGTGCTGTTGAGCAGCTTTTCTGTGCGTCTTGGCCATCTCTGTGTCTCCTTTGAAGAAACGTCTCTTTAGATCTTCTGCCCATTTTTTTTGGGTTGTTTGTTTTTTTAATATTAAGCTGCATGAGCTGTTTATATATATTGGAGATTAAACCTCTGTCCATTGATTCGTCTGCAATGATTTTCGCCCATTCTGAGGGATGCCTTTTTCCATTCCCGTGTTTTTTAACAAAAAAGGAAAGAAAGGAAAAGAAGCAGAACACTAATGTGCGTAAAATATGCCTTTTGAAATGGTCGTTTTGAAATATGGACGTCCTTTGAATTTTTTGGTCGATATGTGACCCCAGGATTTGTTTTCAGGGCAGGTGTCATTTACAGGCATGCAATGATTTTGAATATCAACTGACCATTAGCGTTGGGATTAAAGCTGCTGTTGTGTGAAACGGCCACAAGGTGGCAGCAGTTCACCCTTACCAAATCTGGTTACTAGGGCAAGAGAGCCTCAGTGGAAGTGGTGTTCTAGATTGGAGTTTAGAATGGAATGTGCCAGGAGAAAGCCGCTCACGTTTGTCTCACTACTTCTTGTTCGTGTTTTTAATTTAATTTTTTATTTTTTATTACAGCAAGTTTGATTACAAGTTTGGCTTGTTGTAGGTGTGGAAGATGTGGTTCTTTTACACATATACAGATGACTGTTCTTCCTGGGATTCTTTTCCCATGTACGTTATGACAGAATGTTGAGTAGTCCTCTCTTGGTATTCTGTAGGTCTTTGGTGATTATATATGTCACCTGTGTTTGTATATGTCTGTTAACCCCGATATCGTAATGAAACCAATCCTCACACCTTTCCATTGGTGAACCATAAGTTTGTTTCATGAATCTGTGATTGCCCTTCTCCGTGGAAATATCTGCCCTGGTATCCATTTTTAGGTAACACCTATAAGTGATATGATAGGATATGTGTCTTTCACTTTCTGACTTACTACAAGTCACGTGATTACTTCTAGACTCATCTACGGTGCTGCAAATGGCATTGTGTCCTTTTTTCCCTTGGCTTCTCTTCTGCCTTAGCGGGGTCCATTTTCAACAATGTGATTCCCTGAGGGTTGTGGATTAGCTGACCTGGGCAGCCTTACCCTGCCGGCCCGCCCTCCCCAGGTGTGCCTCGTTGAGGTCAATATAAACAGAGCTCCAGGCAGCAATAGCCCTTGAAGCTGTGTCTGACTCCATATTCTCTGCCCCGTCAGCAGTCTCGGGGCTGTGCTTGTGGGAGGGAGTGAGGGGCCACAGCTTTGTGGGTGGCCCGGTGTGAGTGGGATTCTGCTGGCCTTTCTGCAGGAGTTGCCAGGCTGCCGCCTGTAAAGAAGAGGATGTGTCACCCATACATTCCGCTGGAATTTTTCTCCGGACAGAGGTGAGGAAGGAAAAAAGCAGTGGGGGCCGGGACAGGAGGGGTATCTCAGGCAGGGCAATGGAAAGCTTCTGGAAGAGTGTCCGGGTCCAGGAACAACCTGGCTGGCCTGCAGGCACCAAGATGGCCTGCGTGCTGTCGCTGGTGTGGCTCCACGGTCCTTCCTCTAGGCTTTCAAGCCCTTGTACATATTCAGGTGTTTTACCTGGAAAGGGTGGGAACAGTTCAGCAGCAGCTGGCCCGGGGCTCAGCTCACATTTACTCACAGATGCCTCGGCACGGTCCCCCAGCTTTGCAATGAGGACACTCCTTGCGTGGGGGGTGGGTTGCTGGCTGTATGGGAGATGATTCCCCACCTCTGACCAATTTCAGAATTGTTTACCACTGGAGCAAGTGCCCTGATAGGGTTTTCCCCTGTATAACTCGTGGATTCAGGATTTTATTTTCTTTTATGGTTCAAGTTAGATTTTATTCCTCTTTTATGTATTTATAGATATAAGCATGGAAATCATTTATTCCTATAAATACATCTGTGTGACGGGAAGAAATTTTTTCTGTTTTATTTTTAAATTTTATTTTTTAAAATTTTGAAATTTAATTTTATTTATGTTTTTATACAGCAGGTTATTATTAGTTATGTATTTTATGCATATACATGTATACAGGTCAATCCCAATCTCCCAACTCATCCCACCACCACCACCCCATGGCTTCCCACACTTGGTGTCCATACGTTTGTTCTCTACGTCTGTGTCTCTATTTCTTCCCTGCAAACCAGTTCATCTGTACCATTTTTAGGCTCCACATATATGCATTAATATACAATATTTGTTTTCCTCTTTCTGACTTACTTCATTCTGTATGACAGTCTCTCGATCCATCGATGTCTCTACAAATGACCCAGTTTCATTCCTTTTTATGGCCGAGTAATATTCCATTTTATATATGTACCACATCTTTATCCACTCATCTGTCTGTGGGCATTTAGGTTGCTTCCATTACCTGGCTATTGTAAATAGTGCTGCAACGAACATTGTGCTGAATGTGCCTTTTTGAAATACGGTTTTCTCTGGGTATATGCCCAGAAGTGGGATTGCTGGATCAGATGGTAATTCTATTTCTAATTTTTTTAAGGAAACTCCATACTGTTCTCCATAGTGACTGTATCAATTTACATTCCCACCAATAGTGGAAGAGGGCTCCTTTTGTCCACACCCTCCCCAGAATTGGTTGTTTGTAGATTTTCTGATGATGCCGATTCTAAAAGGTGTGAGGTGATACCTCATTGTAGTTTTGATTTGCATTTCTCTAATAATTAGTGCTGTTGAGCAGCTTTTCTGTGCGTCTTGGCCATCTCTGTGTCTCCTTTGAAGAAACGTCTCTTTAGATCTTCTGCCCATTTTTTTTGGGTTGTTTGTTTTTTTAATATTAAGCTGCATGAGCTGTTTATATATATTGGAGATTAAACCTCTGTCCATTGATTCGTCTGCAATGATTTTCGCCCATTCTGAGGGATGCCTTTTTCCATTCCCGTGTTTTTTAACAAAAAAGGAAAGAAAGGAAAAGAAGCAGAACACTAATGTGCGTAAAATATGCCTTTTGAAACGGTCGTTTTGAAATATGGACGTCCTTTGAATTTTTTGGTCGATATGTGACCCCAGGATTTGTTTTCAGGGCAGGTGTCATTTACAGGCATGCAATGATTTTGAATATCAACTGACCATTAGCGTTGGGATTAAAGCTGCTGTTGTGTGAAACGGCCACAAGGTGGCAGCAGTTCACCCTTACCAAATCTGGTTACTAGGGCAAGAGAGCCTCAGTGGAAGTGGTGTTCTAGATTGGAGTTTAGAATGGAATGTGCCAGGAGAAAGCCGCTCACGTTTGTCTCACTACTTCTTGTTCGTGTTTTTAATTTAATTTTTTATTTTTTATTACAGCAAGTTTGATTACAAGTTTGGCTTGTTGTAGGTGTGGAAGATGTGGTTCTTTTACACATATACAGATGACTGTTCTTCCTGGGATTCTTTTCCCATGTACGTTATGACAGAATGTTGAGTAGTCCTCTCTTGGTATTCTGTAGGTCTTTGGTGATTATATATGTCACCTGTGTTTGTATATGTCTGTTAACCCCGATATCGTAATGAAACCAATCCTCACACCTTTCCATTGGTGAACCATAAGTTTGTTTCATGAATCTGTGATTGCCCTTCTCCGTGGAAATATCTGCCCTGGTATCCATTTTTAGGTAACACCTATAAGTGATATGATAGGATATGTGTCTTTCACTTTCTGACTTACTACAAGTCACGTGATTACTTCTAGACTCATCTACGGTGCTGCAAATGGCATTGTGTCCTTTTTTCCCTTGGCTTCTCTTCTGCCTTAGCGGGGTCCATTTTCAACAATGTGATTCCCTGAGGGTTGTGGATTAGCTGACCTGGGCAGCCTTACCCTGCCGGCCCACCCTCCCCAGGTGTGCCTCGTTGAGGTCAATATAAACAGAGCTCCAGGCAGCAATAGCCCTTGAAGCTGTGCCTCACTCCATATTCTCTGCCCCGTCAGCAGTCTCGGGGCTGTGCTGGTGGGAGGGAGTGAGGGGCCACAGCTTTGTGGGTGGCCCGGTGTGAGTGGGGTTCTGCTGGCCTTTCTGCAGGAGTTGCCAGGCTGCCGCCTGTAAAGAAGAGGATGTGTCACCCATACCTTCCGCTGGAATTTCTCTCCGGACAGAGGTGAGGAAGGAAAAAAGCAGTGGGGGCCGGGACAGGAGGGGTATCTCAGGCAGGGCAATGGAAAGCTTCTGGAAGAGTGCCCGGGGCCAGGACCAACCTGGCTGGCCTGCAGGCACCAAGATGGCCTGCGTGCTGTCGCTGGTGTGGCTCCACGGTCCTTCCTCTAGGCTTTCAAGCCCTTGTACATATTCAGGTGTTTTACCTGGAAAGGGTGGGAACAGTTCAGCAGCAGCTGGCCTGGGGCTCAGCTCACATTTACTCACAGATGCCTCGGCACGGTCCCCCAGCTTTGCAATGAGGACGCTCCTTGCGTGGGGGGTGGGTTGCTGGCTGTATGGGAGATGATTCCCCACCTCTGACCAATTTCAGAATTGTTTACCACTGGAGCAAGTGCCCTGATAGGGTTTTCCCCTGTATAACTCGTGGATTCAGGATTTTTTTTTCTTTTATGGTTCAAGTTAGATTTTATTCCTCTTTTATGTATTTATAGATATAAGCATGGAAATCATTCATTCCTATAAATACATCTGTGTGACGGGAAGAACTTTTTTCTGTTTTATTTTTAAATTTCATTTTTTAAAATTTTGAAATTTAATTTTATTTATGTTTTTATACAGCAGGTTATTATTAGTTATGTATTTTATGCATATACATGTATACAGGTCAATCCCAATCTCCCAACTCATCCCACCACCACCACCCCATGGCTTCCCACACTTGGTGTCCATACGTTTGTTCTCTACGTCTGTGCCTCTATTTCTTCCCTGCAAACCAGTTCATCTGTACCATTTTTAGGCTCCACATATATGCATTAATATACAATATTTGTTTTCCTCTTTCTGACTTACTTCATTCTGTATGACAGTCTCTCGATCCATCGATGTCTCTACAAATGACCCAGTTTCATTCCTTTTTATGGCCGAGTAATATTCCATTTTATATATGTACCACATCTTTATCCACTCATCTGTCTGTGGGCATTTAGGTTGCTTCCATTACCTGGCTATTGTAAATAGTGCTGCAACGAACATTGTGCTGAGTGTGCCTTTTTGAAATACGGTTTTCTCTGGGTATATGCCCAGAAGTGGGATTGCTGGATCAGATGGTAATTCTATTTCTAATTTTTTTAAGGAAACTCCATACTGTTCTCCATAGTGACTGTATCGATTTACATTCCCACCAATAGTGGAAGAGGGCTCCTTTTGTCCACACCCTCCCCAGAATTGGTTGTTTGTAGATTTTCTGATGATGCCGATTCTAAAAGGTGTGAGTTGATACCTCATTGTAGTTTTGATTTGCATTTTTCTAATAATTAGTGCTGTTGAGCAGCTTTTCTGTGTGTCTTGGCCATCTCTGTGTCTCCTTTGAAGAAACGTCTCTTTAGATCTTCTGCCCATTTTTTTGGGTTGTTTGTTTTTTTAATATTAAGCTGCATGAGCTGTTTATATATATTGGAGATTAAACCTCTGTCCATTGATTCGTCTGCAATGATTTTCGCCCATTCTGAGGGATGCCTTTTTCCATTCCCGTGTTTTTTAACAAAAAAGGAAAGAAAGGAAAAGAAGCAGAACACTAATGTGCGTAAAATATGCCTTTTGAAACGGTCGTTTTGAAATATGGACGTCCTTTGAATTTTTTGGTCGATATGTGACCACAGGATTTGTTTTCAGGGCAGGTGTCATTTACAGGCATGCAATGATTTTGAATATCAACTGACCATTAGCGTTGGGATTAAAGCTGCTGTTGTGTGAAACGGCCACAAGGTGGCAGCAGTTCACCCTTACCCAATCTGGTTACTAGGGCAAGAGAGCCTCAGTGGAAGTGGTGTTCTAGATTGGAGTTTAGAATGGAATGTACCAGGAGAAAGCCGCTCACGTTTGTCTCACTACTTCTTGTTCGTGTTTTTAATTTAATTTTTTATTTTTTATTACAGCAAGTTTGATTACAATGTTTGGCTTGTTGTAGGTGTGGAAGATGTGGTTCTTTTACACATATACAGATGACTGTTCTTCCTGGGATCCTTTTCCCATGTACGTTATGACAGAATGTTGAGTAGTCCTCTCTTGGTATTCTGTACGTCTTTGGTGATTATGTATGTCACCTGTGTTTGTATATGTCTGTTAACCCCGATATCGTAATGAAACCAATCCTCACACCTTTCCATTGGTGAACCATAAGTTTGTTTCATGAATCTGTGATTGCCCTTCTCCGTGGAAATATCTGCCCTGGTATCCATTTTTAGGTAACACCTATAAGAGATATGATAGGATATGTGTCTTTCACTTTCTGACTTACTACAAGTCACGTGATTACTTCTAGACTCATCTACGGTGCTGCAAATGGCATTGTGTCCTTTTTTCCCTTGGCTTCTCTTCTGCCTTAGCGGGGTCCATTTTCAACAATGTGATTCCCTGAGGGTTGTGGATTAGCTGACCTGGGCAGCCTTACCCTGCCGGCCCGCCCTCCCCAGGTGTGCCTCGTTGAGGTCAATATAAACAGAGCTCCAGGCAGCAATAGCCCCTGAAGCTGTGCCTGACTCCATATTCTCTGCCCCGTCAGCAGTCTCGGGGCTGTGCTGGTGGGAGGGAGTGAGGGGCCACAGCTTTGTGGGTGGCCCGGTGTGAGTGGGGTTCTGCTGGCCTTTCTGCAGGAGTTGCCAGGCTGCCGCCTGTAAAGAAGAGGATGTGTCACCCATACCTTCCGCTGGAATTTCTCTCCGGACAGAGGTGAGGAAGGAAAAAAGCAGTGGGGGCCGGGACAGGAGGGGTATCTCAGGCAGGGCAATGGAAAGCTTCTGGAAGAGCGCCAGGGTCCAGGACCAGTGGGCTGGCTGGCCTGCAGGCACCAAGTTGGCCTGCGTGCTGTCGCTGGTGTGGCTCCACGGTCCTTCCTCTAGGCTTTCAAGCCCTTGTACATATTCAGGTGTTTTACCTGGAAAGGGTGGGAACAGTTCAGCAGCAGCTGGCCTGGGGCTCAGCTCACGTTTACTCACTGATGCCTCGGCACGGTCCCCCAGCTTTGCAATGAGGACGCTCCTTGCGTGGGGGGTGGGTGGCTGGCTGTATGGGAGATGGTTCCCCACCTCTGACCAATTTCAGAATTGTTTACCGCTGGAGCAAGTGTCGTGATAGGGTTTTCCTCTGTATAACTCGTGGGTTCAATTTTTTTTTCTTTTATGGTTCAAGTTAGATTTTATTCCTCTTTTATGTATTTATAAATATAAGCATGGAAATCATTCATTCCTATAAATACATCTGTGTGACGGGAAGAACTTTTTTCTGTTTTATTTTTAAATTTCATTTTTTAAAATTTTGAAATTTAATTTTATTTATGTTTTTATACAGCAGGTTATTATTAGTTATGTATTTTATGCATATACATGTATACAGGTCAATCCCAATCTCCCAACTCATCCCACCACCACCACCCCATGGCTTCCCACACTTGGTGTCCATACGTTTGTTCTCTACGTCTGTGTCTCTATTTCTTCCCTGCAAACCAGTTCATCTGTACCATTTTTAGGCTCCACATATATGCATTAATATACAATATTTGTTTTCCTCTTTCTGACTTACTTCATTCTGTATGACAGTCTCTCGATCCATCGATGTCTCTACAAATGACCCAGTTTCATTCCATTTTATGGCCGAGTAATATTCCATTTTATATATGTACCACATCTTTATCCACTCATCTGTCTGTGGGCATTTAGGTTGCTTCCATTACCTGGCTATTGTAAATAGTGCTGCAACGAACATTGTGCTGAATGTGCCTTTTTGAAATACGGTTTTCTCTGGGTATATGCCCAGAAGTGGGATTGCTGGATCAGATGGTAATTCTATTTCTAATTTTTTTAAGGAAACTCCATACTGTTCTCCATAGTGACTGTATCAATTTACATTCCCACCAATAGTGGAAGAGGGCTCCTTTTGTCAACACCCTCCCCAGAATTGGTTGTTTGTAGATTTTCTGATGATGCCGATTCTAAAAGGTGTGAGGTGATACGTCATTGTAGTTTTGATTTGCATTTCTCTAATAATTAGTGCTGTTGAGCAGCTTTTCTGTGTGTCTTGGCCATCTCTGTGTCTCCTTTGAAGAAACGTCTCTTTAGATCTTCTGCCCATTTTTTTTGGGTTGTTTGTTTTTTTAATATTAAGCTGCATGAGCTGTTTATATATATTGGAGATTAAACTTCTGTCCATTGATTCGTCTGCAATGATTTTCGCCCATTCTGAGGGATGCCTTTTTCCATTCCCGTGTTTTTTAACAAAAAAGGAAAGAAAGGAAAAGAAGCAGAACACTAATGTGCGTAAAATATGCCTTTTGAAACGGTCGTTTTGAAATATGGACGTCCTTTGAATTTTTTGGTCGATATGTGACCCCAGGATTTGTTTTCAGGGCAGGTGTCATTTACAGGCATGCAATGATTTTGAATATCAACTGACCATTAGCGTTGGGATTAAAGCTGCTGTTGTGTGAAACGGCCACAAGGTGGCAGCAGTTCACCCTTACCCAATCTGGTTACTAGGGCAAGAGAGCCTCAGTGGAAGTGGTGTTCTAGATTGGAGTTTAGAATGGAATGTGCCAGGAGAAAGCCGCTCACGTTTGTCTCACTACTTCTTGTTCGTGTTTTTAACTTAATTTTTTATTTTTTATTACAGCAAGTTTGATTACAATGTTTGGCTTGTTGTAGGTGTGGAAGATGTGGTTCTTTTACACATATACAGATGACTGTTCTTCCTGGGATTCTTTTCCCATGTACGTTATGACAGAATGTTGAGTAGTCCTCTCTTGGTATTCTGTAGGTCTTTGGTGATTATATATGTCACCTGTGTTTGTATATGTCTGTTAACCCCGATATCGTAATGAAACCAATCCTCACACCTTTCCATTGGTGAACCATAAGTTTGTTTCATGAAACTGTGATTGCCCTTCTCCGTGGAAATATCTGCCCTGGTATCCATTTTTAGGTAACACCTATAAGTGATATGATAGGATATGTGTCTTTCACTTTCTGACTTACTACAAGTCACGTGATTACTTCTAGACTCATCTACGGTGCTGCAAATGGCATTGTGTCCTTTTTTCCCTTGGCTTCTCTTCTGCCTTAGCGGGGTCCATTTTCAACAATGTGATTCCCTGAGGGTTGTGGATTAGCTGACCTGGGCAGCCTTACCCTGCCGGCCCACCCTCCCCAGGTGTGCCTCGTTGAGGTCAATATAAACAGAGCTCCAGGCAGCAATAGCCCTTGAAGCTGTGCCTGACTCCATATTCTCTGCCCCGTCAGCAGTCTCGGGCCTGTGCTGGTGGGAGGGAGTGAGGGGCCACAGCTTTGTGGGTGGCCCGGTGTGAGTGGGGTTCTGCTGGCCTTTCTGCAGGAGTTGCCAGGCTGCCGCCTGTAAAGAAGAGGATGTGTCACCCATACATTCCGCTGGAATTTTTCTCCGGACAGAGGTGAGGAAGGAAAAAAGCAGTGGGGGCCGGGACAGGAGGGGTATCTCAGGCAGGGCAATGGAAAGCTTCTGGAAGAGTGCCCGGGGCCAGGACCAACCTGGCTGGCCTGCAGGCACCTAGATGGCCTGCGTGCTGTCGCTGGTGTGGCTCCACGGTCCTTCCTCTAGGCTTTCAAGCCCTTGTACATATTCAGGTGTTTTACCTGGAAAGGGTGGGAACAGTTCAGCAGCAGCTGGCCTGGGGCTCAGCTCACATTTACTCACAGATGCCTCGGCACGGTCCCCCAGCTTTGCAATGAGGACGCTCCTTGCGTGGGGGGTGGGTTGCTGGCTGTATGGGAGATGATTCCCCACCTCTGACCAATTTCAGAATTGTTTACCACTGGAGCAAGTGCCCTGATAGGGTTTTACCCTGTATAACTCGTGGATTCAGGATTTTTTTTTCTTTTATGGTTCAAGTTAGATTTTATTCCTCTTTTATGTATTTATAGATATAAGCATGGAAATCATTCATTCCTATAAATACATCTGTGTGACGGGAAGAACTTTTTTCTGTTTTATTTTTAAATTTCATTTTTTAAAATTTTGAAATTTAATTTTATTTATGTTTTTATACAGCAGGTTATTATTAGTTATGTATTTTATGCATATACATGTATACAGGTCAATCCCAATCTCCCAACTCATCCCACCACCACCACCCCATGGCTTCCCACACTTGGTGTCCATACGTTTGTTCTCTACGTCTGTGTCTCTATTTCTTCCCTGCAAACCAGTTCATCTGTACCATTTTTAGGCTCCACATATATGCATTAATATACAATATTGGTTTTCCTCTTTCTGACTTACTTCATTCTGTATGACAGTCTCTCGATCCATCGATGTCTCTACAAATGACCCAGTTTCATTCCTTTTTATGGCCGAGTAATATTCCATTTTATATATGTACCACATCTTTATCCACTCATCTGTCTGTGGGCATTTAGGTTGCTTCCATTACCTGGCTATTGTAAATAGTGCTGCAACGAACATTGTGCTGAATGTGCCTTTTTGAAATACGGTTTTCTCTGGGTATATGCCCAGAAGTGGGATTGCTGGATCAGATGGTAATTCTATTTCTAATTTTTTTAAGGAAACTCCATACTGTTCTCCATAGTGACTGTATCAATTTACATTCCCACCAATAGTGGAAGAGGGCTCCTTTTGTCCACACCCTCCCCAGAATTGGTTGTTTGTAGATTTTCTGATGATGCCGATTCTAAAAGGTGTGAGGTGATACCTCATTGTAGTTTTGATTTGCATTTCTCTAATAATTAGTGCTGTTGAGCAGCTTTTCTGTGTGTCTTGGCCATCTCTGTGTCTCCTTTGAAGAAACGTCTCTTTAGATCTTCTGCCCATTTTTTTTGGGTTGTTTGTTTTTTTAATATTAAGCTGCATGAGCTGTTTATATATATTGGAGATTAAACCTCTGTCCATTGCTTCGTCTGCAATGATTTTCGCCCATTCTGAGGGATGCCTTTTTCCATTCCCGTGTTTTTTAACAAAAAAGGAAAGAAAGGAAAAGAAGCAGAACACTAATGTGCGTAAAATATGCCTTTTGAAACGGTCGTTTTGAAATATGGACGTCCTTTGAATTTTTTGGTCGATATGTGACCACAGGTTTGTTTTCAGGGCAGGTGTCATTTACAGGCATGCAATGATTTTGAATATCAACTGACCATTAGCGTTGGGATTAAAGCTGCTGTTGTGTGAAACGGCCACAAGGTGGCAGCAGTTCACCCTTACCCAATCTGGTTACTAGGGCAAGAGAGCCTCAGTGGAAGTGGTGTTCTAGATTGGAGTTTAGAATGGAATGTACCAGGAGAAAGCCGCTCACGTTTGTCTCACTACTTCTTGTTCGTGTTTTTAATTTAATTTTTTATTTTTTATTACAGCAAGTTTGATTACAATGTTTGGCTTGTTGTAGGTGTGGAAGATGTGGTTCTTTTACACATATACAGATGACTGTTCTTCCTGGGATCCTTTTCCCATGTACGTTATGACAGAATGTTGAGTAGTCCTCTCTTGGTATTCTGTACGTCTTTGGTCATTATGTATGTCACCTGTGTTTGTATATGTCTGTTAACCCCGATATCGTAATGAAACCAATCCTCACACCTTTCCATTGGTGAACCATAAGTTTGTTTCATGAATCTGTGATTGCCCTTCTCCGTGGAAATATCTGCCCTGGTATCCATTTTTAGGTAACACCTATAAGAGATATGATAGGATATGTGTCTTTCACTTTCTGACTTACTACAAGTCACGTGATTACTTCTAGACTCATCTACGGTGCTGCAAATGGCATTGTGTCCTTTTTTCCCTTGGCTTCTCTTCTGCCTTAGCGGGGTCCATTTTCAACAATGTGATTCCCTGAGGGTTGTGGATTAGCTGACCTGGGCAGCCTTACGCTGCCAGCCCGCCCTCCCCAGGTGTGCCTCGTTGAGGTCAATATAAACAGAGCTCCAGGCAGCAATAGCCCCTGAAGCTGTGCCTGACTCCATATTCTCTGCCCCGTCAGCAGTCTCGGGGCTGTGCTGGTGGGAGGGAGTGAGGGGCCACAGCTTTGTGGGTGGCCCGGTGTGAGTGGGGTTCTGCTGGCCTTTCTGCAGGAGTTGCCAGGCTGCCGCCTGTAAAGAAGAGGATGTGTCACCCATACCTTCCGCTGGAATTTCTCTCCGGACAGAGGTGAGGAAGGAAAAAAGCAGTGGGGGCCGGGACAGGAGGGGTATCTCAGGCAGGGCAATGGAAAGCTTCTGGAAGAGCGCCAGGGTCCAGGACCAGTGGGCTGGCTGGCCTGCAGGCACCAAGTTGGCCTGCGTGCTGTCGCTGGTGTGGCTCCACGGTCCTTCCTCTAGGCTTTCAAGCCCTTGTACATATTCAGGTGTTTTACCTGGAAAGGGTGGGAACAGTTCAGCAGCAGCTGGCCTGGGGCTCAGCTCACGTTTACTCACAGATGCCTCGGCACGGTCCCCCAGCTTTGCAATGAGGACGCTCCTTGCGTGGGGGGTGGGTGGCTGGCTGTATGGGAGATGGTTCCCCACCTCTGACCAATTTCAGAATTGTTTACCGCTGGAGCAAGTGTCGTGATAGGGTTTTCCTCTGTATAACTCGTGGGTTCAATTTTTTTTTTCTTTTATGGTTCAAGTTAGATTTTATTCCTCTTTTATGTATTTATAAATATAAGCATGGAAATAATTCATTCCTATAAATACATCTGTGTGACGGGAAGAACTTTTTTCTGTTTTATTTTTAAATTTCATTTTTTAAAATTTTGAAATTTAATTTTATTTATGTTTTTATACAGCAGGTTATTATTAGTTATGTATTTTATGCATATACATGTATACAGGTCAATCCCAATCTCCCAACTCATCCCACCACCACCACCCCATGGCTTCCCACACTTGGTGTCCATACGTTTGTTCTCTACGTCTGTGTCTCTATTTCTTCCCTGCAAACCAGTTCATCTGTACCATTTTTAGGCTCCACATATATGCATTAATATACAATATTTGTTTTCCTCCTTCTGACTTACTTCATTCTGTATGACAGTCTCTCGATCCATCGATGTCTCTACAAATGACCCAGTTTCATTCCTTTTTATGGCCGAGTAATATTCCATTTTATATATGTACCACATCTTTATCCACTCATCTGTCTGTGGGCATTTAGGTTGCTTCCATTACCTGGCTATTGTAAATAGTGCTGCAACGAACATTGTGCTGAATGTGCCTTTTTGAAATACGGTTTTCTCTGGGTATATGCCCAGAAGTGGGATTGCTGGATCAGATGGTAATTCTATTTCTAATTTTTTTAAGGAAACTCCATACTGTTCTCCATAGTGACTGTATCAATTTACATTCCCACCAATAGTGGAAGAGGGCTCCTTTTGTCCACACCCTCCCCAGAATTGGTTGTTTGTAGATTTTCTGATGATGCCGATTCTAAAAGGTGTGAGGTGATACCTCATTGTAGTTTTGATTTGCATTTCTCTAATAATTAGTGCTGTTGAGCAGCTTTTCTGTGTGTCTTGGCCATCTCTGTGTCTCCTTTGAAGAAATGTCTCTTTAGATCTGCCCATTTTTTTTGGGTTGTTTGTTTTTTTAATATTAAGCTGCATGAGCTGTTTATATATATTGGAGATTAAACTTCTGTCCATTGATTCGTCTGCAATGATTTTCGCCCATTCTGAGGGATGCCTTTTTCCATTCCCGTGTTTTTTAACAAAAAAGGAAAGAAAGGAAAAGAAGCAGAACACTAATGTGCGTAAAATATGCCTTTTGAAACGGTCGTTTTGAAATATGGACGTCCTTTGAATTTTTTGGTCGATATGTGACCACAGGATTTGTTTTCAGGGCAGGTGTCATTTACAGGCATGCAATGATTTTGAATATCAACTGACCATTAGCGTTGGGATTAAAGCTGCTGTTGTGTGAAACGGCCACAAGGTGGCAGCAGTTCACCCTTACCAAATCTGGTTACTAGGGCAAGAGAGCCTCAGTGGAAGTGGTCTTCTAGATTGGAGTTTAGAATGGAATGTACCAGGAGAAAGCCGCTCACGTTTGTCTCACTACTTCTTGTTCGTGTTTTTAATTTAATTTTTTATTTTTTATTACAGCAAGTTTGATTACAATGTTTGGCTTGTTGTAGGTGTGGAAGATGTGGTTCTTTTACACATATACAGATGACTGTTCTTCCTGGGATCCTTTTCCCATGTACGTTATGACAGAATGTTGAGTAGTCCTCTCTTGGTATTCTGTAGGTCTTTGGTGATTATGTATGTCACCTGTGTTTGTATATGTCTGTTAACCCCGATATCGTAATGAAACCAATCCTCACACCTTTCCATTGGTGAACCATAAGTTTGTTTCATGAATCTGTGATTGCCCTTCTCCGTGGAAATATCTGCCCTGGTATCCATTTTTAGGTAACACCTATAAGTGATATGATAGGATATGTGTCTTTCACTTTCTGACTTACTACAAGTCACGTGATTACTTCTAGACTCATCTACGGTGCTGCAAATGGCATTGTGTCCTTTTTTCCCTTGGCTTCTCTTCTGCCTTAGCGGGGTCCATTTTCAACAATGTGATTCCCTGAGGGTTGTGGATTAGCTGACCTGGGCAGCCTTACCCTGCCGGCCCGCCCTCCCCAGGTGTGCCTAGTTGAGGTCAATATAAACAGAGCTCCAGGCAGCAATAGCCCCTGAAGCTGTGCCTGACTCCATATTCTCTGCCCCGTCAGCAGTCTCGGGGCTGTGCTGGTGGGAGGGAGTGAGGGGCCACAGCTTTGTGGGTGGCCCGGTGTGAGTGGGGTTCTGCTGGCCTTTCTGCAGGAGTTGCCAGGCTGCCGCCTGTAAAGAAGAGGATGTGTCACCCATACCTTCCGCTGGAATTTCTCTCCGGACAGAGGTGAGGAAGGAAAAAAGCAGTGGGGGCCGGGACAGGAGGGGTATCTCAGGCAGGGCAATGGAAAGCTTCTGGAAGAGCGCCAGGGTCCAGGACCAGTGGGCTGGCTGGCCTGCAGGCACCAAGTTGGCCTGCGTGCTGTCGCTGGTGTGGCTCCACGGTCCTTCCTCTAGGCTTTCAAGCCCTTGTACATATTCAGGTGTTTTACCTGGAAAGGGTGGGAACAGTTCAGCAGCAGCTGGCCTGGGGCTCAGCTCACGTTTACTCACAGATGCCTCGGCACGGTCCCCCAGCTTTGCAATGAGGACGCTCCTTGCGTGGGGGGTGGGTGGCTGGCTGTATGGGAGATGGTTCCCCACCTCTGACCAATTTCAGAATTGTTTACCGCTGGAGCAAGTGTCGTGATAGGGCTTTCCTCTGTATAACTCGTGGGTTCAATTTTTTTTTTCTTTTATGGTTCAAGTTAGATTTTATTCCTCTTTTATGTATTTATAAATATAAGCATGGAAATAATTCATTCCTATAAATACATCTGTGTGACGGGAAGAACTTTTTTCTGTTTTATTTTTAAATTTTATTTTTTAAAATTTTGAAATTTAATTTCATTTATGTTTTTATACAGCAGGTTATTATTAGTTATGTATTTTATGCATATACATGTATACAGGTCAATCCCAATCTCCCAACTCATCCCACCACCACCACCCCATGGCTTCCCACACTTGGTGTCCATACGTTTGTTCTCTACGTCTGTGTCTCTATTTCTTCCCTGCAAACCAGTTCATCTGTACCATTTTTAGGCTCCACATATATGCATTAATATACAATATTTGTTTTCCTCCTTCTGACTTACTTCATTCTGTATGACAGTCTCTCGATCCATCGATGTCTCTACAAATGACCCAGTTCCATTCCTTTTTATGGCCGAGTAATATTCCATTTTATATATGTACCACATCTTTATCCACTCATCTGTCTGTGGGCATTTAGGTTGCTTCCATTACCTGGCTATTGTAAATAGTGCTGCAACGAACATTGTGCTGAATGTGCCTTTTTGAAATACGGTTTTCTCTGGGTATATGCCCAGAAGTGGGATTGCTGGATCAGATGGTAATTCTATTTCTAATTTTTTTAAGGAAACTCCATACTGTTCTCCATAGTGACTGTATCAATTTACATTCCCACCAATAGTGGAAGAGGGCTCCTTTTGTCCACACCCTCCCCAGAATTGGTTGTTTGTATATTTTCTGATGATGCCTATTCTAACAGGTGTGAGGTGATACCTCATTGTAGTTTTGATTTGCATTTCTCTAATAATTAGTGCTGTTGAGCAGCTTTTCTTGTGCGTCTTGGCCATCTCTGTGTCTCCTTTGAAGAAACGTCTCTTTAGATCTTCTGCCCATTTTTTGGGGTTGTTTGTTTTTTTAATATTAAGCTGCATGAGCTGTTTATATATATTGGAGATTAAACCTGTGTCCATTGATTCATTTGCAACGATTTTCACCCATCCTGAGGGATGCCTTTTTCCATTCCCGTTTTTTTTAACAAAAAAGGAAAGAAAGGAAAAGAAGCAGAACACTAATGTGCGTAAAATATGCCTTTTGAAACGGTCGTTTTGAAATATGGACGTCCTTTGAATTTTTTGGTCGATATGTGACCCCAGGATTTGTTTTCAGGGCAGGTGTCATTTACAGGCATGCAATGATTTTGAATATCAACTGACCATTAGCGTTGGGATTAAAGCTGCTGTTGTGTGAAACGGCCACAAGGTGGCAGCAGTTCACCCTTACCAAATCTGGTTACTAGGGCAAGAGAGCCTCAGTGGAAGTGGTGTTCTAGATTGGAGTTTAGAATGGAATGTACCAGGAGAAAGCCGCTCACGTTTGTCTCACTACTTCTTGTTCGTGTTTTTAATTTAATTTTTTATTTTTTTATTACAGCAAGTTTGATTACAATGTTTGGCTTGTTGTAGGTGTGGAAGATGTGGTTCTTTTACACATATACAGATGACTGTTCTTCCTGGGATTCTTTTCCCATGTACGTTATGACAGAATGTTGAGTAGTCCTCTCTTGGTATTCTGTAGGTCTTTGGTGATTATATATGTCACCTGTGTTTGTATATGTCTGTTAACCCCGATATCGTAATGAAACCAATCCTCACACCTTTCCATTGGTGAACCATAAGTTTGTTTCATGAATCTGTGATTGCCCTTCTCCGTGGAAATATCTGCCCTGGTATCCACTTTTAGGTAACACCTATAGGTGATATGATAGGATATGTGTCTTTCACTTTCTGACTTACTACAAGTCACGTGATTACTTCTAGACTCATCTACGGTGCTGCAAATGGCATTGTGTCCTTTTTTCCCTTGGCTTCTCTTCTGCCTTAGCGGGGTCCATTTTCAACAATGTGATTCCCTGAGGGTTGTGGATTAGCTGACCTGGGCAGCCTTACCCTGCCAGCCCGCCCTCCCCAGGTGTGCCTCGTTGAGGTCAATATAAACAGAGCTCCAGGCAGCAATAGCCCCTGAAGCTGTGCCTGACTCCATATTCTCTGCCCCGTCAGCAGTCTCGGGGCTGTGCTGGTGGGAGGGAGTGAGGGGCCACAGCTTTGTGGGTGGCCCGGTGTGAGTGGGGTTCTGCTGGCCTTTCTGCAGGAGTTGCCATGCTGCCGCCTGTAAAGAAGAGGATGTGTCACCCATACATTCCGCTGGAATTTCTCTCCGGACAGAGGTGAGGAAGGAAAAAAGCAGTGGGGGCCGGGACAGGAGGGGTATCTCAGGCAGGGCAATGGAAAGCTTCTGGAAGAGCGCCCGGGGCCAGGACCAACCTGGCTGGCCTGCAGGCACCAAGTTGTCCTGCGTGCTGTCGCTGGTGTGGCTCCACGGTCCTTCCTCTAGGCTTTCAAGCCCTTGTACATATTCAGGTGTTTTACCTGGAAAGGGTGGGAACAGTTCAGCAGCAGCTGGCCTGGGGCTCAGCTCACGTTTACTCACAGATGCCTCGGCACGGTCCCCCAGCTTTGCAATGAGGACGCTCCTTGCGTGGGGGGTGGGTTGCTGGCTGTATGGGAGATGATTCCCCACCTCTGACCAATTTCAGAATTGTTTACCACTGGAGCAAGTGCCCTGATAGGGTTTTCCCCTGTATAACTCGTGGATTCAGGATTTTTTTTTTCTTTTATGGTTCAAGTTAGATTTTATTCCTCTTTTATGTATTTATAGATATAAGCATGGAAATCATTCATTCCTATAAATACATCTGTGTGACGGGAAGAACTTTTTTCTGTTTTATTTTTAAATTTTATTTTTTAAAATTTTGAAATTTAATTTTATTTATGTTTTTATACAGCAGGTTATTATTAGTTATGTATTTTATGCATATACATGTATACAGGTCAATCCCAATCTCCCAACTCATCCCACCACCACCACCCCATGGCTTCCCACACTTGGTGTCCATACGTTTGTTCTCTACGTCTGTGTCTCTATTTCTTCCCTGCAAACCAGTTCATCTGTACCATTTTTAGGCTCCACATATATGCATTAATATACAATATTTGTTTTCCTCTTTCTGACTTACTTCATTCTGTATGACAGTCTCTCGATCCATCGATGTCTCTACAAATGACCCAGTTTCATTCCTTTTTATGGCCGAGTAATATTCCATTTTATATATGTACCACATCTTTATCCACTCATCTGTCTGTGGGCATTTAGGTTGCTTCCATTACCTGGCTATTGTAAATAGTGCTGCAACGAACATTGTGCTGAATGTGCCTTTTTGAAATACGGTTTTCTCTGGGTATATGCCCAGAAGTGGGATTGCTGGATCAGATGGTAATTCTATTTCTAATTTTTTTAAGGAAACTCCATACTGTTCTCCATAGTGACTGTATCAATTTACATTCCCACCAATAGTGGAAGAGGGCTCCTTTTGTCCACACCCTCCCCAGAATTGGTTGTTTGTAGATTTTCTGATGATGCCGATTCTAAAAGGTGTGAGGTGATACCTCATTGTAGTTTTGATTTGCATTTCTCTAATAATTAGTGCTGTTGAGCAGCTTTTCTGTGCGTCTTGGCCATCTCTGTGTCTCCTTTGAAGAAACGTCTCTTTAGATCTTCTGCCCATTTTTTTTGGGTTGTTTGTTTTTTTAATATTAAGCTGCATGAGCTGTTTATATATATTGGAGATTAAACCTCTGTCCATTGATTCGTCTGCAATGATTTTCGCCCATTCTGAGGGATGCCTTTTTCCATTCCCGTGTTTTTTAACAAAAAAGGAAAGAAAGGAAAAGAAGCAGAACACTAATGTGCGTAAAATATGCCTTTTGAAACGGTCGTTTTGAAATATGGACGTCCTTTGAATTTTTTGGTCGATATGTGACCCCAGGATTTGTTTTCAGGGCAGGTGTCATTTACAGGCATGCAATGATTTTGAATATCAACTGACCATTAGCGTTGGGATTAAAGCTGCTGTTGTGTGAAACGGCCACAAGGTGGCAGCAGTTCACCCTTACCAAATCTGGTTACTAGGGCAAGAGAGCCTCAGTGGAAGTGGTGTTCTAGATTGGAGTTTAGAATGGAATGTGCCAGGAGAAAGCCGCTCACGTTTGTCTCACTACTTCTTGTTCGTGTTTTTAATTTAATTTTTTATTTTTTATTACAGCAAGTTTGATTACAATGTTTGGCTTGTTGTAGGTGTGGAAGATGTGGTTCTTTTACACATATACAGATGACTGTTCTTCCTGGGATTCTTTTCCCATGTACGTTATGACAGAATGTTGAGTAGTCCTCTCTTGGTATTCTGTAGGTCTTTGGTGATTATATATGTCACCTGTGTTTGTATATGTCTGTTAACCCCGATATCGTAATGAAACCAATCCTCACACCTTTCCATTGGTGAACCATAAGTTTGTTTCATGAATCTGTGATTGCCCTTCTCCGTGGAAATATCTGCCCTGGTATCCATTTTTAGGTAACACCTATAAGTGATATGATAGGATATGTGTCTTGCACTTTCTGACTTACTACAAGTCACGTGATTACTTCTAGACTCATCTACGGTGCTGCAAATGGCATTGTGTCCTTTTTTCCCTTGGCTTCTCTTCTGCCTTAGCGGGGTCCATTTTCAACAATGTGATTCCCTGAGGGTTGTGGATTAGCTGACCTGGGCAGCCTTACCCTGCCGGCCCGCCCTCCCCAGGTGTGCCTCGTTGAGGTCAATATAAACAGAGCTCCAGGCAGCAATAGCCCTTGAAGCTGTGCCTGACTCCATATTCTCTGCCCCGTCAGCAGTCTCGGGGCTGTGCTGGTGGGAGGGAGTGAGGGGCCACAGCTTTGTGGGTGGCCCGGTGTGAGTGGGGTTCTGCTGGCCTTTCTGCAGGAGTTGCCAGGCTGCCGCCTGTAAAGAAGAGGATGTGTCACCCATACATTCCGCTGGAATTTTTCTCCGGACAGAGGTGAGGAAGGAAAAAAGCAGTGGGGGCCAGGACAGGAGGGGTATCTCAGGCAGGGCAATGGAAAGCTTCTGGAAGAGTGCCCGGGGCCAGGACCAACCTGGCTGGCCTGCAGGCACCAAGATGGCCTGCGTGCTGTCGCTGGTGTGGCTCCACGGTCCTTCCTCTAGGCTTTCAAGCCCTTGTACATATTCAGGTGTTTTACCTGGAAAGGGTGGGAACAGTTCAGCAGCAGCTGGCCTGGGGCTCAGCTCACATTTACTCACAGATGCCTCGGCACGGTCCCCCAGCTTTGCAATGAGGACGCTCCTTGCGTGGGGGGTGGGTTGCTGGCTGTATGGGAGATGATTCCCCACCTCTGACCAATTTCAGAATTGTTTACCACTGGAGCAAGTGCCCTGATAGGGTTTTCCCCTGTATAACTCGTGGATTCAGGATTTTTTTTTCTTTTATGGTTCAAGTTAGATTTTATTCCTCTTTTATGTATTTATAGATATAAGCATGGAAATCATTCATTCCTATAAATACATCTGTGTGACGGGAAGAAATTTTTTCTGTTTTATTTTTAAATTTTATTTTTTGAAATTTAATTTTATTTATGTTTTTATACAGCAGGTTATTATTAGTTATGTATTTTATGCATATACATGTATACAGGTCAATCCCAATCTCCCAACTCATCCCACCACCACCACCCCATGGCTTCCCACACTTGGTGTCCATACGTTTGTTCTCTACGTCTGTGTCTCTATTTCTTCCCTGCAAACCAGTTCATCTGTACCATTTTTAGGCTCCACATATATGCATTAATATACAATATTTGTTTTCCTCTTTCTGACTTACTTCATTCTGTATGACAGTCTCTCGATCCATCGATGTCTCTACAAATGACCCAGTTTCATTCCTTTTTATGGCCGAGTAATATTCCATTTTATATATGTACCACATCTTTATCCACTCATCTGTCTGTGGGCATTTAGGTTGCTTCCATTACCTGGCTATTGTAAATAGTGCTGCAACGAACATTGTGCTGAATGTACCTTTTTGAAATACGGTTTTCTCTGGGTATATGCCCAGAAGTGGGATTGCTGGATCAGATGGTAATTCTATTTCTAATTTTTTTAAGGAAACTCCATACTGTTCTCCATAGTGACTGTATCAATTTACATTCCCACCAATAGTGGAAGAGGGCTCCTTTTGTCCACACCCTCCCCAGAATTGGTTGTTTGTAGATTTTCTGATGATGCCGATTCTAAAAGGTGTGAGGTGATACCTCATTGTAGTTTTGATTTGCATTTCTCTAATAATTAGTGCTGTTGAGCAGCTTTTCTGTGTGTCTTGGCCATCTCTGTGTCTCCTTTGAAGAAACGTCTCTTTAGATCTTCTGCCCATTTTTTTGGGTTGTTTGTTTTTTTTAATATTAAGCTGCATGAGCTGTTTATATATATTGGAGATTAAACCTCTGTCCATTGATTCGTCTGCAATGATTTTCGCCCATTCTGAGGGATGCCTTTTTCCATTCCCGTGTTTTTTAACAAAAAAGGAAAGAAAGGAAAAGAAGCAGAACACTAATGTGCGTAAAATATGCCTTTTGAAACGGTCGTTTTGAAATATGGACGTCCTTTGAATTTTTTGGTCGATATGTGACCCCAGGATTTGTTTTCAGGGCAGGTGTCATTTACAGGCATGCAATGATTTTGAATATCAACTGACCATTAGCGTTGGGATTAAAGCTGCTGTTGTGTGAAACGGCCACAAGGTGGCAGCAGTTCACCCTTACCAAATCTGGTTACTAGGGCAAGAGAGCCTCAGTGGAAGTGGTCTTCTAGATTGGAGTTTAGAATGGAATGTACCAGGAGAAAGCCGCTCACGTTTGTCTCACTACTTCTTGTTCGTGTTTTTAATTTAATTTTTTATTTTTTATTACAGCAAGTTTGATTACAATGTTTGGCTTGTTGTAGGTGTGGAAGATGTGGTTCTTTTACACATATACAGATGACTGTTCTTCCTGGGATCCTTTTCCCATGTACGTTATGACAGAATGTTGAGTAGTCCTCTCTTGGTATTCTGTAGGTCTTTGGTGATTATGTATGTCACCTGTGTTTGTATATGTCTGTTAACCCCGATATCGTAATGAAACCAATCCTCACACCTTTCCATTGGTGAACCATAAGTTTGTTTCATGAATCTGTGATTGCCCTTCTCCGTGGAAATATCTGCCCTGGTATCCATTTTTAGGTAACACCTATAAGTGATATGATAGGATATGTGTCTTTCACTTTCTGACTTACTACAAGTCACGTGATTACTTCTAGACTCATCTACGGTGCTGCAAATGGCATTGTGTCCTTTTTTCCCTTGGCTTCTCTTCTGCCTTAGCGGGGTCCATTTTCAACAATGTGATTCCCTGAGGGTTGTGGATTAGCTGACCTGGGCAGCCTTACCCTGCCGGCCCGCCCTCCCCAGGTGTGCCTCGTTGAGGTCAATATAAACAGAGCTCCAGGCAGCAATAGCCCCTGAAGCTGTGCCTGACTCCATATTCTCTGCCCCATCAGCAGTCTCGGGGCTGTGCTGGTGGGAGGGAGTGAGGGGCCACAGCTTTGTGGGTGGCCCGGTGTGAGTGGGGTTCTGCTGGCCTTTCTGCAGGAGTTGCCAGGCTGCCGCCTGTAAAGAAGAGGATGTGTCACCCATAACTTCCGCTGGAATTTCTCTCCGGACAGAGGTGAGGAAGGAAAAAAGCAGTGGGGGCCGGGACAGGAGGGGTATCTCAGGCAGGGCAATGGAAAGCTTCTGGAAGAGCGCCAGGGTCCAGGACCAGTGTGCTGGCTGGCCTGCAGGCACCAAGTTGGCCTGCGTGCTGTCGCTGGTGTGGCTCCACGGTCCTTCCTCTAGGCTTTCAAGCCCTTGTACATATTCAGGTGTTTTACCTGGAAAGGGTGGGAACAGTTCAGCAGCAGCTGGCCTGGGGCTCAGCTCACGTTTACTCACAGATGCCTCGGCACGGTCCCCCAGCTTTGCAATGAGGACGCTCCTTGCGTGGGGGGTGGGTGGCTGGCTGTATGGGAGATGGTTCCCCACCTCTGACCAATTTCAGAATTGTTTACCGCTGGAGCAAGTGTCGTGATAGGGTTTTCCTCTGTATAACTCGTGGGTTCAATTTTTTTTTTCTTTTATGGTTCAAGTTAGATTTTATTCCTCTTTTATGTATTTATAAATATAAGCATGGAAATAATTCATTCCTATAAATACATCTGTGTGACGGGAAGAACTTTTTTCTGTTTTATTTTTAAATTTTATTTTTTAAAATTTTGAAATTTAATTTCATTTATGTTTTTATACAGCAGGTTATTATTAGTTATGTATTTTATGCATATACATGTATACAGGTCAATCCCAATCTCCCAACTCATCCCACCACCACCACCCCATGGCTTCCCACCCTTGGTGTCCATACGTTTGTTCTCTACGTCTGTGTCTCTACTTCTTCCCTGCAAACCAGTTCATCTGTACCATTTTTAGGCTCCACATATATGCATTAATATACAATATTTGTTTTCCTCTTTCTGACTTACTTCATTCTGTATGACAGTCTCTCAATCCATCGATGTCTCTACAAATGACCCAGTTTCATTCCTTTTTATGGCCGAGTAATATTCCATTTTATATATGTACCACATCTTTATCCACTCATCTGTCTGTGGGCATTTAGGTTGCTTCCATTACCTGGCTATTGTAAATAGTGCTGCAACGAACATTGTGCTGAATGTGCCTTTTTGAAATACGGTTTTCTCTGGGTATATGCCCAGAAGTGGGATTGCTGGATCAGATGGTAATTCTATTTCTAATTTTTTTAAGGAAACTCCATACTGTTCTCCATAGTGACTGTATCAATTCACATTCCCACCAATAGTGGAAGAGGGCTCCTTTTGTCCACACCCTCCCCAGAATTGGTTGTTTGTAGATTTTCTGATGATGCCGATTCTAAAAGGTGTGAGGTGATACCTCATTGTACTTTTGATTTGCATTTCTCTAATAATTAGTGCTGTTGAGCAGCTTTTCTGTGTGTCTTGGCCATCTCTGTGTCTCCTTTGAAGAAACGTCTCTTTAGATCTTCTGCCCATTTTTTTGGGTTGTTTGTTTTTTTAATATTAAGCTGCATGAGCTGTTTATATATATTGGAGATTAAACCTCTGTCCATTGATTCGTCTGCAATGATTTTCGCCCATTCTGAGGGATGCCTTTTTCCATTCCCGTGTTTTTTAACAAAAAAGGAAAGAAAGGAAAAGAAGCAGAACACTAATGTGCGTAAAATATGTCTTTTGAAACGGTCGTTTTGAAATATGGACGTCCTTTGAATTTTTTGGTCGATATGTGACCCCAGGATTTGTTTTCAGGGCAGGTGTCATTTACAGGCATGCAATGATTTTGAATATCAACTGACCATTAGCGTTGGGATTAAAGCTGCTGTTGTGTGAAACGGCCACAAGGTGGCAGCAGTTCACCCTTACCAAATCTGGTTACTAGGGCAAGAGAGCCTCAGTGGAAGTGGTGTTCTAGATTGGAGTTTAGAATGGAATGTACCAGGAGAAAGCCGCTCACGTTTGTCTCACTACTTCTTGTTCGTGTTTTTAATTTAATTTTTTATTTTTTATTACAGCAAGTTTGATTACAATGTTTGGCTTGTTGTAGGTGTGGAAGATGTGGTTCTTTTACACATATACAGATGACTGTTCTTCCTGGGATCCTTTTCCCATGTACGTTATGACAGAATGTTGAGTAGTCCTCTCTTGGTATTCTGTAGGTCTTTGGTGATTATGTATGTCACCTGTGTTTGTATATGTCTGTTAACCCCGATATCGTAATGAAACCAATCCTCACACCTTTCCATTGGTGAACCATAAGTTTGTTTCATGAATCTGTGATTGCCCTTCTCCGTGGAAATATCTGCCCTGGTATCCATTTTTAGGTAACACCTATAAGTGATATGATAGGATATGTGTCTTTCACTTTCTGACTTACTACAAGTCACGTGATTACTTGTAGACTCATCTACGGTGCTGCAAATGGCATTGTGTCCTTTTTTCCCTTGGCTTCTCTTCTGCCTTAGCGGGGTCCATTTTCAACAATGTGATTCCCTGAGGGTTGTGGATTAGCTGACGTGGGCAGCCTTACCCTGCCGGCCCGCCCTCCCCAGGTGTGCCTCGTTGAGGTCAATATAAACAGAGCTCCAGGCAGCAATAGCCCCTGAAGCTGTGCCTGACTCCATATTCTCTGCCCCATCAGCAGTCTCGGGGCTGTGCTGGTGGGAGGGAGTGAGGGGCCACAGCTTTGTGGGTGGCCCGGTGTGAGTGGGGTTCTGCTGGCCTTTCTGCAGGAGTTGCCAGGCTGCCGCCTGTAAAGAAGAGGATGTGTCACCCATACATTCCGCTGGAATTTCTCTCCGGACAGAGGTGAGGAAGGAAAAAAGCAGTGGGGGCCGGGACAGGAGGGGTATCTCAGGCAGGGCAATGGAAAGCTTCTGGAAGAGTGCCAGGGTCCAGGACCAGTGGGCTGGCTGGCCTGCAGGCACCAAGTTGTCCTGCGTGCTGTCGCTGGTGTGGCTCCACGGTCCTTCCTCTAGGCTTTCAAGCCCTTGTACATATTCAGGTGTTTTACCTGGAAAGGGTGGGAACAGTTCAGCAGCAGCTGGCCTGGGGCTCAGCTCACGTTTACTCACAGATGCCTCGGCACGGTCCCCCAGCTTTGCAATGAGGACGCTCCTTGCGTGGGGGGTGGGTGGCTGGCTGTATGGGAGATGGTTCCCCACCTCTGACCAATTTCAGAATTGTTTACCGCTGAAGCAAGTGTCGTGATAGGGTTTTCCTCTGTATAACTCGTGGGTTCAATTTTTTTTTTCTTTTATGGTTCAAGTTAGATTTTATTCCTCTTTTATGTATTTATAAATATAAGCATGGAAATAATTCATTCCTATAAATACATCTGTGTGACGGGAAGAACTTTTTTCTGTTTTATTTTTAAATTTTATTTTTTAAAATTTTGAAATTTAATTTCATTTATGTTTTTATACAGCAGGTTATTATTAGTTATGTATTTTATGCATATACATGTATACAGGTCAATCCCAATCTCCCAACTCATCCCACCACCACCACCCCATGGCTTCCCACACTTGGTGTCCATACGTTTGTTCTCTACGTCTGTGTCTCTATTTCTTCCCTGCAAACCAGTTCATCTGTACCATTTTTAGGCTCCACATATATGCATTAATATACAATATTTGTTTTCCTCTTTCTGACTTACTTCATTCTGTATGACAGTCTCTCGATCCATCGATGTCTCTACAAATGACCCAGTTTCATTCCTTTTTATGGCCGAGTAATATTCCATTTTATATATGTACCACATCTTTATCCACTCATCTGTCTGTGGGCATTTAGGTTGCTTCCATTACCTGGCTATTGTAAATAGTGCTGCAACGAACATTGTGCTGAATGTGCCTTTTTGAAATACGGTTTTCTCTGGGTATATGCCCAGAAGTGGGATTGCTGGATCAGATGGTAATTCTATTTCTAATTTTTTTAAGGAAACTCCATACTGTTCTCCATAGTGACTGTATCAATTTACATTCCCACCAATAGTGGAAGAGGGCTCCTTTTGTCCACACCCTCCCCAGAATTGGTTGTTTGTAGATTTTCTGATGATGCCGATTCTAAAAGGTGTGAGGTGATACCTCATTGTAGTTTTGATTTGCATTTCTCTAATAATTAGTGCTGTTGAGCAGCTTTTCTGTGCGTCTTGGCCATCTCTGTGTCTCCTTTGAAGAAACGTCTCTTTAGATCTTCTGCCCATTTTTTTTGGGTTGTTTGTTTTTTTAATATTAAGCTGCATGAGCTGTTTATATATATTGGAGATTAAACCTCTGTCCATTGATTCGTCTGCAATGATTTTCGCCCATTCTGAGGGATGCCTTTTTCCATTCCCGTGTTTTTTAACAAAAAAGGAAAGAAAGGAAAAGAAGCAGAACACTAATGTGCGTAAAATATGCCTTTTGAAACGGTCGTTTTGAAATATGGACGTCCTTTGAATTTTTTGGTCGATATGTGACCCCAGGATTTGTTTTCAGGGCAGGTGTCATTTACAGGCATGCAATGATTTTGAATATCAACTGACCATTAGCGTTGGGATTAAAGCTGCTGTTGTGTGAAACGGCCACAAGGTGGCAGCAGTTCACCCTTACCAAATCTGGTTACTAGGGCAAGAGAGCCTCAGTGGAAGTGGTGTTCTAGATTGGAGTTTAGAATGGAATGTGCCAGGAGAAAGCCGCTCACGTTTGTCTCACTACTTCTTGTTCGTGTTTTTAATTTAATTTTTTATTTTTTATTACAGCAAGTTTGATTACAATGTTTGGCTTGTTGTAGGTGTGGAAGATGTGGTTCTTTTACACATATACAGATGACTGTTCTTCCTGGGATTCTTTTCCCATGTACGTTATGACAGAATGTTGAGTAGTCCTCTCTTGGTATTCTGTAGGTCTTTGGTGATTATATATGTCACCTGTGTTTGTATATGTCTGTTAACCCCGATATCGTAATGAAACCAATCCTCACACCTTTCCATTGGTGAACCATAAGTTTGTTTCATGAATCTGTGATTGCCCTTCTCCGTGGAAATATCTGCCCTGGTATCCATTTTTAGGTAACACCTATAAGTGATATGATAGGATATGTGTCTTTCACTTTCTGACTTACTACAAGTCACGTGATTACTTCTAGACTCATCTACGGTGCTGCAAATGGCATTGTGTCCTTTTTTCCCTTGGCTTCTCTTCTGCCTTAGCGGGGTCCATTTTCAACAATGTGATTCCCTGAGGGTTGTGGATTAGCTGACCTGGGCAGCCTTACCCTGCCGGCCCGCCCTCCCCAGGTGTGCCTCGTTGAGGTCAATATAAACAGAGCTCCAGGCAGCAATAGCCCTTGAAGCTGTGCCTGACTCCATATTCTCTGCCCCGTCAGCAGTCTCGGGGCTGTGCTGGTGGGAGGGAGTGAGGGGCCACAGCTTTGTGGGTGGCCCGGTGTGAGTGGGGTTCTGCTGGCCTTTCTGCAGGAGTTGCCAGGCTGCCGCCTGTAAAGAAGAGGATGTGTCACCGATACATTCCGCTGGAATTTTTCTCCGGACAGAGGTGAGGAAGGAAAAAAGCAGTGGGGGCCGGGACAGGAGGGGTATCTCAGGCAGGGCAATGGATAGCTTCTGGAAGAGTGCCCGGGGCCAGGACCAACCTGGCTGGCCTGCAGGCACCAAGATGGCCTGCGTGCTGTCGCTGGTGTGGCTCCACGGTCCTTCCTCTAGGCTTTCAAGCCCTTGTACATATTCAGGTGTTTTACCTGGAAAGGGTGGGAACAGTTCAGCAGCAGCTGGCCTGGGGCTCAGCTCACATTTACTCACAGATGCCTCGGCACGGTCCCCCAGCTTTGCAATGAGAACGCTCCTTGCGTGGGGGGTGGGTTGCTGGCTGTATGGGAGATGATTCCCCACCTCTGACCAATTTCAGAATTGTTTACCACTGGAGCAAGTGCCCTGATAGGGTTTTCCCCTGTATAACTCGTGGATTCAGGATTTTTTTTTCTTTTATGGTTCAAGTTAGATTTTATTCCTCTTTTATGTATTTATAGATATAAGCATGGAAATCATTCATTCCTATAAATACATCTGTGTGACGGGAAGAACTTTTTTCTGTTTTATTTTTAAATTTTATTTTTTGAAATTTAATTTTATTTATGTTTTTATACAGCAGGTTATTATTAGTTATGTATTTTATGCATATACATGTATACAGGTCAATCCCAATCTCCCAACTCATCCCACCACCACCACCCCATGGCTTCCCACACTTGGTGTCCATACGTTTGTTCTCTACGTCTGTGTCTCTATTTCTTCCCTGCAAACCAGTTCATCTGTACCATTTTTCGGCTCCACATATATGCATTAATATACAATATTTGTTTTCCTCTTTCTGACTTACTTCATTCTGTATGACAGTCTCTCGATCTATCGATGTCTCTACAAATGACCCAGTTTCATTCCTTTTTATGGCCGAGTAATATTCCATTTTATATATGTACCACATCTTTATCCACTCATCTGTCTGTGGGCATTTAGGTTGCTTCCATTACCTGGCTATTGTAAATAGTGCTGCAACGAACATTGTGCTGAATGTGCCTTTTTGAAATACGGTTTTCTCTGGGTATATGCCCAGAAGTGGGATTGCTGGATCAGATGGTAATTCTATTTCTAATTTTTTTAAGGAAACTCCATACTGTTCTCCATAGTGACTGTATCAATTTACATTCCCACCAATAGTGGAAGAGGGCTCCTTTTGTCCACACCCTCCCCAGAATTGGTTGTTTGTAGATTTTCTGATGATGCCGATTCTAAAAGGTGTGAGGTGATACCTCATTGTAGTTTTGATTTGCATTTCTCTAATAATTAGTGCTGTTGAGCAGCTTTTCTGTGTGTCTTGGCCATCTCTGTGTCTCCTTTGAAGAAACGTCTCTTTAGATCTTCTGCCCATTTTTTTGGGTTGTTTGTTTTTTTAATATTAAGCTGCATGAGCTGTTTATATATATTGGAGATTAAACCTCTGTCCATTGATTCGTCTGCAATGATTTTCGCCCATTCTGAGGGATGCCTTTTTCCATTCCCGTGTTTTTTAACAAAAAAGGAAAGAAAGGAAAAGAAGCAGAACACTAATGTGCGTATAATATGTCTTTTGAAACGGTCGTTTTGAAATATGGACGTCCTTTGAATTTTTTGGTCGATATGTGACCCCAGGATTTGTTTTCAGGGCAGGTGTCATTTACAGGCATGCAATGATTTTGAATATCAACTGACCATTAGCGTTGGGATTAAAGCTGCTGTTGTGTGAAACGGCCACAAGGTGGCAGCAGTTCACCCTTACCAAATCTGGTTACTAGGGCAAGAGAGCCTCAGTGGAAGTGGTGTTCTAGATTGGAGTTTAGATTGGAATGTACCAGGAGAAAGCCGCTCACGTTTGTCTCACTACTTCTTGTTCGTGTTTTTAATTTATTTTTTTATTTTTTATTACAGCAAGTTTGATTACACTGTTTGGCTTGTTGTAGGTGTGGAAGATGTGGTTCTTTTACACATATACAGATGACTGTTCTTCCTGGGATCCTTTTCCCATGTACGTTATGACAGAATGTTGAGTAGTCCTCTCTTGGTATTCTGTAGGTCTTTGGTGATTATGTATGTCACCTGTGTTTGTATATGTCTGTTAACCCCGATATCGTAATGAAACCAATCCTCACACCTTTCCATTGGTGAACCATAAGTTTGTTTCATGAATCTGTGATTGCCCTTCTCCGTGGAAATATCTGCCCTGGTATCCATTTTTAGGTAACACCTATAAGTGATATGATAGGATATGTGTCTTTCACTTTCTGACTTACTACAAGTCACGTGATTACTTCTAGACTCATCTACGGTGCTGCAAATGGCATTGTGTCCTTTTTTCCCTTGGCTTCTCTTCTGCCTTAGCGGGGTCCATTTTCAACAATGTGATTCCCTGAGGGTTGTGGATTAGCTGACCTGGGCAGCCTTACCCTGCCGGCCCGCCCTCCCCAGGTGTGCCTCGTTGAGGTCAATATAAACAGAGCTCCAGGCAGCAATAGCCCCTGAAGCTGTGCCTGACTCCATATTCTCTGCCCCATCAGCAGTCTCGGGGCTGTGCTGGTGGGAGGGAGTGAGGGGCCACAGCTTTGTGGGTGGCCCGGTGTGAGTGGGGTTCTGCTGGCCTTTCTGCAGGAGTTGCCAGGCTGCCGCCTGTAAAGAAGAGGATGTGTAACCCATAACTTCCGCTGGAATTTGTCTCCGGACAGAGGTGAGGAAGGAAAAAAGCAGTGGGGGCCGGGACAGGAGGGGTATCTCAGGCAGGGCAATGGAAAGCTTCTGGAAGAGTGCCAGGGTCCAGGACCAGTGGGCTGGCTGGCCTGCAGGCACCAAGTTGGCCTGCGTGCTGTCGCTGGTGTGGCTCCACGGTCCTTCCTCTAGGCTTTCAAGCCCTTGTACATATTCAGGTGTTTTACCTGGAAAGGGTGGGAACAGTTCAGCAGCAGCTGGCCTGGGGCTCAGCTCACGTTTACTCACAGATGCCTCGGCACGGTCCCCCAGCTTTGCAATGAGGACGCTCCTTGCGTGGGGGGTGGGTGGCTGGCTGTATGGGAGATGGTTCCCCACCTCTGACCAATTTCAGAATTGTTTACCGCTGGAGCAAGTGTCGTGATAGGGTTTTCCTCTGTATAACTCGTGGGTTCAATTTTTTTTTTCTTTTATGGTTCAAGTTAGATTTTATTCCTCTTTTATGTATTTATAAATATAAGCATGGAAATAATTCATTCCTATAAATACATCTGTGTGACGGGAAGAACTTTTTTCTGTTTTATTTTTAAATTTTATTTTTTAAAATTTTGAAATTTAATTTCATTTATGTTTTTATACAGCAGGTTATTATTAGTTATGTATTTTATGCATATACATGTATACAGGTCAATCCCAATCTCCCAACTCATCCCACCACCACCACCCCATGGCTTCCCACCCTTGGTGTCCATACGTTTGTTCTCTACGTCTGTGTCTCTATTTCTTCCCTGCAAACCAGTTCATCTGTACCATTTTTAGGCTCCACATATATGCATTAATATACAATATTTGTTTTCCTCTTTCTGACTTACTTCATTCTGTATGAGAGTCTCTCAATCCATCGATGTCTCTACAAATGACCCAGTTTCATTCCTTTTTATGGCCGAGTAATATTCCATTTTATATATGTACCACATCTTTATCCACTCATCTGTCTGTGGGCATTTAGGTTGCTTCCATTACCTGGCTATTGTAAATAGTGCTGCAACGAACATTGTGCTGAATGTGCCTTTTTGAAATACGGTTTTCTCTGGGTATATGCCCAGAAGTGGGATTGCTGGATCAGATGGTAATTCTATTTCTAATTTTTTTAAGGAAACTCCATACTGTTCTCCATAGTGACTGTATCAATTTACATTCCCACCAATAGTGGAAGAGGGCTCCTTTTGTCCACACCCTCCCCAGAATTGGTTGTTTGTATATTTTCTGATGATGCCTATTCTAACAGGTGTGAGGTGATACCTCATTGTAGTTTTGATTTGCATTTCTCTAATAATTAGTGCTGTTGAGCTGCTTTTCATGTGCGTCTTGGCCATCTCTGTGTCTCCTTTGAAGAAACGTCTCTTTAGATCTTCTGCCCATTTTTTGGGGTTGTTTGTTTTTTTAATATTAAGCTGCATGAGCTCTTTATATATATTGGAGATTAAACCTGTGTCCATTGATTCATTTGCAACGATTTTCACCCATCCTGAGGGATGCCTTTCTCCATTCCCGTTTTTTTTAACAAAAAAGGAAAGAAAGGAAAAGAAGCAGAACACTAATGTGCGTAAAATATGCCTTTTGAAACGGTCGTTTTGAAATATGGACGTCCTTTGAATATTTTGGTCGATATGTGACCCCAGGATTTGTTTTCAGGGCAGGTGTCATTTACAGGCATGCAATGATTTTGAATATCAACTGACCATTAGCGTTGGGATTAAAGCTGCTGTTGTGTGAAACGGCCACAAGGTGGCAGCAGTTCACCCTTACCAAATCTGGTTACTAGGGCAAGAGAGCCTCAGTGGAAGTGGTGTTCTAGATTGGAGTTTAGAATGGAATGTACCAGGAGAAAGCCGCTCACGTTTGTCTCACTACTTCTTGTTCGTGTTTTTAATTTAATTTTTTATTTTTTATTACAGCAAGTTTGATTACAATGTTTGGCTTGTTGTAGGTGTGGAAGATGTGGTTCTTTTACACATATACAGATGACTGTTCTTCCTGGGATTCTTTTCCCATGTACGTTATGACAGAATGTTGAGTAGTCCTCTCTTGGTATTCTGTAGGTCTTTGGTGATTATATATGTCACCTGTGTTTGTATATGTCTGTTAACCCCGATATCGTAATGAAACCAATCCTCACACCTTTCCATTGGTGAACCATAAGTTTGTTTCATGAATCTGTGATTGCCCTTCTCCGTGGAAATATCTGCCCTGGTATCCACTTTTAGGTAACACCTATAGGTGATATGATAGGATATGTGTCTTTCACTTTCTGACTTACTACAAGTCACGTGATTACTTCTAGACTCATCTACGGTGCTGCAAATGGCATTGTGTCCTTTTTTCCCTTGGCTTCTCTTCTGCCTTAGCGGGGTCCATTTTCAACAATGTGATTCCCTGAGGGTTGTGGATTAGCTGACCTGGGCAGCCTTACCCTGCCGGCCCGCCCTCCACAGGTGTGCCTCGTTGAGGTCAATATAAACAGAGCTCCAGGCAGCAATAGCCCCTGAAGCTGTGCCTGACTCCATATTCTCTGCCCCGTCAGCAGTCTCGGGGCTGTGCTGGTGGGAGGGAGTGAGGGGCCACAGCTTTGTGGGTGGCCCGGTGTGAGTGGGGTTCTGCTGGCCTTTCTGCAGGAGTTGCCATGCTGCCGCCTGTAAAGAAGAGGATGTGTCACCCATACATTCCGCTGGAATTTCTCTCCGGACAGAGGTGAGGAAGGAAAAAAGCAGTGGGGGCCGGGACAGGAGGGGTATCTCAGGCAGGGCAATGGAAAGCTTCTGGAAGAGCGCCCGGGGCCAGGACCAACCTGGCTGGCCTGCAGGCACCAAGTTGTCCTGCGTGCTGTCGCTGGTGTGGCTCCACGGTCCTTCCTCTAGGCTTTCAAGCCCTTGTACATATTCAGGTGTTTTACCTGGAAAGGGTGGGAACAGTTCAGCAGCAGCTGGCCTGGGGCTCAGCTCACGTTTACTCACAGATGCCTCGGCATGGTCCCCCAGCTTTGCAATGAGGACGCTCCTTGCGTGGGGGGTGGGTTGCTGGCTGTATGGGAGATGCTTCCCCACCTCTGACCAATTTCAGAATTGTTTACCACTGGAGCAAGTGCCCTGATAGGGTTTTCCCCTGTATAACTCGTGGATTCAGGAGTTTTTTTTCTTTTATGGTTCAAGTTAGATTTTATTCCTCTTTTATGTATTTATAGATATAAGCATGGAAATCATTCATTCCTATAAATACATCTGTGTGACGGGAAGAACTTTTTTCTGTTTTATTTTTAAATTTTATTTTTTAAAATTTTGAAATTTAATTTTATTTATGTTTTTATACAGCAGGTTATTATTAGTTATGTATTTTATGCATATACATGTATACAGGTCAATCCCAATCTCCCAACTCATCCCACCACCACCACCCCATGGCTTCCCACACTTGGTGTCCATACGTTTGTTCTCTACGTCTGTGTCTCTATTTCTTCCCTGCAAACCAGTTCATCTGTACCATTTTTCGGCTCCACATATATGCATTAATATACAATATTTGTTTTCCTCTTTCTGACTTACTTCATTCTGTATGACAGTCTCTCGATCCATCGATGTCTCTACAAATGACCCAGTTTCATTCCTTTTTATGGCCGAGTAATATTCCATTTTATATATGTACCACATCTTTATCCACTCATCTGTCTGTGGGCATTTAGGTTGCTTCCATTACCTGGCTATTGTAAATAGTGCTGCAACGAACATTGTGCTGAATGTGCCTTTTTGAAATACGGTTTTCTCTGGGTATATGCCCAGAAGTGGGATTGCTGGATCAGATGGTAATTCTATTTCTAATTTTTTTAAGGAAACTCCATACTGTTCTCCATAGTGACTGTATCAATTTACATTCCCACCAATAGTGGAAGAGGGCTCCTTTTGTCCACACCCTCCCCAGAATTGGTTGTTTGTAGATTTTCTGATGATGCCGATTCTAAAAGGTGTGAGGTGATACCTCATTGTAGTTTTGATTTGCATTTCTCTAATAATTAGTGCTGTTGAGCAGCTTTTCTGTGCGTCTTGGCCATCTCTGTGTCTCCTTTGAAGAAACGTCTCTTTAGATCTTCTGCCCATTTTTTTGGGGTTGTTTGTTTTTTTAATATTAAGCTGCATGAGCTGTTTATATATATTGGAGATTAAACCTCTGTCCATTGATTCGTCTGCAATGATTTTCGCCCATTCTGAGGGATGCCTTTTTCCATTCCCGTGTTTTTTAACAAAAACGGAAAGAAAGGAAAAGAAGCAGAACACTAATGTGCGTAAAATATGCCTTTTGAAACGGTCGTTTTGAAATATGGACGTCCTTTGAATTTTTTGGTCGATATGTGACCCCAGGATTTGTTTTCAGGGCAGGTGTCATTTACAGGCATGCAATGATTTTGAATATCAACTGACCATTAGCGTTGGGATTAAAGCTGCTGTTGTGTGAAACGGCCACAAGGTGGCAGCAGTTCACCCTTACCAAATCTGGTTACTAGGGCAAGAGAGCCTCAGTGGAAGTGGTGTTCTAGATTGGAGTTTAGAATGGAATGTGCCAGGAGAAAGCCGCTCACGTTTGTCTCACTACTTCTTGTTCTTGTTTTTAATTTAATTTTTTATTTTTTATTACAGCAAGTTTGATTACAATGTTTGGCTTGTTGTAGGTGTGGAAGATGTGGTTCTTTTACACATATACAGATGACTGTTCTTCCTGGGATTCTTTTCCCATGTACGTTATGACAGAATGTTGAGTAGTCCTCTCTTGGTATTCTGTAGGTCTTTGGTGATTATATATGTCACCTGTGTTTGTATATGTCTGTTAACCCCGATATCGTAATGAAACCAATCCTCACACCTTTCCATTGGTGAACCATAAGTTTGTTTCATGAATCTGTGATTGCCCTTCTCCGTGGAAATATCTGCCCTGGTGTCCATTTTTAGGTAACACCTATAAGTGATATGATAGGATATGTGTCTTTCACTTTCTGACTTACTACAAGTCACGTGATTACTTCTAGACTCATCTACGGTGCTGCAAATGGCATTGTGTCCTTTTTTCCCTTGGCTTCTCTTCTGCCTTAGCGGGGTCCATTTTCAACAATGTGATTCCCTGAGGGTTGTGGATTAGCTGACCTGGGCAGCCTTACCCTGCCGGCCCGCCCTCCCCAGGTGTGCCTCGTTGAGGTCAATATAAACAGAGCTCCAGGCAGCAATAGCCCTTGAAGCTGTGCCTGACTCCATATTCTCTGCCCCGTCAGCAGTCTCGGGGCTGTGCTGGTGGGAGGGAGTGAGGGGCCACAGCTTTGTGGGTGGCCCGGTGTGAGTGGGGTTCTGCTGGCCTTTCTGCAGGAGTTGCCAGGCTGCCGCCTGTAAAGAAGAGGATGTGTCACCCATACATTCCACTGGAATTTTTCTCCGGACAGAGGTGAGGAAGGAAAAAAGCAGTGGGGGCCGGGACAGGAGGGGTATCTCAGGCAGGGCAATGGAAAGCTTCTGGAAGAGTGCCCGGGGCCAGGACCAACCTGGCTGGCCTGCAGGCACCAAGATGGCCCGCGTGCTGTCGCTGGTGTGGCTCCACGGTCCTTCCTCTAGGCTTTCAAGCCCTTGTACATATTCAGGTGTTTTACCTGGAAAGGGTGGGAACAGTTCAGCAGCAGCTGGCCTGGGGCTCAGCTCACATTTACTCACAGATGCCTCGGCACGGTCCCCCAGCTTTGCAATGAGGACGCTCCTTGCGTGGGGGGTGGGTTGCTGGCTGTATGGGAGATGATTCCCCACCTCTGACCAATTTCAGAATTGTTTACCACTGGAGCAAGTGCCCTGATAGGGTTTTCCCCTGTATAACTCGTGGATTCAGGATTTTTTTTTCTTTTATGGTTCAAGTTAGATTTTATTCCTCTTTTATGTATTTATAGATATAAGCATGGAAATCATTCATTCCTATAAATACATCTGTGTGACGGGAAGAACTTTTTTCTGTTTTATTTTTAAATTTTATTTTTTAAAATTTTGAAATTTAATTTTATTTATGTTTTTATACAGCAGGTTATTATTAGTTATGTATTTTATGCATATACATGTATACAGGTCAATCCCAATCTCCCAACTCATCCCACCACCACCACCCCATGGCTTCCCACACTTGGTGTCCATACGTTTGTTCTCTACGTCTGTGTCTCTATTTCTTCCCTGCAAACCAGTTCATCTGTACCATTTTTAGGCTCCACATATATGCATTAATATACAATATTTGTTTTCCTCTTTCTGACTTACTTCATTCTGTATGACAGTCTCTCGATCCATTGATGTCTCTACAAATGACCCAGTTTCATTCCTTTTTATGGCCGAGTAATATTCCATTTTATATATGTACCACATCTTTATCCACTCATCTGTCTGTGGGCATTTAGGTTGCTTCCATTACCTGGCTATTGTAAATAGTGCTGCAACGAACATTGTGCTGAATGTGCCTTTTTGAAATACGGTTTTCTCTGGGTATATGCCCAGAAGTGGGATTGCTGGATCAGATGGTAATTCTATTTCTAATTTTTTTAAGGAAACTCCATACTGTTCTCCATAGTGACTGTATCAATTTACATTCCCACCAATAGTGGAAGAGGGCTCCTTTTGTCCACACCCTCCCCAGAATTGGTTGTTTGTAGATTTTCTGATGATGCCGATTCTAAAAGGTGTGAGGTGATACCTCATTGTAGTTTTGATTTGCATTTCTCTAATAATTAGTGCTGTTGAGCAGCTTTTCTGTGCGTCTTGGCCATCTCTGTGTCTCCTTTGAAGAAACGTCTCTTTAGATCTTCTGCCCATTTTTTTTGGGTTGTTTGTTTTTTTAATATTAAGCTGCATGAGCTGTTTATATATATTGGAGATTAAACCTCTGTCCATTGATTCGTCTGCAATGATTTTCGCCCATTCTGAGGGATGCCTTTTTCCATTCCCGTGTTTTTTAACAAAAAAGGAAAGAAAGGAAAAGAAGCAGAACACTAATGTGCGTAAAATATGCCTTTTGAAACGGTCGTTTTGAAATATGGACGTCCTTTGAATTTTTTGGTCGATATGTGACCCCAGGATTTGTTTTCAGGGCAGGTGTCATTTACAGGCATGCAATGATTTTGAATATCAACTGACCATTAGCGTTGGGATTAAAGCTGCTGTTGTGTGAAACGGCCACAAGGTGGCAGCAGTTCACCCTTACCAAATCTGGTTACTAGGGCAAGAGAGCCTCAGTGGAAGTGGTGTTCTAGATTGGAGTTTAGAATGGAATGTGCCAGGAGAAAGCCGCTCACGTTTGTCTCACTACTTCTTGTTCGTGTTTTTAATTTAATTTTTTATTTTTTATTACAGCAAGTTTGATTACAATGTTTGGCTTGTTGTAGGTGTGGAAGATGTGGTTCTTTTACACATATACAGATGACTGTTCTTCCTGGGATTCTTTTCCCATGTACGTTATGACAGAATGTTGAGTAGTCCTCTCTTGGTATTCTGTAGGTCTTTGGTGATTATATATGTCACCTGTGTTTGTATATGTCTGTTAACCCAGATATCGTAATGAAACCAATCCTCACACCTTTCCATTGGTGAACCATAAGTTTGTTTCATGAATCTGTGATTGCCCTTCTCCGTGGAAATATCTGCCCTGGTATCCATTTTTAGGTAACACCTATAAGTGATATGATAGGATATGTGTCTTTCACTTTCTGACTTACTACAAGTCACGTGATTACTTCTAGACTCATCTACGGTGCTGCAAATGGCATTGTGTCCTTTTTTCCCTTGGCTTCTCTTCTGCCTTAGCGGGGTCCATTTTCAACAATGTGATTCCCTGAGGGTTGTGGATTAGCTGACCTGGGCAGCCTTACCCTGCCGGCCCGCCCTCCCCAGGTGTGCCTCGTTGAGGTCAATATAAACAGAGCTCCAGGCAGCAATAGCCCTTGAAGCTGTGCCTGACTCCATATTCTCTGCCTCGTCAGCAGTCTCGGGGCTGTGCTGGTGGGAGGGAGTGAGGGGCCACAGCTTTGTGGGTGGCCCGGTGTGAGTGGGGTTCTGCTGGCCTTTCTGCAGGAGTTGCCAGGCTGCCGCCTGTAAAGAAGAGGATGTGTCACCCATACATTCCGCTGGAATTTTTCTCCGGACAGAGGTGAGGAAGGAAAAAAGCAGTGGGGGCCGGGACAGGAGGGGTATCTCAGGCAGGGCAATGGAAAGCTTCTGGAAGAGTGCCCGGGGCCAGGACCAACCTGGCTGGCCTGCAGGCACCAAGATGGCCTGCGTGCTGTCGCTGGTGTGGCTCCACGGTCCTTCCTCTAGGCTTTCAAGCCCTTGTACATATTCAGGTGTTTTACCTGGAAAGGGTGGGAACAGTTCAGCAGCAGCTGGCCTGGGGCTCAGCTCACGTTTACTCACAGATGCCTCGGCACGGTCCCCCAGCTTTGCAATGAGGACGCTCCTTGCGTGGGGGGTGGGTGGCTGGCTGTATGGGAGATGGTTCCCCACCTCTGACCAATTTCAGAATTGTTTACCACTGGAGCAAGTGCCCTGATAGGGTTTTCCCCTGTATAAATCGTGGATTCAGGATTTTTTTTTTCTTTTATGGTTCAAGTTAGATTTTATTCCTCTTTTATGTATTTATAGATATAAGCATGGAAATCATTCATTCCTATAAATACATCTGTGTGACGGGAAGAAATTTTTTCTGTTTTATTTTTAAATTTTATTTTTTGAAATTTAATTTTATTTATGTTTTTATACAGCAGGTTATTATTAGTTATGTATTTTATGCATATACATGTATACAGGTCAATCCCAATCTCCCAACTCATCCCACCACCACCACACCATGGCTTCCCACACTTGGTGTCCATACGTTTGTTCTCTACGTCTGTGTCTCTATTTCTTCCCTGCAAACCAGTTCATCTGTACCATTTTTAGGCTCCACATATATGCATTAATATACAATATTGGTTTTCCTCTTTCTGACTTACTTCATTCTGTATGACAGTCTCTCGATCCATCGATGTCTCTACAAATGACCCAGTTTCATTCCTTTTTATGGCCGAGTAATATTCCATTTTATATATGTACCACATCTTTATCCACTCATCTGTCTGTGGGCATTTAGGTTGCTTCCATTACCTGGCTATTGTAAATAGTGCTGCAACGAACATTGTGCTGAATGTGCCTTTTTGAAATACGGTTTTCTCTGGGTATATGCCCAGAAGTGGGATTGCTGGATCAGATGGTAATTCTATTTCTAATTTTTTTAAGGAAACTCCATACTGTTCTCCATAGTGACTGTATCAATTCACATTCCCACCAATAGTGGAAGAGGGCTCCTTTTGTCCACACCCTCCCCAGAATTGGTTGTTTGTAGATTTTCTGATGATGCCGATTCTAAAAGGTGTGAGGTGATACCTCATTGTAGTTTTGATTTGCATTTCTCTAATAATTAGTGCTGTTGAGCAGCTTTTCTGTGTGTCTTGGCCATCTCTGTGTCTCCTTTGAAGAAACGTCTCTTTAGATCTTCTGCCCATTTTTTTGGGTTGTTTGTTTTTTTAATATTAAGCTGCATGAGCTGTTTATATATATTGGAGATTAAACCTCTGTCCATTGATTCGTCTGCAATGATTTTCGCCCATTCTGAGGGATGCCTTTTTCCATTCCCGTGTTTTTTAACAAAAAAGGAAAGAAAGGAAAAGAAGCAGAACACTAATGTGCGTAAAATATGTCTTTTGAAACGGTCGTTTTGAAATATGGACGTCCTTTGAATTTTTTGGTCGATATGTGACCCCAGGATTTGTTTTCAGGGCAGGTGTCATTTACAGGCATGCAATGATTTTGAATATCAACTGACCATTAGCGTTGGGATTAAAGCTGCTGTTGTGTGAAACGGCCACAAGGTGGCAGCAGTTCACCCTTACCAAATCTGGTTACTAGGGCAAGAGAGCCTCAGTGGAAGTGGTGTTCTAGATTGGAGTTTAGAATGGAATGTACCAGGAGAAAGCCGCTCACGTTTGTCTCACTACTTCTTGTTCGTGTTTTTAATTTAATTTTTTATTTTTTATTACAGCAAGTTTGATTACAATGTTTGGCTTGTTGTAGGTGTGGAAGATGTGGTTCTTTTACACATATACAGATGACTGTTCTTCCTGGGATCCTTTTCCCATGTACGTTATGACAGAATGTTGAGTAGTCCTCTCTTGGTATTCTGTAGGTCTTTGGTGATTATGTATGTCACCTGTGTTTGTATATGTCTGTTAACCCCGATATCGTAATGAAACCAATCCTCACACCTTTCCATTGGTGAACCATAAGTTTGTTTCATGAATCTGTGATTGCCCTTCTCCGTGGAAATATCTGCCCTGGTATCCATTTTTAGGTAACACCTATAAGTGATATGATAGGATATGTGTCTTTCACTTTCTGACTTACTACAAGTCACGTGATTACTTCTAGACTCATCTACGGTGCTGCAAATGGCATTGTGTCCTTTTTTCCCTTGGCTTCTCTTCTGCCTTAGCGGGGTCCATTTTCAACAATGTGATTCCCTGAGGGTTGTGGATTAGCTGACCTGGGCAGCCTTACCCTGCCGGCCCGCCCTCCCCAGGTGTGCCTCGTTGAGGTCAATATAAACAGAGCTCCAGGCAGCAATAGCCCCTGAAGCTGTGCCTGACTCCATATTCTCTGCCCCGTCAGCAGTCTCGGGGCTGTGCTGGTGGGAGGGAGTGAGGGGCCACAGCTTTGTGGGTGGCCCGGTGTGAGTGGGGTTCTGCTGGCCTTTCTGCAGGAGTTGCCAGGCTGCCGCCTGTAAAGAAGAGGATGTGTCACCCATAACTTCCGCTGGAATTTCTCTCCGGACAGAGGTGAGGAAGGAAAAAAGCAGTGGGGGCCGGGACAGGAGGGGTATCTCAGGCAGGGCAATGGAAAGCTTCTGGAAGAGTGCCAGGGTCCAGGACCAGTGGGCTGGCTGGCCTGCAGGCACCAAGTTGGCCTGCGTGCTGTCGCTGGTGTGGCTCCACGGTCCTTCCTCTAGGCTTTCAAGCCCTTGTACATATTCAGGTGTTTTACCTGGAAAGGGTGGGAACAGTTCAGCAGCAGCTGGCCTGGGGCTCAGCTCACGTTTACTCACAGATGCCTCGGCACGGTCCCCCAGCTTTGCAATGAGGACGCTCCTTGCGTGGGGGGTGGGTGGCTGGCTGTATGGTAGATGGTTCCCCACCTCTGACCAATTTCAGAATTGTTTACCGCTGGAGCAAGTGTCGTGATAGGGTTTTCCTCTGTATAACTCGTGGGTTCAATTTTTTTTTTCTTTTATGGTTCAAGTTAGATTTTATTCCTCTTTTATGTATTTATAAATATAAGCATGGAAATAATTCATTCCTATAAATACATCTGTGTGACGGGAAGAACTTTTTTCTGTTTTATTTTTAAATTTTATTTTTTAAAATTTTGAAATTTAATTTCATTTATGTTTTTATACAGCAGGTTATTATTAGTTATGTATTTTATGCATATACATGTATACAGGTCAATCCCAATCTCCCAACTCATCCCACCACCACCACCCCATGGCTTCCCACACTTGGTGTCCATACGTTTGTTCTCTACGTCTGTGTCTCTATTTCTTCCCTGCAAACCAGTTCATCTGTACCATTTTTAGGCTCCACATATATGCATTAATATACAATATTTGTTTTCCTCTTTCTGACTTACTTCATTCTGTATGACAGTCTCTCGATCCATCGATGTCTCTACAAATGACCCAGTTTCATTCCTTTTTATGGCCGAGTAATATTCCATTTTATATATGTACCACATCTTTATCCACTCATCTGTCTGTGGGCATTTAGGTTGCTTCCATTACCTGGCTATTGTAAATAGTGCTGCAACGAACATTGTGCTGAATGTGCCTTTTTGAAATACGGTTTTCTCTGGGTATATGCCCAGAAGTGGGATTGCTGGATCAGATGGTAATTCTATTTCTAATTTTTTTAAGGAAACTCCATACTGTTCTCCATAGTGACTGTATCAATTTACATTCCCACCAATAGTGGAAGAGGGCTCCTTTTGTCCACACCCTCCCCAGAATTGGTTGTTTGTAGATTTTCTGATGATGCCTATTCTAACAGGTGTGAGGTGATACCTCATTGTAGTTTTGATTTGCATTTCTCTAATAATTAGTGCTGTTGAGCAGCTTTTCATGTGCGTCTTGGTCATCTCTGTGTCTCCTTTGAAGAAACGTCTCTTTAGATCTTCTGCCCATTTTTTGGGGTTGTTTGTTTTTTTAATATTAAGCTGCATGAGCTGTTTATATATATTGGAGATTAAACCTGTGTCCATTGATTCATTTGCAACGATTTTCACCCATCCTGAGGGATGCCTCTTTCCATTCCCGTTTTTTTTAACAAAAAAGGAAAGAAAGGAAAAGAAGCAGAACACTAATGTGCGTAAAATATGCCTTTTGAAACGGTCGTTTTGAAATATGGACGTCCTTTGAATTTTTTGGTCGATATGTGACCCCAGGATTTGTTTTCAGGGCAGGTGTCATTTACAGGCCTGCAATGATTTTGAATATCAACTGACCATTAGCGTTGGGATTAAAGCTGCTGTTGTGTGAAACGGCCACAAGGTGGCAGCAGTTCACCCTTACCAAATCTGGTTACTAGGGCAAGAGAGCCTCAGTGGAAGTGGTGTTCTAGATTGGAGTTTAGAATGGAATGTACCAGGAGAAAGCCGCTCACGTTTGTCTCACTACTTCTTGTTCGTGTTTTTAATTTAATTTTTTATTTTTTATTACAGCAAGTTTGATTACAATGTTTGGCTTGTTGTAGGTGTGGAAGATGTGGTTCTTTTACACATATACAGATGACTGTTCTTCCTGGTATCCTTTTCCCATGTACGTTATGACAGAATGTTGAGTAGTCCTCTCTTGGTATTCTGTAGGTCTTTGGTGATTATGTATGTCACCTTTGTTTGTATATGTCTGTTAACCCCGATATCGTAATGAAACCAATCCTCACACCTTTCCATTGGTGAACCATAAGTTTGTTTCATGAATCTGTGATTGCCCTTCTCCGTGGAAATATCTGCCCTGGTATCCACTTTTAGGTAACACCTATAGGTGATATGATATGATATGTGTCTTTCACTTTCTGACTTACTACAAGTCACGTGATTACTTCTAGACTCATCTACGGTGCTGCAAATGGCATTGTGTCCTTTTTTCCCTTGGCTTCTCTTCTGCCTTAGCGGGGTCCATTTTCAACAATGTGATTCCCTGAGGGTTGTGGATTAGCTGACCTGGGCAGCCTTACCCTGCCGGCCCGCCCTCCCCAGGTGTTCCTCGTTGAGGTCAATATAAACAGAGCTCCAGGCAGCAATAGTCCCTGAAGCTGTGCCTGACTCCATATTCTCTGCCCCGTCAGCAGTCTCGGGGCTGTGCTGGTGGGAGGGAGTGAGGGGCCACAGCTTTGTGGGTGGCCCGGTGTGAGTGGGGTTCTGCTGGCCTTTCTGCAGGAGTTGCCAGGCTGCCGCCTGTAAAGAAGAGGATTTGTCAGCCATAACTTCCGCTGGAATTTCTCTCCGGACAGAGGTGAGGAAGGAAAAAAGCAGTGGGGGCCGGGACAGGAGGGGTATCTCAGGCAGGGCAATGGAAAGCTTCTGGAAGAGCGCCCGGGGCCAGGACCAACCTGGCTGGCCTGCAGGCACCAAGTTGCCCTGCGTGCTGTCGCTGGTGTGGCTCCATGGTCCTTCCTCTAGGCTTTCAAGCCCTTGTACATATTCAGGTGTTTTACCTGGAAAGGGTGGGAACAGTTCAGCAGCAGCTGGCCTGGGGCTCAGCTCACGTTTACTCACAGATGCCTCGGCACGGTCCCCCAGCTTTGCAATGAGGACGCTCCTTGCGTGGGGGGTGGGTTGCTGGCTGTATGGGAGATGCTTCCCCACCTCTGACCAATTTCAGAATTGTTTACCACTGGAGCAAGTGCCCTGATAGTGTTTTCCCCTGTATAACTCGTGGGTTCAGGAATTTTTTTTCTTTTATGGTTCAAGTTAGATTTTATTCCTCTTTTATGTATTTATAGATATAAGCATGGAAATCATTCATTCCTATAAATACATCTGTGTGACGGGAAGAAGTTTTTTCTGTTTTATTTTTAAATTTTATTTTTTAAAATTTTGAAATTTAATTTTATTTATGTTTTTATACAGCAGGTTATTATTAGTTATGTATTTTATGCATATACATGTATATAGGTCAATCCCAATCTCCCAACTCATCCCACCACCACCACCCCATGGCTTCCCACACTTGGTGTCCATACGTTTGTTCTCTACGTCTGTGTCTCTATTTCTTCCCTGCAAACCAGTTCATCTGTACCATTTTTAGGCTCCACATATATGCATTAATATACAATATTTGTTTTCCTCTTTCTGACTTACTTCATTCTGTATGACAGTCTCTCGATCCATCGATGTCTCTACAAATGACCCAGTTTCATTCCATTTTATGGCCGAGTAATATTCCATTTTATATATGTACCACATCTTTATCCACTCATCTGTCTGTGGGCATTTAGGTTGCTTCCATTACCTGGCTATTGTAAATAGTGCTGCAACGAACATTGTGCTGAATGTGCCTTTTTGAAATACGGTTTTCTCTGGGTATATGCCCAGAAGTGGGATTGCTGGATCAGATGGTAATTCTATTTCTAATTTTTTTAAGGAAACTCCATACTGTTCTCCATAGTGACTGTATCAATTTACATTCCCACCAATAGTGGAAGAGGGCTCCTTTTGTCCACACCCTCCCCAGAATTGGTTGTTTGTAGATTTTCTGATGATGCCGATTCTAAAAGGTGTGAGGTGATACCTCATTGTAGTTTTGATTTGCATTTCTCTAATAATTAGTGCTGTTGAGCAGCTTTTCTGTGCATCTTGGCCATCTCTGTGTCACCTTTGAAGAAACGTCTCTTTAGATCTTCTGCCCATTTTTTTTTGGGTTGTTTGTTTTTTTAATATTAAGCTGCATGAGCTGTTTATATATATTGGAGATTAAACCTCTGTCCATTGATTCGTCTGCAATGATTTTCGCCCATCCTGAGGGATGCCTTTTTCCATTCCCGTGTTTTTTAACAAAAAAGGAAAGAAAGGAAAAGAAGCAGAACACTAATGTGCGTAAAATATGCCTTTTGAAACGGTCGTTTTGAAATATGGACGTCCTTTGAATTTTTTGGTCGATATGTGACCCCAGGATTTGTTTTCAGGGCAGGTGTCATTTACAGGCATGCAATGATTTTGAATATCAACTGACCATTAGCGTTGGGATTAAAGCTGCTGTTGTGTGAAACGGCCACAAGGTGGCAGCAGTTCACTCTTACCAAATCTGGTTACTAGGGCAAGAGAGCCTCAGTGGAAGTGGTGTTCTAGATTGGAGTTTAGAATGGAATGTACCAGGAGAAAGCCGCTCACGTTTGTCTCACTACTTCTTGTTCGTGTTTTTAATTTAATTTTTTATTTTTTATTACAGCAAGTTTGATTACAATGTTTGGCTTGTTGTAGGTGTGGAAGATGTGGTTCTTTTACACATATACAGATGACTGTTCTTCCTGGGATTCTTTTCCCATGTACGTTATGACAGAATGTTGAGTAGTCCTCTCTTGGTATTCTGTAGGTCTTTGGTGATTATGTATGTCACCTGTGTTTGTATATGTCTGTTAACCCCGATATCGTAATGAAACCAATCCTCACACCTTTCCATTGGTGAACCATAAGTTTGTTTCATGAATCTGTGATTGCCCTTCTCCGTGGAAATATCTGCCCTGGTATCCATTTTTAGGTAACACCTATAAGTGATATGATAGGATATGTGTCTTTCACTTTCTGACTTACTACAAGTCACGTGATTACTTCTAGACTCATCTACGGTGCTGCAAATGGCATTGTGTCCTTTTTTCCCTTGGCTTCTCTTCTGCCTTAGCGGGGTCCATTTTCAACAATGTGATTCCCTGAGGGTTGTGGATTAGCTGACCTGGGCAGCCTTACCCTGCCGGCCCGCCCTCCCCAGGTGTGCCTCGTTGAGGTCAATATAAACAGAGCTCCAGGCAGCAATAGCCCCTGAAGCTGTGCCTGACTCCATATTCTCTGCCCCGTCAGCAGTCTCGGGGCTGTGCTGGTGGGAGGGAGTGAGGGGCCACAGCTTTGTGGGTGGCCCGGTGTGAGTGGGGTTCTGCTGGCCTTTCTGCAGGAGTTGCCAGGCTGCCGCCTGTAAAGAAGAGGATGTGTCACCCATAACTTCCGTTGGAATTTCTCTCCGGACAGAGGTGAGGAAGGAAAAAAGCAGTGGGGGCCGGGACAGGAGGGGTATCTCAGGCAGGGCAATGGAAAGCTTCTGGAAGAGCGCCAGGGTCCAGGACCCGTGGGCTGGCTGGCCTGCAGGCACCAAGTTGGCCTGCGTGCTGTCGCTGGTGTGGCTCCACGGTCCTTCCTCTAGGCTTTCAAGCCCTTGTACATATTCAGGTGTTTTACCTGGAAAGGGTGGGAACAGTTCAGCAGCAGCTGGCCTGGGGCTCAGCTCACGTTTACTCACAGATGCCTCGGCACGGTCCCCCAGCTTTGCAATGAGGACGCTCCTTGCGTGGGGGGTGGGTGGCTGGCTGTATGGGAGATGGTTCCCCACCTCTGACCAATTTCAGAATTGTTTACCGCTGGAGCAAGTGTCGTGATAGGGTTTTCCTCTGTATAACTCGTGGGTTCAATTTTTTTTTTCTTTTATGGTTCAAGTTAGATTTTATTCCTCTTTTATGTATTTATAAATATAAGCATGGAAATAATTCATTCCTATAAATACATCTGTGTGACGGGAAGAACTTTTTTCTGTTTTATTTTTAAATTTTATTTTTTAAAATTTTGAAATTTAATTTCATTTATGTTTTTATACAGCAGGTTATTATTAGTTATGTATTTTATGCATATACATGTATACAGGTCAATCCCAATCTCCCAACTCATCCCACCACCACCACCCCATGGCTTCCCACACTTGGTGTCCATACGTTTGTTCTCTACGTCTGTGTCTCTATTTCTTCCCTGCAAACCAGTTCATCTGTACCATTTTTCGGCTCCACATATATGCATTAATATACAATATTTGTTTTCCTCTTTCTGACTTACTTCATTCTGTATGACAGTCTCTCGATCCATCGATGTCTCTACAAATGACCCAGTTTCATTCCTTTTTATGGCCGAGTAATATTCCATTTTATATATGTACCACATCTTTATCCACTCATCTGTCTGTGGGCATTTAGGTTGCTTCCAGTACCTGGCTATTGTAAATAGTGCTGCAACGAACATTGTGCTGAATGTGCCTTTTTGAAATACGGTTTTCTCTGGGTATATGCCCAGAAGTGGGATTGCTGGATCAGATGGTAATTCTATTTCTAATTTTTTTAAGGAAACTCCATACTGTTCTCCATAGTGACTGTATCAATTTACATTCCCACCAATAGTGGAAGAGGGCTCCTTTTGTCCACACCCTCCCCAGAATTGGTTGTTTGTAGATTTTCTGATGATGCCTATTCTAACAGGTGTGAGGTGATACCTCATTGTAGTTTTGATTTGCATTTCTCTAATAATTAGTGCTGTTGAGCAGCTTTTCATGTGCGTCTTGGTCATCTCTGTGTCTCCTTTGAAGAAACGTCTCTTTAGATCTTCTGCCCATTTTTTGGGGTTGTTTGTTTTTTTAATATTAAGCTGCATGAGCTGTTTATATATATTGGAGATTAAACCTGTGTCCATTGATTCATTTGCAACAATTTTCACCCATCCTGAGGGATGCCTTTTTCCATTCCCGTTTTTTTTAACAAAAAAGGAAAGAAAGGAAAAGAAGCAGAACACTAATGTGCGTAAAATATGCCTTTTGAAACGGTCGTTTTGAAATATGGACGTCCTTTGAATTTTTTGGTCGATATGTGACCCCAGGATTTGTTTTCAGGGCAGGTGTCATTTACAGGCCTGCAATGATTTTGAATATCAACTGACCATTAGCGTTGGGATTAAAGCTGCTGTTGTGTGAAACGGCCACAAGGTGGCAGCAGTTCACCCTTACCAAATCTGGTTACTAGGGCAAGAGAGCCTCAGTGGAAGTGGTGTTCTAGATTGGAGTTTAGAATGGAATGTACCAGGAGAAAGCCGCTCACGTTTGTCTCACTACTTCTTGTTCGTGTTTTTAATTTAATTTTTTATTTTTTATTACAGCAAGTTTGATTACAATGTTTGGCTTGTTGTAGGTGTGGAAGATGTGGTTCTTTTACACATATACAGATGACTGTTCTTCCTGGGATCCTTTTCCCATGTACGTTATGACAGAATGTTGAGTAGTCCTCTCTTGGTATTCTGTAGGTCTTTGGTGATTATGTATGTCACCTTTGTTTGTATATGTCTGTTAACCCCGATATCGTAATGAAACCAATCCTCACACCTTTCCATTGGTGAACCATAAGTTTGTTTCATGAATCTGTGATTGCCCTTCTCCGTGGAAATATCTGCCCTGGTATCCACTTTTAGGTAACACCTATAGGTGATATGATATGATATGTGTCTTTCACTTTCTGACTTACTACAAGTCACGTGATTACTTCTAGACTCATCTACGGTGCTGCAAATGGCATTGTGTCCTTTTTTCCCTTGGCTTCTCTTCTGCCTTAGCGGGGTCCATTTTCAACAATGTGATTCCCTGAGGGTTGTGGATTAGCTGACCTGGGCAGCCTTACCCTGCCGGCCCGCCCTCCCCAGGTGTTCCTCGTTGAGGTCAATATAAACAGAGCTCCAGGCAGCAATAGTCCCTGAAGCTGTGCCTGACTCCATATTCTCTGCCCCGTCAGCAGTCTCGGGGCTGTGCTGGTGGGAGGGAGTGAGGGGCCACAGCTTTGTGGGTGGCCCGGTGTGAGTGGGGTTCTGCTGGCCTTTCTGCAGGAGTTGCCAGGCTGCCGCCTGTAAAGAAGAGGATGTGTCAGCCATAACTTCCGCTGGAATTTCTCTCCGGACAGAGGTGAGGAAGGAAAAAAGCAGTGGGGGCCGGGACAGGAGGGGTATCTCAGGCAGGGCAATGGAAAGCTTCTGGAAGAGCGCCCGGGGCCAGGACCAACCTGGCTGGCCTGCAGGCACCAAGTTGTCCTGCGTGCTGTCGCTGGTGTGGCTCCATGGTCCTTCCTCTAGGCTTTCAAGCCCTTGTACATATTCAGGTGTTTTACCTGGAAAGGGTGGGAACAGTTCAGCAGCAGCTGGCCTGGGGCTCAGCTCACGTTTACTCACAGATGCCTCGGCACGGTCCCCCAGCTTTGCAATGAGGACGCTCCTTGCGTGGGGGGTGGGTTGCTGGCTGTATGGGAGATGCTTCCCCACCTCTGACCAATTTCAGAATTGTTTACCACTGGAGCAAGTGCCCTGATAGGGTTTTCCCCTGTATAACTCGTGGGTTCAGGAATTTTTTTTCTTTTATGGTTCAAGTTAGATTTTATTCCTCTTTTATGTATTTATAGATATAAGCATGGAAATCATTCATTCCTATAAATACATCTGTGTGACGGGAAGAAATTTTTTCTGTTTTATTTTTAAATTTTATTTTTTAAAATTTTGAAATTTAATTTTATTTATGTTTTTATACAGCAGGTTATTATTAGTTATGTATTTTATGCATATACATGTATACAGGTCAATCCCAATCTCCCAACTCATCCCACCACCACCACCCCATGGCTTCCCACACTTGGTGTCCATACGTTTGTTCTCTACGTCTGTGTCTCTATTTCTTCCCTGCAAACCAGTTCATCTGTACCATTTTTAGGCTCCACATATATGCATTAATATACAATATTTGTTTTCCTCTTTCTGACTTACTTCATTCTGTATGACAGTCTCTCGATCCATCGATGTCTCTACAAATGACCCAGTTTCATTCCATTTTATGGCCGAGTAATATTCCATTTTATATATGTACCACATCTTTATCCACTCATCTGTCTGTGGGCATTTAGGTTGCTTCCATTACCTGGCTATTGTAAATAGTGCTGCAACGAACATTGTGCTGAATGTGCCTTTTTGAAATACGGTTTTCTCTGGGTATATGCCCAGAAGTGGGATTGCTGGATCAGATGGTAATTCTATTTCTAATTTTTTTAAGGAAACTCCATACTGTTCTCCATAGTGACTGTATCAATTTACATTCCCACCAATAGTGGAAGAGGGCTCCTTTTGTCCACACCCTCCCCAGAATTGGTTGTTTGTAGATTTTCTGATGATGCCGATTCTAAAAGGTGTGAGGTGATACCTCATTGTAGTTTTGATTTGCATTTCTCTAATAATTAGTGCTGTTGAGCAGCTTTTCTGTGCATCTTGGCCATCTCTGTGTCTCCTTTGAAGAAACGTCTCTTTAGATCTTCTGCCCATTTTTTTGGGTTGTTTGTTTTTTTAATATTAAGCTGCATGAGCTGTTTATATATATTGGAGATTAAACCTCTGTCCATTGATTCGTCTGCAATGATTTTCGCCCATCCTGAGGGATGCCTTTTTCCATTCCCGTGTTTTTTAACAAAAAAGGAAAGAAAGGAAAAGAAGCAGAACACTAATGTGCGTAAAATATGCCTTTTGAAACGGTCGTTTTGAAATATGGACGTCCTTTGAATTTTTTGGTCGATATGTGACCCCAGGATTTGTTTTCAGGGCAGGTGTCATTTACAGGCATGCAATGATTTTGAATATCAACTGACCATTAGCGTTGGGATTAAAGCTGCTGTTGTGTGAAACGGCCACAAGGTGGCAGCAGTTCACTCTTACCAAATCTGGTTACTAGGGCAAGAGAGCCTCAGTGGAAGTGGTGTTCTAGATTGGAGTTTAGAATGGAATGTACCAGGAGAAAGCCGCTCACGTTTGTCTCACTACTTCTTGTTCGTGTTTTTAATTTAATTTTTTATTTTTTATTACAGCAAGTTTGATTACAATGTTTGGCTTGTTGTAGGTGTGGAAGATGTGGTTCTTTTACACATATACAGATGACTGTTCTTCCTGGGATTCTTTTCCCATGTACGTTATGACAGAATGTTGAGTAGTCCTCTCTTGGTATTCTGTAGGTCTTTGGTGATTATGTATGTCACCTGTGTTTGTATATGTCTGTTAACCCCGATATCGTAATGAAACCAATCCTCACACCTTTCCATTGGTGAACCATAAGTTTGTTTCATGAATCTGTGATTGCCCTTCTCCGTGGAAATATCTGCCCTGGTATCCATTTTTAGGTAACACCTATAAGTGATATGATAGGATATGTGTCTTTCACTTTCTGACTTACTACAAGTCACGTGATTACTTCTAGACTCATCTACGGTGCTGCAAATGGCATTGTGTCCTTTTTTCCCTTGGCTTCTCTTCTGCCTTAGCGGGGTCCATTTTCAACAATGTGATTCCCTGAGGGTTGTGGATTAGCTGACCTGGGCAGCCTTACCCTGCCGGCCCGCCCTCCCCAGGTGTGCCTCGTTGAGGTCAATATAAACAGAGCTCCAGGCAGCAATAGCCCCTGAAGCTGTGCCTGACTCCATATTCTCTGCCCCGTCAGCAGTCTCGGGGCTGTGCTGGTGGGAGGGAGTGAGGGGCCACAGCTTTGTGGGTGGCCCGGTGTGAGTGGGGTTCTGCTGGCCTTTCTGCAGGAGTTGCCAGGCTGCCGCCTGTAAAGAAGAGGATGTGTCACCCATAACTTCCGTTGGAATTTCTCTCCGGACAGAGGTGAGGAAGGAAAAAAGCAGTGGGGGCCGGGACAGGAGGGGTATCTCAGGCAGGGCAATGGAAAGCTTCTGGAAGAGCGCCAGGGTCCAGGACCCGTGGGCTGGCTGGCCTGCAGGCACCAAGTTGGCCTGCGTGCTGTCGCTGGTGTGGCTCCAGGGTCCTTCCTCTAGGCTTTCAAGCCCTTGTACATATTCAGGTGTTTTACCTGGAAAGGGTGGGAACAGTTCAGCAGCAGCTGGCCTGGGGCTCAGCTCACGTTTACTCACAGATGCCTCGGCACGGTCCCCCAGCTTTGCAATGAGGACGCTCCTTGCGTGGGGGGTGGGTGGCTGGCTGTATGGGAGATGGTTCCCCACCTCTGACCAATTTCAGAATTGTTTACCGCTGGAGCAAGTGTCGTGATAGGGATTTCCTCTGTATAACTCGTGGGTTCAATTTTTTTTTTCTTTTATGGTTCAAGTTAGATTTTATTCCTCTTTTATGTATTTATAAATATAAGCATGGAAATAATTCATTCCTATAAATACATCTGTGTGACGGGAAGAACTTTTTTCTGTTTTATTTTTAAATTTTATTTTTTAAAATTTTGAAATTTAATTTCATTTATGTTTTTATACAGCAGGTTATTATTAGTTATGTATTTTATGCATATACATGTATACAGGTCAATCCCAATCTCCCAACTCATCCCACCACCACCACCCCATGGCTTCCCACACTTGGTGTCCATACGTTTGTTCTCTACGTCTGTGTCTCTATTTCTTCCCTGCAAACCAGTTCATCTGTACCATTTTTCGGCTCCACATATATGCATTAATATACAATATTTGTTTTCCTCTTTCTGACTTACTTCATTCTGTATGACAGTCTCTCGATCCATCGATGTCTCTACAAATGACCCAGTTTCATTCCTTTTTATGGCCGAGTAATATTCCATTTTATATATGTACCACATCTTTATCCACTCATCTGTCTGTGGGCATTTAGGTTGCTTCCATTACCTGGCTATTGTAAATAGTGCTGCAACGAACATTGTGCTGAATGTGCCTTTTTGAAATACGGTTTTCTCTGGGTATATGCCCAGAAGTGGGATTGCTGGATCAGATGGTAATTCTATTTCTAATATTTTTAAGGAAACTCCATACTGTTCTCCATAGTTACTGTATCAATTTACATTCCCACCAATAGTGGAAGAGGGCTCCTTTTGTCCACACCCTCCCCAGAATTGGTTGTTTGTAGATTTTCTGATGATGCCGATTCTAAAAGGTGTGAGGTGATACCTCATTGTAGTTTTGATTTGCATTTCTCTAATAATTAGTGCTGTTGAGCAGCTTTTCTGTGCGTCTTGGCCATCTCTGTGTCTCCTTTGAAGAAACGTCTCTTTAGATCTTCTGCCCATTTTTTTTGGGTTGTTTGTTTTTTTAATATTAAGCTGCATGAGCTGTTTATATATATTGGAGATTAAACCTCTGTCCATTGATTCGTCTGCAATGATTTTCGCCCATTCTGAGGGATGCCTTTTTCCATTCCCGTGTTTTTTAACAAAAAAGGAAAGAAAGAAAAAGAAGCAGAACACTAATGTGCGTAAAATATGCCTTTTGAAACGGTCGTTTTGAAATATGGACGTCCTTTGAATTTTTTGGTCGATATGTGACCCCAGGATTTGTTTTCAGGGCAGGTGTCATTTACAGGCATGCAATGATTTTGAATATCAACTGACCATTAGCATTGGGATTAAAGCTGCTGTTGTGTGAAACGGCCACAAGGTGGCAGCAGTTCACCCTTACCAAATCTGGTTACTAGGGCAAGAGAGCCTCAGTGGAAGTGGTGTTCTAGATTGGAGTTTAGAATGGAATGTGCCAGGAGAAAGCCGCTCACGTTTGTCTCACTACTTCTTGTTCGTGTTTTTAATTTAATTTTTTATTTTTTATTACAGCAAGTTTGATTACAATGTTTGGCTTGTTGTAGGTGTGGAAGATGTGGTTCTTTTACACATATACAGATGACTGTTCTTCCTGGGATTCTTTTCCCATGTACGTTATGACAGAATGTTGAGTAGTCCTCTCTTGGTATTCTGTAGGTCTTTGGTGATTATGTATGTCACCTGTGTTTGTATATGTCTGTTAACCCCGATATCGTAATGAAACCAATCCTCACACCTTTCCATTGGTGAACCATAAGTTTGTTTCATGAATCTGTGATTGCCCTTCTCCGTGGAAATATCTGCCCTGGTATCCATTTTTAGGTAACACCTATAAGTGATATGATAGGATATGTGTCTTTCACTTTCTGACTTACTACAAGTCACGTGATTACTTCTAGACTCATCTACGGTGCTGCAAATGGCATTGTGTCCTTTTTTCCCTTGGCTTCTCTTCTGCCTTAGCGGGGTCCATTTTCAACAATGTGATTCCCTGAGGGTTGTGGATTAGCTGACCTGGGCAGCCTTACCCTGCCGGCCCGCCCTCCCCAGGTGTGCCTCGTTGAGGTCAATATAAACAGAGCTCCAGGCAGCAATAGCCCCTGAAGCTGTGCCTGACTCCATATTCTCTGCCCCGTCAGCAGTCTCGGGGCTGTGCTGGTGGGAGGGAGTGAGGGGCCACAGCTTTGTGGGTGGCCCGGTGTGAGTGGGGTTCTGCTGGCCTTTCTGCAGGAGTTGCCAGGCTGCCGCCTGTAAAGAAGAGGATGTGTCACCCATAACTTCCGCTGGAATTTCTCTCCGGACAGAGGTGAGGAAGGAAAAAAGCAGTGGGGGCCGGGACAGGAGGGGTATCTCAGGCAGGGCAATGGAAAGCTTCTGGAAGAGTGCCAGGGTCCAGGACCAGTGGGCTGGCTGGCCTGCAGGCACCAAGTTGGCCTGCGTGCTGTCGCTGGTGTGGCTCCACGGTCCTTCCTCTAGGCTTTCAAGCCCTTGTACATATTCAGGTGTTTTACCTGGAAAGGGTGGGAACAGTTCAGCAGCAGCTGGCCTGGGGCTCAGCTCACGTTTACTCACAGATGCCTCGGCACGGTCCCCCAGCTTTGCAATGAGGACGCTCCTTGCGTGGGGGGTGGGTGGCTGGCTGTATGGGAGATGGTTCCCCACCTCTGACCAATTTCAGAATTGTTTACCGCTGGAGCAAGTGTCGTGATAGGGTTTTCCTCTGTATAACTCGTGGGTTCAATTTTTTTTTTCTTTTATGGTTCAAGTTAGATTTTATTCCTCTTTTATGTATTTATAAATATAAGCATGGAAATAATTCATTCCTATAAATACATCTGTGTGACGGGAAGAACTTTTTTCTGTTTTATTTTTAAATTTTATTTTTTAAAATTTTGAAATTTAATTTCATTTATGTTTTTATACAGCAGGTTATTATTAGTTATGTATTTTATGCATATACATGTATACAGGTCAATCCCAATCTCCCAACTCATCCCACCACCACCACCCCATGGCTTCCCACACTTGGTGTCCATACGTTTGTTCTCTACGTCTGTGTCTCTATTTCTTCCCTGCAAACCAGTTCATCTGTACCATTTTTAGGCTCCACATATATGCATTAATATACAATATTTGTTTTCCTCTTTCTGACTTACTTCATTCTGTATGACAGTCTCTCAATCCATCGATGTCTCTACAAATGACCCAGTTTCATTCCTTTTTATGGCCGAGTAATATTCCATTTTATATATGTACCACATCTTTATCCACTCATCTGTCTGTGGGCATTTAGGTTGCTTCCATTACCTGGCTATTGTAAATAGTGCTGCAACGAACATTGTGCTGAATGTGCCTTTTTGAAATACGGTTTTCTCTGGGTATATGCCCAGAAGTGGGATTGCTGGATCAGATGGTAATTCTATTTCTAATTTTTTTAAGGAAACTCCATACTGTTCTCCATAGTGACTGTATCAATTTACATTCCCACCAATAGTGGAAGAGGGCTCCTTTTGTCCACACCCTCCCCAGAATTGGTTGTTTGTATATTTTCTGATGATGCCTATTCTAACAGGTGTGAGGTGATACCTCATTGTAGTTTTGATTTGCATTTCTCTAATAATTAGTGCTGTTGAGCAGCTTTTCATGTGCGTCTTGGTCATCTCTGTGTCTCCTTTGAAGAAACGTCTCTTTAGATCTTCTGCCCATTTTTTGGGGTTGTTTGTTTTTTTAATATTAAGCTGCATGAGCTGTTTATATATATTGGAGATTAAACCTGTGTCCATTGATTCATTTGCAACGATTTTCACCCATCCTGAGGGATGCCTTTTTCCATTCCCGTTTTTTTTAACAAAAAAGGAAAGAAAGGAAAAGAAGCAGAACACTAATGTGCGTAAAATATGCCTTTTGAAACGGTCGTTTTGAATTATGGACGTCCTTTGAATTTTTTGGTCGATATGTGACCCCAGGATTTGTTTTCAGGGCAGGTGTCATTTACAGGCCTGCAATGATTTTGAATATCAACTGACCATTAGCGTTGGGATTAAAGCTGCTGTTGTGTGAAACGGCCACAAGGTGGCAGCAGTTCACCCTTACCAAATCTGGTTACTAGGGCAAGAGAGCCTCAGTGGAAGTGGTGTTCTAGATTGGAGTTTAGAATGGAATGTACCAGGAGAAAGCCGCTCACGTTTGTCTCACTACTTCTTGTTCGTGTTTTTAATTTAATTTTTTATTTTTTATTACAGCAAGTTTGATTACAATGTTTGGCTTGTTGTAGGTGTGGAAGATGTGGTTCTTTTACACATATACAGATGACTGTTCTTCCTGGGATTCTTTTCCCATGTACGTTATGACAGAATGTTGAGTAGTCCTCTCTTGGTATTCTGTAGGTCTTTGGTGATTATATATGTCACCTGTGTTTGTATATGTCTGTTAACCCCGATATCGTAATGAAACCAATCCTCACACCTTTCCATTGGTGAACCATAAGTTTGTTTCATGAATCTGTGATTGCCCTTCTCCGTGGAAATATCTGCCCTGGTATCCACTTTTAGGTAACACCTATAGGTGATATGATATGATATGTGTCTTTCACTTTCTGACTTACTACAAGTCACGTGATTACTTCTAGACTCATCTACGGTGCTGCAAATGGCATTGTGTCCTTTTTTCCCTTGGCTTCTCTTCTGCCTTAGCGGGGTCCATTTTCAACAATGTGATTCCCTGAGGGTTGTGGATTAGCTGACCTGGGCAGCCTTACCCTGCCGGCCCGCCCTCCCCAGGTGTTCCTCGTTGAGGTCAATATAAACAGAGCTCCAGGCAGCAATAGTCCCTGAAGCTGTGCCTGACTCCATATTCTCTGCCCCGTCAGCAGTCTCGGGGCTGTGCTGGTGGGAGGGAGTGAGGGGCCACAGCTTTGTGGGTGGCCCGGTGTGAGTGGGGTTCTGCTGGCCTTTCTGCAGGAGTTGCCAGGCTGCCGCCTGTAAAGAAGAGGATGTGTCAGCCATAACTTCCGCTGGAATTTCTCTCCGGACAGAGGTGAGGAAGGAAAAAAGCAGTGGGGGCCGGGACAGGAGGGGTATCACAGGCAGGGCAATGGAAAGCTTCTGGAAGAGCGCCCGGGGCCAGGACCAACCTGGCTGGCCTGCAGGCACCAAGTTGTCCTGCGTGCTGTCGCTGGTGTGGCTCCATGGTCCTTCCTCTAGGCTTTCAAGCCCTTGTACATATTCAGGTGTTTTACCTGGAAAGGGTGGGAACAGTTCAGCAGCAGCTGGCCTGGGGCTCAGCTCACGTTTACTCACAGATGCCTCGGCACGGTCCCCCAGCTTTGCAATGAGGACGCTCCATGCGTGGGGGGTGGGTTGCTGGCTGTATGGGAGATGCTTCCCCACCTCTGACCAATTTCAGAATTGTTTACCACTGGAGCAAGTGCCCTGATAGGGTTTTCCCCTGTATAACTCGTGGGTTCAGGAATTTTTTTTCTTTTATGGTTCAAGTTAGATTTTATTCCTCTTTTATGTATTTATAGATATAAGCATGGAAATCATTCATTCCTATAAATACATCTGTGTGACGGGAAGAAATTTTTTCTGTTTTATTTTTAAATTTTATTTTTTAAAATTTTGAAATTTAATTTTATTTATGTTTTTATACAGCAGGTTATTATTAGTTATGTATTTTATGCATATACATGTATACAGGTCAATCCCAATCTCCCAACTCATCCCACCACCACCACCCCATGGCTTCCCACACTTGGTGTCCATACGTTTGTTCTCTACGTCTGTGTCTCTATTTCTTCCCTGCAAACCAGTTCATCTGTACCATTTTTAGGCTCCACATATATGCATTAATATACAATATTTGTTTTCCTCTTTCTGACTTACTTCATTCTGTATGACAGTCTCTCGATCCATCGATGTCTCTACAAATGACCCAGTTTCATTCCTTTTTATGGCCGAGTAATATTCCATTTTATATATGTACCACATCTTTATCCACTCATCTGTCTGTGGGCATTTAGGTTGCTTCCATTACCTGGCTATTGTAAATAGTGCTGCAACGAACATTGTGCTGAATGTGCCTTTTTGAAATACGGTTTTCTCTGGGTATATGCCCAGAAGTGGGATTGCTGGATCAGATGGTAATTCTATTTCTAATTTTTTTAAGGAAACTCCATACTGTTCTCCATAGTTACTGTATCAATTTACATTCCCACCAATAGTGGAAGAGGGCTCCTTTTGTCCACACCCTCCCCAGAATTGGTTGTTTGTAGATTTTCTGATGATGCCGATTCTAAAAGGTGTGAGGTGATACCTCATTGTAGTTTTGATTTGCATTTCTCTAATAATTAGTGCTGTTGAGCAGCTTTTCTGTGCGTCTTGGCCATCTCTGTGTCTCCTTTGAAGAAACGTCTCTTTAGATCTTCTGCCCATTTTTTTTGGGTTGTTTGTTTTTTTAATATTAAGCTGCATGAGCTGTTTATATATATTGGAGATTAAACCTCTGTCCATTGATTCGTCTGCAATGATTTTCGCCCATTCTGAGGGATGCCTTTTTCCATTCCCGTGTTTTTTAACAAAAAAGGAAAGAAAGAAAAAGAAGCAGAACACTAATGTGCGTAAAATATGCCTTTTGAAACGGTCGTTTTGAAATATGGACGTCCTTTGAATTTTTTGGTCGATATGTGACCCCAGGATTTGTTTTCAGGGCAGGTGTCATTTACAGGCATGCAATGATTTTGAATATCAACTGACCATTAGCATTGGGATTAAAGCTGCTGTTGTGTGAAACGGCCACAAGGTGGCAGCAGTTCACCCTTACCAAATCTGGTTACTAGGGCAAGAGAGCCTCAGTGGAAGTGGTGTTCTAGATTGGAGTTTAGAATGGAATGTGCCAGGAGAAAGCCGCTCACGTTTGTCTCACTACTTCTTGTTCGTGTTTTTAATTTAATTTTTTATTTTTTATTACAGCAAGTTTGATTACAATGTTTGGCTTGTTGTAGGTGTGGAAGATGTGGTTCTTTTACACATATACAGATGACTGTTCTTCCTGGGATTCTTTTCCCATGTACGTTATGACAGAATGTTGAGTAGTCCTCTCTTGGTATTCTGTAGGTCTTTGGTGATTATGTATGTCACCTGTGTTTGTATATGTCTGTTAACCCCGATATCGTAATGAAACCAATCCTCACACCTTTCCATTGGTGAACCATAAGTTTGTTTCATGAATCTGTGATTGCCCTTCTCCGTGGAAATATCTGCCCTGGTATCCATTTTTAGGTAACACCTATAAGTGATATGATAGGATATGTGTCTTTCACTTTCTGACTTACTACAAGTCACGTGATTACTTCTAGACTCATCTACGGTGCTGCAAATGGCATTGTGTCCTTTTTTCCCTTGGCTTCTCTTCTGCCTTAGCGGGGTCCATTTTCAACAATGTGATTCCCTGAGGGTTGTGGATTAGCTGACCTGGGCAGCCTTACTCTGCCGGCCCGCCCTCCCCAGGTGTGCCTCGTTGAGGTCAATATAAACAGAGCTCCAGGCAGCAATAGCCCCTGAAGCTGTGCCTGACTCCATATTCTCTGCCCCGTCAGCAGTCTCGGGGCTGTGCTGGTGGGAGGGAGTGAGGGGCCACAGCTTTGTGGGTGGCCCGGTGTGAGTGGGGTTCTGCTGGCCTTTCTGCAGGAGTTGCCAGGCTGCCGCCTGTAAAGAAGAGGATGTGTCACCCATAACTTCCGCTGGAATTTCTCTCCGGACAGAGGTGAGGAAGGAAAAAAGCAGTGGGGGCCGGGACAGGAGGGGTATCTCAGGCAGGGCAATGGAAAGCTTCTGGAAGAGTGCCAGGGTCCAGGACCAGTGGGCTGGCTGGCCTGCAGGCACCAAGTTGGCCTGCGTGCTGTCGCTGGTGTGGCTCCACGGTCCTTCCTCTAGGCTTTCAAGCCCTTGTACATATTCAGGTGTTTTACCTGGAAAGGGTGGGAACAGTTCAGCAGCAGCTGGCCTGGGGCTCAGCTCACGTTTACTCACAGATGCCTCGGCACGGTCCCCCAGCTTTGCAATGAGGACGCTCCTTGCGTGGGGGGTGGGTGGCTGGCTGTATGGGAGATGGTTCCCCACCTCTGACCAATTTCAGAATTGTTTACCGCTGGAGCAAGTGTCGTGATAGGGTTTTCCTCTGTATAACTCGTGGGTTCAATTTTTTTTTTCTTTTATGGTTCAAGTTAGATTTTATTCCTCTTTTATGTATTTATAAATATAAGCATGGAAATCATTCATTCCTATAAATACATCTGTGTGACGGGAAGAACTTTTTTCTGTTTTATTTTTAAATTTTATTTTTTAAAATTTTGAAATTTAATTTCATTTATGTTTTTATACAGCAGGTTATTATTAGTTATGTATTTTATGCATATACATGTATACAGGTCAATCCCAATCTCCCAACTCATCCCACCACCACCACCCCATGGCTTCCCACACTTGGTGTCCATACGTTTGTTCTCTACGTCTGTGTCTCTATTTCTTCCCTGCAAACCAGTTCATCTGTACCATTTTTAGGCTCCACATATATGCATTAATATACAATATTTGTTTTCCTCTTTCTGACTTACTTCATTCTGTATGACAGTCTCTCAATCCATCGATGTCTCTACAAATGACCCAGTTTCATTCCTTTTTATGGCCGAGTAATATTCCATTTTATATATGTACCACATCTTTATCCACTCATCTGTCTGTGGGCATTTAGGTTGCTTCCATTACCTGGCTATTGTAAATAGTGCTGCAACGAACATTGTGCTGAATGTGCCTTTTTGAAATACGGTTTTCTCTGGGTATATGCCCAGAAGTGGGATTGCTGGATCAGATGGTAATTCTATTTCTAATTTTTTTAAGGAAACTCCATACTGTTCTCCATAGTGACTGTATCAATTTACATTCCCACCAATAGTGGAAGAGGGCTCCTTTTGTCCACACCCTCCCCAGAATTGGTTGTTTGTATATTTTCTGATGATGCCTATTCTAACAGGTGTGAGGTGATACCTCATTGTAGTTTTGATTTGCATTTCTCTAATAATTAGTGCTGTTGAGCAGCTTTTCATGTGCGTCTTGGTCATCTCTGTGTCTCCTTTGAAGAAACGTCTCTTTAGATCTTCTGCCCATTTTTTGGGGTTGTTTGTTTTTTTAATATTAAGCTGCATGAGCTGTTTATATATATTGGAGATTAAACCTGTGTCCATTGATTCATTTGCAACGATTTTCACCCATCCTGAGGGATGCCTTTTTCCATTCCCGTTTTTTTTAACAAAAAAGGAAAGAAAGGAAAAGAAGCAGAACACTAATGTGCGTAAAATATGCCTTTTGAAACGGTCGTTTTGAATTATGGACGTCCTTTGAATTTTTTGGTCGATATGTGACCCCAGGATTTGTTTTCAGGGCAGGTGTCATTTACAGGCCTGCAATGATTTTGAATATCAACTGACCATTAGCGTTGGGATTAAAGCTGCTGTTGTGTGAAACGGCCACAAGGTGGCAGCAGTTCACCCTTACCAAATCTGGTTACTAGGGCAAGAGAGCCTCAGTGGAAGTGGTGTTCTAGATTGGAGTTTAGAATGGAATGTACCAGGAGAAAGCCGCTCACGTTTGTCTCACTACTTCTTGTTCGTGTTTTTAATTTAATTTTTTATTTTTTATTACAGCAAGTTTGATTACAATGTTTGGCTTGTTGTAGGTGTGGAAGATGTGGTTCTTTTACACATATACAGATGACTGTTCTTCCTGGGATTCTTTTCCCATGTACGTTATGACAGAATGTTGAGTAGTCCTCTCTTGGTATTCTGTAGGTCTTTGGTGATTATATATGTCACCTGTGTTTGTATATGTCTGTTAACCCCGATATCGTAATGAAACCAATCCTCACACCTTTCCATTGGTGAACCATAAGTTTGTTTCATGAATCTGTGATTGCCCTTCTCCGTGGAAATATCTGCCCTGGTATCCACTTTTAGGTAACACCTATAGGTGATATGATAGGATATGTGTCTTTCACTTTCTGACTTACTACAAGTCACGTGATTACTTCTAGACTCATCTACGGTGCTGCAAATGGCATTGTGTCCTTTTTTCCCTTGGCTTCTCTTCTGCCTTAGCGGGGTCCATTTTCAACAATGTGATTCCCTGAGGGTTGTGGATTAGCTGACCTGGGCAGCCTTACCCTGCCGGCCCGCCCTCCCCAGGTGTTCCTCGTTGAGGTCAATATAAACAGAGCTCCAGGCAGCAATAGTCCCTGAAGCTGTGCCTGACTCCATATTCTCTGCCCCGTCAGCAGTCTCGGGGCTGTGCTGGTGGGAGGGAGTGAGGGGCCACAGCTTTGTGGGTGGCCCGGTGTGAGTGGGGTTCTGCTGGCCTTTCTGCAGGAGTTGCCAGGCTGCCGCCTGTAAAGAAGAGGATGTGTCAGCCATAACTTCCGCTGGAATTTCTCTCCGGACAGAGGTGAGGAAGGAAAAAAGCAGTGGGGGCCGGGACAGGAGGGGTATCTCAGGCAGGGCAATGGAAAGCTTCTGGAAGAGTGCCAGGGTCCAGGACCAGTGGGCTGGCTGGCCTGCAGGCACCAAGTTGGCCTGCGTGCTGTCGCTGGTGTGGCTCCACGGTCCTTCCTCTAGGCTTTCAAGCCCTTGTACATATTCAGGTGTTTTACCTGGAAAGGGTGGGAACAGTTCAGCAGCAGCTGGCCTGGGGCTCAGCTCACGTTTACTCACAGATGCCTCGGCACGGTCCCCCAGCTTTGCAATGAGGACGCTCCTTGCGTGGGGGGTGGGTGGCTGGCTGTATGGGAGATGGTTCCCCACCTCTGACCAATTTCAGAATTGTTTACCGCTGGAGCAAGTGTCGTGATAGGGTTTTCCTCTGTATAACTCGTGGGTTCAATTTTTTTTTTCTTTTATGGTTCAAGTTAGATTTTATTCCTCTTTTATGTATTTATAGATATAAGCATGGAAATCATTCATTCCTATAAATACATCTGTGTGACGGGAAGAAATTTTTTCTGTTTTATTTTTAAATTTTATTTTTTAAAATTTTGAAATTTAATTTTATTTATGTTTTTATACAGCAGGTTATTATTAGTTATGTATTTTATGCATATACATGTATACAGGTCAATCCCAATCTCCCAACTCATCCCACCACCACCACCCCATGGCTTCCCACACTTGGTGTCCATACGTTTGTTCTCTACGTCTGTGTCTCTATTTCTTCCCTGCAAACCAGTTCATCTGTACCATTTTTAGGCTCCACATATATGCATTAATATACAATATTTGTTTTCCTCTTTCTGACTTACTTCATTCTGTATGACAGTCTCTCGATCCATCGATGTCTCTACAAATGACCCAGTTTCATTCCATTTTATGGCCGAGTAATATTCCATTTTATATATGTACCACATCTTTATCCACTCATCTGTCTGTGGGCATTTAGGTTGCTTCCATTACCTGGCTATTGTAAATAGTGCTGCAACGAACATTGTGCTGAATGTGCCTTTTTGAAATACGGTTTTCTCTGGGTATATGCCCAGAAGTGGGATTGCTGGATCAGATGGTAATTCTATTTCTAATTTTTTTAAGGAAACTCCATACTGTTCTCCATAGTGACTGTATCAATTTACATTCCCACCAATAGTGGAAGAGGGCTCCTTTTGTCCACACCCTCCCCAGAATTGGTTGTTTGTAGATTTTCTGATGATGCCGATTCTAAAAGGTGTGAGGTGATACCTCATTGTAGTTTTGATTTGCATTTCTCTAATAATTAGTGCTGTTGAGCAGCTTTTCTGTGCATCTTGGCCATCTCTGTGTCTCCTTTGAAGAAACGTCTCTTTAGATCTTCTGCCCATTTTTTTTGGGTTGTTTGTTTTTTTAATATTAAGCTGCATGAGCTGTTTATATATATTGGAGATTAAACCTCTGTCCATTGATTCGTCTGCAATGATTTTCGCCCATCCTGAGGGATGCCTTTTTCCATTCCCGTGTTTTTTAACAAAAAAGGAAAGAAAGGAAAAGAAGCAGAACACTAATGTGCGTAAAATATGCCTTTTGAAACGATCGTTTTGAAATATGGACGTCCTTTGAATTTTTTGGTCGATATGTGACCCCAGGATTTGTTTTCAGGGCAGGTGTCATTTACAGGCATGCAATGATTTTGAATATCAACTGACCATTAGCGTTGGGATTAAAGCTGCTGTTGTGTGAAACGGCCACAAGGTGGCAGCAGTTCACTCTTACCAAATCTGGTTACTAGGGCAAGAGAGCCTCAGTGGAAGTGGTGTTCTAGATTGGAGTTTAGAATGGAATGTACCAGGAGAAAGCCGCTCACGTTTGTCTCACTACTTCTTGTTCGTGTTTTTAATTTAATTTTTTATTTTTTATTACAGCAAGTTTGATTACAATGTTTGGCTTGTTGTAGGTGTGGAAGATGTGGTTCTTTTACACATATACAGATGACTGTTCTTCCTGGGATTCTTTTCCCATGTACGTTATGACAGAATGTTGAGTAGTCCTCTCTTGGTATTCTGTAGGTCTTTGGTGATTATGTATGTCACCTGTGTTTGTATATGTCTGTTAACCCCGATATCGTAATGAAACCAATCCTCACACCTTTCCATTGGTGAACCATAAGTTTGTTTCATGAATCTGTGATTGCCCTTCTCCGTGGAAATATCTGCCCTGGTATCCATTTTTAGGTAACACCTATAAGTGATATGATAGGATATGTGTCTTTCACTTTCTGACTTACTACAAGTCACGTGATTACTTCTAGACTCATCTACGGTGCTGCAAATGGCATTGTGTCCTTTTTTCCCTTGGCTTCTCTTCTGCCTTAGCGGGGTCCATTTTCAACAATGTGATTCCCTGAGGGTTGTGGATTAGCTGACCTGGGCAGCCTTACCCTGCCGGCCCGCCCTCCCCAGGTGTGCCTCGTTGAGGTCAATATAAACAGAGCTCCAGGCAGCAATAGCCCCTGAAGCTGTGCCTGACTCCATATTCTCTGCCCCGTCAGCAGTCTCGGGGCTGTGCTGGTGGGAGGGAGTGAGGGGCCACAGCTTTGTGGGTGGCCCGGTGTGAGTGGGGTTCTGCTGGCCTTTCTGCAGGAGTTGCCAGGCTGCCGCCTGTAAAGAAGAGGATGTGTCAGCCATAACTTCCGCTGGAATTTCTCTCCGGACAGAGGTGAGGAAGGAAAAAAGCAGTGGGGGCCGGGACAGGAGGGGTATCTCAGGCAGGGCAATGGAAAGCATCTGGAAGAGCGCCAGGGTCCAGGACCCGTGGGCTGGCTGGCCTGCAGGCACCAAGTTGGCCTGCGTGCTGTCGCTGGTGTGGCTCCAGGGTCCTTCCTCTAGGCTTTCAAGCCCTTGTACATATTCAGGTGTTTTACCTGGAAAGGGTGGGAACAGTTCAGCAGCAGCTGGCCTGGGGCTCAGCTCACGTTTACTCACAGATGCCTCGGCACGGTCCCCCAGCTTTGCAATGAGGACGCTCCTTGCGTGGGGGGTGGGTGGCTGGCTGTATGGGAGATGGTTCCCCACCTCTGACCAATTTCAGAATTGTTTACCGCTGGAGCAAGTGTCGTGATAGGGTTTTCCTCTGTATAACTCGTGGGTTCAATTTTTTTTTTCTTTTATGGTTCAAGTTAGATTTTATTCCTCTTTTATGTATTTATAAATATAAGCATGGAAATAATTCATTCCTATAAATACATCTGTGTGACGGGAAGAACTTTTTTCTGTTTTATTTTTAAATTTTATTTTTTAAAATTTTGAAATTTAATTTCATTTATGTTTTTATACAGCAGGTTATTATTAGTTATGTATTTTATGCATATACATGTATACAGGTCAATCCCAATCTCCCAACTCATCCCACCACCACCACCCCATGGCTTCCCACACTTGGTGTCCATACGTTTGTTCTCTACGTCTGTGTCTCTATTTCTTCCCTGCAAACCAGTTCATCTGTACCATTTTTAGGCTCCACATATATGCATTAATATACAATATTTGTTTTCCTCTTTCTGACTTACTTCATTCTGTATGACAGTCTCTCAATCCATCGATGTCTCTACAAATGACCCAGTTTCATTCCTTTTTATGGCCGAGTAATATTCCATTTTATATATGTACCACATCTTTATCCACTCATCTGTCTGTGGGCATTTAGGTTGCTTCCATTACCTGGCTATTGTAAATAGTGCTGCAACGAACATTGTGCTGAATGTGCCTTTTTGAAATACGGTTTTCTCTGGGTATATGCCCAGAAGTGGGATTGCTGGATCAGATGGTAATTCTATTTCTAATTTTTTTAAGGAAACTCCATACTGTTCTCCATAGTTACTGTATCAATTTACATTCCCACCAATAGTGGAAGAGGGCTCCTTTTGTCCACACCCTCCCCAGAATTGGTTGTTTGTAGATTTTCTGATGATGCCGATTCTAAAAGGTGTGAGGTGATACCTCATTGTAGTTTTGATTTGCATTTCTCTAATAATTAGTGCTGTTGAGCAGCTTTTCTGTGCGTCTTGGCCATCTCTGTGTCTCCTTTGAAGAAACGTCTCTTTAGATCTTCTGCCCATTTTTTTTGGGTTGTTTGTTTTTTTAATATTAAGCTGCATGAGCTGTTTATATATATTGGAGATTAAACCTCTGTCCATTGATTCGTCTGCAATGATTTTCGCCCATTCTGAGGGATGCCTTTTTCCATTCCCGTGTTTTTTAACAAAAAAGGAAAGAAAGGAAAAGAAGCAGAACACTAATGTGCGTAAAATATGCCTTTTGAAACGGTCGTTTTGAAATATGGACGTCCTTTGAATTTTTTGGTCGATATGTGACCCCAGGATTTGTTTTCAGGGCAGGTGTCATTTACAGGCATGCAATGATTTTGAATATCAACTGACCATTAGCATTGGGATTAAAGCTGCTGTTGTGTGAAACGGCCACAAGGTGGCAGCAGTTCACCCTTACCAAATCTGGTTACTAGGGCAAGAGAGCCTCAGTGGAAGTGGTGTTCTAGATTGGAGTTTAGAATGGAATGTGCCAGGAGAAAGCCGCTCACGTTTGTCTCACTACTTCTTGTTCGTGTTTTTAATTTAATTTTTTATTTTTTATTACAGCAAGTTTGATTACAATGTTTGGCTTGTTGTAGGTGTGGAAGATGTGGTTCTTTTACACATATACAGATGACTGTTCTTCCTGGGATTCTTTTCCCATGTACGTTATGACAGAATGTTGAGTAGTCCTCTCTTGGTATTCTGTAGGTCTTTGGTGATTATGTATGTCACCTGTGTTTGTATATGTCTGTTAACCCCGATATCGTAATGAAACCAATCCTCACACCTTTCCATTGGTGAACCATAAGTTTGTTTCATGAATCTGTGATTGCCCTTCTCCGTGGAAATATCTGCCCTGGTATCCATTTTTAGGTAACACCTATAAGTGATATGATAGGATATGTGTCTTTCACTTTCTGACTTACTACAAGTCACGTGATTACTTCTAGACTCATCTATGGTGCTGCAAATGGCATTGTGTCCTTTTTTCCCTTGGCTTCTCTTCTGCCTTAGCGGGGTCCATTTTCAACAATGTGATTCCCTGAGGGTTGTGGATTAGCTGACCTGGGCAGCCTTACCCTGCCGGCCCGCCCTCCCCAGGTGTGCCTCGTTGAGGTCAATATAAACAGAGCTCCAGGCAGCAATAGCCCCTGAAGCTGTGCCTGACTCCATATTCTCTGCCCCGTCAGCAGTCTCGGGGCTGTGCTGGTGGGAGGGAGTGAGGGGCCACAGCTTTGTGGGTGGCCCGGTGTGAGTGGGGTTCTGCTGGCCTTTCTGCAGGAGTTGCCAGGCTGCCTCCTGTAAAGAAGAGGATGTGTCACCCATAACTTCCGCTGGAATTTCTCTCCGGACAGAGGTGAGGAAGGAAAAAAGCAGTGGGGGCCGGGACAGGAGGGGTATCTCAGGCAGGGCAATGGAAAGCTTCTGGAAGAGTGCCAGGGTCCAGGACCAGTGGGCTGGCTGGCCTGCAGGCACCAAGTTGGCCTGCGTGCTGTCGCTGGTGTGGCTCCACGGTCCTTCCTCTAGGCTTTCAAGCCCTTGTACATATTCAGGTGTTTTACCTGGAAAGGGTGGGAACAGTTCAGCAGCAGCTGGCCTGGGGCTCAGCTCACGTTTACTCACAGATGCCTCGGCACGGTCCCCCAGCTTTGCAATGAGGACGCTCCTTGCGTGGGGGGTGGGTGGCTGGCTGTATGGGAGATGGTTCCCCACCTCTGACCAATTTCAGAATTGTTTACCGCTGGAGCAAGTGTCGTGATAGGGTTTTCCTCTGTATAACTCGTGGGTTCAATTTTTTTTTTCTTTTATGGTTCAAGTTAGATTTTATTCCTCTTTTATGTATTTATAAATATAAGCATGGAAATAATTCATTCCTATAAATACATCTGTGTGACGGGAAGAACTTTTTTCTGTTTTATTTTTAAATTTTATTTTTTAAAATTTTGAAATTTAATTTCATTTATGTTTTTATACAGCAGGTTATTATTAGTTATGTATTTTATGCATATACATGTATACAGGTCAATCCCAATCTCCCAACTCATCCCACCACCACCACCCCATGGCTTCCCACACTTGGTGTCCATACGTTTGTTCTCTACGTCTGTGTCTCTATTTCTTCCCTGCAAACCAGTTCATCTGTACCATTTTTCGGCTCCACATATATGCATTAATATACAATATTTGTTTTCCTCTTTCTGACTTACTTCATTCTGTATGACAGTCTCTCGATCCATCGATGTCTCTACAAATGACCCAGTTTCATTCCTTTTTATGGCCGAGTAATATTCCATTTTATATATGTACCACATCTTTATCCACTCATCTGTCTGTGGGCATTTAGGTTGCTTCCATTACCTGGCTATTGTAAATAGTGCTGCAACGAACATTGTGCTGAATGTGCCTTTTTGAAATACGGTTTTCTCTGGGTATATGCCCAGAAGTGGGATTGCTGGATCAGATGGTAATTCTATTTCTAATTTTTTTAAGGAAACTCCATACTGTTCTCCATAGTGACTGTATCAATTTACATTCCCACCAATAGTGGAAGAGGGCTCCTTTTGTCCACACCCTCCCCAGAATTGGTTGTTTGTATATTTTCTGATGATGCCTATTCTAACAGGTGTGAGGTGATACCTCATTGTAGTTTTGATTTGCATTTCTCTAATAATTAGTGCTGTTGAGCAGCTTTTCATGTGCGTCTTGGTCATCTCTGTGTCTCCTTTGAAGAAACGTCTCTTTAGATCTTCTGCCCATTTTTTGGGGTTGTTTGTTTTTTTAATATTAAGCTGCATGAGCTGTTTATATATATTGGAGATTAAACCTGTGTCCATTGATTCATTTGCAACGATTTTCACCCATCCTGAGGGATGCCTTTTTCCATTCCCGTTTTTTTTAACAAAAAAGGAAAGAAAGGAAAAGAAGCAGAACACTAATGTGCGTAAAATATGCCTTTTGAAACGGTCGTTTTGAATTATGGACGTCCTTTGAATTTTTTGGTCGATATGTGACCCCAGGATTTGTTTTCAGGGCAGGTGTCATTTACAGGCCTGCAATGATTTTGAATATCAACTGACCATTAGCGTTGGGATTAAAGCTGCTGTTGTGTGAAACGGCCACAAGGTGGCAGCAGTTCACCCTTACCAAATCTGGTTACTAGGGCAAGAGAGCCTCAGTGGAAGTGGTGTTCTAGATTGGAGTTTAGAATGGAATGTACCAGGAGAAAGCCGCTCACGTTTGTCTCACTACTTCTTGTTCGTGTTTTTAATTTAATTTTTTATTTTTTATTACAGCAAGTTTGATTACAATGTTTGGCTTGTTGTAGGTGTGGAAGATGTGGTTCTTTTACACATATACAGATGACTGTTCTTCCTGGGATTCTTTTCCCATGTACGTTATGACAGAATGTTGAGTAGTCCTCTCTTGGTATTCTGTAGGTCTTTGGTGATTATATATGTCACCTGTGTTTGTATATGTCTGTTAACCCCGATATCGTAATGAAACCAATCCTCACACCTTTCCATTGGTGAACCATAAGTTTGTTTCATGAATCTGTGATTGCCCTTCTCCGTGGAAATATCTGCCCTGGTATCCACTTTTAGGTAACACCTATAGGTGATATGATATGATATGTGTCTTTCACTTTCTGACTTACTACAAGTCACGTGATTACTTCTAGACTCATCTACGGTGCTGCAAATGGCATTGTGTCCTTTTTTCCCTTGGCTTCTCTTCTGCCTTAGCGGGGTCCATTTTCAACAATGTGATTCCCTGAGGGTTGTGGATTAGCTGACCTGGGCAGCCTTACCCTGCCGGCCCGCCCTCCCCAGGTGTTCCTCGTTGAGGTCAATATAAACAGAGCTCCAGGCAGCAATAGTCCCTGAAGCTGTGCCTGACTCCATATTCTCTGCCCCGTCAGCAGTCTCGGGGCTGTGCTGGTGGGAGGGAGTGAGGGGCCACAGCTTTGTGGGTGGCCCGGTGTGAGTGGGGTTCTGCTGGCCTTTCTGCAGGAGTTGCCAGGCTGCCGCCTGTAAAGAAGAGGATGTGTCAGCCATAACTTCCGCTGGAATTTCTCTCCGGACAGAGGTGAGGAAGGAAAAAAGCAGTGGGGGCCGGGACAGGAGGGGTATCTCAGGCAGGGCAATGGAAAGCTTCTGGAAGAGCGCCCGGGGCCAGGACCAACCTGGCTGGCCTGCAGGCACCAAGTTGTCCTGCGTGCTGTCGCTGGTGTGGCTCCATGGTCCTTCCTCTAGGCTTTCAAGCCCTTGTACATATTCAGGTGTTTTACCTGGAAAGGGTGGGAACAGTTCAGCAGCAGCTGGCCTGGGGCTCAGCTCACGTTTACTCACAGATGCCTCGGCACGGTCCCCCAGCTTTGCAATGAGGACGCTCCTTGCGTGGGGGGTGGGTTGCTGGCTCTATGGGAGATGCTTGCCCACCTCTGACCAATTTCAGAATTGTTTACCACTGGAGCAAGTGCCCTGATAGGGTTTTCCCCTGTATAACTCGTGGGTTCAGGAATTTTTTTTCTTTTATGGTTCAAGTTAGATTTTATTCCTCTTTTATGTATTTATAGATATAAGCATGGAAATCATTCATTCCTATAAATACATCTGTGTGACGGGAAGAAATTTTTTCTGTTTTATTTTTAAATTTTATTTTTTAAAATTTTGAAATTTAATTTTATTTATGTTTTTATACAGCAGGTTATTATTAGTTATGTATTTTATGCATATACATGTATACAGGTCAATCCCAATCTCCCAACTCATCCCACCACCACCACCCCATGGCTTCCCACACTTGGTGTCCATACGTTTGTTCTCTACGTCTGTGTCTCTATTTCTTCCCTGCAAACCAGTTCATCTGTACCATTTTTAGGCTCCACATATATGCATTAATATACAATATTTGTTTTCCTCTTTCTGACTTACTTCATTCTGTATGACAGTCTCTCGATCCATCGATGTCTCTACAAATGACCCAGTTTCATTCCTTTTTATGGCCGAGTAATATTCCATTTTATATATGTACCACATCTTTATCCACTCATCTGTCTGTGGGCATTTAGGTTGCTTCCATTACCTGGCTATTGTAAATAGTGCTGCAACGAACATTGTGCTGAATGTGCCTTTTTGAAATACGGTTTTCTCTGGGTATATGCCCAGAAGTGGGATTGCTGGATCAGATGGTAATTCTATTTCTAATTTTTTTAAGGAAACTCCATACTGTTCTCCATAGTGACTGTATCAATTTACATTCCCACCAATAGTGGAAGAGGGCTCCTTTTGTCCACACCCTCCCCAGAATTGGTTGTTTGTAGATTTTCTGATGATGCCGATTCTAAAAGGTGTGAGGTGATACCTCATTGTAGTTTTGATTTGCATTTCTCTAATAATTAGTGCTGTTGAGCAGCTTTTCTGTGCGTCTTGGCCATCTCTGTGTCTCCTTTGAAGAAACGTCTCTTTAGATCTTCTGCCCATTTTTTTTGGGTTGTTTGTTTTTTTAATATTAAGCTGCATGAGCTGTTTATATATATTGGAGATTAAACCTCTGTCCATTGATTCGTCTGCAATGATTTTCGCCCATCCTGAGGGATGCCTTTTTCCATTCCCGTGTTTTTTAACAAAAAAGGAAAGAAAGGAAAAGAAGCAGAACACTAATGTGCGTAAAATATGCCTTTTGAAACGGTCGTTTTGAAATATGGACGTCCTTTGAATTTTTTGGTCGATATGTGACCCCAGGATTTGTTTTCAGGGCAGGTGTCATTTACAGGCATGCAATGATTTTGAATATCAACTGACCATTAGCGTTGGGATTAAAGCTGCTGTTGTGTGAAACGGCCACAAGGTGGCAGCAGTTCACTCTTACCAAATCTGGTTACTAGGGCAAGAGAGCCTCAGTGGAAGTGGTGTTCTAGATTGGAGTTTAGAATGGAATGTGCCAGGAGAAAGCCGCTCACGTTTGTCTCACTACTTCTTGTTCGTGTTTTTAATTTAATTTTTTATTTTTTATTACAGCAAGTTTGATTACAATGTTTGGCTTGTTGTAGGTGTGGAAGATGTGGTTCTTTTACACATATACAGATGACTGTTCTTCCTGGGATTCTTTTCCCATGTACGTTATGACAGAATGTTGAGTAGTCCTCTCTTGGTATTCTGTAGGTCTTTGGTGATTATGTATGTCACCTGTGTTTGTATATGTCTGTTAACCCCGATATCGTAATGAAACCAATCCTCACACCTTTCCATTGGTGAACCATAAGTTTGTTTCATGAATCTGTGATTGCCCTTCTCCGTGGAAATATCTGCCCTGGTATCCATTTTTAGGTAACACCTATAAGTGATATGATAGGATATGTGTCTTTCACTTTCTGACTTACTACAAGTCACGTGATTACTTCTAGACTCATCTACGGTGCTGCAAATGGCATTGTGTCCTTTTTTCCCTTGGCTTCTCTTCTGCCTTAGCGGGGTCCATTTTCAACAATGTGATTCCCTGAGGGTTGTGGATTAGCTGACCTGGGCAGCCTTACCCTGCCGGCCCGCCCTCCCCAGGTGTGCCTCGTTGAGGTCAATATAAACAGAGCTCCAGGCAGCAATAGCCCCTGAAGCTGTGCCTGACTCCATATTCTCTGCCCCGTCAGCAGTCTCGGGGCTGTGCTGGTGGGAGGGAGTGAGGGGCCACAGCTTTGTGGGTGGCCCGGTGTGAGTGGGGTTCTGCTGGCCTTTCTGCAGGAGTTGCCAGGCTGCCGCCTGTAAAGAAGAGGATGTGTCACCCATAACTTCCGTTGGAATTTCTCTCCGGACAGAGGTGAGGAAGGAAAAAAGCAGTGGGGGCCGGGACAGGAGGGGTATCTCAGGCAGGGCAATGGAAAGCTTCTGGAAGAGCGCCAGGGTCCAGGACCCGTGGGCTGGCTGGCCTGCAGGCACCAAGTTGGCCTGCGTGCTGTCGCTGGTGTGGCTCCACGGTCCTTCCTCTAGGCTTTCAAGCCCTTGTACATATTCAGGTGTTTTACCTGGAAAGGGTGGGAACAGTTCAGCAGCAGCTGGCCTGGGGCTCAGCTCACGTTTACTCACAGATGCCTCGGCACGGTCCCCCAGCTTTGCAATGAGGACGCTCCTTGCGTGGGGGGTGGGTGGCTGGCTGTATGGGAGATGGTTCCCCACCTCTGACCAATTTCAGAATTGTTTACCGCTGGAGCAAGTGTCGTGATAGGGTTTTCCTCTGTATAACTCGTGGGTTCAATTTTTTTTTCTTTTATGGTTCAAGTTAGATTTTATTCCTCTTTTATGTATTTATAAATATAAGCATGGAAATAATTCATTCCTATAAATACATCTGTGTGACGGGAAGAACTTTTTTCTGTTTTATTTTTAAATTTTATTTTTTAAAATTTTGAAATTTAATTTCATTTATGTTTTTATACAGCAGGTTATTATTAGTTATGTATTTTATGCATATACATGTATACAGGTCAATCCCAATCTCCCAACTCATCCCACCACCACCACCCCATGGCTTCCCACACTTGGTGTCCATACGTTTGTTCTCTACGTCTGTGTCTCTATTTCTTCCCTGCAAACCAGTTCATCTGTACCATTTTTCGGCTCCACATATATGCATTAATATACAATATTTGTTTTCCTCTTTCTGACTTACTTCATTCTGTATGACAGTCTCTCGATCCATCGATGTCTCTACAAATGACCCAGTTTCATTCCTTTTTATGGCCGAGTAATATTCCATTTTATATATGTACCACATCTTTATCCACTCATCTGTCTGTGGGCATTTAGGTTGCTTCCATTACCTGGCTATTGTAAATAGTGCTGCAACGAACATTGTGCTGAATGTGCCTTTTTGAAATACGGTTTTCTCTGGGTATATGCCCAGAAGTGGGATTGCTGGATCAGATGGTAATTCTATTTCTAATTTTTTTAAGGAAACTCCATACTGTTCTCCATAGTGACTGTATCAATTTACATTCCTACCAATAGTGGAAGAGGGCTCCTTTTGTCCACACCCTCCCCAGAATTGGTTGTTTGTAGATTTTCTGATGATGCCGATTCTAAAAGGTGTGAGGTGATACCTCATTGTAGTTTTGATTTGCATTTCTCTAATAATTAGTGCTGTTGAGCAGCTTTTCTGTGTGTCTTGGCCATCTCTGTGTCTCCTTTGAAGAAACGTCTCTTTAGATCTTCTGCCCATGTTTTTTGGGTTGTTTGTTTTTTTAATATTAAGCTGCATGAGCTGTTTATATATATTGGAGATTAAACCTCTGTCCATTGATTCGTCTGCAATGATTTTCGCCCATCCTGAGGGATGCCTTTTTCCATTCCCGTGTTTTTTAACAAAAAAGGAAAGAATGGAAAAGAAGCAGAACACTAATGTGCGTAAAATATGCCTTTTGAAACGGTCGTTTTGAAATATGGACGTCCTTTGAATTTTTTGGTCGATATGTGACCCCAGGATTTGTTTTCAGGGCAGGTGTCATTTACAGGCATGCAATGATTTTGAATATCAACTGACCATTAGCGTTGGGATTAAAGCTGCTGTTGTGTGAAACGGCCACAAGGTGGCAGCAGTTCACCCTTACCAAATCTGGTTACTAGGGCAAGAGAGCCTCAGTGGAAGTGGTGTTCTAGATTGGAGTTTAGAATGGAATGTACCAGGAGAAAGCCGCTCACGTTTGTCTCACTACTTCTTGTTCGTGTTTTTAATTTAATTTTTTATTTTTTATTACAGCAAGTTTGATTACAATGTTTGGCTTGTTGTAGGTGTGGAAGATGTGGTTCTTTTACACATATACAGATGACTGTTCTTCCTGGGATCCTTTTCCCATGTACGTTATGACAGAATGTTGAGTAGTCCTCTCTTGGTATTCTGTAGGTCTTTGGTGATTATGTATGTCACCTTTGTTTGTATATGTCTGTTAACCCCGATATCGTAATGAAACCAATCCTCACACCTTTCCATTGGTGAACCATAAGTTTGTTTCATGAATCTGTGATTGCCCTTCTCCGTGGAAATATCTGCCCTGGTATCCATTTTTAGGTAACACCTATAAGTGATATGATAGGATATGTGTCTTTCACTTTCTGACTTACTACAAGTCACGTGATTACTTCTAGACTCATCTACGGTGCTGCAAATGGCATTGTGTCCTTTTTTCCCTTGGCTTCTCTTCTGACTTAGCGGGGTCCATTTTCAACAATGTGATTCCCTGAGGGTTGTGGATTAGCTGACCTGGGCAGCCTTACCCTGCCGGCCCGCCCTCCCCAGGTGTGCCTCGTTGAGGTCAATATAAACAGAGCTCCAGGCAGCAATAGCCCCTGAAGCTGTGCCTGACTCCATATTCTCTGCCCCATCAGCAGTCTCGGGGCTGTGCTGGTGGGAGGGAGTGAGGGGCCACAGCTTTGTGGGTGGCCCGGTGTGAGTGGGGTTCTGCTGGCCTTTCTGCAGGAGTTGCCAGGCTGCCGCCTGTAAAGAAGAGGATGTGTCACCCATACATTCCGCTGGAATTTTTCTCCAGACAGAGGTGAGGAAGGAAAAAAGCAGTGGGGGCCGGGACAGGAGGGGTATCTCAGGCAGGGCAATGGATAGCTTCTGGAAGAGTGCCCGGGGCCAGGACCAACCTGGCTGGCCTGCAGGCACCAAGATGGCCTGCGTGCTGTCGCTGGTGTGGCTCCACGGTCCTTCCTCTAGGCTTTCAAGCCCTTGTACATATTCAGGTGTTTTACCTGGAAAGGGTGGGAACAGTTCAGCAGCAGCTGGCCTGGGGCTCAGCTCACATTTACTCACAGATGCCTCGGCACGGTCCCCCAGCTTTGCAATGAGGACGCTCCTTGCGTGGGGGGTGGGTTGCTGGCTGTATGGGAGATGATTCCCCACCTCTGACCAATTTCAGAATTGTTTACCACTGGAGCAAGTGCCCTGATAGGGTTTTCCCCTGTATAACTCGTGGATTCAGGATTTTTTTTTCTTTTATGGTTCAAGTTAGATTTTATTCCTCTTTTATGTATTTATAGATATAAGCATGGAAATCATTCATTCCTATAAATACATCTGTGTGACGGGAAGAACTTTTTTCTGTTTTATTTTTAAATTTTATTTTTTGAAATTTAATTTTATTTATGTTTTTATACAGCAGGTTATTATTAGTTATGTATTTTATGCATATACATGTATACAGGTCAATCCCAATCTCCCAACTCATCCCACCACCACCACCCCATGGCTTCCCACACTTGGTGTCCATACGTTTGTTCTCTACGTCTGTGTCTCTATTTCTTCCCTGCAAACCAGTTCATCTGTACCATTTTTCGGCTCCACATATATGCATTAATATACAATATTTGTTTTCCTCTTTCTGACTTACTTCATTCTGTATGACAGTCTCTCGATCCATCGATGTCTCTACAAATGACCCAGTTTCATTCCTTTTTATGGCCGAGTAATATTCCATTTTATATATGTACCACATCTTTATCCACTCATCTGTCTGTGGGCATTTAGGTTGCTTCCATTACCTGGCTATTGTAAATAGTGCTGCAACGAACATTGTGCTGAATGTGCCTTTTTGAAATACGGTTTTCTCTGGGTATATGCCCAGAAGTGGGATTGCTGGATCAGATGGTAATTCTATTTCTAATTTTTTTAAGGAAACTCCATACTGTTCTCCATAGTGACTGTATCAATTTACATTCCCACCAATAGTGGAAGAGGGCTCCTTTTGTCCACACCCTCCCCAGAATTGGTTGTTTGTAGATTTTCTGATGATGCCGATTCTAAAAGGTGTGAGGTGATACCTCATTGTAGTTTTGATTTGCATTTCTCTAATAATTAGTGCTGTTGAGCAGCTTTTCTGTGTGTCTTGGCCATCTCTGTGTCTCCTTTGAAGAAACGTCTCTTTAGATCTTCTGCCCATTTTTTTGGGTTGTTTGTTTTTTTAATATTAAGCTGCATGAGCTGTTTATATATATTGGAGATTAAACCTCTGTCCATTGATTCGTCTGCAATGATTTTCGCCCATTCTGAGGGATGCCTTTTTCCATTCCCGTGTTTTTTAACAAAAAAGGAAAGAAAGGAAAAGAAGCAGAACACTAATGTGCGTAAAATATGTCTTTTGAAACGGTCGTTTTGAAATATGGACGTCCTTTGAATTTTTTGGTCGATATGTGACCCCAGGATTTGTTTTCAGGGCAGGTGTCATTTACAGGCATGCAATGATTTTGAATATCAACTGACCATTAGCGTTGGGATTAAAGCTGCTGTTGTGTGAAACGGCCACAAGGTGGCAGCAGTTCACCCTTACCAAATCTGGTTACTAGGGCAAGAGAGCCTCAGTGGAAGTGGTGTTCTAGATTGGAGTTTAGAATGGAATGTACCAGGAGAAAGCCGCTCACGTTTGTCTCACTACTTCTTGTTCGTGTTTTTAATTTAATTTTTTATTTTTTCTTACAGCAAGTTTGATTACAATGTTTGGCTTGTTGTAGGTGTGGAAGATGTGGTTCTTTTACACATATACAGATGACTGTTCTTCCTGGGATTCTTTTCCCATGTACGTTATGACAGAATGTTGAGTAGTCCTCTCTTGGTATTCTTTAGGTCTTTGGTGATTATGTATGTCACCTGTGTTTGTATATGTCTGTTAACCCCGATATCGTAATGAAACCAATCCTCACACCTTTCCATTGGTGAACCATAAGTTTGTTTAATGAATCTGTGATTGCCCTTCTCCGTGGAAATATCTGCCCTGGTATCCACTTTTAGGTAACACCTATAGGTGATATGATATGATATGTGTCTTTCACTTTCTGACTTACTACAAGTCACGTGATTACTTCTAGACTCATCTACGGTGCTGCAAATGGCATTGTGTCCTTTTTTCCCTTGGCTTCTCTTCTGCCTTAGCGGGGTCCATTTTCAACAATGTGATTCCCTGAGGGTTGTGGATTAGCTGACCTGGGCAGCCTTACCCTGCCGGCCCGCCCTCCCCAGGTGTTCCTCTTTGAGGTCAATATAAACAGAGCTCCAGGCAGCAATAGCCCCTGAAGCTGTGCCTGACTCCATATTCTCTGCCCCGTCAGCAGTCTCGGGGCTGTGCTGGTGGGAGGGAGTGAGGGGCCACAGCTTTGTGGGTGGCCCGGTGTGAGTGGGGTTCTGCTGGCCTTTCTGCAGGAGTTGCCAGGCTGCCGCCTGTAAAGAAGAGGATGTGTCAGCCATAACTTCCGCTGGAATTTATCTCCGGACAGAGGTGAGGAAGGAAAAAAGCAGTGGGGGCCGGGACAGGAGGGGTATCTCAGGCAGGGCAATGGAAAGCTTCTGGAAGAGCGCCCGGGGCCAGGACCAACCTGGCTGGCCTGCAGGCACCAAGTTGTCCTGCGTGCTGTCGCTGGTGTGGCTCCACGGTCCTTCCTCTAGGCTTTCAAGCCCTTGTACATATTCAGGTGTTTTACCTGGAAAGGGTGGGAACAGTTCAGCAGCAGCTGGCCTGGGGCTCAGCTCACGTTTACTCACAGATGCCTCGGCACGGTCCCCCAGCTTTGCAATGAGGACGCTCCTTGCGTGGGGGGTGGGTGGCTGGCTGTATGGGAGATGCTTCCCCACCTCTGACCAATTTCAGAATTGTTTACCACTGGAGCAAGTGCCCTGATAGGGTTTTCCCCTGTATAACTCGTGGGTTCAGGATTTTTTTTTCTTTTATGGTTCAAGTTAGATTTTATTCCTCTTTTATGTATTTATAGATATAAGCATGGAAATCATTCATTCCTATAAATACATCTGTGTGATGGGAAGAAATTTTTTCTGTTTTATTTTTAAATTTTATTTTTTAAAATTTTGAAATTTAATTTTATTTATGTTTTTATACAGCAGGTTATTATTAGTTATGTATTTTATGCATATACATGTATACAGGTCAATCCCAATCTCCCAACTCATCCCACCACCACCACCCCATGGCTTCCCACACTTGGTGTCCATACGTTTGTTCTCTACGTCTGTGTCTCTATTTCTTCCCTGCAAACCAGTTCATCTGTACCATTTTTAGGCTCCACATATATGCATTAATATACAATATTTGTTTTCCTCTTTCTGACTTACTTCATTCTGTATGACAGTCTCTCGATCCATCGATGTCTCTACAAATGACCCAGTTTCATTCCTTTTTATGGCCGAGTAATATTCCATTTTATATATGTACCACATCTTTATCCACTCATCTGTCTGTGGGCATTTAGGTTGCTTCCATTACCTGGCTATTGTAAATAGTGCTGCAACGAACATTGTGCTGAATGTGCCTTTTTGAAATACGGTTTTCTCTGGGTATATGCCCAGAAGTGGGATTGCTGGATCAGATGGTAATTCTATTTCTAATTTTTTTAAGGAAACTCCATACTGTTCTCCATAGTGACTGTATCAATTTACATTCCCACCAATAGTGGAAGAGGGCTCCTTTTGTCCACACCCTCCCCAGAATTGGTTGTTTGTAGATTTTCTGATGATGCCGATTCTAAAAGGTGTGAGGTGATACCTCATTGTAGTTTTGATTTGCATTTCTCTAATAATTAGTGCTGTTGAGCAGCTTTTCTGTGTGTCTTGGCCATCTCTGTGTCTCCTTTGAAGAAACGTCTCTTTAGATCTTCTGCCCATGTTTTTTGGGTTGTTTGTTTTTTTAATATTAAGCTGCATGAGCTGTTTATATATATTGGAGATTAAACCTCTGTCCATTGATTCGTCTGCAATGATTTTCGCCCATCCTGAGGGATGCCTTTTTCCATTCCCGTGTTTTTTAACAAAAAAGGAAAGAATGGAAAAGAAGCAGAACACTAATGTGCGTAAAATATGCCTTTTGAAACGGTCGTTTTGAAATATGGACGTCCTTTGAATTTTTTGGTCGATATGTGACCCCAGGATTTGTTTTCAGGGCAGGTGTCATTTACAGGCATGCAATGATTTTGAATATCAACTGACCATTAGCGTTGGGATTAAAGCTGCTGTTGTGTGAAACGGCCACAAGGTGGCAGCAGTTCACCCTTACCAAATCTGGTTACTAGGGCAAGAGAGCCTCAGTGGAAGTGGTGTTCTAGATTGGAGTTTAGAATGGAATGTACCAGGAGAAAGCCGCTCACGTTTGTCTCACTACTTCTTGTTCGTGTTTTTAATTTAATTTTTTATTTTTTATTACAGCAAGTTTGATTACAATGTTTGGCTTGTTGTAGGTGTGGAAGATGTGGTTCTTTTACACATATACAGATGACTGTTCTTCCTGGGATCCTTTTCCCATGTACGTTATGACAGAATGTTGAGTAGTCCTCTCTTGGTATTCTGTAGGTCTTTGGTGATTATGTATGTCACCTGTGTTTGTATATGTCTGTTAACCCCGATATCGTAATGAAACCAATCCTCACACCTTTCCATTGGTGAACCATAAGTTTGTTTCATGAATCTGTGATTGCCCTTCTCCGTGGAAATATCTGCCCTGGTATCCATTTTTAGGTAACACCTATAAGTGATATGATAGGATATGTGTCTTTCACTTTCTGACTTACTACAAGTCACGTGATTACTTCTAGACTCATCTACGGTGCTGCAAATGGCATTGTGTCCTTTTTTCCCTTGGCTTCTCTTCTGACTTAGCGGGGTCCATTTTCAACAATGTGATTCCCTGAGGGTTGTGGATTAGCTGACCTGGGCAGCCTTACCCTGCCGGCCCGCCCTCCCCAGGTGTGCCTCGTTGAGGTCAATATAAACAGAGCTCCAGGCAGCAATAGCCCCTGAAGCTGTGCCTGACTCCATATTCTCTGCCCCATCAGCAGTCTCGGGGCTGTGCTGGTGGGAGGGAGTGAGGGGCCACAGCTTTGTGGGTGGCCCGGTGTGAGTGGGGTTCTGCTGGCCTTTCTGCAGGAGTTGCCAGGCTGCCGCCTGTAAAGAAGAGGATGTGTCACCCATAACTTCCGCTGGAATTTCTCTCCGGACAGAGGTGAGGAAGGAAAAAAGCAGTGGGGGCCGGGACAGGAGGGGTATCTCAGGCAGGGCAATGGAAAGCTTCTGGAAGAGCGCCAGGGTCCAGGACCAGTGGGCTGGCTGGCCTGCAGGCACCAAGTTGGCCTGCGTGCTGTCGCTGGTGTGGCTCCACGGTCCTTCCTCTAGGCTTTCAAGCCCTTGTACATATTCAGGTGTTTTACCTGGAAAGGGTGGGAACAGTTCAGCAGCAGCTGGCCTGGGGCTCAGCTCACGTTTACTCACAGATGCCTCGGCACGGTCCCCCAGCTTTGCAATGAGGACGCTCCTTGCGTGGGGGGTGGGTGGCTGGCTGTATGGGAGATGGTTCCCCACCTCTGACCAATTTCAGAATTGTTTACCGCTGGAGCAAGTGTCGTGATAGGGTTTTCCTCTGTATAACTCGTGGGTTCAATTTTTTTTTTCTTTTATGGTTCAAGTTAGATTTTATTCCTCTTTTATGTATTTATAACTATAAGCATGGAAATAATTCATTCCTATAAATACATCTGTGTGACGGGAAGAACTTTTTTCTGTTTTATTTTTAAATTTTATTTTTTAAAATTTTGAAATTTAATTTCATTTATGTTTTTATACAGCAGGTTATTATTAGTTATGTATTTTATGCATATACATGTATACAGGTCAATCCCAATCTCCCAACTCATCCCACCACCACCACCCCATGGCTTCCCACACTTGGTGTCCATACGTTTGTTCTCTACGTCTGTGTCTCTATTTCTTCCCTGCAAACCAGTTCATCTGTACCATTTTTCGGCTCCACATATATGCATTAATATACAATATTTGTTTTCCTCTTTCTGACTTACTTCATTCTGTATGACAGTCTCTCAATCCATCGATGTCTCTACAAATGACCCAGTTTCATTCCTTTTTATGGCCGAGTAATATTCCATTTTATATATGTACCACATCTTTATCCACTCATCTGTCTGTGGGCATTTAGGTTGCTTCCATTACCTGGCTATTGTAAATAGTGCTGCAACGAACATTGTGCTGAATGTGCCTTTTTGAAATACGGTTTTCTCTGGGTATATGCCCAGAAGTGGGATTGCTGGATCAGATGGTAATTCTATTTCTAATTTTTTTAAGGAAACTCCATACTGTTCTCCATAGTGACTGTATCAATTTACATTCCCACCAATAGTGGAAGAGGGCTCCTTTTGTCCACACCCTCCCCAGAATTGGTTGTTTGTATATTTTCTGATGATGCCTATTCTAACAGGTGTGAGGTGATACCTCATTGTAGTTTTGATTTGCATTTCTCTAATAATTAGTGCTGTTGAGCAGCTTTTCATGTGCGTCTTGGCCATCTCTGTGTCTCCTTTGAAGAAACGTCTCTTTAGATCTTCTGCCCATTTTTTGGGGTTGTTTGTTTTTTTAATATTAAGCTGCATGAGCTGTTTATATATATTGGAGATTAAACCTGTGTCCATTGATTCATTTGCAACGATTTTCACCCATCCTGAGGGATGCCTTTCTCCATTCCCGTTTTTTTTAACAAAAAAGGAAAGAAAGGAAAAGAAGCAGAACACTAATGTGCGTAAAATATGCCTTTTGAAACGGTCGTTTTGAAATATGGACGTCCTTTGAATTTTTTGGTCGATATGTGACCCCAGGATTTGTTTTCAGGGCAGGTGTCATTTACAGGCATGCAATGATTTTGAATATCAACTGACCATTAGCGTTGGGATTAAAGCTGCTGTTGTGTGAAACGGCCACAAGGTGGCAGCAGTTCACACTTACCAAATCTGGTTACTAGGGCAAGAGAGCCTCAGTGGAAGTGGTGTTCTAGATTGGAGTTTAGAATGGAATGTACCAGGAGAAAGCCGCTCACGTTTGTCTCACTACTTCTTGTTCGTGTTTTTAATTTAATTTTTTATTTTTTATTACAGCAAGTTTGATTACAATGTTTGGCTTGTTGTAGGTGTGGAAGATGTGGTTCTTTTACACATATACAGATGACTGTTCTTCCTGGGATTCTTTTCCCATGTACGTTATGACAGAATGTTGAGTAGTCCTCTCTTGGTATTCTGTAGGTCTTTGGTGATTATATATGTCACCTGTGTTTGTATATGTCTGTTAACCCCGATATCGTAATGAAACCAATCCTCACACCTTTCCATTGGTGAACCATAAGTTTGTTTCATGAATCTGTGATTGCCCTTCTCCGTGGAAATATCTGCCCTGGTATCCACTTTTAGGTAACACCTATAGGTGATATGATAGGATATGTGTCTTTCACTTTCTGACTTACTACAAGTCACGTGATTACTTCTAGACTCATCTACGGTGCTGCAAATGGCATTGTGTCCTTTTTTCCCTTGGCTTCTCTTCTGCCTTAGCGGGGTCCATTTTCAACAATGTGATTCCCTGAGGGTTGTGGATTAGCTGACCTGGGCAGCCTTACCCTGCCGGCCCGCCCTCCCCAGGTGTTCCTCGTTGAGGTCAATATAAACAGAGCTCCAGGCAGCAATAGCTCCTGAAGCTGTGCCTGACTCCATATTCTCTGCCCCGTCAGCAGTCTCGGGGCTGTGCTGGTGGGAGGGAGTGAGGGGCCACAGCTTTGTGGGTGGCCCGGTGTGAGTGGGGTTCTGCTGGCCTTTCTGCAGGAGTTGCCAGGCTGCCGCCTGTAAAGAAGAGGATGTGTCACCCATACATTCCGCTGGAATTTCTCTCCGGACAGAGGTGAGGAAGGAAAAAAGCAGTGGGGGCCGGGACAGGAGGGGTATCTCAGGCAGGGCAATGGAAAGCTTCTGGAAGAGCGCCCGGGGCCAGGACCAACCTGGCTGGCCTGCAGGCACCAAGTTGTCCTGCGTGCTGTCGCTGGTGTGGCTCCACGGTCCTTCCTCTAGGCTTTCAAGCCCTTGTACATATTCAGGTGTTTTACCTGGAAAGGGTGGGAACAGTTCAGCAGCAGCTGGCCTGGGGCTCAGCTCACGTTTACTCACAGATGCCTCGGCACGGTCCCCCAGCTTTGCAATGAGGACGCTCCTTGCGTGGGGGGTGGGTTGCTGGCTGTATGGGAGATGCTTCCCCACCTCTGACCAATTTCAGAATTGTTTACCACTGGAGCAAGTGCCCTGATAGGGTTTTCCCCTGTATAACTCGTGGATTCAGGATTTTTTTTTCTTTTATGGTTCAAGTTAGATTTTATTCCTCTTTTATGTATTTATAGATATAAGCATGGAAATCATTCATTCCTATAAATACATCTGTGTGACGGGAAGAACTTTTTTCTGTTTTATTTTTAAATTTTATTTTTTAAAATTTTGAAATTTAATTTTATTTATGTTTTTATACAGCAGGTTATTATTAGTTATGTATTTTATGCATATACATGTATACAGGTCAATCCCAATCTCCCAACTCATCCCACCACCACCACCCCATGGCTTCCCACACTTGGTGTCCATACGTTTGTTCTCTACGTCTGTGTCTCTATTTCTTCCCTGCAAACCAGTTCATCTGTACCATTTTTCGGCTCCACATATATGCATTAATATACAATATTTGTTTTCCTCTTTCTGACTTACTTCATTCTGTATGACAGTCTCTCGATCCATCGATGTCTCTACAAATGACCCAGTTTCATTCCTTTTTATGGCCGAGTAATATTCCATTTTATATATGTACCACATCTTTATCCACTCATCTGTCTGTGGGCATTTAGGTTGCTTCCATTACCTGGCTATTGTAAATAGTGCTGCAACGAACATTGTGCTGAATGTGCCTTTTTGAAATACGGTTTTCTCTGGGTATATGCCCAGAAGTGGGATTGCTGGATCAGATGGTAATTCTATTTCTAATTTTTTTAAGGAAACTCCATACTCTTCTCCATAGTGACTGTATCAATTTACATTCCCACCAATAGTGGAAGAGGGCTCCTTTTGTCCACACCCTCCCCAGAATTGGTTGTTTGTAGATTTTCTGATGATGCCGATTCTAAAAGGTGTGAGGTGATACCTCATTGTAGTTTTGATTTGCATTTCTCTAATAATTAGTGCTGTTGAGCAGCTTTTCTGTGCGTCTTGGCCATCTCTGTGTCTCCTTTGAAGAAACGTCTCTTTAGATCTTCTGCTCATTTTTTTTGGGTTGTTTGTTTTTTTAATATTAAGCTGCATGAGCTGTTTATATATATTGGAGATTAAACCTCTGTCCATTGATTCGTCTGCAATGATTTTCGCCCATTCTGAGGGATGCCTTTTTCCATTCCCGTGTTTTTTAACAAAAAAGGAAAGAAAGGAAAAGAAGCAGAACACTAATGTGCGTAAAATATGCCTTTTGAAACGGTCGTTTTGAAATATGGACGTCCTTTGAATTTTTTGGTCGATATGTGACCCCAGGATTTGTTTTCAGGGCAGGTGTCATTTACAGGCATGCAATGATTTTGAATATCAACTGACCATTAGCGTTGGGATTAAAGCTGCTGTTGTGTGAAACGGCCACAAGGTGGCAGCAGTTCACCCTTACCAAATCTGGTTACTAGGGCAAGAGAGCCTCAGTGGAAGTGGTGTTCTAGATTGGAGTTTAGAATGGAATGTGCCAGGAGAAAGCCGCTCACGTTTGTCTCACTACTTCTTGTTCGTGTTTTTAATTTAATTTTTTATTTTTTATTACAGCAAGTTTGATTACAATGTTTGGCTTGTTGTAGGTGTGGAAGATGTGTTTCTTTTACACATATACAGATGACTGTTCTTCCTGGGATCCTTTTCCCATGTACGTTATGACAGAATGTTGAGTAGTCCTCTCTTGGTATTCTGTAGGTCTTTGGTGATTATATATGTCACCTGTGTTTGTATATGTCTGTTAACCCCGATATCGTAATGAAACCAATCCTCACACCTTTCCATTGGTGAACCATAAGTTTGTTTCATGAATCTGTGATTGCCCTTCTCCGTGGAAATATCTGCCCTGGTATCCATTTTTAGGTAACACCTATAAGTGATATGATAGGATATGTGTCTTTCACTTTCTGACTTACTACAAGTCACGTGATTACTTCTAGACTCATCTACGGTGCTGCAAATGGCATTGTGTCCTTTTTTCCCTTGGCTTCTCTTCTGCCTTAGCGGGGTCCATTTTCAACAATGTGATTCCCTGAGGGTTGTGGATTAGCTGACCTGGGCAGCCTTACCCTGCCGGCCCGCCCTCCCCAGGTGTGCCTCGTTGAGGTCAATATAAACAGAGCTCCAGGCAGCAATAGCCCTTGAAGCTGTGCCTGACTCCATATTCTCTGCCCCGTCAGCAGTCTCGGGGCTGTGCTGGTGGGAGGGAGTGAGGGGCCACAGCTTTGTGGGTGGCCCGGTGTGAGTGGGGTTCTGCTGGCCTTTCTGCAGGAGTTGCCAGGCTGCCGCCTGTAAAGAAGAGGATGTGTCACCCATACATTCCGCTGGAATTTTTCTCCGGACAGAGGTGAGGAAGGAAAAAAGCAGTGGGGGCCGGGACAGGAGGGGTATCTCAGGCAGGGCAATGGAAAGCTTCTGGAAGAGTGCCCGGGGCCAGGACCAACCTGGCTGGCCTGCAGGCACCAAGATGGCCTGCGTGCTGTCGCTGGTGTGGCTCCACGGTCCTTCCTCTAGGCTTTCAAGCCCTTGTACATATTCAGGTGTTTTACCTGGAAAGGGTGGGAACAGTTCAGCAGCAGCTGGCCTGGGGCTCAGCTCACATTTACTCACAGATGCCTCGGCACGGTCCCCCAGCTTTGCAATGAGGACGCTCCTTGCGTGGGGGGTGGGTTGCTGGCTGTATGGGAGATGATTCCCCACCTCTGACCAATTTCAGAATTGTTTACCACTGGAGCAAGTGCCCTGATAGGGTTTTCCCCTGTATAACTCGTGGATTCAGGATTGTTTTTTCTTTTATGGTTCAAGTTAGATTTTATTCCTCTTTTATGTATTTATAGATATAAGCATGGAAATCATTCATTCCTATAAATACATCTGTGTGACGGGAAGAACTTTTTTCTGTTTTATTTTTAAATTTTATTTTTTAAAATTTTGAAATTTAATTTTATTTATGTTTTTATACAGCAGGTTATTATTAGTTATGTATTTTATGCATATACATGTATACAGGTCAATCCCAATCTCCCAACTCATCCCACCACCACCACCCCATGGCTTCCCACACTTGGTGTCCATACGTTTGTTCTCTACGTCTGTGTCTCTATTTCTTCCCTGCAAACCAGTTCATCTGTACCATTTTTAGGCTCCACATATATGCATTAATATACAATATTTGTTTTCCTCTTTCTGACTTACTTCATTCTGTATGACAGTCTCTCGATCCATCGATGTCTCTACAAATGACCCAGTTTCATTCCTTTTTATGGCCGAGTAATATTCCATTTTATATATGTACCACATCTTTATCCACTCATCTGTCTGTGGGCATTTAGGTTGCTTCCATTACCTGGCTATTGTAAATAGTGCTGCAACGAACATTGTGCTGAATGTGCCTATTTGAAATACGGTTTTCTCTGGGTATATGCCCAGAAGTGGGATTGCTGGATCAGATGGTAATTCTATTTCTAATTTTTTTAAGGAAACTCCATACTCTTCTCCATAGTGACTGTATCAATTTACATTCCCACCAATAGTGGAAGAGGGCTCCTTTTGTCCACACCCTCCCCAGAATTGGTTGTTTGTAGATTTTCTGATGATGCCGATTCTAACAGGTGTGAGGTGATACCTCATTGTAGTTTTGATTTGCATTTCTCTAATAATTAGTGCTGTTGAGCAGCTTTTCTGTGCGTCTTGGCCATCTCTGTGTCTCCTTTGAAGAAACGTCTCTTTAGATCTTCTGCCCATTTTTTTTGGGTTGTTTGTTTTTTTAATATTAAGCTGCATGAGCTGTTTATATATATTGGAGATTAAACCTCTGTCCATTGATTCGTCTGCAATGATTTTCGCCCATTCTGAGGGATGCCTTTTTCCATTCCCGTGTTTTTTAACAAAAAAGGAAAGAAAGGAAAAGAAGCAGAACACTAATGTGCGTAAAATATGCCTTTTGAAACGGTCGTTTTGAAATATGGACGTCCTTTGAATTTTTTGGTCGATATGTGACCCCAGGATTTGTTTTCAGGGCAGGTGTCATTTACAGGCATGCAATGATTTTGAATATCAACTGACCATTAGCGTTGGGATTAAAGCTGCTGTTGTGTGAAACGGCCACAAGGTGGCAGCAGTTCACCCTTACCAAATCTGGTTACTAGGGCAAGAGAGCCTCAGTGGAAGTGGTGTTCTAGATTGGAGTTTAGAATGGAATGTACCAGGAGAAAGCCGCTCACGTTTGTCTCACTACTTCTTGTTCGTGTTTTTAATTTAATTTTTTATTTTTTATTACAGCAAGTTTGATTACAATGTTTGGCTTGTTGTAGGTGTGGAAGATGTGGTTCTTTTACACATATACAGATGACTGTTCTTCCTGGGATCCTTTTCCCATGTACGTTATGACAGAATGTTGAGTAGTCCTCTCTTGGTATTCTGTAGGTCTTTGGTGATTATGTATGTCACCTTTGTTTGTATATGTCTGTTAACCCCGATATCGTAATGAAACCAATCCTCACACCTTTCCATTGGTGAACCATAAGTTTGTTTCATGAATCTGTGATTGCCCTTCTCCGTGGAAATATCTGCCCTGGTATCCATTTTTAGGTAACACCTATAAGTGATATGATAGGATATGTGTCTTTCACTTTCTGACTTACTACAAGTCACGTGATTACTTCTAGACTCATCTACGGTGCTGCAAATGGCATTGTGTCCTTTTTTCCCTTGGCTTCTCTTCTGACTTAGCGGGGTCCATTTTCAACAATGTGATTCCCTGAGGGTTGTGGATTAGCTGACCTGGGCAGCCTTACCCTGCCGGCCCGCCCTCCCCAGGTGTGCCTCGTTGAGGTCAATATAAACAGAGCTCCAGGCAGCAATAGCCCCTGAAGCTGTGCCTGACTCCATATTCTCTGCCCCATCAGCAGTCTCGGGGCTGTGCTGGTGGGAGGGAGTGAGGGGCCACAGCTTTGTGGGTGGCCCGGTGTGAGTGGGGTTCTGCTGGCCTTTCTGCAGGAGTTGCCAGGCTGCCGCCTGTAAAGAAGAGGATGTGTCACCCATAACTTCCGCTGGAATTTCTCTCCGGACAGAGGTGAGGAAGGAAAAAAGCAGTGGGGGCCGGGACAGGAGGGGTATCTCAGGCAGGGCAATGGAAAGCTTCTGGAAGAGCGCCAGGGTCCAGGACCAGTGGGCTGGCTGGCCTGCAGGCACCAAGTTGGCCTGCGTGCTGTCGCTGGTGTGGCTCCACGGTCCTTCCTCTAGGCTTTCAAGCCCTTGTACATATTCAGGTGTTTTACCTGGAAAGGGTGGGAACAGTTCAGCAGCAGCTGGCCTGGGGCTCAGCTCACGTTTACTCACAGATGCCTCGGCACGGTCCCCCAGCTTTGCAATGAGGACGCTCCTTGCGTGGGGGGTGGGTGGCTGGCTGTATGGGAGATGGTTCCCCACCTCTGACCAATTTCAGAATTGTTTACCGCTGGAGCAAGTGTCGTGATAGGGTTTTCCTCTGTATAACTCGTGGGTTCAATTTTTTTTTTCTTTTATGGTTCAAGTTAGATTTTATTCCTCTTTTATGTATTTATAACTATAAGCATGGAAATAATTCATTCCTATAAATACATCTGTGTGACGGGAAGAACTTTTTTCTGTTTTATTTTTAAATTTTATTTTTTAAAATTTTGAAATTTAATTTTATTTATGTTTTTATACAGCAGGTTATTATTAGTTATGTATTTTATGCATATACATGTATACAGGTCAATCCCAATCTCCCAACTCATCCCACCACCACCACCCCATGGCTTCCCACACTTGGTGTCCATACGTTTGTTCTCTACGTCTGTGTCTCTATTTCTTCCCTGCAAACCAGTTCATCTGTACCATTTTTCGGCTCCACATATATGCATTAATATACAATATTTGTTTTCCTCTTTCTGACTTACTTCATTCTGTATGACAGTCTCTCGATCCATCGATGTCTCTACAAATGACCCAGTTTCATTCCTTTTTATGGCCGAGTAATATTCCATTTTATATATGTACCACATCTTTATCCACTCATCTGTCTGTGGGCATTTAGGTTGCTTCCATTACCTGGCTATTGTAAATAGTGCTGCAACGAACATTGTGCTGAATGTGCCTTTTTGAAATACGGTTTTCTCTGGGTATATGCCCAGAAGTGGGATTGCTGGATCAGATGGTAATTCTATTTCTAATTTTTTTAAGGAAACTCCATACTGTTCTCCATAGTGACTGTATCAATTTACATTCCCACCAATAGTGGAAGAGGGCTCCTTTTGTCCACACCCTCCCCAGAATTGGTTGTTTGTAGATTTTCTGATGATGCCGATTCTAAAAGGTGTGAGGTGATACCTCATTGTAGTTTTGATTTGCATTTCTCTAATAATTAGTGCTGTTGAGCAGCTTTTCTGTGTGTCTTGGCCATCTCTGTGTCTCCTTTGAAGAAACGTCTCTTTAGATCTTCTGCCCATGTTTTTTGGGTTGTTTGTTTTTTTAATATTAAGCTGCATGAGCTGTTTATATATATTGGAGATTAAACCTCTGTCCATTGATTCGTCTGCAATGATTTTCGCCCATCCTGAGGGATGCCTTTTTCCATTCCCGTGTTTTTTAACAAAAAAGGAAAGAATGGAAAAGAAGCAGAACACTAATGTGCGTAAAATATGCCTTTTGAAACGGTCGTTTTGAAATATGGACGTCCTTTGAATTTTTTGGTCGATATGTGACCCCAGGATTTGTTTTCAGGGCAGGTGTCATTTACAGGCATGCAATGATTTTGAATATCAACTGACCATTAGCGTTGGGATTAAAGCTGCTGTTGTGTGAAACGGCCACAAGGTGGCAGCAGTTCACCCTTACCAAATCTGGTTACTAGGGCAAGAGAGCCTCAGTGGAAGTGGTGTTCTAGATTGGAGTTTAGAATGGAATGTACCAGGAGAAAGCCGCTCACGTTTGTCTCACTACTTCTTGTTCGTGTTTTTAATTTAATTTTTTATTTTTTATTACAGCAAGTTTGATTACAATGTTTGGCTTGTTGTAGGTGTGGAAGATGTGGTTCTTTTACACATATACAGATGACTGTTCTTCCTGGGATCCTTTTCCCATGTACGTTATGACAGAATGTTGAGTAGTCCTCTCTTGGTATTCTGTAGGTCTTTGGTGATTATGTATGTCACCTTTGTTTGTATATGTCTGTTAACCCCGATATCGTAATGAAACCAATCCTCACACCTTTCCATTGGTGAACCATAAGTTTGTTTCATGAATCTGTGATTGCCCTTCTCCGTGGAAATATCTGCCCTGGTATCCATTTTTAGGTAACACCTATAAGTGATATGATAGGATATGTGTCTTTCACTTTCTGACTTACTACAAGTCACGTGATTACTTCTAGACTCATCTACGGTGCTGCAAATGGCATTGTGTCCTTTTTTCCCTTGGCTTCTCTTCTGACTTAGCGGGGTCCATTTTCAACAATGTGATTCCCTGAGGGTTGTGGATTAGCTGACCTGGGCAGCCTTACCCTGCCGGCCCGCCCTCCCCAGGTGTGCCTCGTTGAGGTCAATATAAACAGAGCTCCAGGCAGCAATAGCCCCTGAAGCTGTGCCTGACTCCATATTCTCTGCCCCATCAGCAGTCTCGGGGCTGTGCTGGTGGGAGGGAGTGAGGGGCCACAGCTTTGTGGGTGGCCCGGTGTGAGTGGGGTTCTGCTGGCCTTTCTGCAGGAGTTGCCAGGCTGCCGCCTGTAAAGAAGAGGATGTGTCACCCATACATTCCGCTGGAATTTTTCTCCGGACAGAGGTGAGGAAGGAAAAAAGCAGTGGGGGCCGGGACAGGAGGGGTATCTCAGGCAGGGCAATGGATAGCTTCTGGAAGAGTGCCCGGGGCCAGGACCAACCTGGCTGGCCTGCAGGCACCAAGATGGCCTGCGTGCTGTCGCTGGTGTGGCTCCACGGTCCTTCCTCTAGGCTTTCAAGCCCTTGTACATATTCAGGTGTTTTACTGGAAAGGGTGGGAACAGTTCAGCAGCAGCTGGCCTGGGGCTCAGCTCACGTTTACTCACAGATGCCTCGGCACGGTCCCCCAGCTTTGCAATGAGGACGCTCCTTGCGTGGGGGGTGGGTGGCTGGCTGTATGGGAGATGCTTCCCCACCTCTGACCAATTTCAGAATTGTTTACCACTGGAGCAAGTGCCCTGATAGGGTTTTCCCCTGTATAACTCGTGGGTTCAGGATTTTTTTTTCTTTTATGGTTCAAGTTAGATTTTATTCCTCTTTTATGTATTTATAGATATAAGCATGGAAATCATTCATTCCTATAAATACATCTGTGTGATGGGAAGAAATTTTTTCTGTTTTATTTTTAAATTTTATTTTTTAAAATTTTGAAATTTAATTTTATTTATGTTTTTATACAGCAGGTTATTATTAGTTATGTATTTTATGCATATACATGTATACAGGTCAATCCCAATCTCCCAACTCATCCCACCACCACCACCCCATGGCTTCCCACACTTGGTGTCCATACGTTTGTTCTCTACGTCTGTGTCTCTATTTCTTCCCTGCAAACCAGTTCATCTGTACCATTTTTAGGCTCCACATATATGCATTAATATACAATATTTGTTTTCCTCTTTCTGACTTACTTCATTCTGTATGACAGTCTCTCGATCCATCGATGTCTCTACAAATGACCCAGTTTCATTCCTTTTTATGGCCGAGTAATATTCCATTTTATATATGTACCACATCTTTATCCACTCATCTGTCTGTGGGCATTTAGGTTGCTTCCATTACCTGGCTATTGTAAATAGTGCTGCAACGAACATTGTGCTGAATGTGCCTTTTTGAAATACGGTTTTCTCTGGGTATATGCCCAGAAGTGGGATTGCTGGATCAGATGGTAATTCTATTTCTAATTTTTTTAAGGAAACTCCATACTGTTCTCCATAGTGACTGTATCAATTTACATTCCCACCAATAGTGGAAGAGGGCTCCTTTTGTCCACACCCTCCCCAGAATTGGTTGTTTGTAGATTTTCTGATGATGCCGATTCTAAAAGGTGTGAGGTGATACCTCATTGTAGTTTTGATTTGCATTTCTCTAATAATTAGTGCTGTTGAGCAGCTTTTCTGTGTGTCTTGGCCATCTCTGTGTCTCCTTTGAAGAAACGTCTCTTTAGATCTTCTGCCCATGTTTTTTGGGTTGTTTGTTTTTTTAATATTAAGCTGCATGAGCTGTTTATATATATTGGAGATTAAACCTCTGTCCATTGATTCGTCTGCAATGATTTTCGCCCATCCTGAGGGATGCCTTTTTCCATTCCCGTGTTTTTTAACAAAAAAGGAAAGAATGGAAAAGAAGCAGAACACTAATGTGCGTAAAATATGCCTTTTGAAACGGTCGTTTTGAAATATGGACGTCCTTTGAATTTTTTGGTCGATATGTGACCCCAGGATTTGTTTTCAGGGCAGGTGTCATTTACAGGCATGCAATGATTTTGAATATCAACTGACCATTAGCGTTGGGATTAAAGCTGCTGTTGTGTGAAACGGCCACAAGGTGGCAGCAGTTCACCCTTACCAAATCTGGTTACTAGGGCAAGAGAGCCTCAGTGGAAGTGGTGTTCTAGATTGGAGTTTAGAATGGAATGTACCAGGAGAAAGCCGCTCACGTTTGTCTCACTACTTCTTGTTCGTGTTTTTAATTTAATTTTTTATTTTTTATTACAGCAAGTTTGATTACAATGTTTGGCTTGTTGTAGGTGTGGAAGATGTGGTTCTTTTACACATATACAGATGACTGTTCTTCCTGGGATCCTTTTCCCATGTACGTTATGACAGAATGTTGAGTAGTCCTCTCTTGGTATTCTGTAGGTCTTTGGTGATTATGTATGTCACCTTTGTTTGTATATGTCTGTTAACCCCGATATCGTAATGAAACCAATCCTCACACCTTTCCATTGGTGAACCATAAGTTTGTTTCATGAATCTGTGATTGCCCTTCTCCGTGGAAATATCTGCCCTGGTATCCATTTTTAGGTAACACCTATAAGTGATATGATAGGATATGTGTCTTTCACTTTCTGACTTACTACAAGTCACGTGATTACTTCTAGACTCATCTACGGTGCTGCAAATGGCATTGTGTCCTTTTTTCCCTTGGCTTCTCTTCTGACTTAGCGGGGTCCATTTTCAACAATGTGATTCCCTGAGGGTTGTGGATTAGCTGACCTGGGCAGCCTTACCCTGCCGGCCCGCCCTCCCCAGGTGTGCCTCGTTGAGGTCAATATAAACAGAGCTCCAGGCAGCAATAGCCCCTGAAGCTGTGCCTGACTCCATATTCTCTGCCCCATCAGCAGTCTCGGGGCTGTGCTGGTGGGAGGGAGTGAGGGGCCACAGCTTTGTGGGTGGCCCGGTGTGAGTGGGGTTCTGCTGGCCTTTCTGCAGGAGTTGCCAGGCTGCCGCCTGTAAAGAAGAGGATGTGTCACCCATAACTTCCGCTGGAATTTCTCTCCGGACAGAGGTGAGGAAGGAAAAAAGCAGTGGGGGCCGGGACAGGAGGGGTATCTCAGGCAGGGCAATGGAAAGCTTCTGGAAGAGCGCCAGGGTCCAGGACCAGTGGGCTGGCTGGCCTGCAGGCACCAAGTTGGCCTGCGTGCTGTCGCTGGTGTGGCTCCACGGTCCTTCCTCTAGGCTTTCAAGCCCTTGTACATATTCAGGTGTTTTACCTGGAAAGGGTGGGAACAGTTCAGCAGCAGCTGGCCTGGGGCTCAGCTCACGTTTACTCACAGATGCCTCGGCACGGTCCCCCAGCTTTGCAATGAGGACGCTCCTTGCGTGGGGGGTGGGTGGCTGGCTGTATGGGAGATGGTTCCCCACCTCTGACCAATTTCAGAATTGTTTACCGCTGGAGCAAGTGTCGTGATAGGGTTTTCCTCTGTATAACTCGTGGGTTCAATTTTTTTTTTCTTTTATGGTTCAAGTTAGATTTTATTCCTCTTTTATGTATTTATAACTATAAGCATGGAAATAATTCATTCCTATAAATACATCTGTGTGACGGGAAGAACTTTTTTCTGTTTTATTTTTAAATTTTATTTTTTAAAATTTTGAAATTTAATTTCATTTATGTTTTTATACAGCAGGTTATTATTAGTTATGTATTTTATGCATATACATGTATACAGGTCAATCCCAATCTCCCAACTCATCCCACCACCACCACCCCATGGCTTCCCACACTTGGTGTCCATACGTTTGTTCTCTACGTCTGTGTCTCTATTTCTTCCCTGCAAACCAGTTCATCTGTACCATTTTTCGGCTCCACATATATGCATTAATATACAATATTTGTTTTCCTCTTTCTGACTTACTTCATTCTGTATGACAGTCTCTCAATCCATCGATGTCTCTACAAATGACCCAGTTTCATTCCTTTTTATGGCCGAGTAATATTCCATTTTATATATGTACCACATCTTTATCCACTCATCTGTCTGTGGGCATTTAGGTTGCTTCCATTACCTGGCTATTGTAAATAGTGCTGCAACGAACATTGTGCTGAATGTGCCTTTTTGAAATACGGTTTTCTCTGGGTATATGCCCAGAAGTGGGATTGCTGGATCAGATGGTAATTCTATTTCTAATTTTTTTAAGGAAACTCCATACTGTTCTCCATAGTGACTGTATCAATTTACATTCCCACCAATAGTGGAAGAGGGCTCCTTTTGTCCACACCCTCCCCAGAATTGGTTGTTTGTATATTTTCTGATGATGCCTATTCTAACAGGTGTGAGGTGATACCTCATTGTAGTTTTGATTTGCATTTCTCTAATAATTAGTGCTGTTGAGCAGCTTTTCATGTGCGTCTTGGCCATCTCTGTGTCTCCTTTGAAGAAACGTCTCTTTAGATCTTCTGCCCATTTTTTGGGGTTGTTTGTTTTTTTAATATTAAGCTGCATGAGCTGTTTATATATATTGGAGATTAAACCTGTGTCCATTGATTCATTTGCAACGATTTTCACCCATCCTGAGGGATGCCTTTCTCCATTCCCGTTTTTTTTAACAAAAAAGGAAAGAAAGGAAAAGAAGCAGAACACTAATGTGCGTAAAATATGCCTTTTGAAACGGTCGTTTTGAAATATGGACGTCCTTTGAATTTTTTGGTCGATATGTGACCCCAGGATTTGTTTTCAGGGCAGGTGTCATTTACAGGCATGCAATGATTTTGAATATCAACTGACCATTAGCGTTGGGATTAAAGCTGCTGTTGTGTGAAACGGCCACAAGGTGGCAGCACTTCACACTTACCAAATCTGGTTACTAGGGCAAGAGAGCCTCAGTGGAAGTGGTGTTCTAGATTGGAGTTTAGAATGGAATGTACCAGGAGAAAGCCGCTCACGTTTGTCTCACTACTTCTTGTTCGTGTTTTTAATTTAATTTTTTATTTTTTATTACAGCAAGTTTGATTACAATGTTTGGCTTGTTGTAGGTGTGGAAGATGTGGTTCTTTTACACATATACAGATGACTGTTCTTCCTGGGATTCTTTTCCCATGTACGTTATGACAGAATGTTGAGTAGTCCTCTCTTGGTATTCTGTAGGTCTTTGGTGATTATATATGTCACCTGTGTTTGTATATGTCTGTTAACCCCGATATCGTAATGAAACCAATCCTCACACCTTTCCATTGGTGAACCATAAGTTTGTTTCATGAATCTGTGATTGCCCTTCTCCGTGGAAATATCTGCCCTGGTATCCACTTTTAGGTAACACCTATAGGTGATATGATAGGATATGTGTCTTTCACTTTCTGACTTACTACAAGTCACGTGATTACTTCTAGACTCATCTACGGTGCTGCAAATGGCATTGTGTCCTTTTTTCCCTTGGCTTCTCTTCTGCCTTAGCGGGGTCCATTTTCAACAATGTGATTCCCTGAGGGTTGTGGATTAGCTGACCTGGGCAGCCTTACCCTGCCGGCCCGCCCTCCCCAGGTGTTCCTCGTTGAGGTCAATATAAACAGAGCTCCAGGCAGCAATAGCTCCTGAAGCTGTGCCTGACTCCATATTCTCTGCCCCGTCAGCAGTCTCGGGGCTGTGCTGGTGGGAGGGAGTGAGGGGCCACAGCTTTGTGGGTGGCCCGGTGTGAGTGGGGTTCTGCTGGCCTTTCTGCAGGAGTTGCCAGGCTGCCGCCTGTAAAGAAGAGGATGTGTCACCCATACATTCCGCTGGAATTTCTCTCCGGACAGAGGTGAGGAAGGAAAAAAGCAGTGGGGGCCGGGACAGGAGGGGTATCTCAGGCAGGGCAATGGAAAGCTTCTGGAAGAGCGCCCGGGGCCAGGACCAACCTGGCTGGCCTGCAGGCACCAAGTTGTCCTGCGTGCTGTCGCTGGTGTGGCTCCACGGTCCTTCCTCTAGGCTTTCAAGCCCTTGTACATATTCAGGTGTTTTACCTGGAAAGGGTGGGAACAGTTCAGCAGCAGCTGGCCTGGGGCTCAGCTCACGTTTACTCACAGATGCCTCGGCACGGTCCCCCAGCTTTGCAATGAGGACGCTCCTTGCGTGGGGGGTGGGTTGCTGGCTGTATGGGAGATGCTTCCCCACCTCTGACCAATTTCAGAATTGTTTACCACTGGAGCAAGTGCCCTGATAGGGTTTTCCCCTGTATAACTCGTGGATTCAGGATTTTTTTTTCTTTTATGGTTCAAGTTAGATTTTATTCCTCTTTTATGTATTTATAGATATAAGCATGGAAATCATTCATTCCTATAAATACATCTGTGTGACGGGAAGAACTTTTTTCTGTTTTATTTTTAAATTTTATTTTTTAAAATTTTGAAATTTAATTTTATTTATGTTTTTATACAGCAGGTTATTATTAGTTATGTATTTTATGCATATACATGTATACAGGTCAATCCCAATCTCCCAACTCATCCCACCACCACCACCCCATGGCTTCCCACACTTGGTGTCCATACGTTTGTTCTCTACGTCTGTGTCTCTATTTCTTCCCTGCAAACCAGTTCATCTGTACCATTTTTCGGCTCCACATATATGCATTAATATACAATATTTGTTTTCCTCTTTCTGACTTACTTCATTCTGTATGACAGTCTCTCGATCCATCGATGTCTCTACAAATGACCCAGTTTCATTCCTTTTTATGGCCGAGTAATATTCCATTTTATATATGTACCACATCTTTATCCACTCATCTGTCTGTGGGCATTTAGGTTGCTTCCATTACCTGGCTATTGTAAATAGTGCTGCAACGAACATTGTGCTGAATGTGCCTTTTTGAAATACGGTTTTCTCTGGGTATATGCCCAGAAGTGGGATTGCTGGATCAGATGGTAATTCTATTTCTAATTTTTTTAAGGAAACTCCATACTCTTCTCCATAGTGACTGTATCAATTTACATTCCCACCAATAGTGGAAGAGGGCTCCTTTTGTCCACACCCTCCCCAGAATTGGTTGTTTGTAGATTTTCTGATGATGCCGATTCTAAAAGGTGTGAGGTGATACCTCATTGTAGTTTTGATTTGCATTTCTCTAATAATTAGTGCTGTTGAGCAGCTTTTCTGTGCGTCTTGGCCATCTCTGTGTCTCCTTTGAAGAAACGTCTCTTTAGATCTTCTGCTCATTTTTTTTGGGTTGTTTGTTTTTTTAATATTAAGCTGCATGAGCTGTTTATATATATTGGAGATTAAACCTCTGTCCATTGATTCGTCTGCAATGATTTTCGCCCATTCTGAGGGATGCCTTTTTCCATTCCCGTGTTTTTTAACAAAAAAGGAAAGAAAGGAAAAGAAGCAGAACACTAATGTGCGTAAAATATGCCTTTTGAAACGGTCGTTTTGAAATATGGACGTCCTTTGAATTTTTTGGTCGATATGTGACCCCAGGATTTGTTTTCAGGGCAGGTGTCATTTACAGGCATGCAATGATTTTGAATATCAACTGACCATTAGCGTTGGGATTAAAGCTGCTGTTGTGTGAAACGGCCACAAGGTGGCAGCAGTTCACCCTTACCAAATCTGGTTACTAGGGCAAGAGAGCCTCAGTGGAAGTGGTGTTCTAGATTGGAGTTTAGAATGGAATGTGCCAGGAGAAAGCCGCTCACGTTTGTCTCACTACTTCTTGTTCGTGTTTTTAATTTAATTTTTTATTTTTTATTACAGCAAGTTTGATTACAATGTTTGGCTTGTTGTAGGTGTGGAAGATGTGTTTCTTTTACACATATACAGATGACTGTTCTTCCTGGGATCCTTTTCCCATGTACGTTATGACAGAATGTTGAGTAGTCCTCTCTTGGTATTCTGTAGGTCTTTGGTGATTATATATGTCACCTGTGTTTGTATATGTCTGTTAACCCCGATATCGTAATGAAACCAATCCTCACACCTTTCCATTGGTGAACCATAAGTTTGTTTCATGAATCTGTGATTGCCCTTCTCCGTGGAAATATCTGCCCTGGTATCCATTTTTAGGTAACACCTATAAGTGATATGATAGGATATGTGTCTTTCACTTTCTGACTTACTACAAGTCACGTGATTACTTCTAGACTCATCTACGGTGCTGCAAATGGCATTGTGTCCTTTTTTCCCTTGGCTTCTCTTCTGCCTTAGCGGGGTCCATTTTCAACAATGTGATTCCCTGAGGGTTGTGGATTAGCTGACCTGGGCAGCCTTACCCTGCCGGCCCGCCCTCCCCAGGTGTGCCTCGTTGAGGTCAATATAAACAGAGCTCCAGGCAGCAATAGCCCTTGAAGCTGTGCCTGACTCCATATTCTCTGCCCCGTCAGCAGTCTCGGGGCTGTGCTGGTGGGAGGGAGTGAGGGGCCACAGCTTTGTGGGTGGCCCGGTGTGAGTGGGGTTCTGCTGGCCTTTCTGCAGGAGTTGCCAGGCTGCCGCCTGTAAAGAAGAGGATGTGTCACCCATAACTTCCGCTGGAATTTTTCTCCGGACAGAGGTGAGGAAGGAAAAAAGCAGTGGGGGCCGGGACAGGAGGGGTATCTCAGGCAGGGCAATGGAAAGCTTCTGGAAGAGTGCCCGGGGCCAGGACCAACCTGGCTGGCCTGCAGGCACCAAGATGGCCTGCGTGCTGTCGCTGGTGTGGCTCCACGGTCCTTCCTCTAGGCTTTCAAGCCCTTGTACATATTCAGGTGTTTTACCTGGAAAGGGTGGGAACAGTTCAGCAGCAGCTGGCCTGGGGCTCAGCTCACGTTTACTCACAGATGCCTCGGCACGGTCCCCCAGCTTTGCAATGAGGACGCTCCTTGCGTGGGGGGTGGGTTGCTGGCTGTATGGGAGATGATTCCCCACCTCTGACCAATTTCAGAATTGTTTACCACTGGAGCAAGTGCCCTGATAGGGTTTTCCCCTGTATAACTCGTGGATTCAGGATTGTTTTTTCTTTTATGGTTCAAGTTAGATTTTATTCCTCTTTTATGTATTTATAGATATAAGCATGGAAATCATTCATTCCTATAAATACATCTGTGTGACGGGAAGAACTTTTTTCTGTTTTATTTTTAAATTTTATTTTTTAAAATTTTGAAATTTAATTTTATTTATGTTTTTATACAGCAGGTTATTATTAGTTATGTATTTTATGCATATACATGTATACAGGTCAATCCCAATCTCCCAACTCATCCCACCACCACCACCCCATGGCTTCCCACACTTGGTGTCCATACGTTTGTTCTCTACGTCTGTGTCTCTATTTCTTCCCTGCAAACCAGTTCATCTGTACCATTTTTAGGCTCCACATATATGCATTAATATACAATATTTGTTTTCCTCTTTCTGACTTACTTCATTCTGTATGACAGTCTCTCGATCCATCGATGTCTCTACAAATGACCCAGTTTCATTCCTTTTTATGGCCGAGTAATATTCCATTTTATATATGTACCACATCTTTATCCACTCATCTGTCTGTGGGCATTTAGGTTGCTTCCATTACCTGGCTATTGTAAATAGTGCTGCAACGAACATTGTGCTGAATGTGCCTATTTGAAATACGGTTTTCTCTGGGTATATGCCCAGAAGTGGGATTGCTGGATCAGATGGTAATTCTATTTCTAATTTTTTTAAGGAAACTCCATACTCTTCTCCATAGTGACTGTATCAATTTACATTCCCACCAATAGTGGAAGAGGGCTCCTTTTGTCCACACCCTCCCCAGAATTGGTTGTTTGTAGATTTTCTGATGATGCCGATTCTAACAGGTGTGAGGTGATACCTCATTGTAGTTTTGATTTGCATTTCTCTAATAATTAGTGCTGTTGAGCAGCTTTTCTGTGCGTCTTGGCCATCTCTGTGTCTCCTTTGAAGAAACGTCTCTTTAGATCTTCTGCCCATTTTTTTTGGGTTGTTTGTTTTTTTAATATTAAGCTGCATGAGCTGTTTATATATATTGGAGATTAAACCTCTGTCCATTGATTCGTCTGCAATGATTTTCGCCCATTCTGAGGGATGCCTTTTTCCATTCCCGTGTTTTTTAACAAAAAAGGAAAGAAAGGAAAAGAAGCAGAACACTAATGTGCGTAAAATATGCCTTTTGAAACGGTCGTTTTGAAATATGGACGTCCTTTGAATTTTTTGGTCGATATGTGACCCCAGGATTTGTTTTCAGGGCAGGTGTCATTTACAGGCATGCAATGATTTTGAATATCAACTGACCATTAGCGTTGGGATTAAAGCTGCTGTTGTGTGAAACGGCCACAAGGTGGCAGCAGTTCACCCTTACCAAATCTGGTTACTAGGGCAAGAGAGCCTCAGTGGAAGTGGTGTTCTAGATTGGAGTTTAGAATGGAATGTACCAGGAGAAAGCCGCTCACGTTTGTCTCACTACTTCTTGTTCGTGTTTTTAATTTAATTTTTTATTTTTTATTACAGCAAGTTTGATTACAATGTTTGGCTTGTTGTAGGTGTGGAAGATGTGGTTCTTTTACACATATACAGATGACTGTTCTTCCTGGGATCCTTTTCCCATGTACGTTATGACAGAATGTTGAGTAGTCCTCTCTTGGTATTCTGTAGGTCTTTGGTGATTATGTATGTCACCTTTGTTTGTATATGTCTGTTAACCCCGATATCGTAATGAAACCAATCCTCACACCTTTCCATTGGTGAACCATAAGTTTGTTTCATGAATCTGTGATTGCCCTTCTCCGTGGAAATATCTGCCCTGGTATCCATTTTTAGGTAACACCTATAAGTGATATGATAGGATATGTGTCTTTCACTTTCTGACTTACTACAAGTCACGTGATTACTTCTAGACTCATCTACGGTGCTGCAAATGGCATTGTGTCCTTTTTTCCCTTGGCTTCTCTTCTGACTTAGCGGGGTCCATTTTCAACAATGTGATTCCCTGAGGGTTGTGGATTAGCTGACCTGGGCAGCCTTACCCTGCCGGCCCGCCCTCCCCAGGTGTGCCTCGTTGAGGTCAATATAAACAGAGCTCCAGGCAGCAATAGCCCCTGAAGCTGTGCCTGACTCCATATTCTCTGCCCCATCAGCAGTCTCGGGGCTGTGCTGGTGGGAGGGAGTGAGGGGCCACAGCTTTGTGGGTGGCCCGGTGTGAGTGGGGTTCTGCTGGCCTTTCTGCAGGAGTTGCCAGGCTGCCGCCTGTAAAGAAGAGGATGTGTCACCCATAACTTCCGCTGGAATTTCTCTCCGGACAGAGGTGAGGAAGGAAAAAAGCAGTGGGGGCCGGGACAGGAGGGGTATCTCAGGCAGGGCAATGGAAAGCTTCTGGAAGAGCGCCAGGGTCCAGGACCAGTGGGCTGGCTGGCCTGCAGGCACCAAGTTGGCCTGCGTGCTGTCGCTGGTGTGGCTCCACGGTCCTTCCTCTAGGCTTTCAAGCCCTTGTACATATTCAGGTGTTTTACCTGGAAAGGGTGGGAACAGTTCAGCAGCAGCTGGCCTGGGGCTCAGCTCACGTTTACTCACAGATGCCTCGGCACGGTCCCCCAGCTTTGCAATGAGGACGCTCCTTGCGTGGGGGGTGGGTGGCTGGCTGTATGGGAGATGGTTCCCCACCTCTGACCAATTTCAGAATTGTTTACCGCTGGAGCAAGTGTCGTGATAGGGTTTTCCTCTGTATAACTCGTGGGTTCAATTTTTTTTTTCTTTTATGGTTCAAGTTAGATTTTATTCCTCTTTTATGTATTTATAACTATAAGCATGGAAATAATTCATTCCTATAAATACATCTGTGTGACGGGAAGAACTTTTTTCTGTTTTATTTTTAAATTTTATTTTTTAAAATTTTGAAATTTAATTTCATTTATGTTTTTATACAGCAGGTTATTATTAGTTATGTATTTTATGCATATACATGTATACAGGTCAATCCCAATCTCCCAACTCATCCCACCACCACCACCCCATGGCTTCCCACACTTGGTGTCCATACGTTTGTTCTCTACGTCTGTGTCTCTATTTCTTCCCTGCAAACCAGTTCATCTGTACCATTTTTAGGCTCCACATATATGCATTAATATACAATATTTGTTTTCCTCTTTCTGACTTACTTCATTCTGTATGACAGTCTCTCAATCCATCGATGTCTCTACAAATGACCCAGTTTCATTCCTTTTTATGGCCGAGTAATATTCCATTTTATATATGTACCACATCTTTATCCACTCATCTGTCTGTGGGCATTTAGGTTGCTTCCATTACCTGGCTATTGTAAATAGTGCTGCAACGAACATTGTGCTGAATGTGCCTTTTTGAAATACGGTTTTCTCTGGGTATATGCCCAGAAGTGGGATTGCTGGATCAGATGGTAATTCTATTTCTAATTTTTTTAAGGAAACTCCATACTGTTCTCCATAGTGACTGTATCAATTTACATTCCCACCAATAGTGGAAGAGGGCTCCTTTTGTCCACACCCTCCCCAGAATTGGTTGTTTGTATATTTTCTGATGATGCCTATTCTAACAGGTGTGAGGTGATACCTCATTGTAGTTTTGATTTGCATTTCTCTAATAATTAGTGCTGTTGAGCAGCTTTTCATGTGCGTCTTGGCCATCTCTGTGTCTCCTTTGAAGAAACGTCTCTTTAGATCTTCTGCCCATTTTTTGGGGTTGTTTGTTTTTTTAATATTAAGCTGCATGAGCTGTTTATATATATTGGAGATTAAACCTGTGTCCATTGATTCATTTGCAACGATTTTCACCCATCCTGAGGGATGCCTTTCTCCATTCCCGTTTTTTTTAACAAAAAAGGAAAGAAAGGAAAAGAAGCAGAACACTAATGTGCGTAAAATATGCCTTTTGAAACGGTCGTTTTGAAATATGGACGTCCTTTGAATTTTTTGGTCGATATGTGACCCCAGGATTTGTTTTCAGGGCAGGTGTCATTTACAGGCATGCAATGATTTTGAATATCAACTGACCGTTAGCGTTGGGATTAAAGCTGCTGTTGTGTGAAACGGCCACAAGGTGGCAGCAGTTCACACTTACCAAATCTGGTTACTAGGGCAAGAGAGCCTCAGTGGAAGTGGTGTTCTAGATTGGAGTTTAGAATGGAATGTACCAGGAGAAAGCCGCTCACGTTTGTCTCACTACTTCTTGTTCGTGTTTTTAATTTAATTTTTTATTTTTTATTACAGCAAGTTTGATTACAATGTTTGGCTTGTTGTAGGTGTGGAAGATGTGGTTCTTTTACACATATACAGATGACTGTTCTTCCTGGGATTCTTTTCCCATGTACGTTATGACAGAATGTTGAGTAGTCCTCTCTTGGTATTCTGTAGGTCTTTGGTGATTATATATGTCACCTGTGTTTGTATATGTCTGTTAACCCCGATATCGTAATGAAACCAATCCTCACACCTTTCCATTGGTGAACCATAAGTTTGTTTCATGAATCTGTGATTGCCCTTCTCCGTGGAAATATCTGCCCTGGTATCCACTTTTAGGTAACACCTATAGGTGATATGATAGGATATGTGTCTTTCACTTTCTGACTTACTACAAGTCACGTGATTACTTCTAGACTCATCTACGGTGCTGCAAATGGCATTGTGTCCTTTTTTCCCTTGGCTTCTCTTCTGCCTTAGCGGGGTCCATTTTCAACAATGTGATTCCCTGAGGGTTGTGGATTAGCTGACCTGGGCAGCCTTACCCTGCCGGCCCGCCCTCCCCAGGTGTTCCTCGTTGAGGTCAATATAAACAGAGCTCCAGGCAGCAATAGCTCCTGAAGCTGTGCCTGACTCCATATTCTCTGCCCCGTCAGCAGTCTCGGGGCTGTGCTGGTGGGAGGGAGTGAGGGGCCACAGCTTTGTGGGTGGCCCGGTGTGAGTGGGGTTCTGACCTTTCTGCAGGAGTTGCCAGGGTTCCGCCTGTAAAGAAGAGGATGTGTCACCCATACATTCCGCTGGAATTTCTCTCCGGACAGAGGTGAGGAAGGAAAAAAGCAGTGGGGGCCGGGACAGGAGGGGTATCTCAGGCAGGGCAATGGAAAGCTTCTGGAAGAGCGCCCGGGGCCAGGACCAACCTGGCTGGCCTGCAGGCACCAAGTTGTCCTGCGTGCTGTCGCTGGTGTGGCTCCACGGTCCTTCCTCTAGGCTTTCAAGCCCTTGTACATATTCAGGTGTTTTACCTGGAAAGGGTGGGAACAGTTCAGCAGCAGCTGGCCTGGGGCTCAGCTCACGTTTACTCACAGATGCTTCGGCACGGTCCCCCAGCTTTGCAATGAGGACGCTCCTTGCGTGGGGGGTGGGTGGCTGGCTGTATGGGAGATGCTTCCCCACCTCTGACCAATTTCAGAATTGTTTACCACTGGAGCAAGTGCCCTGATAGGGTTTTCCCCTGTATAACTCGTGGATTCAGGATTTTTTTTTCTTTTATGGTTCAAGTTAGATTTTATTCCTCTTTTATGTATTTATAGATATAAGCATGGAAATCATTCATTCCTATAAATACATCTGTGTGACGGGAAGAACTTTTTTCTGTTTTATTTTTAAATTTTATTTTTTAAAATTTTGAAATTTAATTTTATTTATGTTTTTATACAGCAGGTTATTATTAGTTATGTATTTTATGCATATACATGTATACAGGTCAATCCTAATCTCCCAACTCATCCCACCACCACCACCCCATGGCTTCCCACACTTGGTGTCCATACGTTTGTTCTCTACGTCTGTGTCTCTATTTCTTCCCTGCAAACCAGTTCATCTGTACCATTTTTCGGCTCCACATATATGCATTAATATACAATATTTGTTTTCCTCTTTCTGACTTACTTCATTCTGTATGACAGTCTCTCGATCCATCGATGTCTCTACAAATGACCCAGTTTCATTCCTTTTTATGGCCGAGTAATATTCCATTTTATATATGTACCACATCTTTATCCACTCATCTGTCTGTGGGCATTTAGGTTGCTTCCATTACCTGGCTATTGTAAATAGTGCTGCAACGAACATTGTGCTGAATGTGCCTTTTTGAAATACGGTTTTCTCTGGGTATATGCCCAGAAGTGGGATTGCTGGATCAGATGGTAATTCTATTTCTAATTTTTTTAAGGAAACTCCATACTCTTCTCCATAGTGACTGTATCAATTTACATTCCCACCAATAGTGGAAGAGGGCTCCTTTTGTCCACACCCTCCCCAGAATTGGTTGTTTGTAGATTTTCTGATGATGCCGATTCTAAAAGGTGTGAGGTGATACCTCATTGTAGTTTTGATTTGCATTTCTCTAATAATTAGTGCTGTTGAGCAGCTTTTCTGTGCGTCTTGGCCATCTCTGTGTCTCCTTTGAAGAAACGTCTCTTTAGATCTTCTGCCCATTTTTTTTGGGTTGTTTGTTTTTTTAATATTAAGCTGCATGAGCTGTTTATATATATTGGAGATTAAACCTCTGTCCATTGATTCGTCTGCAATGATTTTCGCCCATTCTGAGGGATGCCTTTTTCCATTCCCGTGTTTTTTAACAAAAAAGGAAAGAAAGGAAAAGAAGCAGAACACTAATGTGCGTAAAATATGCCTTTTGAAACGGTCGTTTTGAAATATGGACGTCCTTTGAATTTTTTGGTCGATATGTGACCCCAGGATTTGTTTTCAGGGCAGGTGTCATTTACAGGCATGCAATGATTTTGAATATCAACTGACCATTAGCGTTGGGATTAAAGCTGCTGTTGTGTGAAACGGCCACAAGGTGGCAGCAGTTCACCCTTACCAAATCTGGTTACTAGGGCAAGAGAGCCTCAGTGGAAGTGGTGTTCTAGATTGGAGTTTAGAATGGAATGTGCCAGGAGAAAGCCGCTCACGTTTGTCTCACTACTTCTTGTTCGTGTTTTTAATTTAATTTTTTATTTTTTATTACAGCAAGTTTGATTACAATGTTTGGCTTGTTGTAGGTGTGGAAGATGTGGTTCTTTTACACATATACAGATGACTGTTCTTCCTGGGATTCTTTTCCCATGTACGTTATGACAGAATGTTGAGTAGTCCTCTCTTGGTATTCTGTAGGTCTTTGGTGATTATATATGTCACCTGTGTTTGTATATGTCTGTTAACCCCGATATCGTAATGAAACCAATCCTCACACCTTTCCATTGGTGAACCATAAGTTTGTTTCATGAATCTGTGATTGCCCTTCTCCGTGGAAATATCTGCCCTGGTATCCATTTTTAGGTAACACCTATAAGTGATATGATAGGATATGTGTCTTTCACTTTCTGACTTACTACAAGTCACGTGATTACTTCTAGACTCATCTACGGTGCTGCAAATGGCATTGTGTCCTTTTTTCCCTTGGCTTCTCTTCTGCCTTAGCGGGGTCCATTTTCAACAATGTGATTCCCTGAGGGTTGTGGATTAGCTGACCTGGGCAGCCTTACCCTGCCGGCCCGCCCTCCCCAGGTGTGCCTCGTTGAGGTCAATATAAACAGAGCTCCAGGCAGCAATAGCCCTTGAAGCTGTGCCTGACTCCATATTCTCTGCCCCGTCAGCAGTCTCGGGGCTGTGCTGGTGGGAGGGAGTGAGGGGCCACAGCTTTGTGGGTGGCCCGGTGTGAGTGGGGTTCTGCTGGCCTTTCTGCAGGAGTTGCCAGGCTGCCGCCTGTAAAGAAGAGGATGTGTCACCCATACATTCCGCTGGAATTTTTCTCCGGACAGAGGTGAGGAAGGAAAAAAGCAGTGGGGGCCGGGACAGGAGGGGTATCTCAGGCAGGGCAATGGAAAGCTTCTGGAAGAGTGCCCGGGGCCAGGACCAACCTGGCTGGCCTGCAGGCACCTAGATGGCCTGCGTGCTGTCGCTGGTGTGGCTCCACGGTCCTTCCTCTAGGCTTTCAAGCCCTTGTACATATTCAGGTGTTTTACCTGGAAAGGGTGGGAACAGTTCAGCAGCAGCTGGCCTGGGGCTCAGCTCACATTTACTCACAGATGCCTCGGCACGGTCCCCCAGCTTTGCAATGAGGACGCTCCTTGCGTGGGGGGTGGGTTGCTGGCTGTATGGGAGATGATTCCCCACCTCTGACCAATTTCAGAATTGTTTACCACTGGAGCAAGTGCCCTGATAGGGTTTTCCCCTGTATAACTCGTGGATTCAGGATTTTTTTTTCTTTTATGGTTCAAGTTAGATTTTATTCCTCTTTTATGTATTTATAGATATAAGCATGGAAATCATTCATTCCTATAAATACATCTGTGTGACGGGAAGAACTTTTTTCTGTTTTATTTTTAAATTTTATTTTTTAAAATTTTGAAATTTAATTTTATTTATGTTTTTATACAGCAGGTTATTTTTAGTTATGTATTTTATGCATATACATGTATACAGGTCAATCCCAATCTCCCAACTCATCCCACCACCACCACCCCATGGCTTCCCACACTTGGTGTCCATACGTTTGTTCTCTACGTCTGTGTCTCTATTTCTTCCCTGCAAACCAGTTCATCTGTACCATTTTTAGGCTCCACATATATGCATTAATATACAATATTTGTTTTCCTCTTTCTGACTTACTTCATTCTGTATGACAGTCTCTCGATCCATCGATGTCTCTACAAATGACCCAGTTTCATTCCTTTTTATGGCCGAGTAATATTCCATTTTATATATGTACCACATCTTTATCCACTCATCTGTCTGTGGGCATTTAGGTTGCTTCCATTACCTGGCTATTGTAAATAGTGCTGCAACGAACATTGTGCTGAATGTGCCTATTTGAAATACGGTTTTCTCTGGGTATATGCCCAGAAGTGGGATTGCTGGATCAGATGGTAATTCTATTTCTAATTTTTTTAAGGAAACTCCATACTCTTCTCCATAGTGACTGTATCAATTTACATTCCCACCAATAGTGGAAGAGGGCTCCTTTTGTCCACACCCTCCCCAGAATTGGTTGTTTGTAGATTTTCTGATGATGCCGATTCTAACAGGTGTGAGGTGATACCTCATTGTAGTTTTGATTTGCATTTCTCTAATAATTAGTGCTGTTGAGCAGCTTTTCTGTGCGTCTTGGCCATCTCTGTGTCTCCTTTGAAGAAACGTCTCTTTAGATCTTCTGCCCATTTTTTTTGGGTTGTTTGTTTTTTTAATATTAAGCTGCATGAGCTGTTTATATATATTGGAGATTAAACCTCTGTCCATTGATTCGTCTGCAATGATTTTCGCCCATTCTGAGGGATGCCTTTTTCCATTCCCGTGTTTTTTAACAAAAATGGAAAGAAAGGAAAAGAAGCAGAACACTAATGTGCGTAAAATATGCCTTTTGAAACGGTCGTTTTGAAATATGGACGTCCTTTGAATTTTTTGGTCGATATGTGACCCCAGGATTTGTTTTCAGGGCAGGTGTCATTTACAGGCATGCAATGATTTTGAATATCAACTGACCATTAGCGTTGGGATTAAAGCTGCTGTTGTGTGAAACGGCCACAAGGTGGCAGCAGTTCACCCTTACCAAATCTGGTTACTAGGGCAAGAGAGCCTCAGTGGAAGTGGTGTTCTAGATTGGAGTTTAGAATGGAATGTGCCAGGAGAAAGCCGCTCACGTTTGTCTCACTACTTCTTGTTCGTGTTTTTAATTTAATTTTTTATTTTTTATTACAGCAAGTTTGATTACAATGTTTGGCTTGTTGTAGGTGTGGAAGATGTGGTTCTTTTACACATATACAGATGACTGTTCTTCCTGGGATTCTTTTCCCATGTACGTTATGACAGAATGTTGAGTAGTCCTCTCTTGGTATTCTGTAGGTCTTTGGTGATTATATATGTCACCTGTGTTTGTATATGTCTGTTAACCCCGATATCGTAATGAAACCAATCCTCACACCTTTCCATTGGTGAACCATAAGTTTGTTTCATGAATCTGTGATTGCCCTTCTCCGTGGAAATATCTGCCCTGGTATCCACTTTTAGGTAACACCTATAGGTGATATGATAGGATATGTGTCTTTCACTTTCTGACTTACTACAAGTCACGTGATTACTTCTAGACTCATCTACGGTGCTGCAAATGGCATTGTGTCCTTTTTTCCCTTGGCTTCTCTTCTGCCTTAGCGGGGTCCATTTTCAACAATGTGATTCCCTGAGGGTTGTGGATTAGCTGACCTGGGCAGCCTTACCCTGCCGGCCCGCCCTCCCCAGGTGTGCCTCGTTGAGGTCAATATAAACAGAGCTCCAGGCAGCAATAGCCCCTGAAGCTGTGCCTGACTCCATATTCTCTGCCCCGTCAGCAGTCTCGGGGCTGTGCTGGTGGGAGGGAGTGAGGGGCCACAGCTTTGTGGGTGGCCCGGTGTGAGTGGGGTTCTGCTGGCCTTTCTGCAGGAGTTGCCATGCTGCCGCCTGTAAAGAAGAGGATGTGTCACCCATACATTCCGCTGGAATTTCTCTCCGGACAGAGGTGAGGAAGGAAAAAAGCAGTGGGGGCCGGGACAGGAGGGGTATCTCAGGCAGGGCAATGGAAAGCTTCTGGAAGAGCGCCCGGGGCCAGGACCAACCTGGCTGGCCTGCAGGCACCAAGTTGTCCTGCGTGCTGTCGCTGGTGTGGCTCCACGGTCCTTCCTCTAGGCTTTCAAGCCCTTGTACATATTCAGGTGTTTTACCTGGAAAGGGTGGGAACAGTTCAGCAGCAGCTGGCCTGGGGCTCAGCTCACGTTTACTCACAGATGCCTCGGCACGGTCCCCCAGCTTTGCAATGAGGACGCTCCTTGCGTGGGGGGTGGGTTGCTGGCTGTATGGGAGATGCTTCCCCACCTCTGACCAATTTCAGAATTGTTTACCACTGGAGCAAGTGCCCTGATAGGGTTTTCCCCTGTATAACTCGTGGATTCAGGATTTTTTTTTCTTTTATGGTTCAAGTTAGATTTTATTCCTCTTTTATGTATTTATAGATATAAGCATGGAAATCATTCATTCCTATAAATACATCTGTGTGACGGGAAGAACTTTTTTCTGTTTTATTTTTAAATTTTATTTTTTAAAATTTTGAAATTTAATTTTATTTATGTTTTTATACAGCAGGTTATTATTAGTTATGTATTTTATGCATATACATGTATACAGGTCAATCCCAATCTCCCAACTCATCCCACCACCACCACCCCATGGCTTCCCACACTTGGTGTCCATACGTTTGTTCTCTACGTCTGTGTCTCTATTTCTTCCCTGCAAACCAGTTCATCTGTACCATTTTTAGGCTCCACATATATGCATTAATATACAATATTTGTTTTCCTCTTTCTGACTTACTTCATTCTGTATGACAGTCTCTCGATCCATCGATGTCTCTACAAATGACCCAGTTTCATTCCTTTTTATGGCCGAGTAATATTCCATTTTATATATGTACCACATCTTTATCCACTCATCTGTCTGTGGGCATTTAGGTTGCTTCCATTACCTGGCTATTGTAAATAGTGCTGCAACGAACATTGTGCTGAATGTGCCTTTTTGAAATACGGTTTTCTCTGGGTATATGCCCAGAAGTGGGATTGCTGGATCAGATGGTAATTCTATTTCTAATTTTTTTAAGGAAACTCCATACTGTTCTCCATAGTGACTGTATCAATTTACATTCCCACCAATAGTGGAAGAGGGCTCCTTTTGTCCACACCCTCCCCAGATATTGGTTGTTTGTAGATTTTCTGATGATGCCTATTCTAACAGGTGTGAGGTGATACCTCATTGTAGTTTTGATTTGCATTTCTCTAATAATTAGTGCTGTTGAGCAGCTTTTCTGTGCGTCTTGGCCATCTCTGTGTCTCCTTTGAAGAAACGTCTCTTTAGATCTTCTGCCCATTTTTTTGGGTTGTTTGTTTTTTTAATATTAAGCTGCATGAGCTGTTTATATATATTGGAGATTAAACCTCTGTCCATTGATTCGTCTGCAATGATTTTCGCCCATTCTGAGGGATGCCTTTTTCCATTCCCGTGTTTTTTAACAAAAAAGGAAAGAAAGGAAAAGAAGCAGAACACTAATGTGCGTAAAATATGCCTTTTGAAACGGTCGTTTTGAAATATGGACGTCCTTTGAATTTTTTGGTCGATATGTGACCCCAGGATTTGTTTTCAGGGCAGGTGTCATTTACAGGCATGCAATGATTTTGAATATCAACTGACCATTAGCGTTGGGATTAAAGCTGCTGTTGTGTGAAACGGCCACAAGGTGGCAGCAGTTCACCCTTACCAAATCTGGTTACTAGGGCAAGAGAGCCTCAGTGGAAGTGGTGTTCTAGATTGGAGTTTAGAATGGAATGTGCCAGGAGAAAGCCGCTCACGTTTGTCTCACTACTTCTTGTTCGTGTTTTTAATTTAATTTTTTATTTTTTATTACAGCAAGTTTGATTACAATGTTTGGCTTGTTGTAGGTGTGGAAGATGTGGTTCTTTTACACATATACAGATGACTGTTCTTCCTGGGATTCTTTTCCCATGTACGTTATGACAGAATGTTGAGTAGTCCTCTCTTGGTATTCTGTAGGTCTTTGGTGATTATATATGTCACCTGTGTTTGTATATGTCTGTTAACCCCGATATCGTAATGAAACCAATCCTCACACCTTTCCATTGGTGAACCATAAGTTTGTTTCATGAATCTGTGATTGCCCTTCTCCGTGGAAATATCTGCCCTGGTATCCATTTTTAGGTAACACCTATAAGTGATATGATAGGATATGTGTCTTTCACTTTCTGACTTACTACAAGTCACGTGATTACTTCTAGACTCATCTACGGTGCTGCAAATGGCATTGTGTCCTTTTTTCCCTTGGCTTCTCTTCTGCCTTAGCGGGGTCCATTTTCAACAATGTGATTCCCTGAGGGTTGTGGATTAGCTGACCTGGGCAGCCTTACCCTGCCGGCCCGCCCTCCCCAGGTGTGCCTCGTTGAGGTCAATATAAACAGAGCTCCAGGCAGCAATAGCCCTTGAAGCTGTGCCTGACTCCATATTCTCTGCCCCGTCAGCAGTCTCGGGGCTGTGCTGGTGGGAGGGAGTGAGGGGCCACAGCTTTGTGGGTGGCCCGGTGTGAGTGGGGTTCTGCTGGCCTTTCTGCAGGAGTTGCCAGGCTGCCGCCTGTAAAGAAGAGGATGTGTCACCCATACATTCCGCTGGAATTTTTCTCCGGACAGAGGTGAGGAAGGAAAAAAGCAGTGGGGGCCGGGACAGGAGGGGTATCTCAGGCAGGGCAATGGAAAGCTTCTGGAAGAGTGCCCGGGGCCAGGACCAACCTGGCTGGCCTGCAGGCACCTAGATGGCCTGCGTGCTGTCGCTGGTGTGGCTCCACGGTCCTTCCTCTAGGCTTTCAAGCCCTTGTACATATTCAGGTGTTTTACCTGGAAAGGGTGGGAACAGTTCAGCAGCAGCTGGCCTGGGGCTCAGCTCACATTTACTCACAGATGCCTCGGCACGGTCCCCCAGCTTTGCAATGAGGACGCTCCTTGCGTGGGGGGTGGGTTGCTGGCTGTATGGGAGATGATTCCCCACCTCTGACCAATTTCAGAATTGTTTACCACTGGAGCAAGTGCCCTGATAGGGTTTTCCCCTGTATAACTCGTGGATTCAGGATTTTTTTTTCTTTTATGGTTCAAGTTAGATTTTATTCCTCTTTTATGTATTTATAGATATAAGCATGGAAATCATTCAGTCCTATAAATACATCTGTGTGACGGGAAGAACTTTTTTCTGTTTTATTTTTAAATTTTATTTTTTAAAATTTTGAAATTTAATTTTATTTATGTTTTTATACAGCAGGTTATTTTTAGTTATGTATTTTATGCATATACATGTATACAGGTCAATCCCAATCTCCCAACTCATCCCACCACCACCACCCCATGGCTTCCCACACTTGGTGTCCATACGTTTGTTCTCTACGTCTGTGTCTCTATTTCTTCCCTGCAAACCAGTTCATCTGTACCATTTTTAGGCTCCACATATATGCATTAATATACAATATTTGTTTTCCTCTTTCTGACTTACTTCATTCTGTATGACAGTCTCTCGATCCATCGATGTCTCTACAAATGACCCAGTTTCATTCCTTTTTATGGCCGAGTAATATTCCATTTTATATATGTACCACATCTTTATCCACTCATCTGTCTGTGGGCATTTAGGTTGCTTCCATTACCTGGCTATTGTAAATAGTGCTGCAACGAACATTGTGCTGAATGTGCCTATTTGAAATACGGTTTTCTCTGGGTATATGCCCAGAAGTGGGATTGCTGGATCAGATGGTAATTCTATTTCTAATTTTTTTAAGGAAACTCCATACTCTTCTCCATAGTGACTGTATCAATTTACATTCCCACCAATAGTGGAAGAGGGCTCCTTTTGTCCACACCCTCCCCAGAATTGGTTGTTTGTAGATTTTCTGATGATGCCGATTCTAACAGGTGTGAGGTGATACCTCATTGTAGTTTTGATTTGCATTTCTCTAATAATTAGTGCTGTTGAGCAGCTTTTCTGTGCGTCTTGGCCATCTCTGTGTCTCCTTTGAAGAAACGTCTCTTTAGATCTTCTGCCCATTTTTTTTGGGTTGTTTGTTTTTTTAATATTAAGCTGCATGAGCTGTTTATATATATTGGAGATTAAACCTCTGTCCATTGATTCGTCTGCAATGATTTTCGCCCATTCTGAGGGATGCCTTTTTCCATTCCCGTGTTTTTTAACAAAAAAGGAAAGAAAGGAAAAGAAGCAGAACACTAATGTGCGTAAAATATGCCTTTTGAAACGGTCGTTTTGAAATATGGACGTCCTTTGAATTTTTTGGTCGATATGTGACCCCAGGATTTGTTTTCAGGGCAGGTGTCATTTACAGGCATGCAATGATTTTGAATATCAACTGACCATTAGCGTTGGGATTAAAGCTGCTGTTGTGTGAAACGGCCACAAGGTGGCAGCAGTTCACCCTTACCAAATCTGGTTACTAGGGCAAGAGAGCCTCAGTGGAAGTGGTGTTCTAGATTGGAGTTTAGAATGGAATGTGCCAGGAGAAAGCCCCTCACGTTTGTCTCACTACTTCTTGTTCGTGTTTTTAATTTAATTTTTTATTTTTTATTACAGCAAGTTTGATTACAATGTTTGGCTTGTTGTAGGTGTGGAAGATGTGGTTCTTTTACACATATACAGATGACTGTTCTTCCTGGGATTCTTTTCCCATGTACGTTATGACAGAATGTTGAGTAGTCCTCTCTTGGTATTCTGTAGGTCTTTGGTGATTATATATGTCACCTGTGTTTGTATATGTCTGTTAACCCCGATATCGTAATGAAACCAATCCTCACACCTTTCCATTGGTGAACCATAAGTTTGTTTCATGAATCTGTGATTGCCCTTCTCCGTGGAAATATCTGCCCTGGTATCCATTTTTAGGTAACACCTATAAGTGATATGATAGGATATGTGTCTTTCACTTTCTGACTTACTACAAGTCACGTGATTACTTCTAGACTCATCTACGGTGCTGCAAATGGCATTGTGTCCTTTTTTCCCTTGGCTTCTCTTCTGCCTTAGCGGGGTCCATTTTCAACATTGTGATTCCCTGAGGGTTGTGGATTAGCTGACCTGGGCAGCCTTACTCTGCCGGCCCGCCCTCCCCAGGTGTGCCTCGTTGAGGTCAATATAAACAGAGCTCCAGGCAGCAATAGCCCTTGAAGCTGTGCCTGACTCCATATTCTCTGCCCCGTCAGCAGTCTCGGGGCTGTGCTGGTGGGAGGGAGTGAGGGGCCACAGCTTTGTGGGTGGCCCGGTGTGAGTGGGGTTCTGCTGGCCTTTCTGCAGGAGTTGCCAGGCTGCCGCCTGTAAAGAAGAGGATGTGTCACCCATACATTCCGCTGGAATTTTTCTCCGGACAGAGGTGAGGAAGGAAAAAAGCAGTGGTGGCCGGGACAGGAGGGGTATCTCAGGCAGGGCAATGGAAAGCTTCTGGAAGAGTGCCCGGGGCCAGGACCAACCTGGCTGGCCTGCAGGCACCAAGATGGCCTGCGTGCTATCGCTGGTGTGGCTCCACGGTCCTTCCTCTAGGCTTTCAAGCCCTTGTACATATTCAGGTGTTTTACCTGGAAAGGGTGGGAACAGTTCAGCAGCAGCTGGCCTGGGGCTCAGCTCACATTTACTCACAGATGCCTCGGCACGGTCCCCCAGCTTTGCAATGAGGACGCTCCTTGCGTGGGGGGTGGTTTGCTGGCTGTATGGGAGATGATTCCCCACCTCTGACCAATTTCAGAATTGTTTACCACTGGAGCAAGTGCCCTGATAGGGTTTTCCCCTGTATAACTCGTGGATTCAGGATTTTTTTTTCTTTTATGGTTCAAGTTAGATTTTATTCCTCTTTTATGTATTTATAGATATAAGCATGGAAATCATTCATTCCTATAAATACATCTGTGTGACGGGAAGAACTTTTTTCTGTTTTATTTTTAAATTTCATTTTTTAAAATTTTGAAATTTAATTTTATTTATGTTTTTATACAGCAGGTTATTATTAGTTATGTATTTTATGCATATATATGTATACAGGTCAATCCCAATCTCCCAACTCATCCCACCACCACCACCCCATGGCTTCCCACACTTGGTGTCCATACGTTTGTTCTCTACGTCTGTGTCTCTATTTCTTCCCTGCAAACCAGTTCATCTGTACCATTTTTCGGCTCCACATATATGCATTAATATACAATATTTGTTTTCCTCTTTCTGACTTACTTCATTCTGTATGACAGTCTCTCGATCCATCGATGTCTCTACAAATGACCCAGTTTCATTCCTTTTTATGGCCGAGTAATATTCCATTTTATATATGTACCACATCTTTATCCACTCATCTGTCTGTGGGCATTTAGGTTGCTTCCATTACCTGGCTATTGTAAATAGTGCTGCAACGAACATTGTGCTGAATGTGCCTTTTTGAAATACGGTTTTCTCTGGGTATATGCCCAGAAGTGGGATTGCTGGATCAGATGGTAATTCTATTTCTAATTTTTTTAAGGAAACTCCATACTGTTCTCCATAGTGACTGTATCAATTTACATTCCCACCAATAGTGGAAGAGGGCTCCTTTTGTCCACACCCTCCCCAGAATTGGTTGTTTGTAGATTTTCTGATGATGCCGATTCTAAAAGGTGTGAGGTGATACCTCATTGTAGTTTTGATTTGCATTTCTCTAATAATTAGTGCTGTTGAGCAGCTTTTCTGTGTGTCGTGGCCATCTCTGTGTCTCCTTTGAAGAAACGTCTCTTTAGATCTTCTGCCCATTTTTTTGGGTTGTTTGTTTTTTTAATATTAAGCTGCATGAGCTGTTTATATATATTGGAGATTAAACCTCTGTCCATTGATTCGTCTGCAATGATTTTCGCCCATTCTGAGGGATGCCTTTTTCCATTCCCGTGTTTTTTAACAAAAAAGGAAAGAAAGGAAAAGAAGCAGAACACTAATGTGCGTAAAATATGTCTTTTGAAACGGTCGTTTTGAAATATGGACGTCCTTTGAATTTTTTGGTCGATATGTGACCCCAGGATTTGTTTTCAGGGCAGGTGTCATTTACAGGCATGCAATGATTTTGAATATCAACTGACCATTAGCGTTGGGATTAAAGCTGCTGTTGTGTGAAACGGCCACAAGGTGGCAGCAGTTCACCCTTACCAAATCTGGTTACTAGGGCAAGAGAGCCTCAGTGGAAGTGGTGTTCTAGATTGGAGTTTAGAATGGAATGTACCAGGAGAAAGCCGCTCACGTTTGTCTCACTACTTCTTGTTCGTGTTTTTAATTTAATTTTTTATTTTTTATTACAGCAAGTTTGATTACAATGTTTGGCTTGTTGTAGGTGTGGAAGATGTGGTTCTTTTACACATATACAGATGACTGTTCTTCCTGGGATTCTTTTCCCATGTACGTTATGACAGAATGTTGAGTAGTCCTCTCTTGGTATTCTGTAGGTCTTTGGTGATTATATATGTCACCTGTGTTTGTATATGTCTGTTAACCCCGATATCGTAATGAAACCAATCCTCACACCTTTCCATTGGTGAACCATAAGTTTGTTTCATGAATCTGTGATTGCCCTTCTCCGTGGAAATATCTGCCCTGGTATCCACTTTTAGGTAACACCTATAGGTGATATGATAGGATATGTGTCTTTCACTTTCTGACTTACTACAAGTCACGTGATTACTTCTAGACTCATCTACGGTGCTGCAAATGGCATTGTGTCCTTTTTTCCCTTGGCTTCTCTTCTGCCTTAGCGGGGTCCATTTTCAACAATGTGATTCCCTGTGGGTTGTGGATTAGCTGACCTGGGCAGCCTTACCCTGCCGTCCCGCCCTCCCCAGGTGTGCCTCGTTGAGGTCAATATAAACAGAGCTCCAGGCAGCAATAGCCCCTGAAGCTGTGCCTGACTCCATATTCTCTGCCCCGTCAGCAGTCTCGGGGCTGTGCTGGTGGGAGGGAGTGAGGGGCCACAGCTTTGTGGGTGGCCCGGTGTGAGTGGGGTTCTGCTGGCCTTTCTGCAGGAGTTGCCATGCTGCCGCCTGTAAAGAAGAGGATGTGTCACCCATACATTCCGCTGGAATTTCTCTCCGGACAGAGGTGAGGAAGGAAAAAAGCAGTGGGGGCCGGGACAGGAGGGGTATCTCAGGCAGGGCAATGGAAAGCTTCTGGAAGAGCGCCCGGGGCCAGGACCAACCTGGCTGGCCTGCAGGCACCAAGTTGTCCTGCGTGCTGTCGCTGGTGTGGCTCCACGGTCCTTCCTCTAGGCTTTCAAGCCCTTGTACATATTCAGGTGTTTTACCTGGAAAGGGTGGGAACAGTTCAGCAGCAGCTGGCCTGGGGCTCAGCTCACGTTTACTCACAGATGCCTCGGCACGGTCCCCCAGCTTTGCAATGAGGACGCTCCTTGCGTGGGGGGTGGGTTGCTGGCTGTATGGGAGATGCTTCCCCACCTCTGACCAATTTCAGAATTGTTTACCACTGGAGCAAGTGCCCTGATAGGGTTTTCCCCTGTATAACTCGTGGATTCAGGATTTTTTTTTCTTTTATGGTTCAAGTTAGATTTTATTCCTCTTTTATGTATTTATAGATATAAGCATGGAAATCATTCATTCCTATAAATACATCTGTGTGACGGGAAGAACTTTTTTCTGTTTTATTTTTAAATTTTATTTTTTAAAATTTTGAAATTTAATTTTATTTATGTTTTTATACAGCAGGTTATTATTAGTTATGTATTTTATGCATATACATGTATACAGGTCAATCCCAATCTCCCAACTCATCCCACCACCACCACCCCATGGCTTCCCACACTTGGTGTCCATACGTTTGTTCTCTACGTCTGTGTCTCTATTTCTTCCCTGCAAACCAGTTCATCTGTACCATTTTTAGGCTCCACATATATGCATTAATATACAATATTTGTTTTCCTCTTTCTGACTTACTTCATTCTGTATGACAGTCTCTCGATCCATCGATGTCTCTACAAATGACCCAGTTTCATTCCTTTTTATGGCCGAGTAATATTCCATTTTATATATGTACCACATCTTTATCCACTCATCTGTCTGTGGGCATTTAGGTTGCTTCCATTACCTGGCTATTGTAAATAGTGCTGCAACGAACATTGTGCTGAATGTGCCTTTTTGAAATACGGTTTTCTCTGGGTATATGCCCAGAAGTGGGATTGCTGGATCAGATGGTAATTCTATTTCTAATTTTTTTAAGGAAACTCCATACTGTTCTCCATAGTGACTGTATCAATTTACATTCCCACCAATAGTGGAAGAGGGCTCCTTTTATCCACACCCTCCCCAGATATTGGTTGTTTGTAGATTTTCTGATGATGCCTATTCTAACAGGTGTGAGGTGATACCTCATTGTAGTTTTGATTTGCATTTCTCTAATAATTAGTGCTGTTGAGCAGCTTTTCTGTGCGTCTTGGCCATCTCTGTGTCTCCTTTGAAGAAACGTCTCTTTAGATCTTCTGCCCATTTTTTTGGGTTGTTTGTTTTTTTAATATTAAGCTGCATGAGCTGTTTATATATATTGGAGATTAAACCTCTGTCCATTGATTCGTCTGCAATGATTTTCGCCCATTCTGAGGGATGCCTTTTTCCATTCCCGTGTTTTTTAACAAAAAAGGAAAGAAAGGAAAAGAAGCAGAACACTAATGTGCGTAAAATATGCCTTTTGAAACGGTCGTTTTGAAATATGGACGTCCTTTGAATTTTTTGGTCGATATGTGACCCCAGGATTTGTTTTCAGGGCAGGTGTCATTTACAGGCATGCAATGATTTTGAATATCAACTGACCATTAGCGTTGGGATTAAAGCTGCTGTTGTGTGAAACGGCCACAAGGTGGCAGCAGTTCACCCTTACCAAATCTGGTTACTAGGGCAAGAGAGCCTCAGTGGAAGTGGTGTTCTAGATTGGAGTTTAGAATGGAATGTGCCAGGAGAAAGCCGCTCACGTTTGTCTCACTACTTCTTGTTCGTGTTTTTAATTTAATTTTTTATTTTTTATTACAGCAAGTTTGATTACAATGTTTGGCTTGTTGTAGGTGTGGAAGATGTGGTTCTTTTACACATATACAGATGACTGTTCTTCCTGGGATTCTTTTCCCATGTACGTTATGACAGAATGTTGAGTAGTCCTCTCTTGGTATTCTGTAGGTCTTTGGTGATTATATATGTCACCTGTGTTTGTATATGTCTGTTAACCCCGATATCGTAATGAAACCAATCCTCACACCTTTCCATTGGTGAACCATAAGTTTGTTTCATGAATCTGTGATTGCCCTTCTCCGTGGAAATATCTGCCCTGGTATCCATTTTTAGGTAACACCTATAAGTGATATGATAGGATATGTGTCTTTCACTTTCTGACTTACTACAAGTCACGTGATTACTTCTAGACTCATCTACGGTGCTGCAAATGGCATTGTGTCCTTTTTTCCCTTGGCTTCTCTTCTGCCTTAGCGGGGTCCATTTTCAACAATGTGATTCCCTGAGGGTTGTGGATTAGCTGACCTGGGCAGCCTTACCCTGCCGGCCCGCCCTCCCCAGGTGTGCCTCGTTGAGGTCAATATAAACAGAGCTCCAGGCAGCAATAGCCCTTGAAGCTGTGCCTGACTCCATATTCTCTGCCCCGTCAGCAGTCTCGGGGCTGTGCTGGTGGGAGGGAGTGAGGGGCCACAGCTTTGTGGGTGGCCCGGTGTGAGTGGGGTTCTGCTGGCCTTTCTGCAGGAGTTGCCAGGCTGCCGCCTGTAAAGAAGAGGATGTGTCACCCATACATTCCGCTGGAATTTTTCTCCGGACAGAGGTGAGGAAGGAAAAAAGCAGTGGGGGCCGGGACAGGAGGGGTATCTCAGGCAGGGCAATGGAAAGCTTCTGGAAGAGTGCCCGGGGCCAGGACCAACCTGGCTGGCCTGCAGGCACCAAGATGGCCTGCGTGCTGTCGCTGGTGTGGCTCCACGGTCCTTCCTCTAGGCTTTCAAGCCGTTGTACATATTCAGGTGATTTACCTGGAAAGGGTGGGAACAGTTCAGCAGCAGCTGGCCTGGGGCTCAGCTCACGTTTACTCACAGATGCCTCGGCACGGTCCCCCAGCTTTGCAATGAGGACGCTCCTTGCGTGGGGGGTGGGTTGCTGGCTGTATGGGAGATGCTTCCCCACCTCTGACCAATTTCAGAATTGTTTACCACTGGAGCAAGTGCCCTGATAGGGTTTTCCCCTGTATAACTCGTGGATTCAGGATTTTTTTTTCTTTTATGGTTCAAGTTAGATTTTATTCCTCTTTTATGTATTTATAGATATAAGCATGGAAATCATTCATTCCTATAAATACATCTGTGTGACGGGAAGAACTTTTTTCTGTTTTATTTTTAAATTTTATTTTTTAAAATTTTGAAATTTAATTTTATTTATGTTTTTATACAGCAGGTTATTATTAGTTATGTATTTTATGCATATACATGTATACAGGTCAATCCCAATCTCCCAACTCATCCCACCACCACCACCCCATGGCTTCCCACACTTGGTGTCCATACGTTTGTTCTCTACGTCTGTGTCTCTATTTCTTCCCTGCAAACCAGTTCATCTGTACCATTTTTAGGCTCCACATATATGCATTAATATACAATATTTGTTTTCCTCTTTCTGACTTACTTCATTCTGTATGACAGTCTCTCGATCCATCGATGTCTCTACAAATGACCCAGTTTCATTCCTTTTTATGGCCGAGTAATATTCCATTTTATATATGTACCACATCTTTATCCACTCATCTGTCTGTGGGCATTTAGGTTGCTTCCATTACCTGGCTATTGTAAATAGTGCTGCAACGAACATTGTGCTGAATGTGCCTTTTTGAAATACGGTTTTCTCTGGGTATATGCCCAGAAGTGGGATTGCTGGATCAGATGGTAATTCTATTTCTAATTTTTTTAAGGAAACTCCATACTGTTCTCCATAGTGACTGTATCAATTTACATTCCCACCAATAGTGGAAGAGGGCTCCTTTTGTCCACACCCTCCCCAGAATTGGTTGTTTGTAGATTTTCTGATGATGCCGATTCTAAAAGGTGTGAGGTGATACCTCATTGTAGTTTTGATTTGCATTTCTCTAATAATTAGTGCTGTTGAGCAGCTTTTCTGTGTGTCTTGGCCATCTCTGTGTCTCCTTTGAAGAAACGTCTCTTTAGATCTTCTGCCCATTTTTTTGGGTTGTTTGTTTTTTTAATATTAAGCTGCATGAGCTGTTTATATATATTGGAGATTAAACCTCTGTCCATTGATTCGTCTGCAATGATTTTCGCCCATTCTGAGGGATGCCTTTTTCCATTCCCGTGTTTTTTAACAAAAAAGGAAAGAAAGGAAAAGAAGCAGAACACTAATGTGCGTAAAATATGTCTTTTGAAACGGTCGTTTTGAAATATGGACGTCCTTTGAATTTTTTGGTCGATATGTGACCCCAGGATTTGTTTTCAGGGCAGGTGTCATTTACAGGCATGCAATGATTTTGAATATCAACTGACCATTAGCGTTGGGATTAAAGCTGCTGTTGTGTGAAACGGCCACGAGGTGGCAGCAGTTCACCCTTACCAAATCTGGTTACTAGGGCAAGAGAGCCTCAGTGGAAGTGGTGTTCTAGATTGGAGTTTAGAATGGAATGTACCAGGAGAAAGCCGCTCACGTTTGTCTCACTACTTCTTGTTCGTGTTTTTAATTTAATTTTTTATTTTTTATTACAGCAAGTTTGATTACAATGTTTGGCTTGTTGTAGGTGTGGAAGATGTGGTTCTTTTACACATATACAGATGACTGTTCTTCCTGGGATCCTTTTCCCATGTACGTTATGACAGAATGTTGAGTAGTCCTCTCTTGGTATTCTGTAGGTCTTTGGTGATTATGTATGTCACCTGTGTTTGTATATGTCTGTTAACCCCGATATCGTAATGAAACCAATCCTCACACCTTTCCATTGGTGAACCATAAGTTTGTTTCATGAATCTGTGATTGCCCTTCTCCGTGGAAATATCTGCCCTGGTATCCATTTTTAGGTAACACCTATAAGTGATATGATAGGATATGTGTCTTTCACTTTCTGACTTACTACAAGTCACGTGATTACTTCTAGACTCATCTACGGTGCTGCAAATGGCATTGTGTCCTTTTTTCCCTTGGCTTCTCTTCTGCCTTAGCGGGGTCCATTTTCAACAATGTGATTCCCTGAGGGTTGTGGATTAGCTGACCTGGGCAGCCTTACCCTGCCGGCCCGCCCTCCCCAGGTGTGCCTCGTTGAGGTCAATATAAACAGAGCTCCAGGCAGCAATAGCCCTTGAAGCTGTGCCTGACTCCATATTCTCTGCCCCGTCAGCAGTCTCGGGGCTGTGCTGGTGGGAGGGAGTGAGGGGCCACAGCTTTGTGGGTGGCCCGGTGTGAGTGGGGTTCTGCTGGCCTTTCTGCAGGAGTTGCCAGGCTGCCGCCTGTAAAGAAGAGGATGTGTCACCCATAACTTCCGCTGGAATTTCTCTCCGGACAGAGGTGAGGAAGGAAAAAAGCAGTGGGGGCCGGGACAGGAGGGGTATCTCAGGCAGGGCAATGGAAAGCTTCTGGAAGAGCGCCAGGGTCCAGGACCAGTGGGCTGGCTGGCCTGCAGGCACCAAGTTGGCCTGCGTGCTGTCGCTGGTGTGGCTCCACGGTCCTTCCTCTAGGCTTTCAAGCCCTTGTACATATTCAGGTGTTTTACCTGGAAAGGGTGGGAACAGTTCAGCAGCAGCTGGCCTGGGGCTCAGCTCACGTTTACTCACAGATGCCTCGGCACGGTCCCCCAGTTTGCAATGAGGACGCTCCTTGCATGGGGGGTGGGTGGCTGGCTGTATGGGAGATGGTTCCCCACCTCTGACCAATTTCAGAATTGTTTACCGCTGGAGCAAGTGTCGTGATAGGGTTTTCCTCTGTATAACTCGTGGGTTCAATTTTTTTTTCTTTTATGGTTCAAGTTAGATTTTATTCCTCTTTTATGTATTTATAAATATAAGCATGGAAATAATTCATTCCTATAAATACATCTGTGTGACGGGAAGAACTTTTTTCTGTTTTATTTTTAAATTTTATTTTTTAAAATTTTGAAATTTAATTTCATTTATGTTTTTATACAGCAGGTTATTATTAGTTATGTATTTTATGCATATACATGTATACAGGTCAATCCCAATCTCCCAACTCATCCCACCACCACCACCCCATGGCTTCCCACCCTTGGTGTCCATACGTTTGTTCTCTACGTCTGTGTCTCTATTTCTTCCCTGCAAACCAGTTCATCTGTACCATTTTTAGGCTCCACATATATGCATTAATATACAATATTTGTTTTCCTCTTTCTGACTTACTTCATTCTGTATGACAGTCTCTCAATCCATCGATGTCTCTACAAATGACCCAGTTTCATTCCTTTTTATGGCCGAGTAATATTCCATTTTATATATGTACCACATCTTTATCCACTCATCTGTCTGTGGGCATTTAGGTTGCTTCCATTACCTGGCTATTGTAAATAGTGCTGCAACGAACATTGTGCTGAATGTGCCTTTTTGAAATACGGTTTTCTCTGGGTATATGCCCAGAAGTGGGATTGCTGGATCAGATGGTAATTCTATTTCTAATTTTTTTAAGGAAACTCCATACTGTTCTCCATAGTGACTGTATCAATTTACATTCCCACCAATAGTGGAAGAGGGCTCCTTTTATCCACACCCTCCCCAGATATTGGTTGTTTGTAGATTTTCTGATGATGCCTATTCTAACAGGTGTGAGGTGATACCTCATTGTAGTTTTGATTTGCATTTCTCTAATAATTAGTGCTGTTGAGCAGCTTTTCTGTGCGTCTTGGCCATCTCTGTGTCTCCTTTGAAGAAACGTCTCTTTAGATCTTCTGCCCATTTTTTTGGGTTGTTTGTTTTTTTAATATTAAGCTGCATGAGCTGTTTATATATATTGGAGATTAAACCTCTGTCCATTGATTCGTCTGCAATGATTTTCGCCCATTCTGAGGGATGCCTTTTTCCATTCCCGTGTTTTTTAACAAAAAAGGAAAGAAAGGAAAAGAAGCAGAACACTAATGTGCGTAAAATATGCCTTTTGAAACGGTCGTTTTGAAATATGGACGTCCTTTGAATTTTTTGGTCGATATGTGACCCCAGGATTTGTTTTCAGGGCAGGTGTCATTTACAGGCATGCAATGATTTTGAATATCAACTGACCATTAGCGTTGGGATTAAAGCTGCTGTTGTGTGAAACGGCCACAAGGTGGCAGCAGTTCACCCTTACCAAATCTGGTTACTAGGGCAAGAGAGCCTCAGTGGAAGTGGTGTTCTAGATTGGAGTTTAGAATGGAATGTGCCAGGAGAAAGCCGCTCACGTTTGTCTCACTACTTCTTGTTCGTGTTTTTAATTTAATTTTTTATTTTTTATTACAGCAAGTTTGATTACAATGTTTGGCTTGTTGTAGGTGTGGAAGATGTGGTTCTTTTACACATATACAGATGACTGTTCTTCCTGGGATTCTTTTCCCATGTACGTTATGACAGAATGTTGAGTAGTCCTCTCTTGGTATTCTGTAGGTCTTTGGTGATTATATATGTCACCTGTGTTTGTATATGTCTGTTAACCCCGATATCGTAATGAAACCAATCCTCACACCTTTCCATTGGTGAACCATAAGTTTGTTTCATGAATCTGTGATTGCCCTTCTCCGTGGAAATATCTGCCCTGGTATCCATTTTTAGGTAACACCTATAAGTGATATGATAGGATATGTGTCTTTCACTTTCTGACTTACTACAAGTCACGTGATTACTTCTAGACTCATCTACGGTGCTGCAAATGGCATTGTGTCCTTTTTTCCCTTGGCTTCTCTTCTGCCTTAGCGGGGTCCATTTTCAACAATGTGATTCCCTGAGGGTTGTGGATTAGCTGACCTGGGCAGCCTTACCCTGCCGGCCCGCCCTCCCCAGGTGTGCCTCGTTGAGGTCAATATAAACAGAGCTCCAGGCAGCAATAGCCCTTGAAGCTGTGCCTGACTCCATATTCTCTGCCCCGTCAGCAGTCTCGGGGCTGTGCTGGTGGGAGGGAGTGAGGGGCCACAGCTTTGTGGGTGGCCCGGTGTGAGTGGGGTTCTGCTGGCCTTTCTGCAGGAGTTGCCAGGCTGCCGCCTGTAAAGAAGAGGATGTGTCACCCATACATTCCGCTGGAATTTTTCTCCGGACAGAGGTGAGGAAGGAAAAAAGCAGTGGGGGCCGGGACAGGAGGGGTATCTCAGGCAGGGCAATGGAAAGCTTCTGGAAGAGTGCCCGGGGCCAGGACCAACCTGGCTGGCCTGCAGGCACCAAGATGGCCTGCGTGCTGTCGCTGGTGTGGCTCCACGGTCCTTCCTCTAGGCTTTCAAGCCGTTGTACATATTCAGGTGATTTACCTGGAAAGGGTGGGAACAGTTCAGCAGCAGCTGGCCTGGGGCTCAGCTCACGTTTACTCACAGATGCCTCGGCACGGTCCCCCAGCTTTGCAATGAGGACGCTCCTTGCGTGGGGGGTGGGTTGCTGGCTGTATGGGAGATGCTTCCCCACCTCTGACCAATTTCAGAATTGTTTACCACTGGAGCAAGTGCCCTGATAGGGTTTTCCCCTGTATAACTCGTGGATTCAGGATTTTTTTTTCTTTTATGGTTCAAGTTAGATTTTATTCCTCTTTTATGTATTTATAGATATAAGCATGGAAATCATTCATTCCTATAAATACATCTGTGTGACGGGAAGAACTTTTTTCTGTTTTATTTTTAAATTTTATTTTTTAAAATTTTGAAATTTAATTTTATTTATGTTTTTATACAGCAGGTTATTATTAGTTATGTATTTTATGCATATACATGTATACAGGTCAATCCCAATCTCCCAACTCATCCCACCACCACCACCCCATGGCTTCCCACACTTGGTGTCCATACGTTTGTTCTCTACGTCTGTGTCTCTATTTCTTCCCTGCAAACCAGTTCATCTGTACCATTTTTAGGCTCCACATATATGCATTAATATACAATATTTGTTTTCCTCTTTCTGACTTACTTCATTCTGTATGACAGTCTCTCGATCCATCGATGTCTCTACAAATGACCCAGTTTCATTCCTTTTTATGGCCGAGTAATATTCCATTTTATATATGTACCACATCTTTATCCACTCATCTGTCTGTGGGCATTTAGGTTGCTTCCATTACCTGGCTATTGTAAATAGTGCTGCAACGAACATTGTGCTGAATGTGCCTTTTTGAAATACGGTTTTCTCTGGGTATATGCCCAGAAGTGGGATTGCTGGATCAGATGGTAATTCTATTTCTAATTTTTTTAAGGAAACTCCATACTGTTCTCCATAGTGACTGTATCAATTTACATTCCCACCAATAGTGGAAGAGGGCTCCTTTTGTCCACACCCTCCCCAGAATTGGTTGTTTGTAGATTTTCTGATGATGCCGATTCTAAAAGGTGTGAGGTGATACCTCATTGTAGTTTTGATTTGCATTTCTCTAATAATTAGTGCTGTTGAGCAGCTTTTCTGTGTGTCTTGGCCATCTCTGTGTCTCCTTTGAAGAAACGTCTCTTTAGATCTTCTGCCCATTTTTTGGGTTGTTTGTTTTTTTAATATTAAGCTGCATGAGCTGTTTATATATATTGGAGATTAAACCTCTGTCCATTGATTCGTCTGCAATGATTTTCGCCCATTCTGAGGGATGCCTTTTTCCATTCCCGTGTTTTTTAACAAAAAAGGAAAGAAAGGAAAAGAAGCAGAACACTAATGTGCGTAAAATATGTCTTTTGAAACGGTCGTTTTGAAATATGGACGTCCTTTGAATTTTTTGGTCGATATGTGACCCCAGGATTTGTTTTCAGGGCAGGTGTCATTTACAGGCATGCAATGATTTTGAATATCAACTGACCATTAGCGTTGGGATTAAAGCTGCTGTTGTGTGAAACGGCCACGAGGTGGCAGCATTTCACCCTTACCAAATCTGGTTACTAGGGCAAGAGAGCCTCAGTGGAAGTGGTGTTCTAGATTGGAGTTTAGAATGGAATGTACCAGGAGAAAGCCGCTCACGTTTGTCTCACTACTTCTTGTTCGTGTTTTTAATTTAATTTTTTATTTTTTATTACAGCAAGTTTGATTACAATGTTTGGCTTGTTGTAGGTGTGGAAGATGTGGTTCTTTTACACATATACAGATGACTGTTCTTCCTGGGATCCTTTTCCCATGTACGTTATGACAGAATGTTGAGTAGTCCTCTCTTGGTATTCTGTAGGTCTTTGGTGATTATGTATGTCACCTGTGTTTGTATATGTCTGTTAACCCCGATATCGTAATGAAACCAATCCTCACACCTTTCCATTGGTGAACCATAAGTTTGTTTCATGAATCTGTGATTGCCCTTCTCCGTGGAAATATCTGCCCTGGTATCCATTTTTAGGTAACACCTATAAGTGATATGATAGGATATGTGTCTTTCACTTTCTGACTTACTACAAGTCACGTGATTACTTCTAGACTCATCTACGGTGCTGCAAATGGCATTGTGTCCTTTTTTCCCTTGGCTTCTCTTCTGCCTTAGCGGGGTCCATTTTCAACAATGTGATTCCCTGAGGGTTGTGGATTAGCTGACCTGGGCAGCCTTACCCTGCCGGCCCGCCCTCCCCAGGTGTGCCTCGTTGAGGTCAATATAAACAGAGCTCCAGGCAGCAATAGCCCTTGAAGCTGTGCCTGACTCCATATTCTCTGCCCCGTCAGCAGTCTCGGGGCTGTGCTGGTGGGAGGGAGTGAGGGGCCACAGCTTTGTGGGTGGCCCGGTGTGAGTGGGGTTCTGCTGGCCTTTCTGCAGGAGTTGCCAGGCTGCCGCCTGTAAAGAAGAGGATGTGTCACCCATAACTTCCGCTGGAATTTCTCTCCGGACAGAGGTGAGGAAGGAAAAAAGCAGTGGGGGCCGGGACAGGAGGGGTATCTCAGGCAGGGCAATGGAAAGCTTCTGGAAGAGCGCCAGGGTCCAGGACCAGTGGGCTGGCTGGCCTGCAGGCACCAAGTTGGCCTGCGTGCTGTCGCTGGTGTGGCTCCACGGTCCTTCCTCTAGGCTTTCAAGCCCTTGTACATATTCAGGTGTTTTACCTGGAAAGGGTGGGAACAGTTCAGCAGCAGCTGGCCTGGGGCTCAGCTCACGTTTACTCACAGATGCCTCGGCACGGTCCCCCAGTTTGCAATGAGGACGCTCCTTGCATGGGGGGTGGGTGGCTGGCTGTATGGGAGATGGTTCCCCACCTCTGACCAATTTCAGAATTGTTTACCGCTGGAGCAAGTGTCGTGATAGGGTTTTCCTCTGTATAACTCGTGGGTTCAATTTTTTTTTCTTTTATGGTTCAAGTTAGATTTTATTCCTCTTTTATGTATTTATAAATATAAGCATGGAAATAATTCATTCCTATAAATACATCTGTGTGACGGGAAGAACTTTTTTCTGTTTTATTTTTAAATTTTATTTTTTAAAATTTTGAAATTTAATTTCATTTATGTTTTTATACAGCAGGTTATTATTAGTTATGTATTTTATGCATATACATGTATACAGGTCAATCCCAATCTCCCAACTCATCCCACCACCACCACCCCATGGCTTCCCACCCTTGGTGTCCATACGTTTGTTCTCTACGTCTGTGTCTCTATTTCTTCCCTGCAAACCAGTTCATCTGTACCATTTTTAGGCTCCACATATATGCATTAATATACAATATTTGTTTTCCTCTTTCTGACTTACTTCATTCTGTATGACAGTCTCTCAATCCATCGATGTCTCTACAAATGACCCAGTTTCATTCCTTTTTATGGCCGAGTAATATTCCATTTTATATATGTACCACATCTTTATCCACTCATCTGTCTGTGGGCATTTAGGTTGCTTCCATTACCTGGCTATTGTAAATAGTGCTGCAACGAACATTGTGCTGAATGTGCCTTTTTGAAATACGGTTTTCTCTGGGTATATGCCCAGAAGTGGGATTGCTGGATCAGATGGTAATTCTATTTCTAATTTTTTTAAGGAAACTCCATACTGTTCTCCATAGTGACTGTATCAATTTACATTCCCACCAATAGTGGAAGAGGGCTCCTTTTGTCCACACCCTCCCCAGAATTGGTTGTTTGTATATTTTCTGATGATGCCTATTCTAACAGGTGTGAGGTGATACCTCATTGTAGTTTTGATTTGCATTTCTCTAATAATTAGTGCTGTTGAGCAGCTTTTCATGTGCGTCTTGGCCATCTCTGTGTCTCCTTTGAAGAAACGTCTCTTTAGATCTTCTGCCCATTTTTTGGGGTTGTTTGTTTTTTTAATATTAAGCTGCATGAGCTGTTTATATATATTGGAGATTAAACCTGTGTCCATTGATTCATTTGCAACGATTTTCACCCATCCTGAGGGATGCCTTTTTCCATTCCCGTTTTTTTTAACAAAAAAGGAAAGAAAGGAAAAGAAGCAGAACACTAATGTGCGTAAAATATGCCTTTTGAAACGGTCGTTTTGAAATATGGACGTCCTTTGAATTTTTTGGTCGATATGTGACCCCAGGATTTGTTTTCAGGGCAGGTGTCATTTACAGGCCTGCAATGATTTTGAATATCAACTGACCATTAGCGTTGGGATTAAAGCTGCTGTTGTGTGAAACGGCCACAAGGTGGCAGCAGTTCACCCTTACCAAATCTGGTTACTAGGGCAAGAGAGCCTCAGTGGAAGTGGTGTTCTAGATTGGAGTTTAGAATGGAATGTACCAGGAGAAAGCCGCTCACGTTTGTCTCACTACTTCTTGTTCGTGTTTTTAATTTAATTTTTTATTTTTTATTACAGCAAGTTTGATTACAATGTTTGGCTTGTTGTAGGTGTGGAAGATGTGGTTCTTTTACACATATACAGATGACTGTTCTTCCTGGGATTCTTTTCCCATGTACGTTATGACAGAATGTTGAGTAGTCCTCTCTTGGTATTCTGTAGGTCTTTGGTGATTATATATGTCACCTGTGTTTGTATATGTCTGTTAACCCCGATATCGTAATGAAACCAATCCTCACACCTTTCCATTGGTGAACCATAAGTTTGTTTCATGAATCTGTGATTGCCCTTCTCCGTGGAAATATCTGCCCTGGTATCCACTTTTAGGTAACACCTATAGGTGATATGATATGATATGTGTCTTTCACTTTCTGACTTACTACAAGTCACGTGATTACTTCTAGACTCATCTACGGTGCTGCAAATGGCATTGTGTCCTTTTTTCCCTTGGCTTCTCTTCTGCCTTAGCGGGGTCCATTTTCAACAATGTGATTCCCTGAGGGTTGTGGATTAGCTGACCTGGGCAGCCTTACCCTGCCGGCCCGCCCTCCCCAGGTGTTCCTCGTTGAGGTCAATATAAACAGAGCTCCAGGCAGCAATAGTCCCTGAAGCTGTGCCTGACTCCATATTCTCTGCCCCGTCAGCAGTCTCGGGGCTGTGCTGGTGGGAGGGAGTGAGGGGCCACAGCTTTGTGGGTGGCCCGGTGTGAGTGGGGTTCTGCTGGCCTTTCTGCAGGAGTTGCCATGCTGCCGCCTGTAAAGAAGAGGATGTGTCACCCATACATTCCGCTGGAATTTCTCTCCGGACAGAGGTGAGGAAGGAAAAAAGCAGTGGGGGCCGGGACAGGAGGGGTATCTCAGGCAGGGCAATGGAAAGCTTCTGGAAGAGCGCCCGGGTCCAGGACCAACCTGGCTGGCCTGCAGGCACCAAGATGTCCTGCGTGCTGTCGCTGGTGTGGCTCCACGGTCCTTCCTCTAGGCTTTCAAGCCCTTGTACATATTCAGGTGTTTTACCTGGAAAGGGTGGGAACAGTTCAGCAGCAGCTGGCCTGGGGCTCAGCTCACGTTTACTCACAGATGCCTCGGCACGGTCCCCCAGCTTTGCAATGAGGACGCTCCTTGCGTGGGGGGTGGGTTGCTGGCTGTATGGGAGATGCTTCCCCACCTCTGACCAATTTCAGAATTGTTTACCACTGGAGCAAGTGCCCTGATAGGGTTTTCCCCTGTATAACTCGTGGGTTCAGAATTTTTTTTTCTTTTATGGTTCAAGTTAGATTTTATTCCTCTTTTATGTATTTATAGATATAAGCATGGAAATCATTCATTCCTATAAATACATCTGTGTGACGGGAAGAACTTTTTTCTGTTTTATTTTTAAATTTTATTTTTTAAAATTTTGAAATTTAATTTTATTTATGTTTTTATACAGCAGGTTATTATTAGTTATGTATTTTATGCATATACATGTATACAGGTCAATCCCAATCTCCCAACTCATCCCACCACCACCACCCCATGGCTTCCCACACTTGGTGTCCATACGTTTGTTCTCTACGTCTGTGTCTCTATTTCTTCCCTGCAAACCAGTTCATCTGTACCATTTTTAGGCTCCACATATATGCATTAATATACAATATTTGTTTTCCTCTTTCTGACTTACTTCATTCTGTATGACAGTCTCTCGATCCATCGATGTCTCTACAAATGACCCAGTTTCATTCCTTTTTATGGCCGAGTAATATTCCATTTTATATATGTACCACATCTTTATCCACTCATCTGTCTGTGGGCATTTAGGTTGCTTCCATTACCTGGCTATTGTAAATAGTGCTGCAACGAACATTGTGCTGAATGTGCCTTTTTGAAATACGGTTTTCTCTGGGTATATGCCCAGAAGTGGGATTGCTGGATCAGATGGTAATTCTATTTCTAATTTTTTTAAGGAAACTCCATACTGTTCTCCATAGTGACTGTATCAATTTACATTCCCACCAATAGTGGAAGAGGGCTCCTTTTGTCCACACCCTCCCCAGAATTGGTTGTTTGTAGATTTTCTGATGATGCCGATTCTAAAAGGTGTGAGGTGATACCTCATTGTAGTTTTGATTTGCATTTCTCTAATAATTAGTGCTGTTGAGCAGCTTTTCTGTGTGTCTTGGCCATCTCTGTGTCTCCTTTGAAGAAACGTCTCTTTAGATCTTCTGCCCATTTTTTTGGGTTGTTTGTTTTTTTAATATTAAGCTGCATGAGCTGTTTATATATATTGGAGATTAAACCTCTGTCCATTGATTCGTCTGCAATGATTTTCGCCCATTCTGAGGGATGCCTTTTTCCATTCCCGTGTTTTTTAACAAAAAAGGAAAGAAAGGAAAAGAAGCAGAACACTAATGTGCGTAAAATATGTCTTTTGAAACGGTCGTTTTGAAATATGGACGTCCTTTGAATTTTTTGGTCGATATGTGACCCCAGGATTTGTTTTCAGGGCAGGTGTCATTTACAGGCATGCAATGATTTTGAATATCAACTGACCATTAGCGTTGGGATTAAAGCTGCTGTTGTGTGAAACGGCCACAAGGTGGCAGCAGTTCACCCTTACCAAATCTGGTTACTAGGGCAAGAGAGCCTCAGTGGAAGTGGTGTTCTAGATTGGAGTTTAGAATGGAATGTACCAGGAGAAAGCCGCTCACGTTTGTCTCACTACTTCTTGTTCGTGTTTTTAATTTAATTTTTTATTTTTTATTACAGCAAGTTTGATTACAATGTTTGGCTTGTTGTAGGTGTGGAAGATGTGGTTCTTTTACACATATACAGATGACTGTTCTTCCTGGGATCCTTTTCCCATGTACGTTATGACAGAATGTTGAGTAGTCCTCTCTTGGTATTCTGTAGGTCTTTGGTGATTATGTATGTCACCTGTGTTTGTATATGTCTGTTAACCCCGATATCGTAATGAAACCAATCCTCACACCTTTCCATTGGTGAACCATAAGTTTGTTTCATGAATCTGTGATTGCCCTTCTCCGTGGAAATATCTGCCCTGGTATCCATTTTTAGGTAACACCTATAAGTGATATGATAGGATATGTGTCTTTCACTTTCTGACTTACTACAAGTCACGTGATTACTTCTAGACTCATCTACGGTGCTGCAAATGGCATTGTGTCCTTTTTTCCCTTGGCTTCTCTTCTGCCTTAGCGGGGTCCATTTTCAACAATGTGATTCCCTGAGGGTTGTGGATTAGCTGACCTGGGCAGCCTTACCCTGCCGGCCCGCCCTCCCCAGGTGTGCCTCGTTGAGGTCAATATAAACAGAGCTCCAGGCAGCAATAGCCCCTGAAGCTGTGCCTGACTCCATATTCTCTGCCCCGTCAGCAGTCTCGGGGCTGTGCTGGTGGGAGGGAGTGAGGGGCCACAGCTTTGTGGGTGGCCCGGTGTGAGTGGGGTTCTGCTGGCCTTTCTGCAGGAGTTGCCAGGCTGCCGCCTGTAAAGAAGAGGATGTGTCACCCATAACTTCCGCTGGAATTTCTCTCCGGACAGAGGTGAGGAAGGAAAAAAGCAGTGGGGGCCGGGACAGGAGGGGTATCTCAGGCAGGGCAATGGAAAGCTTCTGGAAGAGCGCCAGGGTCCAGGACCAGTGGGCTGGCTGGCCTGCAGGCACCAAGTTGGCCTGCGTGCTGTCGCTGGTGTGGCTCCACGGTCCTTCCTCTAGGCTTTCAAGCCCTTGTACATATTCAGGTGTTTTACCTGGAAAGGGTGGGAACAGTTCAGCAGCAGCTGGCCTGGGGCTCAGCTCACGTTTACTCACAGATGCCTCGGCACGGTCCCCCAGCTTTGCAATGAGGACGCTCCTTGCGTGGGGGGTGGGTTGCTGGCTGTATGGGAGATGCTTCCCCACCTCTGACCAATTTCAGAATTGTTTACCACTGGAGCAAGTGCCCTGATAGGGTTTTCCCCTGTATAACTCGTGGGTTCAGGATTTTTTTTTCTTTTATGGTTCAAGTTAGATTTTATTCCTCTTTTATGTATTTATAGATATAAGCATGGAAATCATTCATTCCTATAAATACATCTGTGTGACGGGAAGAACTTTTTTCTGTTTTATTTTTAAATTTTATTTTTTAAAATTTTGAAATTTAATTTTATTTATGTTTTTATACAGCAGGTTATTATTAGTTATGTATTTTATGCATATACATGTATACAGGTCAATCCCAATCTCCCAACTCATCCCACCACCACCACCCCATGGCTTCCCACACTTGGTGTCCATACGTTTGTTCTCTACGTCTGTGTCTCTATTTCTTCCCTGCAAACCAGTTCATCTGTACCATTTTTAGGCTCCACATATATGCATTAATATACAATATTAGTTTGACTCTTTCTGACTTACTTCATTCTGTATGACAGTCTCTCGATCCATCGATGTCTCTACAAATGACCCAGTTTCATTCCTTTTTATGGCCGAGTAATATTCCATTTTATATACGTACCACATCTTTATCCACTCATCTGTCTGTGGGCATTTAGGTTGCTTCCATTACCTGGCTATTGTAAATAGTGCTGCAACGAACATTGTGCTGAATGTGCCTTTTTGAAATACGGTTTTCTCTGGGTATATGCCCAGAAGTGGGATTGCTGGATCAGATGGTAATTCTATTTCTAATTTTTTTAAGGAAACTCCATACTGTTCTCCATAGTGACTGTATCAATTTACATTCCCACCAATAGTGGAAGAGGGCTCCTTTTGTCCACACCCTCCCCAGAATTGGTTGTTTGTAGATTTTCTGATGATGCCGATTCTAAAAGGTGTGAGGTGATACCTCATTGTAGTTTTGATTTGCATTTCTCTAATAATTAGTGCTGTTGAGCAGCTTTTCTGTGCGTCTTGGCCATCTCTGTGTCTCCTTTGAAGAAACGTCTCTTTAGATCTTCTGCCCATTTTTTTTGGGTTGTTTGTTTTTTTAATATTAAGCTGCATGAGCTGTTTATATATATTGGAGATTAAACCTCTGTCCATTGATTCGTCTGCAATGATTTTCGCCCATTCTGAGGGATGCCTTTTTCCATTCCCGTGTTTTTTAACAAAAAAGGAAAGAAAGGAAAAGAAGCAGAACACTAATGTGCGTAAAATATGCCTTTTGAAACGGTCGTTTTGAAATATGGACGTCCTTTGAATTTTTTGGTCGATATGTGACCCCAGGATTTGTTTTCAGGGCAGGTGTCATTTACAGGCATGCAATGATTTTGAATATCAACTGACCATTAGCGTTGGGATTAAAGCTGCTGTTGTGTGAAACGGCCACAAGGTGGCAGCAGTTCACCCTTACCAAATCTGGTTACTAGGGCAAGAGAGCCTCAGTGGAAGTGGTGTTCTAGATTGGAGTTTAGAATGGAATGTACCAGGAGAAAGCCGCTCACGTTTGTCTCACTACTTCTTGTTCGTGTTTTTAATTTAATTTTTTATTTTTTATTACAGCAAGTTTGATTACAATGTTTGGCTTGTTGTAGGTGTGGAAGATGTGGTTCTTTTACACATATACAGATGACTGTTCTTCCTGGGATCCTTTTCCCATGTACGTTATGACAGAATGTTGAGTAGTCCTCGCTTGGTATTCTGTAGGTGTTTGGTGATTATGTATGTCACCTGTGTTTGTATATGTCTGTTAACCCCGATATCGTAATGAAACCAATCCTCACACCTTTCCATTGGTGAACCATAAGTTTGTTTCATGAATCTGTGATTGCCCTTCTCCGTGGAAATATCTGCCCTGGTATCCATTTTTAGGTAACACCTATAAGTGATATGATAGGATATGTGTCTTTCACTTTCTGACTTACTACAAGTCACGTGATTACTTCTAGACTCATCTACGGTGCTGCAAATGGCATTGTGTCCTTTTTTCCCTTGGCTTCTCTTCTGCCTTAGCGGGGTCCATTTTCAACAATGTGATTCCCTGAGGGTTGTGTATTAGCTGACCTGGGCAGCCTTACCCTGCCGGCCCGCCCTCCCCAGGTGTGCCTCGTTGAGGTCAATATAAACAGAGCTCCAGGCAGCAATAGCCCCTGAAGCTGTGCCTGACTCCATATTCTCTGCCCCGTCAGCAGTCTCGGGGCTGTGCTGGTGGGAGGGAGTGAGGGGCCACAGCTTTGTGGGTGGCCCGGTGTGAGTGGGGTTCTGCTGGCCTTTCTGCAGGAGTTGCCAGGCTGCCGCCTGTAAAGAAGAGGATGTGTCACCCATAACTTCCGCTGGAATTTCTCTCCGGACAGAGGTGAGGAAGGAAAAAAGCAGTGGGGGCCGGGACAGGAGGGGTATCTCAGGCAGGGCAATGGAAAGCTTCTGGAAGAGCGCCAGGGTCCAGGACCCGTGGGCTGGCTGGCCTGCAGGCACCAAGTTGGCCTGCGTGCTGTCGCTGGTGTGGCTCCACGGTCCTTCCTCTAGGCTTTCAAGCCCTTGTACATATTCAGGTGTTTTACCTGGAAAGGGTGGGAACAGTTCAGCAGCAGCTGGCCTGGGGCTCAGCTCACGTTTACTCACAGATGCCTCGGCATGGTCCCCCAGCTTTGCAATGAGGACGCTCCTTGCGTGGGGGGTGGGTGGCTGGCTGTATGGGAGATGGTTCCCCACCTCTGACCAATTTCAGAATTGTTTACCGCTGGAGCAAGTGTCGTGATAGGGTTTTCCTCTGTATAACTCGTGGGTTCAATTTTTTTTTTCTTTTATGGTTCAAGTTAGATTTTATTCCTCTTTTATGTATTTATAAATATAAGCATGGAAATAATTCATTCCTATAAATACATCTGTGTGACGGGAAGAACTTTTTTCTGTTTTATTTTTAAATTTTATTTTTTAAAATTTTGAAATTTAATTTCATTTATGTTTTTATACAGCAGGTTATTATTAGTTATGTATTTTATGCATATACATGTATACAGGTCAATCCCAATCTCCCAACTCATCCCACCACCACCACCCCATGGCTTCCCACACTTGGTGTCCATACGTTTGTTCTCTACGTCTGTGTCTCTATTTCTTCCCTGCAAACCAGTTCATCTGTACCATTTTTAGGCTCCACATATATGCATTAATATACAATATTTGTTTTCCTCTTTCTGACTTACTTCATTCTGTATGACAGTCTCTCAGTCCATCGATGTCTCTACAAATGACCCAGTTTCATTCCTTTTTATGGACGAGTAATATTCCATTTTATATATGTACCACATCTTTATCCACTCATCTGTCTGTGGGCATTTAGGTTGCTTCCATTACCTGGCTATTGTAAATAGTGCTGCAACGAACATTGTGCTGAATGTGCCTTTTTGAAATACTGTTTTCTCTGGGTATATGCCCAGAAGTGGGATTGCTGGATCAGATGGTAATTCTATTTCTAATTTTTTTAAGGAAACTCCATACTGTTCTCCATAGTGACTGTATCAATTTACATTCCCACCAATAGTGGAAGAGGGCTCCTTTTGTCCACACCCTCCCCAGAATTGGTTGTTTGTATATTTTCTGATGATGCCTATTCTAACAGGTGTGAGGTGATACCTCATTGTAGTTTTGATTTGCATTTCTCTAATAATTAGTGCTGTTGAGCAGCTTTTCATGTGCGTCTTGGCCATCTCTGTGTCTCCTTTGAAGAAACGTCTCTTTAGATCTTCTGCCCATTTTTGGGGTTGTTTGTTTTTTTAATATTAAGCTGCATGAGCTGTTTATATATATTGGAGATTAAACCTGTGTCCATTGATTCATTTGCAACGATTTTCACCCATCCTGAGGGATGCCTTTTTCCATTCCCGTTTTTTTTAACAAAAAAGGAAAGAAAGGAAAGAAGCAGAACACTAATGTGCGTAAAATATGCCTTTTGAAACGGTCGTTTTGAAATATGGACGTCCTTTGAAATTTTTGGTCGATATGTGACCCCAGGATTTGTTTTCAGGGCAGGTGTCATTTACAGGCATGCAATGATTTTGAATATCAACTGACCATTAGCGTTGGGATTAAAGCTGCTGTTGTGTGAAACGGCCACAAGGTGGCAGCAGTTCACCCTTACCAAATCTGGTTACTAGGGCAAGAGAGCCTCAGTGGAAGAGGTGTTCTAGATTGGAGTTTAGAATGGAATGTACCAGGAGAAAGCCGCTCACGTTTGTCTCACTACTTCTTGTTCGTGTTTTTAATTTAATTTTTTATTTTTTATTACAGCAAGTTTGATTACAATGTTTGGCTTGTTGTAGGTGTGGAAGATGTGGTTCTTTTACACATATACAGATGACTGTTCTTCCTGGGATTCTTTTCCCATGTACGTTATGACAGAATGTTGAGTAGTCCTCTCTTGGTATTCTGTAGGTCTTTGGTGATTATATATGTCACTTGTGTTTGTATATGTCTGTTAACCCCGATATCGTAATGAAACCAATCCTCACACCTTTCCATTGGTGAACCATAAGTTTGTTTAATGAATCTGTGATTGCCCTTCTCCGTGGAAATATCTGCCCTGGTATCCACTTTTAGGTAACACCTATAGGTGATATGATAGGATATGTGTCTTTCACTTTCTGACTTACTACAAGTCACGTGATTACTTCTAGACTCATCTACGGTGCTGCAAATGGCATTGTGTCCTTTTTTCCCTTGGCTTCTCTTCTGCCTTAGCGGGGTCCATTTTCAACAATGTGATTCCCTCAGGGTTGTGGATTAGCTGACCTGGGCAGCCTTACCCTGCCGGCCCGCCCTCCCCAGGTGTGCCTCGTTGAGGTCTATATAAACAGAGCTCCAGGCAGCAATAGCCCCTGAAGCTGTGCCTGACTCCATATTCTCTGCTCCGTCAGCAGTCTCGGGGCTGTGCTGGTGGGAGGGAGTGAGGGGCCACAGCTTTGTGGGTGGCCCGCTGTGAGTGGGGTTCTGCTGGCCTTTCTGCAGGAGTTGCCATGCTGCCGCCTGTAAAGAAGAGGATGTGTCACCCATACATTCCGCTGGAATTTCTCTCCGGACAGAGGTGAGGAAGGAAAAAAGCAGTGGGGGCCGGGACAGGAGGGGTATCTCAGGCAGGGCAATGGAAAGCTTCTGGAAGAGCGCCCGGGGCCAGGACCAACCTGGCTGGCCTGCAGGCACCAAGTTGTCCTGCGTGCTGTCGCTGGTGTGGCTCCACGGTCCTTCCTCTAGGCTTTCAAGCCCTTGTACATATTCAGGTGTTTTACCTGGAAAGGGTGGGAACAGTTCAGCAGCAGCTGGCCTGGGGCTCAGCTCACGTTTACTCACAGATGCCTCGGCACGGTCCCCCAGCTTTGCAATGAGGACGCTCCTTGCGTGGGGGGTGGGTTGCTGGCTGTATGGGAGATGCTTCCCCACCTCTGACCAATTTCATAATTGTTTACCACTGGAGCAAGTGCCCTGATAGGGTTTTCCCCTGTATAACTCGTGGGTTCAGAATTTTTTTTTCTTTTATGGTTCAAGTTAGATTTTATTCCTCTTTTATGTATTTATAGATATAAGCATGGAAATCATTCATTCCTATAAATACATCTGTGTGACGGGAAGAAATTTTTTCTGTTTTATTTTTAAATTTTATTTTTTAAAATTTTGAAATTTAATTTCATTTATGTTTTTATACAGCAGGTTATTATTAGTTATGTATTTTATGCATATACATGTATACAGGTCAATCCCAATCTCCCAACTCATCCCACCACCACCACCCCATGGCTTCCCACACTTGGTGTCCATACGTGTGTTCTCTACGTCTGTGTCTCTATTTCTTCCCTGCAAACCAGTTCATCTGTACCATTTTTAGGCTCCACATATATGCATTAATATACAATATTTGTTTTCCTCTTTCTGACTTACTTCATTCTGTATGACAGTCTCTCGATCCATCGATGTCTCTACAAATGACCCAGTTTCATTCCTTTTTATGGCCGAGTAATATTCCATTTTATATATGTACCACATCTTTATCCACTCATCTGTCTGTGGGCATTTAGGTTGCTTCCATTACCTGGCTATTGTAAATAGTGCTGCAACGAACATTGTGCTGAATGTGCCTTTTTGAAATACGGTTTTCTCTGGGTATATGCCCAGAAGTGGGATTGCTGGATCAGATGGTAATTCTATTTCTAATTTTTTTAAGGAAACTCCATACTGTTCTCCATAGTGACTGTATCAATTTACATTCCCACCAATAGTGGAAGAGGGCTCCTTTTGTCCACACCCTCCCCAGAATTGGTTGTTTGTATATTTTCTGATGATGCCTATTCTAACAGGTGTGAGGTGATACCTCATTGTAGTTTTGATTTGCATTTCTCTAATAATTAGTGCTGTTGAGCAGCTTTTCATGTGCGTCTTGGCCATCTCTGTGTCTCCTTTGAAGAAACGTCTCTTTAGATCTTCTGCCCATTTTTTGGGGTTGTTTGTTTTTTTAATATTAAGCTGCATGAGCTGTTTATATATATTGGAGATTAAACCTGTGTCCATTGATTCATTTGCAACGATTTTCACCCATCCTGAGGGATGCCTTTTTCCATTCCCGTTTTTTTAACAAAAAAGGAAAGAAAGGAAAAGAAGCAGAACACTAATGTGCGTAAAATATGCCTTTTGAAACGGTCGTTTTGAAATATGGACGTCCTTTGAATTTTTTGGTCGATATGTGACCCCAGGATTTGTTTTCAGGGCAGGTGTCATTTACAGGCCTGCAATGATTTTGAATATCAACTGACCATTAGCGTTGGGATTAAAGCTGCTGTTGTGTGAAACGGCCACAAGGTGGCAGCAGTTCACCCTTACCAAATCTGGTTACTAGGGCAAGAGAGCCTCAGTGGAAGTGGTGTTCTAGATTGGAGTTTAGAATGGAATGTACCAGGAGAAAGCCGCTCACGTTTGTCTCACTACTTCTTGTTCGTGTTTTTAATTTAATTTTTTATTTTTTATTACAGCAAGTTTGATTACAATGTTTGGCTTGTTGTAGGTGTGGAAGATGTGGTTCTTTTACACATATACAGATGACTGTTCTTCCTGGGATCCTTTTCCCATGTACGTTATGACAGAATGTTGAGTAGTCCTCGCTTGGTATTCTGTAGGTGTTTGGTGATTATGTATGTCACCTGTGTTTGTATATGTCTGTTAACCCCGATATCGTAATGAAACCAATCCTCACACCTTTCCATTGGTGAACCATAAGTTTGTTTCATGAATCTGTGATTGCCCTTCTCCGTGGAAATATCTGCCCTGGTATCCATTTTTAGGTAACACCTATAAGTGATATGATAGGATATGTGTCTTTCACTTTCTGACTTACTACAAGTCACGTGATTACTTCTAGACTCATCTACGGTGCTGCAAATGGCATTGTGTCCTTTTTTCCCTTGGCTTCTCTTCTGCCTTAGCGGGGTCCATTTTCAACAATGTGATTCCCTGAGGGTTGTGTATTAGCTGACCTGGGCAGCCTTACCCTGCCGGCCCGCCCTCCCCAGGTGTGCCTCGTTGAGGTCAATATAAACAGAGCTCCAGGGAGCAATAGCCCCTGAAGCTGTGCCTGACTCCATATTCTCTGCCCCGTCAGCAGTCTCGGGGCTGTGCTGGTGGGAGGGAGTGAGGGGCCACAGCTTTGTGGGTGGCCCGGTGTGAGTGGGGTTCTGCTGGCCTTTCTGCAGGAGTTGCCAGGCTGCCGCCTGTAAAGAAGAGGATGTGTCACCCATAACTTCCGCTGGAATTTCTCTCCGGACAGAGGTGAGGAAGGAAAAAAGCAGTGGGGGCCGGGACAGGAGGGGTATCTCAGGCAGGGCAATGGAAAGCTTCTGGAAGAGCGCCAGGGTCCAGGACCCGTGGGCTGGCTGGCCTGCAGGCACCAAGTTGGCCTGCGTGCTGTCGCTGGTGTGGCTCCACGGTCCTTCCTCTAGGCTTTCAAGCCCTTGTACATATTCAGGTGTTTTACCTGGAAAGGGTGGGAACAGTTCAGCAGCAGCTGGCCTGGGGCTCAGCTCACGTTTACTCACAGATGCCTCGGCATGGTCCCCCAGCTTTGCAATGAGGACGCTCCTTGCGTGGGGGGTGGGTGGCTGGCTGTATGGGAGATGGTTCCCCACCTCTGACCAATTTCAGAATTGTTTAACGCTGGAGCAAGTGTCGTGATAGGGTTTTCCTCTGTATAACTCGTGGGTTCAATTTTTTTTTTCTTTTATGGTTCAAGTTAGATTTTATTCCTCTTTTATGTATTTATAAATATAAGCATGGAAATAATTCATTCCTATAAATACATCTGTGTGACGGGAAGAACTTTTTTCTGTTTTATTTTTAAATTTTATTTTTTAAAATTTTGAAATTTAATTTCATTTATGTTTTTATACAGCAGGTTATTATTAGTTATGTATTTTATGCATATACATGTATACAGGTCAATCCCAATCTCCCAACTCATCCCACCACCACCACCCCATGGCTTCCCACACTTGGTGTCCATACGTTTGTTCTCTACGTCTGTGTCTCTATTTCTTCCCTGCAAACCAGTTCATCTGTACCATTTTTAGGCTCCACATATATGCATTAATATACAATATTTGTTTTCCTCTTTCTGACTTACTTCATTCTGTATGACAGTCTCTCAGTCCATCGATGTCTCTACAAATGACCCAGTTTCATTCCTTTTTATGGCCGAGTAATATTCCATTTTATATATGTACCACATCTTTATCCACTCATCTGTCTGTGGGCATTTAGGTTGCTTCCATTACCTGGCTATTGTAAATAGTGCTGCAACGAACATTGTGCTGAATGTGCCTTTTTGAAATACTGTTTTCTCTGGGTATATGCCCAGAAGTGGGATTGCTGGATCAGATGGTAATTCTATTTCTAATTTTTTTAAGGAAACTCCATACTGTTCTCCATAGTGACTGTATCAATTTACATTCCCACCAATAGTGGAAGAGGGCTCCTTTTGTCCACACCCTCCCCAGAATTGGTTGTTTGTATATTTTCTGATGATGCCTATTCTAACAGGTGTGAGGTGATACCTCATTGTAGTTTTGATTTGCATTTCTCTAATAATTAGTGCTGTTGAGCAGCTTTTCATGTGCGTCTTGGCCATCTCTGTGTCTCCTTTGAAGAAACGTCTCTTTAGATCTTCTGCCCATTTTTGGGGTTGTTTGTTTTTTTAATATTAAGCTGCATGAGCTGTTTATATATATTGGAGATTAAACCTGTGTCCATTGATTCATTTGCAACGATTTTCACCCATCCTGAGGGATGCCTTTTTCCATTCCCGTTTTTTTTAACAAAAAAGGAAAGAAAGGAAAAGAAGCAGAACACTAATGTGCGTAAAATATGCCTTTTGAAACGGTCGTTTTGAAATATGGACGTCCTTTGAATTTTTTGGTCGATATGTGACCCCAGGATTTGTTTTCAGGGCAGGTGTCATTTACAGGCCTGCAATGATTTTGAATATCAACTGACCATTAGCGTTGGGATTAAAGCTGCTGTTGTGTGAAACGGCCACAAGGTGGCAGCAGTTCACCCTTACCAAATCTGGTTACTAGGGCAAGAGAGCCTCAGTGGAAGAGGTGTTCTAGATTGGAGTTTAGAATGGAATGTACCAGGAGAAAGCCGCTCACGTTTGTCTCACTACTTCTTGTTCGTGTTTTTAATTTAATTTTTTATTTTTTATTACAGCAAGTTTGATTACAATGTTTGGCTTGTTGTAGGTGTGGAAGATGTGGTTCTTTTACACATATACAGATGACTGTTCTTCCTGGGATTCTTTTCCCATGTACGTTATGACAGAATGTTGAGTAGTCCTCTCTTGGTATTCTGTAGGTCTTTGGTGATTATATATGTCACTTGTGTTTGTATATGTCTGTTAACCCCGATATCGTAATGAAACCAATCCTCACACCTTTCCATTGGTGAACCATAAGTTTGTTTAATGAATCTGTGATTGCCCTTCTCCGTGGAAATATCTGCCCTGGTATCCACTTTTAGGTAACACCTATAGGTGATATGATAGGATATGTGTCTTTCACTTTCTGACTTACTACAAGTCACGTGATTACTTCTAGACTCATCTACGGTGCTGCAAATGGCATTGTGTCCTTTTTTCCCTTGGCTTCTCTTCTGCCTTAGCGGGGTCCATTTTCAACAATGTGATTCCCTCAGGGTTGTGGATTAGCTGACCTGGGCAGCCTTACCCTGCCGGCCCGCCCTCCCCAGGTGTGCCTCGTTGAGGTCTATATAAACAGAGCTCCAGGCAGCAATAGCCCCTGAAGCTGTGCCTGACTCCATATTCTCTGCTCCGTCAGCAGTCTCGGGGCTGTGCTGGTGGGAGGGAGTGAGGGGCCACAGCTTTGTGGGTGGCCCGGTGTGAGTGGGGTTCTGCTGGCCTTTCTGCAGGAGTTGCCATGCTGCCGCCTGTAAAGAAGAGGATGTGTCACCCATACATTCCGCTGGAATTTCTCTCCGGACAGAGGTGAGGAAGGAAAAAAGCAGTGGGGGCCGGGACAGGAGGGGTATCTCAGGCAGGGCAATGGAAAGCTTCTGGAAGAGCGCCCGGGGCCAGGACCAACCTGGCTGGCCTGCAGGCACCAAGTTGTCCTGCGTGCTGTCGCTGGTGTGGCTCCACGGTCCTTCCTCTAGGCTTTCAAGCCCTTGTACATATTCAGGTGTTTTACCTGGAAAGGGTGGGAACAGTTCAGCAGCAGCTGGCCTGGGGCTCAGCTCACGTTTACTCACAGATGCCTCGGCACGGTCCCCCAGCTTTGCAATGAGGACGCTCCTTGCGTGGGGGGTGGGTTGCTGGCTGTATGGGAGATGCTTCCCCACCTCTGACCAATTTCATAATTGTTTACCACTGGAGCAAGTGCCCTGATAGGGTTTTCCCCTGTATAACTCGTGGGTTCAGAATTTTTTTTTCTTTTATGGTTCAAGTTAGATTTTATTCCTCTTTTATGTATTTATAGATATAAGCATGGAAATCATTCATTCCTATAAATACATCTGTGTGACGGGAAGAAATTTTTTCTGTTTTATTTTTAAATTTTATTTTTTAAAATTTTGAAATTTAATTTCATTTATGTTTTTATACAGCAGGTTATTATTAGTTATGTATTTTATGCATATACATGTATACAGGTCAATCCCAATCTCCCAACTCATCCCACCACCACCACCCCATGGCTTCCCACACTTGGTGTCCATACGTGTGTTCTCTACGTCTGTGTCTCTATTTCTTCCCTGCAAACCAGTTCATCTGTACCATTTTTAGGCTCCACATATATGCATTAATATACAATATTTGTTTTCCTCTTTCTGACTTACTTCATTCTGTATGACAGTCTCTCGATCCATCGATGTCTCTACAAATGACCCAGTTTCATTCCTTTTTATGGCCGAGTAATATTCCATTTTATATATGTACCACATCTTTATCCACTCATCTGTCTGTGGGCATTTAGGTTGCTTCCATTACCTGGCTATTGTAAATAGTGCTGCAACGAACATTGTGCTGAATGTGCCTTTTTGAAATACGGTTTTCTCTGGGTATATGCCCAGAAGTGGGATTGCTGGATCAGATGGTAATTCTATTTCTAATTTTTTTAAGGAAACTCCATACTGTTCTCCATAGTGACTGTATCAATTTACATTCCCACCAATAGTGGAAGAGGGCTCCTTTTGTCCACACCCTCCCCAGAATTGGTTGTTTGTAGATTTTCTGATGATGCCGATTCTAAAAGGTGTGAGGTGATACCTCATTGTAGTTTTGATTTGCATTTCTCTAATAATTAGTGCTGTTGAGCAGCTTTTCTGTGCGTCTTGGCCATCTCTGTGTCTCCTTTGAAGAAACGTCTCTTTAGATCTTCTGCCCATTTTTTTTGGGTTGTTTGTTTTTTTAATATTAAGCTGCATGAGCTGTTTATATATATTGGAGATTAAACCTCTGTCCATTGATTCGTCTGCAATGATTTTCGCCCATTCTGAGGGATGCCTTTTTCCATTCCCGTGTTTTTTAACAAAAAAGGAAAGAAAGGAAAAGAAGCAGAACACTAATGTGCGTAAAATATGCCTTTAGAAACGGTCGTTTTGAAATATGGACGTCCTTTGAATTTTTTGGTCGATATGTGACCCCAGGATTTGTTTTCAGGGCAGGTGTCATTTACAGGCATGCAATGATTTTGAATATCAACTGACCATTAGCGTTGGGATTAAAGCTGCTGTTGTGTGAAACGGCCACAAGGTGGCAGCAGTTCACCCTTACCAAATCTGGTTACTAGGGCAAGAGAGCCTCAGTGGAAGTGGTGTTCTAGATTGGAGTTTAGAATGGAATGTGCCAGGAGAAAGCCGCTCACGTTTGTCTCACTACTTCTTGTTCGTGTTTTTAATTTAATTTTTTATTTTTTATTACAGCAAGTTTGATTACAATGTTTGGCTTGTTGTAGGTGTGGAAGATGTGGTTCTTTTACACATATACAGATGACTGTTCTTTCTGGGATTCTTTTCCCATGTACGTTATGACAGAATGTTGAGTAGTCCTCTCTTGGTATTCTGTAGGTCTTTGGTGATTATATATGTCACCTGTGTTTGTATATGTCTGTTAACCCCGATAACGTAATGAAACCAATCCTCACACCTTTCCATTGGTGAACCATAAGTTTGTTTCATGAATCTGTGATTGCCCTTCTCCGTGGAAATATCTGCCCTGGTATCCATTTTTAGGTAACACCTATAAGTGATATGATAGGATATGTGTCTTTCACTTTCTGACTTACTACAAGTCACGTGATTACTTCTAGACTCATCTACGGTGCTGCAAATGGCATTGTGTCCTTTTTTCCCTTGGCTTCTCTTCTGCCTTAGCGGGGTCCATTTTCAACAATGTGATTCCCTGAGGGTTGTGGATTAGCTGACCTGGGCAGCCTTACCCTGCCGGCCCGCCCTCCCCAGGTGTGCCTCGTTGAGGTCAATATAAACAGAGCTCCAGGCAGCAATAGCCCTTGAAGCTGTGCCTGACTCCATATTCTCTGCCCCGTCAGCAGTCTCGGGGCTGTGCTGGTGGGAGGGAGTGAGGGGCCACAGCTTTGTGGGTGGCCCGGTGTGAGTGGGGTTCTGCTGGCCTTTCTGCAGGAGTTGCCAGGCTGCCGCCTGTAAAGAAGAGGATGTGTCACCCATACATTCCGCTGGAATTTTTCTCCAAACAGAGGTGAGGAAGGAAAAAAGCAGTGGGGGCCGGGACAGGAGGGGTATCTCAGGCAGGGCAATGGAAAGCTTCTGGAAGAGTGCCCGGGGCCAGGACCACCCTGGCTGGCCTGCAGGCACCAAGATGGCCTGCGTGCTGTCGCTGGTGTGGCTCCACGGTCCTTCCTCTGGGCTTTCAAGCCCTTGTACATATTCAGGTGTTTTACCTGGAAAGGGTGGGAACAGTTCAGCAGCAGCTGGCCTGGGGCTCAGCTCACATTTACTCACAGATGCCTCGGCACGGTCCCCCAGCTTTGCAATGAGGACGCTCCTTGCGTGGGGGGTGGGTTGCTGGCTTTATGGGAGATGATTCCCCACCTCTGACCAATTTCAGAATTGTTTACCACTGGAGCAAGTGCCCTGATAGGGTTTTCCCCTGTATAACTCGTGGATTCAGGATTTTATTTTCTTTTATGGTTCAAGTTAGATTTTATTCCTCTTTTATGTATTTATAGATATAAGCATGGAAATCATTCATTCCTATAAATACATCTGTGTGACGGGAAGAAATTTTTTCTGTTTTATTTTTAAATTTTATTTTTTAAAATTTTGAAATTTAATTTCATTTATGTTTTTATACAGCAGGTTATTATTAGTTATGTATTTTATGCATATACAAGTATACAGGTCAATCCCAATCTCCCAACTCATCCCACCACCACCACCCCATGGCTTCCCACACTTGGTGTCCATACGTTTGTTCTCTACGTCTGTGTCTCTATTTCTTCCCTGCAAACCAGTTCATCTGTACCATTTTTAGGCTCCACATATATGCATTAATATACAATATTTGTTTTCCTCTTTCTGCCTTACTTCATTCTGTATGACAGTCTCTCGATCCATCGATGTCTCTACAAATGACCCAGTTTCATTCCTTTTTATGGCCGAGTAATATTCCATTTTATATACGTACCACATCTTTATCCACTCATCTGTCTGTGGGCATTTAGGTTGCTTCCATTACCTGGCTATTGTAAATAGTGCTGCAACGAACATTGTGCTGAATGTGCCTTTTTGAAATACGGTTTTCTCTGGGTATATGCCCAGAAGTGGGATTGCTGGATCAGATGGTAATTCTATTTCTAATTTTTTTAAGGAAACTCCATACTGTTCTCCATAGTGACTGTATCAATTTACATTCCCACCAATAGTGGAAGAGGGCTCCTTTTGTCCACACCCTCCCCAGAATTGGTTGTTTGTATATTTTCTGATGATGCCTATTCTAACAGGTGTGAGGTGATACCTCATTGTAGTTTTGATTTGCATTTCTCTAATAATTAGTGCTGTTGAGCAGCTTTTCATGTGCGTCTTGGCCATCTCTGTGTCTCCTTTGAAGAAACGTCTCTTTAGATCTTCTGCCCATTTTTGGGGTTGTTTGTTTTTTTAATATTAAGCTGCATGAGCTGTTTATATATATTGGAGATTAAACCTGTGTCCATTGATTCATTTGCAACGATTTTCACCCATCCTGAGGGATGCCTTTTTCCATTCCCGTTTTTTTTAACAAAAAAGGAAAGAAAGGAAAAGAAGCAGAACACTAATGTGCGTAAAATATGCCTTTTGAAACGGTCGTTTTGAAATATGGACGTCCTTTGAATTTTTTGGTCGATATGTGACCCCAGGATTTGTTTTCAGGGCAGGTGTCATTTACAGGCCTGCAATGATTTTGAATATCAACTGACCATTAGCGTTGGGATTAAAGCTGCTGTTGTGTGAAACGGCCACAAGGTGGCAGCAGTTCACCCTTACCAAATCTGGTTACTAGGGCAAGAGAGCCTCAGTGGAAGAGGTGTTCTAGATTGGAGTTTAGAATGGAATGTACCAGGAGAAAGCCGCTCACGTTTGTCTCACTACTTCTTGTTCGTGTTTTTAATTTAATTTTTTTATTTTTTATTACAGCAAGTTTGATTACAATGTTTGGCTTGTTGTAGGTGTGGAAGATGTGGTTCTTTTACACATATACAGATGACTGTTCTTCCTGGGATTCTTTTCCCATGTACGTTATGACAGAATGTTGAGTAGTCCTCTCTTGGTATTCTGTAGGTCTTTGGTGATTATATATGTCACCTGTGTTTGTATATGTCTGTTAACCCCGATATCGTAATGAAACCAATCCTCACACCTTTCCATTGGTGAACCATAAGTTTGTTTAATGAATCTGTGATTGCCCTTCTCCGTGGAAATATCTGCCCTGGTATCCACTTTTAGGTAACACCTATAGGTGATATGATAGGATATGTGTCTTTCACTTTCTGACTTACTACAAGTCACGTGATTACTTCTAGACTCATCTACGGTGCTGCAAATGGCATTGTGTCCTTTTTTCCCTTGGCTTCTCTTCTGCCTTAGCGGGGTCCATTTTCAACAATGTGATTCCCTCAGGGTTGTGGATTAGCTGACCTGGGCAGCCTTACCCTGCCGGCCCGCCCTCCCCAGGTGTGCCTCGTTGAGGTCTATATAAACAGAGCTCCAGGCAGCAATAGCCCCTGAAGCTGTGCCTGACTCCATATTCTCTGCTCCGTCAGCAGTCTCGGGGCTGTGCTGGTGGGAGGGAGTGAGGGGCCACAGCTTTGTGGGTGGCCCGGTGTGAGTGGGGTTCTGCTGGCCTTTCTGCAGGAGTTGCCATGCTGCCGCCTGTAAAGAAGAGGATGTGTCAACCATACATTCCGCTGGAATTTCTCTCCGGACAGAGGTGAGGAAGGAAAAAAGCAGTGGGGGCCGGGACAGGAGGGGTATCTCAGGCAGGGCAATGGAAAGCTTCTGGAAGAGCGCCCGGGGCCAGGACCAACCTGGCTGGCCTGCAGGCACCAAGTTGTCCTGCGTGCTGTCGCTGGTGTGGCTCCACGGTCCTTCCTCTAGGCTTTCAAGCCCTTGTACATATTCAGGTGTTTTACCTGGAAAGGGTGGGAACAGTTCAGCAGCAGCTGGCCTGGGGCTCAGCTCACGTTTACTCACAGATGCCTCGGCACGGTCCCCCAGCTTTGCAATGAGGACGCTCCTTGCATGGGGGGTGGGTTGCTGGCTGTATGGGAGATGCTTCCCCACCTCTGACCAATTTCATAATTGTTTACCACTGGAGCAAGTGCCCTGATAGGGTTTTCCCCTGTATAACTCGTGGGTTCAGAATTTTTTTTTCTTTTATGGTTCAAGTTAGATTTTATTCCTCTTTTATGTATTTATAGATATAAGCATGGAAATCATTCATTCCTATAAATACATCTGTGTGACGGGAAGAAATTTTTTCTGTTTTATTTTTAAATTTTATTTTTTAAAATTTTGAAATTTAATTTCATTTATGTTTTTATACAGCAGGTTATTATTAGTTATGTATTTTATGCATATACATGTATACAGGTCAATCCCAATCTCCCAACTCATCCCACCACCACCACCCCATGGCTTCCCACACTTGGTGTCCATACGTGTGTTCTCTACGTCTGTGTCTCTATTTCTTCCCTGCAAACCAGTTCATCTGTACCATTTTTAGGCTCCACATATATGCATTAATATACAATATTTGTTTTCCTCTTTCTGACTTACTTCATTCTGTATGACAGTCTCTCAATCCATCGATGTCTCTACAAATGACCCAGTTTCATTCCTTTTTATGGCCGAGTAATATTCCATTTTATATATGTACCACATCTTTATCCACTCATCTGTCTATGGGCATTTAGGTTGCTTCCATTACCTGGCTATTGTAAATAGTGCTGCAACGAACATTGTGCTGAATGTGCCTTTTTGAAATACGGTTTTCTCTGGGTATATGCCCAGAAGTGGGATTGCTGGATCAGATGGTAATTCTATTTCTAATTTTTTTAAGGAAACTCCATACTGTTCTCCATAGTGACTGTATCAATTTACATTCCCACCAATAGTGGAAGAGGGCTCCTTTTGTCCACACCCTCCCCAGAATTGGTTGTTTGTATATTTTCTGATGATGCCTATTCTAACAGGTGTGAGGTGATACCTCATTGTAGTTTTGATTTGCATTTCTCTAATAATTAGTGCTGTTGAGCAGCTTTTCATGTGCGTCTTGGCCATCTCTGTGTCTCCTTTGAAGAAACGTCTCTTTAGATCTTCTTCCCATTTTTTGGGGTTGTTTGTTTTTTTAAATTAAGCTGCATGAGCTGTTTATATATATTGGAGATTAAACCTGTGTCCATTGATTCATTTGCAACGATTTTCACCCATCCTGAGGGATGCCTTTTTCCATTCCCGTTTTTTTTAACAAAAAAGGAAAGAAAGGAAAAGAAGCAGAACACTAATGTGCGTAAAATATGCCTTTTGAAACGGTCGTTTTGAAATATGGACATCCTTTGAATTTTTTGGTCGATATGTGACCCCAGGATTTGTTTTCAGGGCAGGTGTCATTTACAGGCCTGCAATGATTTTGAATATCAACTGACCATTAGCGTTGGGATTAAAGCTGCTGTTGTGTGAAACGGCCACAAGGTGGCAGCAGTTCACCCTTACCAAATCTGGTTACTAGGGCAAGAGAGCCTCAGTGGAAGTGGTGTTCTAGATTGGAGTTTAGAATGGAATGTACCAGGAGAAAGCCGCTCACGTTTGTCTCACTACTTCTTGTTCGTGTTTTTAATTTAATTTTTTATTTTTTATTACAGCAAGTTTGATTACAATGTTTGGCTTGTTGTAGGTGTGGAAGATGTGGTTCTTTTACACATATACAGATGACTGTTCTTCCTGGGATTCTTTTCCCATGTACGTTATGACAGAATGTTGAGTAGTCCTCTCTTGGTATTCTGTAGGTCTTTGGTGATTATATATGTCACCTGTGTTTGTATATGTCTGTTAACCCCGATATCGTAATGAAACCAATCCTCACACCTTTCCATTGGTGAACCATAAGTTTGTTTAATGAATCTGTGATTGCCCTTCTCCGTGGAAATATCTGCCCTGGTATCCACTTTTAGGTAACACCTATAGGTGATATGATAGGATATGTGTCTTTCACTTTCTGACTTACTACAAGTCACGTGATTACTTCTAGACTCATCTACGGTGCTGCAAATGGCATTGTGTCCTTTTTTCCCTTGGCTTCTCTTCTGCCTTAGCGGGGTCCATTTTCAACAATGTGATTCCCTGAGGGTTGTGGATTAGCTGACCTGGGCAGCCTTACCCTGCCGGCCCGCCCTCCCCAGATGTTCCTCGTTGAGGTCAATATAAACAAAGCTCCAGGCAGCAATAGCCCCTGAAGCTGTGCCTGACTCCATATTCTCTGCCCCGTCAGCAGTCTCGGGGCTGTGCTGGTGGGAGGGAGTGAGGGGCCACAGCTTTGTGGGTGGCCCGGTGTGAGTGTGGTTCTGCTGGCCTTTCTGCAGGAGTTGCCATGCTGCCGCCTGTAAAGAAGAGGATGTGTCACCCTTACATTCCGCTGGAATTTCTCTCCGGACAGAGGTGAGGAAGGAAAAAAGCAGTGGGGGCCGGGACAGGAGGGGTATCTCAGGCAGGGCAATGGAAAGCTTCTGGAAGAGCGCCCGGGGCCAGGACCAACCTGGCTGGCCTGCAGGCACCAAGTTGTCCTGCGTGCTGTCGCTGGTGTGGCTCCACGGTCCTTCCTCTAGGCTTTCAAGCCCTTGTACATATTCAGGTGTTTTACCTGGAAAGGGTGGGAACAGTTCAGCAGCAGCTGGCCTGGGGCTCAGCTCACGTTTACTCACAGATGCCTCGGCACGGTCCCCCAGCTTTGCAATGAGGACGCTCCTTGCGTGGGGGGTGGGTTGCTGGCTGTATGGGAGATGCTTCCCCACCTCTGACCAATTTCAGAATTGTTTACCACTGGAGCAAGTGCCCTGATAGGGTTTTCCCCTGTATAACTCGTGGGTTCAGGATTCTTTTTTCTTTTATGGTTCAAGTTAGATTTTATTCCTCTTTTATGTATTTATAGATATAAGCATGGAAATCATTCATTCCTATAAATACGTCTGTGTGACGGGAAGAACTTTTTTTCTGTTTTATTTTTAAATTTTATTTTTTAAAATTTTGAAATTTAATTTCATTTATGTTTTTATACAGCAGGTTATTATTAGTTATGTATTTTATGCATATACATGTATACAGGTCAATCCCAATCTCCCAACTCATCCCACCACCACCACCCCATGGCTTCCCACACTTGGTGTCCATACGTTTTTTCTCTACGTCTGTGTCTCTATTTCTTCCCTGCAAACCAGTTCATCTGTACCATTTTTAGGCTCCACATATATGCATTAATATACAATATTTGTTTTCCTCTTTCTGACTTACTTCATTCTGTATGACAGTATCTCGATCCATCGATGTCTCTACAAATGACCCAGTTTCATTCCTTTTAATGGCCCAGTAATATTCCATTTTATATATGTACCACATCTTTATCCACTCATCTGTCTGTGGGCATTTAGGTTGCTTCCATTACCTGGCTATTGTAAATAGTGCTGCAACGAACATTGTGCTGAATGTGCCTATTTGAAATACGGTTTTCTCTGGGTATATGCCCAGAAGTGGGATTGCTGGATCAGATGGTAATTCTATTTCTAATTTTTTTAAGGAAACTCCATACTGTTCTCCATAGTGACTGTATCAATTTACATTCCCACCAATAGTGGAAGAGGGCTCCTTTTGTCCACACCCTCCCCAGAATTGGTTGTTTGTAGATTTTCTGATGATGCCGATTCTAAAAGGTGTGAGGTGATACCTCATTGTAGTTTTGATTTGCATTTCTCTAATAATTAGTGCTGTTGAGCAGCTTTTCTGTGCGTCTTGGCCATCTCTGTGTCTCCTTTGAAGAAACGTCTCTTTAGATCTTCTGCCCATTTTTTTTGGGTTGTTTGTTTTTTTAATATTAAGCTGCATGAGCTGTTTATATATATTGGAGATTAAACCTCTGTCCATTGATTCGTCTGCAATGATTTTCGCCCATTCTGAGGGATGCCTTTTTCCATTCCCGTGTTTTTTAACAAAAAAGGAAAGAAAGGAAAAGAAGCAGAACACTAATGTGCGTAAAATATGCCTTTTGAAACGGTCGTTTTGAAATATGGACGTCCTTTGAATTTTTTGGTCGATATGTGACCCCAGGATTTGTTTTCAGGGCAGGTGTCATTTACAGGCATGCAATGATTTTGAATATCAACTGACCATTAGCATTGGGATTAAAGCTGCTGTTGTGTGAAACGGCCACAAGGTGGCAGCAGTTCACCCTTACCAAATCTGGTTACTAGTGCAAGAGAGCCTCAGTGGAAGTGGTGTTCTAGATTGGAGTTTACAATGGAATGTACCAGGAGAAGGCCGCTCACGTTTGTCTCACTACTTCTTGTTCGTGTTTTTAATTTAATTTTTTATTTTTTATTACAGCAAGTTTGATTACAATGTTTGGCTTGTTGTAGGTGTGGAAGATGTGGTTCTTTTACACATATACAGATGACTGTTCTTCCTGGGATCCTTTTCCCATGTACGTTATGACAGAATGTTGAGTAGTCCTCTCTTGGTATTCTGTAGGTCTTTGGTGATTATGTATGTCACCTGTGTTTGTATATGTCTGTTATCACCGATATTTTAATGAAACCAATCCTCACACCTTTCCATTGGTGAACCATAAGTTTGTTTCATGAATCTGTGATTGCCCTTCTCCGTGGAAATATCTGCCCTGGTATCCATTTTTAGGTAACACCTATAAGTGATATGATAGGATATGTGTCTTTCATTTTCTGACTTACTACAAGTCACGTGATTACTTCTAGACTCATCTACGGTGCTGCAAATGGCATTGTGTCCTTTTTTCCCTTGGCTTCTCTTCTGCCTTAGCGGGGTCCATTTTCAACAATGTGATTCCCTGAGGGTTGTGGATTAGCTGACCTGGGCAGCCTTACCCTGCCGGCCCGCCCTCCCCAGGTGTGCCTCGTTGAGGTCAATATAAACAGAGCTCCAGGCAGCAATAGCCCCTGAAGCTGTGCCTGACTCCATATTCTCTGCCCCGTCAGCAGTCTCGGGGCTGTGCTGGTGGGAGGGAGTGAGGGGCCACAGCTTTGTGGGTGGCCCGGTGTGAGTGGGGTTCTGCTGGCCTTTCTGCAGGAGTTGCCAGGCTGCCGCCTGTAAAGAAGAGGATGTGTCACCCATACCTTCCGCTGGAATTTCTCTCCGGACAGAGGTGAGGAAGGAAAAAAGCAGTGGGGGCCGGGACAGGAGGGGTATCTCAGGCAGGGCAATGGAAAGCTTCTGGAAGAGCGCCAGGGTCCAGGACCCGTGGGCTGGCTGGCCTGCAGGCACCAAGTTGGCCTGCGTGCTGTCGCTGGTGTGGCTCCACGGTCCTTCCTCTAGGCTTTCAAGCCCTTGTACATATTCAGGTGTTTTACCTGGAAAGGGTGGGAACAGTTCAGCAGCAGCTGGCCTGGGGCTCAGCTCACGTTTACTCACAGATGCCTCGGCACGGTCCCCCAGCTTTGCAATGAGGACGCTCCTTGCGTGGGGGGTGGGTTGCTGGCTGTATGGGAGATGCTTCCCCACCTCTGACCAATTTCAGAATTGTTTACCACTGGAGCAAGTGCCCTGATAGGGTTTTCCCCTGTATAACTCGTGGGTTCAGAATTTTTTTTTCTTTTATGGTTCAAGTTAGATTTTATTCCTCTTTTATGTATTTATAGATATAAGCATGGAAATCATTCATTCCTATAAATACATCTGTGTGACGGGAAGAACTTTTTTCTGTTTTATTTTTAAATTTTATTTTTTAAAATTTTGAAATTTAATTTCATTTATGTTTTTATACAGCAGGTTATTATTAGTTATGTATTTTATGCATATACATGTATACAGGTCAATCCCAATCTCCCAACTCATCCCACCACCACCACCCCATGGCTTCCCACACTTGGTGTCCATACGTTTGTTCTCTACGTCTGTGTCTCTATTTCTTCCCTGCAAACCAGTTCATCTGTACCATTTTTAGGCTCCACATATATGCATTAATATACAATATTTGTTTTCCTCTTTCTGACTTACTTCATTCTGTATGACAGTCTCTCAATCCATCGATGTCTCTACAAATGACCCAGTTTCATTCCTTTTTATGGCCGAGTAATATTCCATTTTATATATGTACCACATCTTTATCCACTCATCTGTCTGTGGGCATTTAGGTTGCTTCCATTACCTGGCTATTGTAAATAGTGCTGCAACGAACATTGTGCTGAATGTGCCTTTTTGAAATACGGTTTTCTCTGGGTATATGCCCAGAAGTGGGATTGCTGGATCAGATGGTAATTCTATTTCTAATTTTTTTAAGGAAACTCCATACTGTTCTCCATAGTGACTGTATCAATTTACATTCCCACCAATAGTGGAAGAGGGCTCCTTTTGTCCACACCCTCCCCAGAATTGGTTGTTTGTATATTTTCTGATGATGCCTATTCTAACAGGTGTGAGGTGATACCTCATTGTAGTTTTGATTTGCATTTCTCTAATAATTAGTGCTGTTGAGCAGCTTTTCATGTGCGTCTTGGCCATCTCTGTGTCTCCTTTGAAGAAACGTCTCTTTAGATCTTCTTCCCATTTTTTGGGGTTGTTTGTTTTTTTAAATTAAGCTGCATGAGCTGTTTATATATATTGGAGATTAAACCTGTATCCATTGATTCATTTGCAACGATTTTCACCCATCCTGAGGGATGCCTTTTTCCATTCCCGTTTTTTTTAACAAAAAAGGAAAGAAAGGAAAAGAAGCAGAACACTAATGTGCGTAAAATATGCCTTTTGAAACGGTCGTTTTGAAATATGGACATCCTTTGAATTTTTTGGTCGATATGTGACCCCAGGATTTGTTTTCAGGGCAGGTGTCATTTACAGGCCTGCAATGATTTTGAATATCAACTGACCATTAGCGTTGGGATTAAAGCTGCTGTTGTGTGAAACGGCCACAAGGTTGCAGCAGTTCACCCTTACCAAATCTGGTTACTAGGGCAAGAGAGCCTCAGTGGAAGTGGTGTTCTAGATTGGAGTTTAGAATGGAATGTACCAGGAGAAAGCCGCTCACGTTTGTCTCACTACTTCTTGTTCGTGTTTTTAATTTAATTTTTTATTTTTTATTACAGCAAGTTTGATTACAATGTTTGGCTTGTTGTAGGTGTGGAAGATGTGGTTCTTTTACACATATACAGATGACTGTTCTTCCTGGGATTCTTTTCCCATGTACGTTATGACAGAATGTTGAGTAGTCCTCTCTTGGTATTCTGTAGGTCTTTGGTGATTATATATGTCACCTGTGTTTGTATATGTCTGTTAACCCCGATATCGTAATGAAACCAATCCTCACACCTTTCCATTGGTGAACCATAATTTTGTTTAATGAATCTGTGATTGCCCTTCTCCGTGGAAATATCTGCCCTGGTATCCACTTTTAGGTAACACCTATAGGTGATATGATATGATATCTGTCTTTCACTTTCTGACTTACTACAAGTCACGTGATTACTTCTAGACTCATCTACGGTGCTGCAAATGGCATTGTGTCCTTTTTTCCCTTGGCTTCTCTTCTGCCTTAGCGGGGTCCATTTTCAACAATGTGATTCCCTGAGGGTTGTGGATTAGCTGACCTGGGCAGCCTTACCCTGCCGGCCCGCCCTCCCCAGGTGTGCCTCGTTGAGGTCAATATAAACAGAGCTCCAGGCAGCAATAGCCCCTGAAGCTGTGCCTGACTCCATATTCTCTGCCCCGTCAGCAGTCTCGGGGCTGTGCTGGTGGGAGGGAGTGAGGGGCCACAGCTTTGTGGGTGGCCCGGTGTGAGTGTGGTTCTGCTGGCCTTTCTGCAGGAGTTGCCATGCTGCCGCCTGTAAAGAAGAGGATGTGTCACCCTTACATTCCGCTGGAATTTCTCTCCGGACAGAGGTGAGGAAGGAAAAAAGCAGTGGGGGCCGGGACAGGAGGGGTATCTCAGGCAGGGCAATGGAAAGCTTCTGGAAGAGCGCCCGGGGCCAGGACCAACCTGGCTGGCCTGCAGGCACCAAGTTGTCCTGCGTGCTGTCGCTGGTGTGGCTCCACGGTCCTTCCTCTAGGCTTTCAAGCCCTTGTACATATTCAGGTGTTTTACCTGGAAAGGGTGGGAACAGTTCAGCAGCAGCTGGCCTGGGGCTCAGCTCACGTTTACTCACAGATGCCTCGGCACGGTCCCCCAGCTTTGCAATGAGGACGCTCCTTGCGTGGGGGGTGGGTTGCTGGCTGTATGGGAGATGCTTCCCCACCTCTGACCAATTTCAGAATTGTTTACCACTGGAGCAAGTGCCCTGATAGGGTTTTCCCCTGTATAACTCGTGGGTTCAGGATTCTTTTTTCTTTTATGGTTCAAGTTAGATTTTATTCCTCTTTTATGTATTTATAGATATAAGCATGGAAATCATTCATTCCTATAAATACGTCTGTGTGACGGGAAGAACTTTTTTTCTGTTTTATTTTTAAATTTTATTTTTTAAAATTTTGAAATTTAATTTCATTTATGTTTTTATACAGCAGGTTATTATTAGTTATGTATTTTATGCATATACATGTATACAGGTCAATCCCAATCTCCCAACTCATCCCACCACCACCACCCCATGGCTTCCCACACTTGGTGTCCATACGTTTTTTCTCTACGTCTGTGTCTCTATTTCTTCCCTGCAAACCAGTTCATCTGTACCATTTTTAGGCTCCACATATATGCATTAATATACAATATTTGTTTTCCTCTTTCTGACTTACTTCATTCTGTATGACAGTATCTCGATCCATCGATGTCTCTACAAATGACCCAGTTTCATTCCTTTTAATGGCCGAGTAATATTCCATTTTATATATGTACCACATCTTTATCCACTCATCTGTCTGTGGGCATTTAGGTTGCTTCCATTACCTGGCTATTGTAAATAGTGCTGCAACGAACATTGTGCTGAATGTGCCTATTTGAAATACGGTTTTCTCTGGGTATATGCCCAGAAGTGGGATTGCTGGATCAGATGGTAATTCTATTTCTAATTTTTTTAAGGAAACTCCATACTGTTCTCCATAGTGACTGTATCAATTTACATTCCCACCAATAGTGGAAGAGGGCTCCTTTTGTCCACACCCTCCCCAGAATTGGTTGTTTGTATATTTTCTGATGATGCCGATTCTAAAAGGTGTGAGGTGATACCTCATTGTAGTTTTGATTTGCATTTCTCTAATAATTAGTGCTGTTGAGCAGCTTTTCTGTGCGTCTTGGCCATCTCTGTGTCTCCTTTGAAGAAACGTCTCTTTAGATCTTCTGCCCATTTTTTTTGGGTTGTTTGTTTTTTTAATATTAAGCTGCATGAGCTGTTTATATATATTGGAGATTAAACCTCTGTCCATTGATTCGTCTGCAATGATTTTCGCCCATTCTGAGGGATGCCTTTTTCCATTCCCGTGTTTTTTAACAAAAAAGGAAAGAAAGGAAAAGAAGCAGAACACTAATGTGCGTAAAATATGCCTTTTGAAACGGTCGTTTTGAAATATGGACGTCCTTTGAATTTTTTGGTCGATATGTGACCCCAGGATTTGTTTTCAGGGCAGGTGTCATTTACAGGCATGCAATGATTTTGAATATCAACTGACCATTAGCATTGGGATTAAAGCTGCTGTTGTGTGAAACGGCCACAAGGTGGCAGCAGTTCACCCTTACCAAATCTGGTTACTAGTGCAAGAGAGCCTCAGTGGAAGTGGTGTTCTAGATTGGAGTTTACAATGGAATGTACCAGGAGAAGGCCGCTCACGTTTGTCTCACTACTTCTTGTTCGTGTTTTTAATTTAATTTTTTATTTTTTATTACAGCAAGTTTGATTACAATGTTTGGCTTGTTGTAGGTGTGGAAGATGTGGTTCTTTTACACATATACAGATGACTGTTCTTCCTGGGATCCTTTTCCCATGTACGTTATGACAGAATGTTGAGTAGTCCTCTCTTGGTATTCTGTAGGTCTTTGGTGATTATGTATGTCACCTGTGTTTGTATATGTCTGTTATCACCGATATTTTAATGAAACCAATCCTCACACCTTTCCATTGGTGAACCATAAGTTTGTTTCATGAATCTGTGATTGCCCTTCTCCGTGGAAATATCTGCCCTGGTATCCATTTTTAGGTAACACCTATAAGTGATATGATAGGATATGTGTCTTTCATTTTCTGACTTACTACAAGTCACGTGATTACTTCTAGACTCATCTACGGTGCTGCAAATGGCATTGTGTCCTTTTTTCCCTTGGCTTCTCTTCTGCCTTAGCGGGGTCCATTTTCAACAATGTGATTCCCTGAGGGTTGTGGATTAGCTGACCTGGGCAGCCTTACCCTGCCGGCCCGCCCTCCCCAGGTGTGCCTCGTTGAGGTCAATATAAACAGAGCTCCAGGCAGCAATAGCCCCTGAAGCTGTGCCTGACTCCATATTCTCTGCCCCGTCAGCAGTCTCGGGGCTGTGCTGGTGGGAGGGAGTGAGGGGCCACAGCTTTGTGGGTGGCCCGGTGTGAGTGGGGTTCTGCTGGCCTTTCTGCAGGAGTTGCCAGGCTGCCGCCTGTAAAGAAGAGGATGTGTCACCCATACCTTCCGCTGGAATTTCTCTCCGGACAGAGGTGAGGAAGGAAAAAAGCAGTGGGGGCCGGGACAGGAGGGGTATCTCAGGCAGGGCAATGGAAAGCTTCTGGAAGAGCGCCAGGGTCCAGGACCCGTGGGCTGGCTGGCCTGCAGGCACCAAGTTGGCCTGCGTGCTGTCGCTGGTGTGGCTCCACGGTCCTTCCTCTAGGCTTTCAAGCCCTTGTACATATTCAGGTGTTTTACCTGGAAAGGGTGGGAACAGTTCAGCAGCAGCTGGCCTGGGGCTCAGCTCACGTTTACTCACAGATGCCTCGGCACGGTCCCCCAGCTTTGCAATGAGGACGCTCCTTGCGTGGGGGGTGGGTTGCTGGCTGTATGGGAGATGCTTCCCCACCTCTGACCAATTTCAGAATTGTTTACCACTGGAGCAAGTGCCCTGATAGGGTTTTCCCCTGTATAACTCGTGGGTTCAGAATTTTTTTTTCTTTTATGGTTCAAGTTAGATTTTATTCCTCTTTTATGTATTTATAGATATAAGCATGGAAATCATTCATTCCTATAAATACATCTGTGTGACGGGAAGAACTTTTTTCTGTTTTATTTTTAAATTTTATTTTTTAAAATTTTGAAATTTAATTTCATTTATGTTTTTATACAGCAGGTTATTATTAGTTATGTATTTTATGCATATACATGTATACAGGTCAATCCCAATCTCCCAACTCATCCCACCACCACCACCCCATGGCTTCCCACACTTGGTGTCCATACGTTTGTTCTCTACGTCTGTGTCTCTATTTCTTCCCTGCAAACCAGTTCATCTGTACCATTTTTAGGCTCCACATATATGCATTAATATACAATATTTGTTTTCCTCTTTCTGACTTACTTCATTCTGTATGACAGTCTCTCAATCCATCGATGTCTCTACAAATGACCCAGTTTCATTCCTTTTTATGGCCGAGTAATATTCCATTTTATATATGTACCACATCTTTATCCACTCATCTGTCTGTGGGCATTTAGGTTGCTTCCATTACCTGGCTATTGTAAATAGTGCTGCAACGAACATTGTGCTGAATGTGCCTTTTTGAAATACGGTTTTCTCTGGGTATATGCCCAGAAGTGGGATTGCTGGATCAGATGGTAATTCTATTTCTAATTTTTTTAAGGAAACTCCATACTGTTCTCCATAGTGACTGTATCAATTTACATTCCCACCAATAGTGGAAGAGGGCTCCTTTTGTCCACACCCTCCCCAGAATTGGTTGTTTGTATATTTTCTGATGATGCCTATTCTAACAGGTGTGAGGTGATACCTCATTGTAGTTTTGATTTGCATTTCTCTAATAATTAGTGCTGTTGAGCAGCTTTTCATGTGCGTCTTGGCCATCTCTGTGTCTCCTTTGAAGAAACGTCTCTTTAGATCTTCTTCCCATTTTTTGGGGTTGTTTGTTTTTTTAAATTAAGCTGCATGAGCTGTTTATATATATTGGAGATTAAACCTGTGTCCATTGATTCATTTGCAACGATTTTCACCCATCCTGAGGGATGCCTTTTTCCATTCCCGTTTTTTTTAACAAAAAAGGAAAGAAAGGAAAAGAAGCAGAACACTAATGTGCGTAAAATATGCCTTTTGAAACGGTCGTTTTGAAATATGGACATCCTTTGAATTTTTTGGTCGATATGTGACCCCAGGATTTGTTTTCAGGGCAGGTGTCATTTACAGGCCTGCAATGATTTTGAATATCAACTGACCATTAGCGTTGGGATTAAAGCTGCTGTTGTGTGAAACGGCCACAAGGTTGCAGCAGTTCACCCTTACCAAATCTGGTTACTAGGGCAAGAGAGCCTCAGTGGAAGTGGTGTTCTAGATTGGAGTTTAGAATGGAATGTACCAGGAGAAAGCCGCTCACGTTTGTCTCACTACTTCTTGTTCGTGTTTTTAATTTAATTTTTTATTTTTTATTACAGCAAGTTTGATTACAATGTTTGGCTTGTTGTAGGTGTGGAAGATGTGGTTCTTTTACACATATACAGATGACTGTTCTTCCTGGGATTCTTTTCCCATGTACGTTATGACAGAATGTTGAGTAGTCCTCTCTTGGTATTCTGTAGGTCTTTGGTGATTATATATGTCACCTGTGTTTGTATATGTCTGTTAACCCCGATATCGTAATGAAACCAATCCTCACACCTTTCCATTGGTGAACCATAATTTTGTTTAATGAATCTGTGATTGCCCTTCTCCGTGGAAATATCTGCCCTGGTATCCACTTTTAGGTAACACCTATAGGTGATATGATATGATATCTGTCTTTCACTTTCTGACTTACTACAAGTCACGTGATTACTTCTAGACTCATCTACGGTGCTGCAAATGGCATTGTGTCCTTTTTTCCCTTGGCTTCTCTTCTGCCTTAGCGGGGTCCATTTTCAACAATGTGATTCCCTGAGGGTTGTGGATTAGCTGACCTGGGCAGCCTTACCCTGCCGGCCCGCCCTCCCCAGGTGTGCCTCGTTGAGGTCAATATAAACAGAGCTCCAGGCAGCAATAGCCCCTGAAGCTGTGCCTGACTCCATATTCTCTGCCCCGTCAGCAGTCTCGGGGCTGTGCTGGTGGGAGGGAGTGAGGGGCCACAGCTTTGTGGGTGGCCCGGTGTGAGTGTGGTTCTGCTGGCCTTTCTGCAGGAGTTGCCATGCTGCCGCCTGTAAAGAAGAGGATGTGTCACCCTTACATTCCGCTGGAATTTCTCTCCGGACAGAGGTGAGGAAGGAAAAAAGCAGTGGGGGCCGGGACAGGAGGGGTATCTCAGGCAGGGCAATGGAAAGCTTCTGGAAGAGCGCCCGGGGCCAGGACCAACCTGGCTGGCCTGCAGGCACCAAGTTGTCCTGCGTGCTGTCGCTGGTGTGGCTCCACGGTCCTTCCTCTAGGCTTTCAAGCCCTTGTACATATTCAGGTGTTTTACCTGGAAAGGGTGGGAACAGTTCAGCAGCAGCTGGCCTGGGGCTCAGCTCACGTTTACTCACAGATGCCTCGGCACGGTCCCCCAGCTTTGCAATGAGGACGCTCCTTGCGTGGGGGGTGGGTTGCTGGCTGTATGGGAGATGCTTCCCCACCTCTGACCAATTTCAGAATTGTTTACCACTGGAGCAAGTGCCCTGATAGGGTTTTCCCCTGTATAACTCGTGGGTTCAGGATTCTTTTTTCTTTTATGGTTCAAGTTAGATTTTATTCCTCTTTTATGTATTTATAGATATAAGCATGGAAATCATTCATTCCTATAAATACGTCTGTGTGACGGGAAGAACTTTTTTTCTGTTTTATTTTTAAATTTTATTTTTTAAAATTTTGAAATTTAATTTCATTTATGTTTTTATACAGCAGGTTATTATTAGTTATGTATTTTATGCATATACATGTATACAGGTCAATCCCAATCTCCCAACTCATCCCACCACCACCACCCCATGGCTTCCCACACTTGGTGTCCATACGTTTTTTCTCTACGTCTGTGTCTCTATTTCTTCCCTGCAAACCAGTTCATCTGTACCATTTTTAGGCTCCACATATATGCATTAATATACAATATTTGTTTTCCTCTTTCTGACTTACTTCATTCTGTATGACAGTCTCTCGATCCATCGATGTCTCTACAAATGACCCAGTTTCATTCCTTTTAATGGCCGAGTAATATTCCATTTTATATATGTACCACATCTTTATCCACTCATCTGTCTGTGGGCATTTAGGTTGCTTCCATTACCTGGCTATTGTAAATAGTGCTGCAACGAACATTGTGCTGAATGTGCCTATTTGAAATACGGTTTTCTCTGGGTATATGCCCAGAAGTGGGATTGCTGGATCAGATGGTAATTCTATTTCTAATTTTTTTAAGGAAACTCCATACTGTTCTCCATAGTGACTGTATCAATTTACATTCCCACCAATAGTGGAAGAGGGCTCCTTTTGTCCACACCCTCCCCAGAATTGGTTGTTTGTATATTTTCTGATGATGCCGATTCTAAAAGGTGTGAGGTGATACCTCATTGTAGTTTTGATTTGCATTTCTCTAATAATTTGTGCTGTTGAGCAGCTTTTCTGTGCGTCTTGGCCATCTCTGTGTCTCCTTTGAAGAAACGTCTCTTTAGATCTTCTGCCCATTTTTTTTGGGTTGTTTGTTTTTTTAATATTAAGCTGCATGAGCTGTTTATATATATTGGAGATTAAACCTCTGTCCATTGATTCGTCTGCAATGATTTTCGCCCATTCTGAGGGATGCCTTTTTCCATTCCCGTGTTTTTTAACAAAAAAGGAAAGAAAGGAAAAGAAGCAGAACACTAATGTGCGTAAAATATGCCTTTTGAAACGGTCGTTTTGAAATATGGACGTCCTTTGAATTTTTTGGTCGATATGTGACCCCAGGATTTCTTTTCAGGGCAGGTGTCATTTACAGGCATGCAATGATTTTGAATATCAACTGACCATTAGCATTGGGATTAAAGCTGCTGTTGTGTGAAACGGCCACAAGGTGGCAGCAGTTCACCCTTACCAAATCTGGTTACTAGTGCAAGAGAGCCTCAGTGGAAGTGGTGTTCTAGATTGGAGTTTACAATGGAATGTACCAGGAGAAGGCCGCTCACGTTTGTCTCACTACTTCTTGTTCGTGTTTTTAATTTAATTTTTTATTTTTTATTACAGCAAGTTTGATTACAATGTTTGGCTTGTTGTAGGTGTGGAAGATGTGGTTCTTTTACACATATACAGATGACTGTTCTTCCTGGGATCCTTTTCCCATGTACGTTATGACAGAATGTTGAGTAGTCCTCTCTTGGTATTCTGTAGGTCTTTGGTGATTATGTATGTCACCTGTGTTTGTATATGTCTGTTATCACCGATATTTTAATGAAACCAATCCTCACACCTTTCCATTGGTGAACCATAAGTTTGTTTCATGAATCTGTGATTGCCCTTCTCCGTGGAAATATCTGCCCTGGTATCCATTTTTAGGTAACACCTATAAGTGATATGATAGGATATGTGTCTTTCATTTTCTGACTTACTACAAGTCACGTGATTACTTCTAGACTCATCTACGGTGCTGCAAATGGCATTGTGTCCTTTTTTCCCTTGGCTTCTCTTCTGCCTTAGCGGGGTCCATTTTCAACAATGTGATTCCCTGAGGGTTGTGGATTAGCTGACCTGGGCAGCCTTACCCTGCCGGCCCGCCCTCCCCAGGTGTGCCTCGTTGAGGTCAATATAAACAGAGCTCCAGGCAGCAATAGCCCCTGAAGCTGTGCCTGACTCCATATTCTCTGCCCCGTCAGCAGTCTCGGGGCTGTGCTGGTGGGAGGGAGTGAGGGGCCACAGCTTTGTGGGTGGCCCGGTGTGAGTGGGGTTCTGCTGGCCTTTCTGCAGGAGTTGCCAGGCTGCCGCCTGTAAAGAAGAGGATGTGTCACCCATACCTTCCGCTGGAATTTCTCTCCGGACAGAGGTGAGGAAGGAAAAAAGCAGTGGGGGCCGGGACAGGAGGGGTATCTCAGGCAGGGCAATGGAAAGCTTCTGGAAGAGCGCCAGGGTCCAGGACCCGTGGGCTGGCTGGCCTGCAGGCACCAAGTTGTCCTGCGTGCTGTCGCTGGTGTGGCTCCACGGTCCTTCCTCTAGGCTTTCAAGCCCTTGTACATATTCAGGTGTTTTACCTGGAAAGGGTGGGAACAGTTCAGCAGCAGCTGGCCTGGGGCTCAGCTCACGTTTACTCACAGATGCCTAGGCACGGTCCCCCAGCTTTGCAATGAGGACGCTCCTTGCGTGGGGGGTGGGTTGCTGGCTGTATGGGAGATGCTTCCCCACCTCTGACCAATTTCAGAATTGTTTACCACTGGAGCAAGTGCCCTGATAGGGTTTTCCCCTGTATAACTCGTGGGTTCAGGATTTTTTTTTCTTTTATGGTTCAAGTTAGATTTTATTCCTCTTTTATGTATTTATAGATATAAGCATGGAAATCATTCATTCCTATAAATACATCTGTGTGACGGGAAGAACTTTTTTCTGTTTTATTTTTAAATTTTATTTTTTAAAATTTTGAAATTTAATTTTATTTATGTTTTTATACAGCAGGTTATTATTAGTTATGTATTTTATGCATAAACATGTAGACAGGTCAATCCCAATCTCCCAACTCATCCCACCACCACCACCCCATGGCTTCCCACACTTGGTGTCCATACGTTTGTTCTCTACGTCTGTGTCTCTATTTCTTCCCTGCAAACCAGTTCATCTGTACCATTTTTAGGCTCCACATATATGCATTAATATACAATATTTGTTTTCCTCTTTCTGACTTACTTCATTCTGTATGACAGTCTCTCAATCCATCGATGTCTCTACAAATGACCCAGTTTCATTCCTTTTTATGGCCGAGTAATATTCCATTTTATATATGTACCACATCTTTATCCACTCATCTGTCTGTGGGCATTTAGGTTGCTTCCATTACCTGGCTATTGTAAATAGTGCTGCAACGAACATTGTGCTGAATGTGCCTTTTTGAAATACGGTTTTCTCTGGGTATATGCCCAGAAGTGGGATTGCTGGATCAGATGGTAATTCTATTTCTAATTTTTTTAAGGAAACTCCATACTGTTCTCCATAGTGACTGTATCAATTTACATTCCCACCAATAGTGGAAGAGGGCTCCTTTTGTCCACACCCTCCCCAGAATTGGTTGTTTGTATATTTTCTGATGATGCCTATTCTAACAGGTGTGAGGTGATACCTCATTGTAGTTTTGATTTGCATTTCTCTAATAATTAGTGCTGTTGAGCAGCTTTTCATGTGCGTCTTGGCCATCTCTGTGTCTCCTTTGAAGAAACGTCTCTTTAGATCTTCTGCCCATTTTTTTTGGGTTGTTTGTTTTTTTAATATTAAGCTGCATGAGCTGTTTATATATATTGGAGATTAAACCTCTGTCCATTGATTCGTCTGCAATGATTTTCGCCCATTCTGAGGGATGCCTTTTTCCATTCCCGTGTTTTTTAACAAAAAAGGAAAGAAAGGAAAAGAAGCAGAACACTAATGTGCGTAAAATATGCCTTTTGAAACGGTCGTTTTGAAATATGGACGTCCTTTGAATTTTTTGGTCGATATGTGACCCCAGGATTTGTTTTCAGGGCAGGTGTCATTTACAGGCATGCAATGATTTTGAATATCAACTGACCATTAGCGTTGGGATTAAAGCTGCTGTTGTGTGAAACGGCCACAAGGTGGCCGCAGTTCACCCTTACCAAATCTGGTTACTAGGGCAAGAGAGCCTCAGTGGAAGTGGTGTTCTAGATTGGAGTTTAGAATGGAATGTGCCAGGAGAAAGCCGCTCACGTTTGTCTCACTACTTCTTGTTCGTGTTTTTAATTTAACTTTTTATTTTTTATTACAGCAAGTTTGATTACAATGTTTGGCTTGTTGTAGGTGTGGAAGATGTGGTTCTTTTACACATATACAGATGACTGTTCTTCCTGGGATTCTTTTCCCATGTACGTTATGACAGAATGTTGAGTAGTCCTCTCTTGGTATTCTGTAGGTCTTTGGTGATTATATATGTCACCTGTGTTTGTATATGTCTGTTAACCCCGATATCGTAATGAAACCAATCCTCACACCTTTCCATTGGTGAACCATAAGTTTGTTTCATGAATCTGTGATTGCCCTTCTCCGTGGAAATATCTGCCCTGGTATCCATTTTTAGGTAACACCTATAAGTGATATGATAGGATATGTGTCTTTCACTTTCTGACTTACTACAAGTCACGTGATTACTTCTAGACTCATCTACGGTGCTGCAAATGGCATTGTGTCCTTTTTTCCCTTGGCTTCTCTTCTGCCTTAGCGGGGTCCATTTTCAACAATGTGATTCCCTGAGGGTTGTGGATTAGCTGACCTGGGCAGCCTTACCCTGCCGGCCCGCCCTCCCCAGGTGTGCCTCGTTGAGGTCAATATAAACAGAGCTCCAGGCAGCAATAGCCCTTGAAGCTGTGCCTGACTCCATATTCTCTGCCCCGTCAGCAGTCTCGGGGCTGTGCTGGTGGGAGGGAGTGAGGGGCCACAGCTTTGTGGGTGGCCCGGTGTGAGTGGGGTTCTGCTGGCCTTTCTGCAGGAGTTGCCAGGCTGCCGCCTGTAAAGAAGAGGATGTGTCACCCATACATTCCGCTGGAATTTTTCTCCGGACAGAGGTGAGGAAGGAAAAAAGCAGTGGGGGCCGGGACAGGAGGGGTATCTCAGGCAGGGCAATGGAAAGCTTCTGGAAGAGTGCTCGGGGCCAGGACCAACCTGGCTGGCCTGCAGGCACCAAGATGGCCTGCGTGCTGTCGCTGGTGTGGCTCCACGGTCCTTCCTCTAGGCTTTCAAGCCCTTGTACATATTCAGGTGTTTTACCTGGAAAGGGTGGGAACAGTTCAGCAGCAGCTGGCCTGGGGCTCAGCTCACATTTACTCACAGATGCCTCGGCACGGTCCCCCAGCTTTGCAATGAGGACGCTCCTTGAGTGGGGGGTGGGTTGCTGGCTGTATGGGAGATGATTCCCCACCTCTGACCAATTTCAGAATTGTTTACCACTGGAGCAAGTGCCCTGATAGGGTTTTCCCCTGTATAACTCGTGGATTCAGGATTTTTTTTCTTTTATGGTTCAAGTTAGATTTTATTCCTCTTTTATGTATTTATAGATATAAGCATGGAAATCATTCATTCCTATAAATACATCTGTGTGACGGGAAGAAGTTTTTTCTGTTTTATTTTTAAATTTTATTTTTTGAAATTTAATTTTATTTATGTTTTTATACAGCAGGATATTATTAGTTATGTATTTTATGCATATACATGTATACAGGTCAATCCCAATCTCCCAACTCATCCCACCACCACCACCCCATGGCTTCCCACACTTTGTGTCCATACGTTTGTTCTCTACGTCTGTGTCTCTATTTCTTCCCTGCAAACCAGTTCATCTGTACCATTTTTAGGCTCCACATATATGCATTAATATACAATATTTGTTTTCCTCTTTCTGACTTACTTCATTCTGTATGACAGTCTCTTGATCCATCGATGTCTCTACAAATGACCCAGTTTCATTCCTTTTTATGGCCGAGTAATATTCCATTTTATATATGTACCACATCTTCATCCACTCATCTGTCTGTGGGCATTTAGGTTGCTTCCATTACCTGGCTATTGTAAATAGTGCTGCAACGAACATTGTGCTGAATGTGCCTTTTTGAAATACGGTTTTCTCTGGGTATATGCCCAGAAGTGGGATTGCTGGATCAGATGGTAATTCTATTTCTAATTTTTTTAAGGAAACTCCATACTGTTCTCCATAGTGACTGTATCAATTTACATTCCCACCAATAGTGGAAGAGGGCTCCTTTTGTCCACACCCTCCCCAGAATTGGTTGTTTGTATATTTTCTGATGATGCCTATTCTAACAGGTGTGAGGTGATACCTCATTGTAGTTTTGATTTGCATTTCTCTAATAATTAGTGCTGTTGAGCAGCTTTTCATGTGCGTCTTGGCCATCTCTGTGTCTCCTTTGAAGAAACGTCTCTTTAGATCTTCTGCCCATTTTTTGGGGTTGTTTGTTTTTTTAATATTAAGCTGCATGAGCTGTTTATATATATATTGGAGATTAAACCTGTGTCCATTGATTCATTTGCAACGATTTTCACCCATCCTGAGGGATGCCTTTTTCCATTCCCGTTTTTTTTAACAAAAAAGGAAAGAAAGGAAAAGAAGCAGAACACTAATGTGCGTAAAATATGCCTTTTGAAACGGTCGTTTTGAAATATGGACGTCCTTTGAATTTTTTGGTCGATATGTGACCCCAGGATTTGTTTTCAGGGCAGGTGTCATTTACAGGCCTGCAATGATTTTGAATATCAACTGACCATTAGCGTTGGGATTAAAGCTGCTGTTGTGTGAAACGGCCACAAGGTGGCAGCAGTTCACCCTTACCAAATCTGGTTACTAGGGCAAGAGAGCCTCAGTGGAAGTGGTGTTCTAGATTGGAGTTTAGAATGGAATGTACCAGGAGAAAGCCGCTCACGTTTGTCTCACTACTTCTTGTTCGTGTTTTTAATTTAATTTTTTATTTTTTATTACAGCAAGTTTGATTACAATGTTTGGCTTGTTGTAGGTGTGGAAGATGTGGTTCTTTTACACATATACAGATGACTGTTCTTCCTGGGATTCTTTTCCCATGTACGTTATGACAGAATGTTGAGTAGTCCTCTCTTGGTATTCTGTAGGTCTTTGGTGATTATATATGTCACCTGTGTTTGTATATGTCTGTTAACCCCGATATCGTAATGAAACCAATCCTCACACCTTTCCATTGGTGAACCATAAGTTTGTTTAATGAATCTGTGATTGCCCTTCTCCGTGGAAATATCTGCCCTGGTATCCACTTTTAGGTAACACCTATAGGTGATATGATATGATATGTGTCTTTCACTTTCTGACTTACTACAAGTCACGTGATTACTTCTAGACTCATCTACGGTGCTGCAAATGGCATTGTGTCCTTTTTTCCCTTGGCTTCTCTTCTGCCTTAGCGGGGTCCATTTTCAACAATGTGATTCCCTGAGGGTTGTGGATTAGCTGACCTGGGCAGCCTTACCCTGCCGGCCCGCCCTCCCCAGGTGTTCCTCGTTGAGGTCAATATAAACAGAGCTCCAGGCAGCAATAGCCCCTGAAGCTGTGCCTGACTCCATATTCTCTGCCCCGTCAGCAGTCTCGGGGCTGTGCTGGTGGGAGGGAGTGAGGGGCCACAGCTTTGTGGGTGGCCCGGTGTGAGTGGGGTTCTGCTGGCCTTTCTGCAGGAGTTGCCAGGCTGCCGCCTGTAAAGAAGAGGATGTGTCACCCTTACATTCCGCTGGAATTTCTCTCCGGACAGAGGTGAGGAAGGAAAAAAGCAGTGGGGGCCGGGACAGGAGGGGTATCTCAGGCAGGGCAATGGAAAGCTTCTGGAAGAGCGCCCGGGGCCAGGACCAACCTGGCTGGCCTGCAGGCACCAAGTTGTCCTGCGTGCTGTCGCTGGTGTGGCTCCACGGTCCTTCCTCTAGGCTTTCAAGCCCTTGTACATATTCAGGTGTTTTACCTGGAAAGGGTGGGAACAGTTCAGCAGCAGCTGGCCTGGGGCTCAGCTCACGTTTACTCACAGATGCCTCGGCACGGTCCCCCAGCTTTGCAATGAGGATGCTCCTTGCGTGGGGGGTGGGTTGCTGGCTGTATGGGAGATGCTTCCCCACCTCTGACCAATTTCAGAATTGTTTACCACTGGAGCAAGTGCCCTGATAGGGTTTTCCCCTGTATAACTCGTGGGTTCAGGATTCTTTTTTCTTTTATGGTTCAAGTTAGATTTTATTCCTCTTTTATGTATTTATAGATATAAGCATGGAAATCATTCATTCCTATAAATACGTCTGTGTGACGGGAAGAACTTTTTTTCTGTTTTATTTTTAAATTTTATTTTTTAAAATTTTGAAATTTAATTTCATTTATGTTTTTATACAGCAGGTTATTATTAGTTATGTATTTTATGCATATACATGTATACAGGTCAATCCCAATCTCCCAACTCATCCCACCACCACCACCCCATGGCTTCCCACACTTGGTGTCCATACGTTTTTTCTCTACGTCTGTGTCTCTATTTCTTCCCTGCAAACCAGTTCATCTGTACCATTTTTAGGCTCCACATATATGCATTAATATACAATATTTGTTTTCCTCTTTCTGACTTACTTCATTCTGTATGACAGTATCTCGATCCATCGATGTCTCTACAAATGACCCAGTTTCATTCCTTTTAATGGCCGAGTAATATTCCATTTTATATATGTACCACATCTTTATCCACTCATCTGTCTGTGGGCATTTAGGTTGCTTCCATTACCTGGCTATTGTAAATAGTGCTGCAACGAACATTGTGCTGAATGTGCCTTTTTGAAATACGGTTTTCTCTGGGTATATGCCCAGAAGTGGGATTGCTGGATCAGATGGTAATTCTATTTCTAATTTTTTAAGGAAACTCCATACTGTTCTCCATAGTGACTGTATCAATTTACATTCCCACCAATAGTGGAAGAGGGCTCCTTTTGTCCACACCCTCCCCAGAATTGGTTGTTTGTAGATTTTCTGATGATGCCGATTCTAAAAGGTGTGAGGTGATACCTCATTGTAGTTTTGATTTGCATTTCTCTAATAATTAGTGCTGTTGAGCAGCTTTTCTGTGCGTCTTGGCCATCTCTGTGTCTCCTTTGAAGAAACGTCTCTTTAGATCTTCTGCCCATTTTTTTTGGGTTGTTTGTTTTTTTAATATTAAGCTGCATGAGCTGTTTATATATATTGGAGATTAAACCTCTGTCCATTGATTCGTCTGCAATGATTTTCGCCCATTCTGAGGGATGCCTTTTTCCATTCCCGTGTTTTTTAACAAAAAAGGAAAGAAAGGAAAAGAAGCAGAACACTAATGTGCGTAAAATATGCCTTTTGAAACGGTCGTTTTGAAATATGGACGTCCTTTGAATTTTTTGGTCGATATGTGACCCCAGGATTTGTTTTCAGGGCAGGTGTCATTTACAGGCATGCAATGATTTTGAATATCAACTGACCATTAGCATTGGGATTAAAGCTGCTGTTGTGTGAAACGGCCACAAGGTGGCAGCAGTTCACCCTTACCAAATCTGGTTACTAGTGCAAGAGAGCCTCAGTGGAAGTGGTGTTCTAGATTGGAGTTTACAATGGAATGTACCAGGAGAAGGCCGCTCACGTTTGTCTCACTACTTCTTGTTCGTGTTTTTAATTTAATTTTTTATTTTTTATTACAGCAAGTTTGATTACAATGTTTGGCTTGTTGTAGGTGTGGAAGATGTGGTTCTTTTACACATATACAGATGACTGTTCTTCCTGGGATCCTTTTCCCATGTACGTTATGACAGAATGTTGAGTAGTCCTCTCTTGGTATTCTGTAGGTCTTTGGTGATTATGTATGTCACCTGTGTTTGTATATGTCTGTTAACACCGATATTTTAATGAAACCAATCCTCACACCTTTCCATTGGTGAACCATAAGTTTGTTTCATGAATCTGTGATTGCCCTTCTCCGTGGAAATATCTGCCCTGGTATCCATTTTTAGGTAACACCTATAAGTGATATGATAGGATATGTGTCTTTCATTTTCTGACTTACTACAAGTCACGTGATTACTTCTAGACTCATCTACGGTGCTGCAAATGGCATTGTGTCCTTTTTTCCCTTGGCTTCTCTTCTGCCTTAGCGGGGTCCATTTTCAACAATGTGATTCCCTGAGGGTTGTGGATTAGCTGACCTGGGCAGCCTTACCCTGCCGGCCCGCCCTCCCCAGGTGTGCCTCGTTGAGGTCAATATAAACAGAGCTCCAGGCAGCAATAGCCCCTGAAGCTGTGCCTGACTCCATATTCTCTGCCCCGTCAGCAGTCTCGGGGCTGTGCTGGTGGGAGGGAGTGAGGGGCCACAGCTTTGTGGGTGGCCCGGTGTGAGTGGGGTTCTGCTGGCCTTTCTGCAGGAGTTGCCAGGCTGCCGCCTGTAAAGAAGAGGATGTGTCACCCATACCTTCCGCTGGAATTTCTCTCCGGACAGAGGTGAGGAAGGAAAAAAGCAGTGGGGGCCGGGACAGGAGGGGTATCTCAGGCAGGGCAATGGAAAGCTTCTGGAAGAGCGCCAGGGTCCAGGACCCGTGGGCTGGCTGGCCTGCAGGCACCAAGTTGGCCTGCGTGCTGTCGCTGGTGTGGCTCCACGGTCCTTCCTCTAGGCTTTCAAGCCCTTGTACATATTCAGGTGTTTTACCTGGAAAGGGTGGGAACAGTTCAGCAGCAGCTGGCCTGGGGCTCAGCTCACGTTTACTCACAGATGCCTCGGCACGGTCCCCCAGCTTTGCAATGAGGACGCTCCTTGCATGGGGGGTGGGTTGCTGGCTGTATGGGAGATGCTTCCCCACCTCTGACCAATTTCAGAATTGTTTACCACTGGAGCAAGTGCCCTGATAGGGTTTTCCCCTGTATAACTCGTGGGTTCAGGATTTTTTTTTCTTTTATGGTTCAAGTTAGATTTTATTCCTCTTTTATGTATTTATAGATATAAGCATGGAAATCATTCATTCCTATAAATACATCTGTGTGACGGGAAGAACTTTTTTCTGTTTTATTTTTAAATTTTATTTTTTAAAATTTTGAAATTTAATTTTATTTATGTTTTTATACAGCAGGTTATTATTAGTTATGTATTTTATGCATATACATGTAGACAGGTCAATCCCAATCTCCCAACTCATCCCACCACCACCACCCCATGGCTTCCCACACTTGGTGTCCATACGTTTGTTCTCTACGTCTGTGTCTCTATTTCTTCCCTGCAAACCAGTTCATCTGTACCATTTTTAGGCTCCACATATATGCATTAATATACAATATTTGTTTTCCTCTTTCTGACTTACTTCATTCTGTATGACAGTCTCTCAATCCATCGATGTCTCTACAAATGACCCAGTTTCATTCCTTTTTATGGCCGAGTAATATTCCATTTTATATATGTACCACATCTTTATCCACTCATCTGTCTGTGGGCATTTAGGTTGCTTCCATTACCTGGCTATTGTAAATAGTGCTGCAACGAACATTGTGCTGAATGTGCCTTTTTGAAATACGGTTTTCTCTGGGTATATGCCCAGAAGTGGGATTGCTGGATCAGATGGTAATTCTATTTCTAATTTTTTTAAGGAAACTCCATACTGTTCTCCATAGTGACTGTATCAATTTACATTCCCACCAATAGTGGAAGAGGGCTCCTTTTGTCCACACCCTCCCCAGAATTGGTTGTTTGTAGATTTTCTGATGATGCCGATTCTAAAAGGTGTGAGGTGATACCTCATTGTAGTTTTGATTTGCATTTCTCTAATAATTAGTGCTGTTGAGCAGCTTTTCTGTGCGTCTTGGCCATCTCTGTGTCTCCTTTGAAGAAACGTCTCTTTAGATCTTCTGCCCATTTTTTTGGGTTGTTTGTTTTTTTAATATTAAGCTGCATGAGCTGTTTATATATATTGGAGATTAAACCTCTGTCCATTGATTCGTCTGCAATGATTTTCGTCCATTCTGAGGGATGCCTTTTTCCATTCCCGTGTTTTTTAACAAAAAAGGAAAGAAAGGAAAAGAAGCAGAACACTAATGTGCGTAAAATATGCCTTTTGAAACGGTCGTTTTGAAATATGGACGTCCTTTGAATTTTTTGGTCGATATGTGACCCCAGGATTTGTTTTCAGGGCAGGTGTCATTTACAGGCATGCAATGATTTTGAATATCAACTGACCATTAGCGTTGGGATTAAAGCTGCTGTTGTGTGAAACGGCCACAAGGTGGCCGCAGTTCACCCTTACCAAATCTGGTTACTAGGGCAAGAGAGCCTCAGTGGAAGTGGTGTTCTAGATTGGAGTTTAGAATGGAATGTGCCAGGAGAAAGCCGCTCACGTTTGTCTCACTACTTCTTGTTCGTGTTTTTAATTTAACTTTTTATTTTTTATTACAGCAAGTTTGATTACAATGTTTGGCTTGTTGTAGGTGTGGAAGATGTGGTTCTTTTACACATATACAGATGACTGTTCTTCCTGGGATTCTTTTCCCATGTACGTTATGACAGAATGTTGAGTAGTCCTCTCTTGGTATTCTGTAGGTCTTTGGTGATTATATATGTCACCTGTGTTTGTATATGTCTGTTAACCCCGATATCGTAATGAAACCAATCCTCACACCTTTCCATTGGTGAACCATAAGTTTGTTTCATGAATCTGTGATTGCCCTTCTCCGTGGAAATATCTGCCCTGGTATCCATTTTTAGGTAACACCTATAAGTGATATGATAGGATATGTGTCTTTCACTTTCTGACTTACTACAAGTCACGTGATTACTTCTAGACTCATCTACGGTGCTGCAAATGGCATTGTGTCCTTTTTTCCCTTGGCTTCTCTTCTGCCTTAGCGGGGTCCATTTTCAACAATGTGATTCCCTGAGGGTTGTGGATTAGCTGACCTGGGCAGCCTTACCCTGCCGGCCCGCCCTCCCCAGGTGTGCCTCGTTGAGGTCAATATAAACAGAGCGCCAGGCAGCAATAGCCCTTGAAGCTGTGCCTGACTCCATATTCTCTGCCCCGTCAGCAGTCTCGGGGCTGTGCTGGTGGGAGGGAGTGAGGGGCCACAGCTTTGTGGGTGGCCCGGTGTGAGTGGGGTTCTGCTGGCCTTTCTGCAGGAGTTGCCAGGCTGCCGCCTGTAAAGAAGAGGATGTGTCACCCATACATTCCGCTGGAATTTTTCTCCGGACAGAGGTGAGGAAGGAAAAAAGCAGTGGGGGCCGGGACAGGAGGGGTATCTCAGGCAGGGCAATGGAAAGCTTCTGGAAGAGTGCCCGGGGCCAGGACCAACCTGGCTGGCCTGCAGGCACCAAGATGGCCTGCGTGCTGTCGCTGGTGTGGCTCCACGGTCCTTCCTCTAGGCTTTCAAGCCCTTGTACATATTCAGGTGTTTTACCTGGAAAGGGTGGGAACAGTTCAGCAGCAGCTGGCCTGGGGCTCAGCTCACATTTACTCACAGATGCCTCGGCACGGTCCCCCAGCTTTGCAATGAGGATGCTCCTTGCGTGGGGGGTGGGTTGCTGGCTGTATGGGAGATGATTCCCCACCTCTGACCAATTTCAGAATTGTTTACCACTGGAGCAAGTGCCCTGATAGGGTTTTCCCCTGTATAACTCGTGGATTCAGGATTTTTTTTTCTTTTATGGTTCAAGTTAGATTTTATTCCTCTTTTATGTATTTATAGATATAAGCATGGAAATCATTCATTCCTATAAATACATCTGTGTGACGGGAAGAACTTTTTTCTGTTTTATTTTTAAATTTTATTTTTTGAAATTTAATTTTATTTATGTTTTTATACAGCAGGTTATTATTAGTTATGTATTTTATGCATATACATGTATACAGGTCAATCCCAATCTCCCAACTCATCCCACCACCACCACCCCATGGCTTCCCACACTTGGTGTCCATACGTTTGTTCTCTACGTCTGTGTCTCTATTTCTTCCCTGCAAACCAGTTCATCTGTACCATTTTTAGGCTCCACATATATGCATTAATATACAATATTTGTTTTCCTCTTTCTGACTTACTTCATTCTGTATGACAGTCTCTCGATCCATCGATGTCTCTACAAATGACCCAGTTTCATTCCTTTTTATGGCCGAGTAATATTCCATTTTATATATGTACCACATCTTTATCCACTCATCTGTCTGTGGGCATTTAGGTTGCTTCCATTACCTGGCTATTGTAAATAGTGCTGCAACGAACATTGTGCTGAATGTGCCTTTTTGAAATACGGTTTTCTCTGGGTATATGCCCAGAAGTGGGATTGCTGGATCAGATGGTAATTCTATTTCTAATTTTTTTAAGGAAACTCCATACTGTTCTCCATAGTGACTGTATCAATTTACATTCCCACCAATAGTGGAAGAGGGCTCCTTTTGTCCACACCCTCCCCAGAATTGGTTGTTTGTAGATTTTCTGATGATGCCGATTCTAAAAGGTGTGAGGTGATACCTCATTGTAGTTTTGATTTGCATTTCTCTAATAATTAGTGCTGTTGAGCAGCTTTTCTGTGCGTCTTGGCCATCTCTGTGTCTCCTTTGAAGAAACGTCTCTTTAGATCTACTGCCCATTTTTTTTGGGGTGTTTGTTTTTTTAATATTAAGCTGCATGAGCTGTTTATATATATTGGAGATTAAACCTCTGTCCATTGATTCGTCTGCAATGATTTTCGCCCATTCTGAGGGATGCCTTTTTCCATTCCCGTGTTTTTTAACAAAAAAGGAAAGAAAGGAAAAGAAGCAGAACACTAATGTGCGTAAAATATGCCTTTTGAAACGGTCGTTTTGAAATATGGACGTCCTTTGAATTTTTTGGTCGATATGTGACCCCAGGATTTGTTTTCAGGGCAGGTGTCATTTACAGGCATGCAATGATTTTGAATATCAACTGACCATTAGCGTTGGGATTAAAGCTGCTGTTGTGTGAAACGGCCACAAGGTGGCAGCAGTTCACCCTTACCAAATCTGGTTACTAGGGCAAGAGAGCCTCAGTGGAAGTGGTGTTCTAGATTGGAGTTTAGAATGGAATGTACCAGGAGAAAGCCGCTCACGTTTGTCTCACTACTTCTTGTTCGTGTTTTTAATTTAATTTTTTATTTTTTATTACAGCAAGTTTGATTACAATGTTTGGCTTGTTGTAGGTGTGGAAGATGTGGTTCTTTTACACATATACAGATGACTGTTCTTCCTGGGATCCTTTTCCCATGTACGTTATGACAGAATGTTGAGTAGTCCTCTCTTGGTATTCTGTAGGTCTTTGGTGATTATGTATGTCACCTGTGTTTGTATATGTCTGTTAACCCCGATATCGTAATGAAACCAATCCTCACACCTTTCCATTGGTGAACCATAAGTTTGTTTCATGAATCTGTGATTGCCCTTCTCCGTGGAAATATCTGCCCTGGTATCCATTTTTAGGTAACACCTATAAGTGATATGATAGGATATGTGTCTTTCACTTTCTGACTTACTACAAGTCACGTGATTACTTCTAGACTCATCTACGGTGCTGCAAATGGCATTGTGTCCTTTTTTCCCTTGGCTTCTCTTCTGCCTTAGCGGGGTCCATTTTCAACAATGTGATTCCCTGAGGGTTGTGGATTAGCTGACCTGGGCAGCCTTACCCTGCCGGCCCGCCCTCCCCAGGTGTGCCTCGTTGAGGTCAATATAAACAGAGCTCCAGGCAGCAATAGCCCCTAAAGCTGTGCCTGACTCCATATTCTCTGCCCCGTCAGCAGTCTCGGGGCTGTGCTGGTGGGAGGGAGTGAGGGGCCACAGCTTTGTGGGTGGCCCGGTGTGAGTGGGGTTCTGCTGGCCTTTCTGCAGGAGTTGCCAGGCTGCCGCCTGTAAAGAAGAGGATGTGTCACCCATAACTTCCGCTGGAATTTCTCTCCGGACAGAGGTGAGGAAGGAAAAAAGCAGTGGGGGCCGGGACAGGAGGGGTATCTCAGGCAGGGCAATGGAAAGCTTCTGGAAGAGCGCCAGGGTCCAGGACCAGTGGGCTGGCTGGCCTGCAGGCACCAAGTTGGCCTGCGTGCTGTCGCTGGTGTGGCTCCACGGTCCTTCCTCTAGGCTTTCAAGCCCTTGTACATATTCAGGTGTTTTACCTGGAAAGGGTGGGAACAGTTCAGCAGCAGCTGGCCTGGGGCTCAGCTCACGTTTACTCACAGATGCCTCGGCACGGTCCCCCAGCTTTGCAATGAGGACGCTCCTTGCGTGGGGGGTGGGTGGCTGGCTGTATGGGAGATGGTTCCCCACCTCTGACCAATTTCAGAATTGTTTACCGCTGGAGCAAGTGTCGTGATAGGGTTTTCCTCTGTATAACTCGTGGGTTCAATTTTTTTTTTCTTTTATGGTTCAAGTTAGATTTTATTCCTCTTTTATGTGTTTATAAATATAAGCATGGAAATAATTCATTCCTATAAATACATCTGTGTGACGGGAAGAACTTTTTTCTGTTTTATTTTTAAATTTTATTTTTTAAAATTTTGAAATTTAATTTCATTTATGTTTTTATACAGCAGGTTATTATTAGTTATGTATTTTATGCATATACATGTATACAGGTCAATCCCAATCTCCCAACTCATCCCACCACCACCACCCCATGGCTTCCCACACTTGGTGTCCATACGTTTGTTCTCTACGTCTGTGTCTATATTTCTTCCCTGCAAACCAGTTCATCTGTACCATTTTTAGGCTCCACATATATGCATTAATATACAATATTTGTTTTCCTCTTTCTGACTTACTTCATTCTGTATGACAGTCTCTCAATCCATCGATGTCTCTACAAATGACCCAGTTTCATTCCTTTTTATGGCCGAGTAATATTCCATTTTATATATGTACCACATCTTTATCCACTCATCTGTCTGTGGGCATTTAGGTTGCTTCCATTACCTGGCTATTGTAAATAGTGCTGCAACGAACATTGTGCTGAATGTGCCTTTTTGAAATACGGTTTTCTCTGGGTATATGCCCAGAAGTGGGATTGCTGGATCAGATGGTAATTCTATTTCTAATTTTTTAAGGAAACTCCATACTGTTCTCCATAGTGACTGTATCAATTTACATTCCCACCAATAGTGGAAGAGGGCTCCTTTTGTCCACACCCTCCCCAGAATTGGTTGTTTGTATATTTTCTGATGATGCCTATTCTAACAGGTGTGAGGTGATACCTCATTGTAGTTTTGATTTGCATTTCTCTAATAATTAGTGCTGTTGAGCAGCTTTTCATGTGCGTCTTGGCCATCTCTGTGTCTCCTTTGAAGAAACGTCTCTTTAGATCTTCTGCCCATTTTTTGGGGTTGTTTGTTTTTTTAATATTAAGCTGCATGAGCTGTTTATATATATTGGAGATTAAACCTGTGTCCATTGATTCATTTGCAACGATTTTCACCCATCCTGAGGGATGCCTTTTTCCATTCCCGTTTTTTTTAACAAAAAAGGAAAGAAAGGAAAAGAAGCAGAACACTAATGTGCGTAAAATATGCCTTTTGAAACGGTCGTTTTGAAATATGGACGTCCTTTGAATTTTTTGGTCGATATGTGACCCCAGGATTTTTTTTCAGGGCAGGTGTCATTTACAGGCCTGCAATGATTTTGAATATCAACTGACCATTAGCGTTGGGATTAAAGCTGCTGTTGTGTGAAACGGCCACAAGGTGGCAGCAGTTCACCCTTACCAAATCTGGTTACTAGGGCAAGAGAGCCTCAGTGGAAGTGGTGTTCTAGATTGGAGTTTAGAATGGAATGTACCAGGAGAAAGCCGCTCACGTTTGTCTCACTACTTCTTGTTCGTGTTTTTAATTTAATTTTTTATTTTTTATTACAGCAAGTTTGATTACAATGTTTGGCTTGTTGTAGGTGTGGAAGATGTGGTTCTTTTACACATATACAGATGACTGTTCTTCCTGGGATTCTTTTCCCATGTACGTTATGACAGAATGTTGAGTAGTCCTCTCTTGGTATTCTGTAGGTCTTTGGTGATTATATATGTCACCTGTGTTTGTATATGTCTGTTAACCCCGATATCGTAATGAAACCAATCCTCACACCTTTCCATTGGTGAACCATAAGTTTGTTTAATGAATCTGTGATTGCCCTTCTCCGTGGAAATATCTGCCCTGGTATCCACTTTTAGGTAACACCTATAGGTGATATGATATGATATGTGTCTTTCACTTTCTGACTTACTACAAGTCACGTGATTACTTCTAGACTCATCTACGGTGCTGCAAATGGCATTGTGTCCTTTTTTCCCTTGGCTTCTCTTCTGCCTTAGCGGGGTCCTTTTTCAACAATGTGATTCCCTGAGGGTTGTGGATTAGCTGACCTGGGCAGCCTTACCCTGTCGGCCCGCCCTCCCCAGGTGTTCCTCGTTGAGGTCAATATAAACAGAGCTCCAGGCAGCAATAGCCCCTGAAGCTGTGCCTGACTCCATATTCTCTGCCCCGTCAGCAGTCTCAGGGCTGTGCTGGTGGGAGGGAGTGAAGGGCCACAGCTTTGTGGGTGGCCCACTGTGAGTGGGGTTCTGCTGGCCTTTCTGCAGGAGTTGCCATGCTGCCGCCTGTAAAGAAGAGGATGTGTCACCCATACATTCCGCTGGAATTTCTCTCCGGACAGAGGTGAGGAAGGAAAAAAGCAGTGGGGGCCGGGACAGGAGGGGTATCTCAGGCAGGGCAATGGAAAGCTTCTGGAAGAGCGCCCGGGGCCAGGACCAACCTGGCTGGCCTGCAGGCACCACGTTGTCCTGCGTGCTGTCGCTGGTGTGGCTCCACGGTCCTTCCTCTAGGCTTTCAAGCCCTTGTACATATTCAGGTGTTTTACCTGGAAAGGGTGGGAACAGTTCAGCAGCAGCTGGCCTGGGGCTCAGCTCACATTTACTCACAGATGCCTCGGCACGGTCCCCCAGCTTTGCAATGAGGACGCTCCTTGCGTGGGGGGTGGGTTGCTGGCTGTATGGGAGATGCTTCCCCACCTCTGACCAATTTCAGAATTGTTTACCACTGGAGCAAGTGCCCTGATAGGGTTTTCCCCTGTATAACTCGTGGGTTCAGGATTTTTTTTCTTTTATGGTTCAAGTTAGATTTTATTCCTCTTTTATGTATTTATAAATATAAGCATGGAAATCATTCATTCCTATAAATACATCTGTGTGACGGGAAGAACTTTTTTCTGTTTTATTTTTAAATTTTATTTTTTAAAATTTTGAAATTTAATTTTATTTATGTTTTTATACAGCAGGTTATTATTAGTTATGTATTTTATGCATATACATGTATACATGTCAATCCCAATCTCCCAACTCATCCCACCACCACCACCCCATGGCTTCCCACACTTGGTGTCCATACGTTTGTTCTCTACGTCTGTGTCTCTATTTCTTCCCTGCAAACCAGTTCATCTGTACCATTTTTAGGCTCCACATATATGCATTAATATACAATATTTGTTTTCCTCTTTCTGACTTACTTCATTCTGTATGACTGTCTCTCGATCCATCGATGTCTCTACAAATGACCCAGTTTCATTCCTTTTTATGGCCGAGTAATATTCCATTTTATATATATACCACATCTTTATCCACTCATCTGTCTGTGGGCATTTAGGTTGCTTCCATTACCTGGCTATTGTAAATAGTGCTGCAACGAACATTGTGCTGAATGTGCCTTTTTGAAATACGGTTTTCTCTGGGTATATGCCCAGAAGTGGGATTGCTGGATCAGATGGTAATTCTATTTCTAATTTTTTTAAGGAAACTCCATACTGTTCTCCATAGTGACTGTATCAATTTACATTCCCACCAATAGTGGAAGAGGGCTCCTTTTGTCCACACCCTCCCCAGAATTGGTTGTTTGTATATTTTCTGATGATGCCTATTCTAACAGGTGTGAGGTGATACCTCATTGTAGTTTTGATTTGCATTTCTCTAATAATTAGTGCTGTTGAGCAGCTTTTCATGTGCGTCTTGGCCATCTCTGTGTCTCCTTTGAAGAAACGTCTCTTTAGATCTTCTGCCCATTTTTTGGGGTTGTTTGTTTTTTTAATATTAAGCTGCATGAGCTGTTTATATATATTGGAGATTAAACCTGTGTCCATTGATTCATTTGCAACGATTTTCACCCATCCTGAGGGATGCCTTTTTCCATTCCCGTTTTTTTTAACAAAAAAGGAAAGAAAGGAAAAGAAGCAGAACACTAATGTGCGTAAAATATGCCTTTTGAAACGGTCGTTTTGAAATATGGACGTCCTTTGAATTTTTTGGTCGATATGTGACCCCAGGATTTTTTTTCAGGGCAGGTGTCATTTACAGGCCTGCAATGATTTTGAATATCAACTGACCATTAGCGTTGGGATTAAAGCTGCTGTTGTGTGAAACGGCCACAAGGTGGCAGCAGTTCACCCTTACCAAATCTGGTTACTAGGGCAAGAGAGCCTCAGTGGAAGTGGTGTTCTAGATTGGAGTTTAGAATGGAATGTACCAGGAGAAAGCCGCTCACGTTTGTCTCACTACTTCTTGTTCGTGTTTTTAATTTAATTTTTTATTTTTTATTACAGCAAGTTTGATTACAATGTTTGGCTTGTTGTAGGTGTGGAAGATGTGGTTCTTTTACACATATACAGATGACTGTTCTTCCTGGGATTCTTTTCCCATGTACGTTATGACAGAATGTTGAGTAGTCCTCTCTTGGTATTCTGTAGGTCTTTGGTGATTATATATGTCACCTGTGTTTGTATATGTCTGTTAACCCCGATATCGTAATGAAACCAATCCTCACACCTTTCCATTGGTGAACCATAAGTTTGTTTAATGAATCTGTGATTGCCCTTCTCCGTGGAAATATCTGCCCTGGTATCCACTTTTAGGTAACACCTATAGGTGATATGATATGATATGTGTCTTTCACTTTCTGACTTACTACAAGTCACGTGATTACTTCTAGACTCATCTACGGTGCTGCAAATGGCATTGTGTCCTTTTTTCCCTTGGCTTCTCTTCTGCCTTAGCGGGGTCCTTTTTCAACAATGTGATTCCCTGAGGGTTGTGAATTAGCTGACCTGGGCAGCCTTACCCTGCCGGCCCGCCATCCCCAGGTGTTCCTCGTTGAGGTCAATATAAACAGAGCTCCAGGCAGCAATAGCCCCTAAAGCTGTGCCTGACTCCATATTCTCTGCCCCGTCAGCAGTCTCGGGGCTGTGCTGGTGGGAGGGAGTGAGGGGCCACAGCTTTGTGGGTGGCCCGGTGTGAGTGTGGTTCTGCTGGCCTTTCTGCAGGAGTTGCCATGCTGCCGCCTGTAAAGAAGAGGATGTGTCACCCATACATTCCGCTGGAATTTCTCTCCGGACAGAGGTGAGGAAGGAAAAAAGCAGTGGGGGCCGGGACAGGAGGGGTATCTCAGGCAGGGCAATGGAAAGCTTCTGGAAGAGCGCCCGGGGCCAGGACCAACCTGGCTGGCCTGCAGGCACCAAGTTGTCCTGCGTGCTGTCGCTGGTGTGGCTCCACGGTCCTTCCTCTAGGCTTTCAAGCCCTTGTACATATTCAGGTGTTTTACCTGGAAAGGGTGGGAACAGTTCAGCAGCAGCTGGCCTGGGGCTCAGCTCACGTTTACTCACAGATGCCTCGGCACGGTCCCCCAGCTTTGCAATGAGGACGCTCCTTGCGTGGGGGGTGGGTTGCTGGCTGTATGGGAGATGCTTCCACACCTCTGACCAATTTCAGAATTGTTTACCACTGGAGCAAGTGCCCTGATAGGGTTTTCCCCAGTATAACTCGTGGGTTCAGGATTTTTTTTTCTTTTATGGTTCAAGTTAGATTTTATTCCTCTTTTATGTATTTATAGATATAAGCATGGAAATCATTCATTCCTATAAATACATCTGTGTGACGGGAAGAACTTTTTTCTGTTTTATTTTTAAATTTTATTTTTTAAAATTTTGAAATTTAATTTTATTTATGTTTTTATACAGCAGGTTATTATTAGTTATGTATTTTATGCATATACATGTATACAGGTCAATCCCAATCTCCCACCTCATCCCACCACCACCACCCCATGGCTTCCCACACTTGGTGTCCATACGTTTGTTCTCTACGTCTGTGTCTCTATTTCTTCCCTGCAAACCAGTTCATCTGTACCATTTTAGGCTCCACATATATGCATTAATATACAATATTTGTTTTCCTCTTTCTGACTTACTTCATTCTGTATGACAGTCTCTCGATCCATCGATGTCTCTAAAAATGACCCAGTTTCATTCCTTTTAATGGCCGAGTAATATTCCATTTTATATATGTACCACATCTTTATCCACTCATCTGTCTGTGGTCATTTAGGTTGCTTCCATTACCTGGCTATTGTAAATAGTGCTGCAACGAACATTGTGCTGAATGTGCCTTTTTGAAATACGGTTTTCTCTGGGTATATGCCCAGAAGTGGGATTGCTGGATCAGATGGTAATTCTATTTCTAATTTTTTTAAGGAAACTCCATACTGTTCTCCATAGTGACTGTATCAATTTACATTCCCACCAATAGTGGAAGAGGGCTCCTTTTGTCCACACCCTCCCCAGAATTGGTTGTTTGTAGATTTTCTGATGATGCCGATTCTAAAAGGTGTGAGGTGATACCTCATTGTAGTTTTGATTTGCATTTCTCTAATAATTAGTGCTGTTGAGCAGCTTTTCTGTGCGTCTTGGCCATCTCTGTGTCTCCTTTGAAGAAACGTCTCTTTAGATCTTCTGCCCATTTTTTGGGGGTTGTTTGTTTTTTTAATATTAAGCTGCATGAGCTGTTTATATATATTGGAGATTAAACCTCTGTCCATTGATTCGTCTGCAATGATTTTCGCCCATTCTGAGGGATGCCTTTTTCCATTCCCGTGTTTTTTAACAAAAAAGGAAAGAAAGGAAAAGAAGCAGAACACTAATGTGCGTAAAATATGCCTTTTGAAACGGTCGTTTTGAAATATGGACGTCCTTTGAATTTTTTGGTCGATATGTGACCCCAGGATTTGTTTTCAGGGCAGGTGTCATTTACAGGCCTGCAATGATTTTGAATATCAACTGACCATTAGCGTTGGGATTAAAGCTGCTGTTGTGTGAAACGGCCACAAGGTGGCAGCAGTTCACCCTTACCAAATCTGGTTACTAGGGCAAGAGAGCCTCAGTGGAAGTGGTGTTCTAGATTGGAGTTTAGAATGGAATGTACCAGGAGAAAGCCGCTCACGTTTGTCTCACTACTTCTTGTTCGTGTTTTTAATTTAATTTTTTATTTTTTATTACAGCAAGTTTGATTACAATGTTTGGCTTGTTGTAGGTGTGGAAGATGTGGTTCTTTTACACATATACAGATGACTGTTCTTCCTGGGATCCTTTTCCCATGTACGTTATGACAGAATGTTGAGTAGTCCTCTCTTGGTATTCTGTAGGTCTTTGGTGATTATGTATGTCACCTGTGTTTGTATATGTCTGTTAACCCCGATATCGTAATGAAACCAATCCTCACACCTTTCCATTGGTGAACCATAAGTTTGTTTCATGAATCTGTGATTGCCCTTCTCCGTGGAAATATCTGCCCTGGTATCCATTTTTAGGTAACACCTATAAGTGATATGATAGGATATGTGTCTTTCACTTTCTGACTTACTACAAGTCACGTGATTACTTCTAGACTCATCTACGGTGCTGCAAATGGCATTGTGTCCTTTTTTCCCTTGGCTTCTCTTCTGCCTTAGCGGGGTCCATTTTCAACAATGTGATTCCCTGAGGGTTGTGGATTAGCTGACCTGGGCAGCCTTACCCTGCCGGCCCGCCCGCCCCAGGTGTGCCTCGTTGAGGTCAATATAAACAGAGCTCCAGGCAGCAATAGCCCCTGAAGCTGTGCCTGACTCCATATTCTCTGCCCCGTCAGCAGTCTCGGGGCTGTGCTGGTGGGAGGGAGTGAGGGGCCACAGCTTTGTGGGTGGCCCGGTGTGAGTGTGGTTGTGCTGGGCTTTCTGCAGGAGTTGCCAGGCTGCCGCCTGTAAAGAAGAGGATGTGTCACCCATAACTTCTGCTGGAATTTCTCTCCAGACAGAGGTGAGGAAGGAAAAAAGCAGTGGGGGCCGGGACAGGAGGGGTATCTCAGGCAGGGCAATGGAAAGCTTCTGGAAGAGCGCCAGGGACCAGGACCATTGGGCTGGCTGGCCTGCAGGCACCAAGTTGGCCTGCGTGCTGTCGCTGGTGTGGCTCCACAGTCCTTCCTCTAGGCTTTCAAGCCCTTGTACATATTCAGGTGTTTTACCTGGAAAGGGTGGGAACAGTTCAGCAGCAGCTGGCCTGGGGCTCAGCTTACGTTTACTCACAGATGCCTCGGCACGGTCCCCCAGCTTTGCAATGAGGACGCTCCTTGCGTGGGGGGTGGGTGGCTGGCTGTATGGGAGATGGTTCCCCACCTCTGACCAATTTCAGAATGGTTTACCGCTGGAGCAAGTGTCGTGATAGGGTTTTCCTCTGTATAACTCGTAGGTTCAATTTTTTTTTTCTTTTATGGTTCAAGTTAGATTTTATTCCTCTTTTATGTATTTATAAATATAAGCATGGAAATAATTCATTCCTATAAATACATCTGTGTGACGGGAAGAACTTTTTTCTGTTTTATTTTTAAATTTTATTTTTTAAAATTTTGAAATTTAATTTCATTTATGTTTTTATACAGCAGGTTATTATTAGTTATGTATTTTATGCATATACATGTATACAGGTCAATCCCAATCTCCCAACTCATCCCACCACCACCACCCCATGGCTTCCCACACTTGGTGTCCATACGTTTGTTCTCTACGTCTGTGTCTCTATTTCTTCCCTGCAAACCAGTTCATCTGTACCATTTTTAGGCTCCACATATATGCATTAATATACAATATTTGTTTTCCTCTTTCTGACTTACTTCATTCTGTATGACAGTCTCTCAATCCATCGATGTCTCTACAAATGACCCAGTTTCATTCCTTTTTATGGCCGAGTAATATTCCATTTTATATATGTACCACATCTTTATCCACTCATCTGTCTGTGGGCATTTATGTTGCTTCCATTACCTGGCTATTGTAAATAGTGCTGCAACGAACATTGTGCTGAATGTGCCTTTTTGAAATACGGTTTTATCTGGGTATATGCCCAGAAGTGGGATTGCTGGATCAGATGGTAATTCTATTTCTAATTTTTTAAGGAAACTCCATACTGTTCTCCATAGTGACTGTATCAATTTACATTCCCACCAATAGTGGAAGAGGGCTCCTTTTGTCCACACCCTCCCCAGAATTGGTTGTTTGTATATTTTCTGATGATTCCTATTCTAACAGGTGTGAGGTGATACCTCATTGTAGTTTTGATTTGCATTTCTCTAATAATTAGTGCTGTTGAGCAGCTTTTCATGTGCGTCTTGGCCATCTCTGTGTCTCCTTTGAAGAAACGTCTCTTTAGATCTTCTGCCCATTTTTTTGGGGGTGTTTGTTTTTTTAATATTAAGCTGCATGAGCTGTTTATATATATTGGAGATTAAACCTGTGTCCATTGATACATTTGCAACGATTTTCACCCATCCTGAGGGATGCCTTTTTCCATTCCCGTTTTTTTTAACAAAAAAGGAAAGAAAGGAAAAGAAGCAGAACACTAATGTGCGTAAAATATGCCTTTTGAAACGGTCGTTTTGAAATATGGACGTCCTTTGAATTTTTTGGTCGATATGTGACCCCAGGATTTGTTTTCAGGGCAGGTGTCATTTACAGGCCTGCAATGATTTTGAATATCAACTGACCATTAGCGTTGGGATTAAAGCTGCTGTTGTGTGAAACGGCCACAAGGTGGCAGCAGTTCACCCTTACCAAATCTGGTTACTAGGGCAAGAGAGCCTCAGTGGAAGTGGTGTTCTAGATTGGAGTTTAGAATGGAATGTACCAGGAGAAAGCCGCTCACGTTTGTCTCACTACTTCTTGTTCGTGTTTTTAATTTAATTTTTTATTTTTTATTACAGCAAGTTTGATTACAATGTTTGGCTTGTTGTAGGTGTGGAAGATGTGGTTCTTTTACACATATACAGATGACTGTTCTTCCTGGGATTCTTTTCCCATGTACGTTATGACAGAATGTTGAGTAGTCCTCTCTTGGTATTCTGTAGGTCTTTGGTGATTATATATGTCACCTGTGTTTGTATATGTCTGTTAACCCCGATATCGTAATGAAACCAATCCTCACACCTTTCCATTGGTGAACCATAAGTTTGTTTAATGAATCTGTGATTGCCCTTCTCCGTGGAAATATCTGCCCTGGTATCCACTTTTAGGTAACACCTATAGGTGATATGATATGATATGTGTCTTTCACTTTCTGACTTACTACAAGTCACGTGATTACTTCTAGACTCATCTACGGTGCTGCAAATGGCATTGTGTCCTTTTTTCCCTTGGCTTCTCTTCTGCCTTAGCGGGGTCCATTTTCAACAATGTGATTCCCTGAGGGTTGTGTATTAGCTGACCTGGGCAGCCTTACCCTGCCGGCCCGCCCTCCCCAGGTGTGCCTCGTTGAGGTCAATATAAACAGCGCTCCAGGCAGCAATAGCCCCTGAAGCTGTGCCTGACTCCATATTCTCTGCCCCGTCAGCAGTCTCGGGGCTGTGCTGGTGGGAGGGAGTGAGGGGCCACAGCTTTGTGGGTGGCCCGGTGTGAGTGGGGTTCTGCTGGCTTATCAGATGGAGTTGCCAGGCTGCCGCCTGTAAAGAAGAGGATGTGTCACCCATACCTTCCACTGGAATTTCTCTCCGGACAGAGGTGAGGATGCAAAAATCAGTGGGGGCCGGGACAGGAGGGGTATATTAGGCATGGCAATGGAAAGCTTCTGGAAGAGCGCCAGGGTCCAGGACCACCCTGGCTGGCATTCAGGCACCAAGTTGGCCTGCGTGCTGTTGCTGGTGTGGCTCCACGGTCCTTCCTCTAGGCTTTCAAGCCCTTGTACATATTCAGGTGTTTTACCTGGAAAGGGTGGGAACAGTTCAGCAGCAGCTGGCCTGGGGCTCAGCTCACGTTTACTCACAGATGCCTCGGCACGATCCCCCAGCTTTGCAATGAGGACGCTCCTTGCGTGGGGGGTGGGTTGCTGGCTGTATGGGAGATGGTTCCCCACCTCTGACCAATTTCAGAATTGTTTACCACTGGAGCAAGTGCCGTGATAGGGTTTTCCTCTGTTTAACTCGTGGGTTCACTTTTTTTTTCTTTTATGTTTCAAGTTAGATTTTATTCCTCTTTTATCTAATTATAAATATAAGCATGGAAATAATTCATTCCTATAAATACATCTGTGTGACGGGAAGAATTTTTTCTGTTTTATTTTTAAATTTAATTTTTTTAAAATTTTGAAATTTAATTTTATTTATGTTTTTATACAGCAGGTTATTATTAGTTATGTATTTTATGCATATACATGTATAAAGGTCAATCCCAATCTCCCAACTCATCCCAGCACCACCACCCCATGGCTTCCCACACTTGGTGTCCATACGTTTGTTCTCTACCTCTGTGTCTCTATTTCTTCCCTGCAAACCAGTTCATCTGTACCATTTTTTTAGGTTCCACGTATATGCATTAATATACAATATTTGTTTTCCTCTTTCTGACTTACTTCATTCTGTATGACAGTCTCTCGATCCATCGATGTCTCTACAAATGACCCAGTTTCATTCCATTATATGGCCGAGTAATATTCCATTTTATATATGTACCACCTCTTTATCCATTCATCTGTCTGTGGGCATTTAGGTTGCTTCCATTACCTGGCTATTGTAAATAGTGCTGCAACGAACATTGTGGTGAATGTGCCTTTTTGATTTACGGTTTTCTCTGGGTATATGCCCAGAAGTGGGATTGCTGGATCAGATGGTAATTCTATTTCTAGTTTTTTTAAGGAAACTCCATACTGTTCTCCATAGAGACTGTATCAATTTACATTCCCACCAATATTGGAAGAGGACTCCTTTGGTCCACGCCCTCCCCAGAATTGGTTATTTGTAGATTTTCTGATGATGCCGATTCTAACAGGTGTGAGGTGATACCTCATTGAAGTTTTGATTTGCATTTCTCTAATAATTAGTGCTGTTGAGCAGCTTTTCATATGTGTCTTGGCCATCTCTGTGTCTCCTTTGAAGAAACGTCTCTTTAGATCTTCTGCCCATTTTTTTTGGGTTGTTTGTTTTTTTAATATTAAGCTGCCTGAGCTGTTTATATATATTGGAGATTAAACCTCTGTCCATTGATTCGTCTGCAACGATTTTCGCCCATTCTGAGGGATGCCTTTTTCCATTCCCGTGTTTTTTAACAAAAAAGGAAAGAAAGCAAAAGTAGCAGAACACTAATGTTCGTAAAATATGCCTTTTGAAACGGCCCTTTTGAAATATGGACGTCCTTTGAATTTTTTGGTCGATATGTGACCCCAGGATTTGTTTTCAGGGCAGGTGTCATTTACAGGCCTGCAATGATTTTGAATATCAACTGACCATTAGCGCTGGGATTAAAGCTGCTGTTGTGTGAAACGGCCACAAGGTGGCAGCAGTTCACCCTTACCAAATCTGGTTACTAGGGAAAGAGAGCCTCAGTGGAAATGGTGTTCTAGATTGGAATTTAGAATGGAATGTGCCAGGAGAAAGCCCCTCACGTTTGTCTCACTACATCGTGTTCGTGTTTTTAATTTAATTTTTTTTTATTTTTTATTACAGCAAGTTTGATTACAATGTTTGGCTTGTTGTAGGTGTGCAAGATGTGGTTCTTTTACACATATACAGATGTCTGTTCTTCCTGGGATCCTTTTCCCATGTACGTTATGACAGAATGTTGAGTAGTCCTCTCTTGGTATTCTGTAGGTCTTTGGTGATTATATATGTCACCTGTGTTTGTATATGTCTGTTAACCCTGATATCGTAATGAAACCAATCCTCACACCTTTCCATTGGTGAACCATAAGTGTGTTTAATGAATCTGTGATTGACCTTCTCCATGGAAATATCTGCCCTGGTATCCATTTTTAGGTAACACCTATAAATGATATGATATGATATGTGTCTTTCACTTTCTGACTTACTACAAGTCACATGATTACTTCTAGACTCATCTACGGTGCTGCAAATGGCATTGTGTCCTTTTTTCCCTTGGCTTCTCTTCTGTCTTAGCGGGCACCATTTTCAACAATGTGATTACCTGAGGGTTGTGGATTAGCTGACCTGGGCAGCCTTACCCTGCCGGCCCGCCCTCACCAGGTGTGCCTCATTGAGATCAATTTAAACAGAGCTCCAGGCACCAATAGCCCCTGAAGTTGTGTCTGACCCCATATTCTCTGCCCCGTCAGCAGTATCGGGGCTGTGCTGGTGGGAGGGAGTGAGGGGCCACAGCTTTGTGGGTGGCCAGGTGTGAGTGGGGTTCTGCTGGCCTTTCTGCAGGAGTTGTCAGGCTGCCGCCTGTAAAGAAGAGGATGTGTCACCCATTCCTTCCGCTGGAATTTCTCTCCGGACAGAGGTGAGGAAGGAAAAAAGTAGTGGGGGCCCGGACATGAGGGGTATCTCTGGCAGGGCAATGGAAAGCTTCTGGAAGAGCGCCAGGGTCCAGGACCACCCTGGCTGGCCTGCAGGCACCATGTTGGCCTGTGTGCTGTCGCTGGTGTTGCTCCAGGGTCCTTCCTGTAGGCTTTCAAGCCCTTGTACATATTCAGGTGTTTTACCTGGAAAGGGTGGGAACAGTTCAGCAGCAGCTGGCCTGGGGCTCAGCTCACGTTTACTCACAGATGCCTCGGCACAGTCCCGAAGCTTTGCAATGAGGACGCTCCTTGCGTGGGGGGTCGGTTGCTGGCTGTATGGGAGATGGTTCCCGACCTCCGACCAATTTCAGAATTGTTTACCGCTGGAGCAAGTGCCGTGATAGAGTATTCCTCTGTATAACTCGTGGGTTCAATTTTTTTTTTCTTTTATGGTTCAAGTTAGATTTTATTCCTCTTTTATGTATTTATAAATATAAGCATGGAAATAATTCATTCCTGTAAATACATCTGTGTGACGGGAAGAATTTTTTCTGTTTTATTTTTAAATTTTATTTTTTAAAATTTTGAAATTTAATTTTATTTATGTTTTTATACAGCAGGTTATTATTAGTTATGTATTTTATGTATATACATGTATACAGGTCAATCCCAAACTCCCAACTCATCCCACCACCACCACCCCATGGCTTCCCACACTTGGTGTCCATACGTTTGTTCTCTACCTCTGTGTCTCTATTTCTTCCTTGCAAACCAGTTAATCTGTACCATTTTTAGGCTCCACATATATGCATTAATATACAATATTTGTTTTCCTCTTTCTGACTTACTTCATTCTGTATGACAGTCTCTCGATCCATCGATGTCTCTACAAATGACCCAGTTTCATTCCTTTTTATGGCCGAGTAATATTGCATTTTATATATGTACCACATCTTTACCCATTCATCTGTCTGTGGGCATTTAGGTTGCTTCCATTACCTGGCTATTGTAAATAGTGCTGCAACGAACATTGTGGTGAATATGCCTTTTTGAAATACGGTTTTCTCTGGGTATATGCCCAGAAGTGGGATTGCTGGATCAGATGGTAATTCTATTTCTAGTTTTTTTAAGGAAACTCCATAATGTTCTCCATAGTGACTGTATCAATTTACATTCCCACCAATAGTGGACGAGGGCTCCTTTTGTGCACACCCTCCCCAGAATTGGTTGTTTGTAGATTTTCTGATGATGCCGATTCTAACAGGTGTGAGGTGATATCTCATTGTAGTTTTGATTTGCATTTCTCCAATAATTAGTGCTGTTGAGCAGCTTTTCATGTGCGTCTTGGCCATCTCTGTGTCTCCTTTGAAGAAACGTCTCTTTAGATCTTCTGCCCATTTTTTTTTGGGTTGTTTGTTTTTTTAATATTAAGCTGCACGAGCTGTTTATATATATTGGAGATTAAACCTCTGTCCATTGATACGTCTGCAATGATTTTCGCCCATTCTGAGGGATGCCTTTTTCCATTCCCGTGTTTTTTAACAAAAAAGGAAAGAAAGGAAAAGAAGCAGAACACTAATGTGCGTAAAATATGCCTTTTGAAACGGTCGTTTTGAAATATGGACGTCCTTTGAATTTTTTGGTCGATATGTGACCCCAGGATTTGTTTTCAGGGCAGGTGTCATTTACAGGCCTGCAATGATTTTGAATATCAACTGACCATTAGCGTTGGGATTAAAGCTGCTGTTGTGTGAAACGGCCACAAGGTGGCAGCAGTTCACCCTTACCAAATCTGGTTACTAGGGCAAGAGGGCCTCAGTGGAAGTGGTGTTCTAGATTGGAATTTAGAATGGAATGTGCCAGGAGAAAGCCCCTCACGTTTGTCTCACTACATCTTCTTCGCGTTTTTAATTTATTTTTTTTTATTTTTTATTACAGCAAGTTTGATTACAGTGTTTGACTTGTTGTAGGTGTGGAAGATGTGGTTCTTTTACACATATACAGATGTCTGTTCTTCCTGGGATCATTTTCCCATGTACGTTATGACAGAATGTTGAGTAGTCCTCTCTTGGTATTCTGTAGGTCTTTGGTGATTATATATGTCACCTGTGTTTGTATATGTCTGTTAACCCCGATATCGTAATGAAACCAATCCTCACACCTTTCCATTGGTGAACCATAAGTGTGTTTAATGAATCTGTGATTGACCATCTCCGTGGAAATATCTGCCCTGGTATCCATTTTTAGGTAACACCTATAAATGATATGATATGATATGTGTCTTTCACTTTCTGACTTACTACAAGTCACATGATTACTTCTAGACTCATCTACGGTGCTGCAAATGGCATTGTGTCCTTTTTTCCCTTGGCTTCTCTTCTGCCTTTTCGGGGTCCATTTTCAACAATGTGATTCCCTGAGGGTTGTGGATTAGCTGACCTGGGCAGCCTTACCCTGCCGGCCCGCCCTCCCCAGGTGTGCCTCATTGAGATCAATATAAACAGAGCTCCAGGCAGCAATAGCCCCTGAAGCTGTGCCTGACTCCATATTCTCTGCCCCGTCAGCTGTATCGGGGCTGTGCTGGTGGGAGGGAGTGAGGGGCCACAGCTTTGTGGGTGGCCCGGTGTGAGTGGGGTTCTGCTGGCCTTTCTGCAGGAGTTGTCAGGCTGCTGCCTGTAAAGAAGAGGATGTGTCACCCATACCTTCCGCTGGAATTTCTCTCCGGACAGAGGTAAGGAAGGAAAAAAGCAGTGGGGGCTGGGACAGGAGGGGTATCTCAGGCAGGGCAATGAAAAGCCTCTGGAAGAGCGCCAGGGTCCAGGAACACCCTGGCTGGCCTGCAGGCACCAAGTTGGCCTGCGTGCTGTCGCTGGTGTGGCTCCACGGTCCTTCCTCTAGGCTTTCAAGCCCTTGTACATATTCAGGTGTTTTACCTGGAAAGGGTAGGAACAGTTCAGCAGCAGCTGGCCTGGGGCTCAGCTCACGTTTACTTACAGATGCCTCGGCACAGTCCCGAAGCTTTGCAATGAGGACGCTCCTTGCGTGGGGGGTGGGTTGCTGGCTGTATGGGAGATGGTTCCCGAAATCTGACCAATTTCAGAATTGTTTACCGCTGGAGCAAGTGCCGTGATAGGGTATTCCTCTGTAAAACTCGTGGGTTCAATTTTTTTTTTTCTTTTATGGTTCAAGTTAGACTTTATTCCTCTTTTATGTATTTATAAATATAAGCATGGAAATAATTCATTCCTATAAATACATCTGTGTGACGGGAAGAATATTTTCTGTTTTATTTTTAAATTTTATTTTTTAAAATTTTGAAATTTAATATTATTTATGTTTTTATACAGCAGGTTATTATTAGTTATGTATTTTATGCATATACATGTATACAGGTCAATCGCAATCTCCCAACTCATCCCAGCACAACCACCCCATGGCTTCCCACACTTGGTGTCCATATGTTTGTTCTCTACCTCTGTGTCTCTATTTCTTCCCTGCAAACCAGTTCATCTGTACCATTTTTTTAGGTTCCACATATATGCATTAATATACAATATTTGTTTTCCTCTTTCTGACTTACTTCTTTCTGTATGACAGTCTCTCGATCCATCGATGTCTCTACAAATGACCGAGTTTCATTCCTTTATATGGCCGAGTAATATTCCATTTCATATATGTACCACCTCTTTATCCATTCATCTGTCTGTGGGCATTTAGGTTGCTTCCATTACCTGGCTATTGTAAATAGTGCTTCAATGAACATTGTGGTGAATGTGCCTTTTTGATTTACGGTTTTCTCTGGGTATATGCCCAGAAGTGGGATTGCTGTATCAGATGGTAATTCTATTTCTAGTTTTTTTTAAGGAAACTCCATACTCTTCTCCATAGTGACTGTATCAATTTACATTCCCACCAATAGTGGAAGAGGGCTCCTTTTGTCCACACCCTCCCCAGAATTGGTCGTTTGTAGATTTTCTGATGATGCCGATTCTAACAGGTGTGAGGTGATACCTCATTGTAGTTTTGATTTGCATTTCTCTAATAATTAGTGCTGTTGAGCAGCTTTTCATGTGCGTCTTGGCCATCTCTGTGTCTTCTTTGAAGAAACGTCTCTTTAGATCTTCTGCCCATTTTTGTATTGGGGTGTTTGTTTTTTTAATATTAAGCTGCATGAGTTGTTTATATATATTGGAGTTTAAACCTCTGTCCATTGATTCTTCTGCAACGATTTTCGCCCATTCTGAGGGATGCCTTTTTCCATTCTCGTGTTTTTTAACAAAAAAGGAAAGAAAGGAAAAGAAGCAGAACACTAATGTGCGTAAAATATGCCTTTTGAAACGGTCGTTTTGAAATATGGATGTCCTTTGAATTTTTTGGTCGATATGTGACCCCTGGATTTGTTTTCAGGGCAGTTGTCATTTACAGGCCTGCAATGATTTTGAATATCAACTGACCATTAACGTTGGGATTAAAGCTGCTGTTGTGTGAAACGGCCACAAGGTGGCAGCAGTTCACCCTTACCAAATCTGGTTACTAGGGCAAGAGAGCCTCAGTGGAAGTGGTGTTCTAGATTGGAGTTTAGAATGGAATGTGCCAGGAGAAAGCCCCTCACGTTTGTCTCACTACATCTTGTTCGTGTTTTTAATTTAATTTTTTTTATTTTTTATTACAGCAAGTTTGATTACAATGTTTGGCTTGTTGTAGGTGTGGAAGATGTGGTTCTTTTACACATATACAGATGTCAGATCTTCCTGGGATCCTTTTCCCATGTACGTTATGACAGAATGTTGAGTAGTTCTCTCGGTATTCTGTAGGTCTTTGGTGATTATATATGTCACCTGTGTTTGTATATGTCTGTTAACTCCGATATCGTAATGAAACCAATCCTCACACTTTTCCATTGATGAACCATAAGTTTGTTTAATGAATCTGTGATTGCCCTTCTCCGTGGAAATATCTGCCCTGGTATCCATTTTTAGGTAACACCTATAAGTGATATGATAGGATATGTGTCTTTCACTTTCTGACTTACTACAAGTCACGTGATTACTTCTAGACTCATCTACGGTGCTGCAAATGGCATTGTGTCCTTCTTTCCCTTGGCTTCTCTTCTGCCTTAGCGGGGTACATTTTCAACAATGTGATTCCCTGAGGGTTGTGGATTAGCTGACCTGGGCAGCCTTACCCTGCCGGCCCGCCCTCCGCAGGTGTGCCTCGTTGAGGTCAATATAAACAGCGCTCCAGGCAGCAATAGCCCCTGAAGCTGTGCCTGACTCCATATTCTCTGCCCCGTCAACTGTCTCGGGGCTGTGCTGGTGGGAGGGAGTGAGGGGCCACAGCTTTGTGGGTGGCCCGGTGTGAGTGGGGTTCTGCTGGCCTTTCTGCAGGAGTTGCCAGGCTGCCGCCTGTAAAGAAGAGGTTGTGTCACCCATACCTTCCGCTGGAATTTCTCTCCGGACAGAGGTGAGGAAGGAAAAAAGCAGTGGGGGCCGGGACAGGAGGGGTATCTCAGGCAGGGCAATGGAAAGCTTCTGGAAGTGCGCCCGGGGCCACGACCACCCTGGCTGGCCTGCAGGCACCAAGTTGGCCTGCGTGCTGTCCCTGGTGTGGCTCCACGGTCCTTCCTCTAGGCTTTCAAGCCCTTGTACATATTCAGGTGTTTTACCTGGAAAGGGTGGGAACAGTTCAGCAGCAGCTGGCCTGGGGCTCAGCTCACGTTTACTAACAGATGCCTCGGCACGGTCCCCCAGCTTTGCAATGAGGACGCTCCTTGCGTGGGGGGTGGTTTGCTGGCTGTATGGGAGATGGTTCCCCACCACTGACCAATTTCAGAATTATTTACCTCTGGAGCAAGTGCCGTGATAGGGTTTTCCTCTGTATAACTCGTGGGTTCACTTTTTTTTTCTTTTATGGTTCAAGTTAGATTTTATTCCTGTTTTATGTAATTATAAATATAAGCATGGAAATAATTCATTCCTATAAATACATCTGTGTGACGGGAAGAATTTTTTCTGTTTTATTTTTAAATTTGATTTTTTTAAAATTTTGAAATTTAATTTTATTTATGTTTTTATACAGCAGGTTATTATTAGTTATGTATTTTATGCATATACATATATACAGGTCAATCCCAATCTCCCAACTCATCCCACCACCACCACCCCATGGCTTCCCACACTTGGTGTCCATACGTTTGTTCTCTACCTCTGTGTCTCTATTTCTTCCCTGCAAACCAGTTCATCTGTACCATTTTTTTAGGTTCCACATATATGCATTAATATACAATATTTGTTTTCCTCTTTCTGACTTACTTCATTCTGTATGACAGTCTCTCGATCCATCGATGTCTCTACAAATGACCCAGTTTCACTCTTTTTATGGCCGAGTAATATTCCATTTCATATATGTACCACATCTTTATCCATTCATCTGTCTGTGGGCATTTAATTTGCTTCCATTACCTGGCTATTGTAAATAGTGCTGCAACGAACATTGTGGTGAATGTGCCTTTTTGATTTACGGTTTTCTCTGGGTATATGCCCAGAAGTGGGATTGCTGGATCAGATGGTAATTCTATTTCTAGTTTTTTTAAGGAAACTCCATACTGTTCTCCATAGTGACTGTATCAATTTACATTCCCACCAATAGTGGAAGAGGGCTCCTTTTGTCCACACCCTCCCCAGAATTGGTTGTTTGTAGATTTTCTGATGATGCCGATTCTAACAGGTGTGAGGTGATACCTCATTGTAGTTTTGATTTGCATTTCTCCAATAATTAGTGCTGTTGAGCAGCTTTTCATGTGCATCTTGGCCATCTCTGTGTCTCCTTTGAAGAAACGTCTCTTTAGATCTTCTGCCCATTTTTTTTGGGTTGTTTGTTTTTTTTAATATTAAGCAGCATGAGCTGTTTATATATATTGGAGATTAAACCTCTGTCCATTGATTCGTCTGCAACGATTTTCGCCCATTCTGAGGGATGCCTTTTTCCATTCCCATGTTTTTTACCAAAAAAGGAAAGAAAGGAAAAGAAGCAGAACACTAATGTGTGTAAAATATGCCTTTTGAAACGGTCGTTTTGAAATAGGGACGTCCTTTGAATTTTTTGGTCGATATGTGGCCCCAGGATTTGTTTTCAGGGCAGGTGTCATTTACAGGCCTGCAATGATTTTGAATATCAACTGACCATTAACGTTGGGATTAAAGCTGCTGTTGTGTGAAACGGCCACAAGGTGGCAGCAGTTCACCCTTACCAAATCTGGTTACTAGGGCAAGAGAGCCTCAGTGGAAGTGGTGTTCTAGATTGGAGTTTAGAATGAAATGTGCCAGGAGAAAGCCCCTCACGTTTGTCTCACTACTTCTTGTTCGTGTTTTTAATTTAATTTTTTATTTTTTCTTACAGCAAGTTTGATTACAATGTTTGGCTTGTTGTAGGTGTGGAAGATGTGGTTCTTTTACACATATACAGATGTCTGTTCTTCCTGGGATCCTTTTCCCATGTACGTTATGACAGAATGTTCAGTAGTCCTCTCTTGGTATTCTGTAGGTCTTTGGTGATTATATATGTCACCTGTGTTTGTATATGTCTGTTAACCCCGATATCCTAATGAAACCAATCCTCACACCTTTCCATTGGTGAACCATAAGTTTGTTTCATGAATCTGTGATTGCCCTTCTCCGTGGAAATATCTGCCCTGGTATCCATTTTTAGGTAACACCTATAAGTGATATGATATGTGTCTTTCACTTTCTGACTTACTACAAGTCACGTGATTACTTCTAGACTCATCTACGGTGCTGCAAATGGCATTGTGTCCTTTTTTCCCTTGGCTTCTCTTCTGCCTTAGCGGGGTCCATTTTCAACAATGTGATTCCCTGGGGGTTGTGCATTAGCTGACCTGGGCAGCCTTACCCTGCCGGCCCGTCCTCCCCAGGTGTGCCTCGTTGAGGTCAATATAAACAGAGCTCCAGGCAGCAATAGCCCCTGAAGCTGTGCCTGACTCCATATTCTCTGCCCCGTCAGCAGTCTCGGGGCTCTGCTGGTGGGAGGGAGTGAGGGGAAACAGCTTTGTGGGTGGCCCGGTGTGAGTGGGGTTCTGCTGGCCTTTCTGTAGCAGTTGCCAGGCTGCTGCTGTAAAGAAGAGGATGTGTCACCCATAACTTCCGCTGGAATTTCTCTCCGGACAGAGGTGAGGAAGGAAAAAAGCAGTGGGGGCCGGGACAGGAGGGGAATCTCAGGCAGGGCAATGGAAATCTTCTGGAAGAGCGCCCGGGGCCAGGACCACCCTGGCTGCCCTGCAGGCACCAAGTTGGCCTGCGTGCTGTCGCTGGTGTGGCTCCACTGTCCTTCCTCTAGGCTTTCAAGCCCTTGTACATATTCAGGTGTTTTACCTGGAAAGGGTGGGAACAGTTCAGCAGCAGCTGGCCTTGGGTTCAGCTCACCTTTACTCACAGATGCCTCGGCACGGAGCCCCAGCTTTGCAATGAGGACGCTCCTTGCGTGGGGGATGGGTGGCAGGCTGTATGGGAGATGGTTCACCACCTCTGACCAATTTCAGAATTCTTTACCGCTAGAGCAAGTGCCGTGATAGGGTTTTCCTCTGTATAACTCGTGGGTTCACTTTTTTTTTCTTTTATGGTTCAAGTTAGATTTTATTCCTCTTTTATGTATTTTTAAATATAAGCATGGAAATAATTCATTCCCATAAATACATCTGTGTGACGGGAAGAATTTTTTCTGTTTTATTTTTAAATTTTATTTTCTAAAATTTTGAAATTTAATTTTATTTATGTTTTTATACAGCAGGTTATTATTAGTTATGTATTTTATGCATATACATGTATACAGGTCAATCCCATTCTCCCAACTCATCCGACCACCACCAGCCCATGGCTTCCCACACTTGGTGTCCATACGTTTGTTCTCTACCTCTGTGTCTCTATTTCTTCCCTGCAAACCAGTTCATCTGTACCATTTTTTTAGGTTCCACATATATGCATTAATATACAATATTTGTTTTCCTCTTTCTGACATACTTCATTCTGTATGACAGTCTCTCGATCCATCGATGTCTCTACAAATGACCCAGTTTCATTCCTTTTTATGGCCGAGTAATATTCCATTTCATATATGCACCACATCTTTATCCATTCATCTGTCTGTGGGCATTTAGGTTGCTTCCATAACCTGGCTATTGTAAATAGTGCTTCAATGAACATTGTGGTGAATGTGCCTTTTTGATTTACGGTTTTCTCTGGGTATATGCCCAGAAGTGGGATTGCTGGATCAGATGGTAATTCTATTTCTAGTTTTTTTAAGGAAACTCCATACTGTTCTCCATAGTGACTGTATCAATTTACATTCCCACCAATAGTGGAAGAGGGCTCCTTTTGTCCACACCCTCCCCAGAATTGGTTGTTTGTAGATTTTCTGATGATGCCGATTCTAACAGGTGTGAGGTGATACCTCATTGTAGTTTTGATTTGCATTTCTCCAATAATTAGTGCTGTTGAGCAGCTTTTCATGTGCATCTTGGCCATCTCTGTGTCTCCTTTGAAGAAACGTCTCTTTAGATCTTCTGCCCATTTTTTTTGGGTTGTTTGTTTTTTTTAATATTAAGCTGCATGAGCTGTTTATATATATTGGAGATTAAACCTCTGTCCATTGATTCGTCTGCAACGATTTTCGCCCATTCTGAGCGATGCCTTTTTCCATTCCCGTGTTTTTTAACAAAAAAGGAAAGAAAGGAAAAGAAGCAGAACACTAATGTGCGTAAAATATGCCTTTTGAAACGGTCGTTTTGAAATATGGATGTCCTTTGAATTTTTTGGTCGATATGTGACTCCAGGATTTATTTTCAGGGCAGGTGTCATTTACAGGCCTGCAATGATTTTGAATATTAACTGACCATAAGCGTTGGGATTAAAGCTGCTGTTGTGTGAAACGGCCACAAGGTGGCAGCAGTTCACCCTTACCAAATCTGGTTACTAGGGCAAGAGAGCCTCAGTGGAAGTGGTGTTCTAGATTGGAGTTTAGAATGGAATGTGCCAGGAGAAAGCCCCTCACATTTGTCTCACTACATCTTGTTCGTGTTTTTAATTTAATTTTTTTTATTTTTTATTATAGCAAGTTTGATTACAATGTTTGGCTTGTTGTAGGTGTGGAAGATGTGGTTCTTTTACACATATACAGATGTCTGTTCTTCCTGGGATCCTTTTCCCATGTACGTTATGACAGAATGTTGAGTAGTCCTCTCGGTATTCTGTAGGTCTTTGGTGATTATATATGTCACCTGTGTTTGTATATGTCTGTTAACTCCGGTATCGTAATGAAACCAATCCTCACACCTTTCCATTGGTGAACCATAAGTTTGTTTAATGAATCTGTGATTGCCCTTCTCCGTGGAAATATCTGCCCTGGTATCCATTTTTAGGTAACACCTATAAGTGATATGATATGATATGTGTCTTTCACTTTCTGACTTACTACAAGTCACGTGATTACTTCTAGACTCATCTACCCTGCTGCAAATTGCATTGTGTCCTTTTTTCCCTTGGCTTCTCTTCTGCCTTAGCGGGGTCCATTTTCAACAATGTGATTCCCTGAGGGTTGTGGATTAGCTGACCTGGGCAGCCTTACCCTGCCGGCCCGCCCTCCCCAGGTGTGCCTCGTTGAGATCAATATAAACTGCGCTCCAGGCAGCAGTAGCCCCTGAAGCTGTGCCTGACTCCATATTCTCTGCCCCGTCAGCAGTCTCGGGGCTGTGCTGGTGTGAGGGAGTTAGGGGCCACAGCTTTGTGGGTGGCCCGGTGTGAGTGGGGTTCTGCTGGCCTTTCTGCAGGAGTTGCCAGGCTGCCGCCTGTAAAGAAGAGGTTGTGTCACCCATACCTTCCGCTTGAATTTCTCTCCGGACAGAGGTGAGGAAGGAAAAAAGCAGTGGGGGCCGGGACAGGAGGGGTATCTCAGGCAGGGCAATGGAAAGCTTCTGGAAGTGCGCCCGGGGCCACGACCACCCTGGCTGGCCTTCAGGCACCAAGTTGGCCTGCGTCCTGTCACTGGTGTGGCTCCACGGTCCTTCCTCTAGGATTTCAAGCCCTTGTACATATTCAGGTGTTTTACCTGGAAAGGGTGGGAACAGTTCAGCAGCAGCTGGCCTGGGGCTCAGCTCACGTTTACTCACAGAGGCCTCGGCACGGTCCCCCAGCTTTGCAATGAGGACGCTCCTTGCATGGGGGGTGGGTGGCTGGCTGTATGGGAGATGGTTCCCCACCTCTGACCAATTTCAGAATTGTTTACCGCTGGAGCAAGTGCCCTGATAGGGTTTTCCTCTGTATAACTCGTGGGTTCACTTTTTTTTTTCTTTTATGGTTCAAGTTAGATTTTATTCCTCTTTTATGTATTTATAAATATAAGCATGGAAAAAATTCATTCCTATAAATACATCTGTGTGACGGGAAGAATTTTTTCTGTTTTATTTTTAAATTTTTTAAAATTTTGAAATTTAATTTTATTTATTTTTTTTATACAGCAGGTTATTATTAGTTATGTATTTTATGCATATACATGTATACAGGTCAATCCCAATCTCCCAACTCATCCCACCACCACCACACCATGGCTTCCCACACTTGGTGTCCATACGTTTTTTCTCTACCTCTGTGTCTCTATTTCTTCCCTGCAAACCAGTTCATCTGTACCATTTTTTTAGGTTCCACCTATATGCATTAATATACAATATTTGTTTTCCTCTTTCTGACTTACTTCATTCTGTATGACAGTCTCTCGATCCATCGATGTCTCTACAAATGACCCAGTTTTATTCCTTTTTATGGCCGAGTAATATTCCATTTCATATATGTACCACCTCTTTATCCATTCATCTGTCTGTGGGCATTTAGGTTGCTTCCATTACCTGGCTATTGTAAATAGTGCTGCAATGAACACTGTGGTGAATGTGCTTTTTTGATTTACCGTTTTCTCTGGGTATATGCCCAAAAGTGGGATTGCTGGATCAGATGGTAATTCTATTTCTAGTTTTTTTAAGGAAACTCCATACTCTTCTCCATAGTGACTGTATTAATTTACATTCCCACCAATAGTGGAAGAGGGCTCCTTTTGTCCACACCCTCCCCAGAATTGCTTGTTTGTAGATTTTCTGATGATGCCGATTCTAACAGGTGTGAGGTGATACCTCATTGTAGTTTTGATTTGCATTTCTCTAATAATTAGTGCTGTTGAGCAGCTTTTCATGTGCGTCTTGGCCATCTCTGTGTCTTCTTTGAAGAAACGTCTCTTTAGATCTTCTGCCCATTTTTGTATTGGGGTGTTTGTTTTTTTAATATTAAGCTGCATGAGCTGTTTATATATATTGGAGTTTAAACCTCTGTCCATTGATTCTTCTGCAACGATTTTCGCCCATTCTGAGGGATGCCTTTTTCCATTCTCGTGTTTTTTAACAAAAAAGGAAAGAAAGGAAAAGAAGCAGAACACTAATGTGCGTAAAATATGCCTTTTGAAACGGTCGTTTTGAAATATGGATGTCCTTTGAATTTTTTGGTCGATATGTGACCCCTGGATTTGTTTTCAGGGCAGTTGTCATTTACAGGCCTGCAATGATTTTGAATATCAACTGACCATTAACGTTGGGATTAAAGCTGCTGTTGTGTGAAACGGCCACAAGGTGGCAGCAGTTCACCCTTACCAAATCTGGTTACTAGGGCAAGAGAGCCTCAGTGGAAGTGGTGTTCTAGATTGGAGTTTAGAATGGAATGTGCCAGGAGAAAGCCCCTCACGTTTGTCTCACTACATCTTGTTCGTGTTTTTAATTTAATTTTTTTTATTTTTTATTACAGCAAGTTTGATTACAATGTTTGGCTTGTTGTAGGTGTGGAAGATGTGGTTCTTTTACACATATACAGATGTCAGATCTTCCTGGGATCCTTTTCCCATGTACGTTATGACAGAATGTTGAGTAGTTCTCTCGGTATTCTGTAGGTCTTTGGTGATTATATATGTCACCTGTGTTTGTATATGTCTGTTAACTCCGATATCGTAATGAAACCAATCCTCACACTTTTCCATTGATGAACCATAAGTTTGTTTAATGAATCTGTGATTGCCCTTCTCCGTGGAAATATCTGCCCTGGTATCCATTTTTAGGTAACACCTATAAGTGATATGATATGATATGTGTCTTTCACTTTCTGACTTACTACAAGTCACGTGATTACTTCTAGACTCATCTACCCTGCTGCAAATTGCATTGTGTCCTTCTTTCCCTTGGCTTCTCTTCTGCCTTAGGGGGTACATTTTCAACAATGTGATTCCCTGAGGGTTGTGGATTAGCTGACCTGGGCAGCCTTACCCTGCCGGCCCGCCCTCCGCAGGTGTGCCTCGTTGAGGTCAATATAAACAGCGCTCCAGGCAGCAATAGCCCCTGAAGCTGTGCCTGACTCCATATTCTCTGCCCCGTCAACAGTCTCGGGGCTGTGCTGGTGGGAGGGAGTGAGGGGCCACAGCTTTGTGGGTGGCCCGGTGTGAGTGGGGTTCTGCTGGCCTTTCTGCAGGAGTTGCCAGGCTGCCGCCTGTAAAGAAGAGGTTGTGTCACCCATACCTTCCGCTGGAATTTCTCTCCGGACAGAGGTGAGGAAGGAAAAAAGCAGTGGGGGCCGGGACAGGAGGGGTATCTCAGGCAGGGCAATGGAAAGCTTCTGGAAGTGCGCCCGGGGTCACGACCACCCTGGCTGGCCTGCAGGCACCAAGTTGGCCTGCGTGCTGTCCCTGGTGTGGCTCCACGGTCCTTCCTCTAGGCTTTCAAGCCCTTGTACATATTCAGGTGTTTTACCTGGAAAGGGTGGGAACAGTTCAGCAGCAGCTGGCCTGGGGCTCAGCTCACGTTTACTCACAGATGCCTCGGCACGGTCCCCCAGCTTTGCAATGAGGACGCTCCTTGCGTGGGGGGTGGGTTGCTGGCTGTATGGGAGACGGTTCCCCACCTCTGACCAATTTCAGAATTCTTTACCGCTGGAGCAAGAGGCGTGATAGGGTTTTCCTCTGTATAACTCGTGGGTTCACTTTTTTTTTCTTTTATGGTTCAAGTTAGATTTTATTCCTCTTTTATGTATTTTTAAATATAAGCATGGAAATAATTCATTCCCATAAATACATCTGTGTGACGGGAAGAATTTTTTCTGTTTTATTTTTAAATATTATTTTTTAAAATTTTGAAATTTAATTTTATTTATGTTTTTATACAGCAGGTTATTATTAGTTATGTATTTTATGCATATACATGTATACAGGTCAATCCCAATCTCCCAACTCATCCCACCACCACCACCCCATGGCTTCCCACACTTGGTGTCCATACGTTTGTTCTCTACCTCTGTGTCTCTATTTCGTCCCTGCAAACCAGTTCATCTGTACCATTTTTAGGCTCCACATATATGCATTAATATACAATATTTGTTTTCCTCTTTCTGACTTACTTCATTCTGTATGACAGTCTCTCGATCCATCGATGTGTCTACAAATGACCCAGTTTCATTCTTTTTTATGTCCGGGTAATATTCCATTTATATATGTACCACATCTTTATCCATTTATCTGTCTGTGGGCATTTAGGTTGCTTACATTACCTGGCTATTGTAAATAGTGCTGCAACGAACATTGTGGTGAATGTGCCTTTTTGAAATACGGTTTTCTCTGGGTATATGACCAGAAGTGGGATTGCTGGATCAGATGGTAATTCTATTTCAAGTTTTTTTAAGGAAACTCCATACTGTTCTCCATAGTGACTGTATCAATTTACATTCCCACCAATAGTGGAAGAGGGCTCCTTTTGTCCACACCCTCCCAAGAATTGGTTGTTTGTAGATTTTCTGATGATGCCGATTCTAACAGGTGTGAGGTGATACCTCATTGTAGCTTTGATTTGCATTTCTCCAATAATAAGTGCTGTTGAGCAGCTTTTCATGTGCGTCTTGGCCATCTCTGTGTCTCCTTTGAAGAAACGTCTCTTTAGATCTTCTGCCCATTTTTTTTGGGTTTTTTGTTTTTTTAATATTATGCTGCATGAGCTGTTTATATATATTGGAGATTAAACCTCTGTACATTGATTCGTCTGCAACGATTTTCGCCCATTCTGAGGGATGCCTTTTTCCATTCCCGTGTTTTTTAACAAAAAAGGAAAGAAAGGAAAAGAAGCAGAACACTAATGTGCGTAAAATATGCCTTTGGAAATGGTCGTTTTGAAATATGGACGTCCTTTGAATTTTTTAGTCGATATGTGAGCCCAGGATATGTTTTCAGGGCAGGTGTCATTTAGAGGCCTGAAATGATTTTGAATATCAACTGACCATTAGCGTTGGGATTAAAGCTGCTGTTGTGTGAAACGGCCACAAGGTGGCAGCAGTTCACCCTTACCAAATCTGGTTACTAGGGCAAGAGAGCCTCAGTGGAAGTGGTGTTCTAGATTGGAGTTTAGAATGGAATGTGCCAGGAGATAGCCCCTCTCGTTGGTCTCACTACATCTTGTTCGTGTTTTTAATTTAATTTTTTTTTATTTTTATTACAGCAAGTTTGATTACAATGTTTGGCTTGTTGTAGGTGTGGAAGATGTGGTTCTTTTACACATATACAGATGTCTGTTCTTCCTGGGATCCTTTTTCCCATGTACGTTATGACGGAATGTTGAGTAGTCCTCTCTTGGTATTCTGTAGGTCTTTGGTGATTATATATGTCACCTGTGTTTGTATATGTCTGTTAACCCCGATATCGTAATGAAACCAATCCTCACACCTTTCCATTGGTGAACCATAAGTTTGTTTAATGAAACTGTGATTGCCCTTCTCCATAGAAATATCTGCCCTGGTATCCATTTTTAGGTAACACCTATAAGTGATATGATAGTATATGTGTCTTTCACTTTCTGACTTACTACAAGTCACGTGATTACTTCTAGACTCATCTACGGTGCTGCAAATGGCATTGTGTCCTTTTTTCCCTTGGCTTCTCTTCTGCCTTAGTGGGGTCCATTTTCAACAATGTGATTCCCTGAGGGTTGTGTGTTAGCTGACCTGGGCAACCTTACGCTGCCAGCCCGCGCCCCCCAAGTGTGCCTCGTTGAGGTCAATATAAACAGAGCTCCAGGCAGCAATAGCCCCTGAAGCTGTGCCTGACTCCATATTCTCTGCCCCGTCAGCAGTCTCGGGGCTGTGCTGGTGGGAGGGAGTGAGGGGCCACAGCTTTGTGGGTGGCCCGGTGTGAGTGTGGTTGTGCTGGGCTTTCTGCAGGAGTTGCCAGGCTGCCGCCTGTAAAGAAGAGGATGTGTCACCCATAACTTCTGCTGGAATTTCTCTCCAGACAGAGGTGAGGAAGGAAAAAAGCAGTGGGGGCCGGGACAGGAGGGGTATCTCAGGCAGGGCAATGGAAAGCTTCTGGAAGAGCGCCAGGGACCAGGACCATTGGGCTGGCTGGCCTGCAGGCACCAAGTTGGCCTGCGTGCTGTCGCTGGTGTGGCTCCACAGTCCTTCCTCTAGGCTTTCAAGCCCTTGTACATATTCAGGTGTTTTACCTGGAAAGGGTGGGAACAGTTCAGCAGCAGCTGGCCTGGGGCTCAGCTTACGTTTACTCACAGATGCCTCGGCACGGTCCCCCAGCTTTGCAATGAGGACGCTCCTTGCGTGGGGGGTGGGTGGCTGGCTGTATGGGAGATGGTTCCCCACCTCTGACCAATTTCAGAATTGTTTACCGCTGGAGCAAGTGTCGTGATAGGGTTTTCCTCTGTATAACTCGTAGGTTCAATTTTTTTTTTCTTTTATGGTTCAAGTTAGATTTTATTCCTCTTTTATGTATTTATAAATATAAGCATGGAAATAATTCATTCCTATAAATACATCTGTGTGACGGGAAGAACTTTTTTCTGTTTTATTTTTAAATTTTATTTTTTAAAATTTTGAAATTTAATTTTATTTATTTTTTTATACAGCACGTTATTATTAGTTATGTATTTTATGCATATACATGTACTGAGGTCAATCCCACACTCCCAACTCATCCCACCACCACCACCCCATGGCTTCCCACACTTGGTGTCCATACGTTTGTTCTCTACCTCTGTGTCTCTATTTCTTCCCTGCAAACCAGTTCATCTGTACCATTTATAGGCTCCACATATATGCGTTAATATACAATATTTGTTTTCCTCTTTCTGACTTACTTCATTCTGTATGACAGTCCCTCGATCCATCGATGTCTCTACAAATGACCCAGTTTCATTCCTTTTTATGGCCGAGTAATATTCCATTTTATATATGTACCACATCTTTATCCATTCATCTGTCTGTGGGCATTTAGGTTGCTTCCATTACCTGGCTATTGTAAATAGTGCTGCAACGAACATTGTGGTGAATGTGCCTTTTTGAAATACGGTTTTCTCTGGGGATATGCCCAGAAGTGGGATTGCTGGATCAGATGGTAATTCTATTTCTAATTTTTTTAAGGAAACTCCATACTGTTCTCCATAGTGACTGTATCAATTTACATTCCCACCAATAGTGGAAGAGGGCTCCTTTTGTCCACACCCTCCCCAGAATTGGTTGTTTGTAGATTTTCTGATGATGCCGATTCTAACAGGTGTGAGGTGATACCTCATTGTAGTTTTGATTTGCATTTCTCTAATAATTAGTGCTGTTGAGCCGCTTTTCATGTGCGTCTTGGCCATCTCTGTGTCTCCTTTGAAGAAACGTCTCTTTAGATCTTCTGCCCATTTTTTTTGGGTTGTTTGTTTTTTTAATATTAAGCTGCATGAGCTGTTTATATATATTGGAGATTAAACCTCTGTCCATTGATTCGTCTGCAACGATTTTCGCCCATTCTGAGGGATGCCTTTTTCCATTCCCGTGTTTTTTAACAAAAAAGGAAAGAAAGGAAAAGAAGCAGAACACTAATGTGCGTAAAATATGCCTTTTGAAATGGTCGTTTTGAAATATGGACGTCCTTTGAATTTTTTGGTCGATATGTGACCCCAGGATTTGTTTTCAGGGCAGGTGTCATTTACAGGCCTGCAATGATTTTGAATATCAACTGACCATTAGCGTTGGGATTAAAGCTGCTGTTGTGTGAAACGGCCACAAGGTGGCAGCAGTTCACCCTTACCAAATCTGGTTACTAGGGCAAGAGAGCCTCAGTGGAAGTGGTGTTCTAGATTGGAGTTTAGAATGGAATGTACCAGGAGAAAGCCGCTCACGTTTGTCTCACTACTTCTTGTTCGTGTTTTTAATTTAATTTTTTATTTTTTATTACAGCAAGTTTGATTACAATGTTTGGCTTGTTGTAGGTGTGGAAGATGTGGTTCTTTTACACATATACAGATGACTGTTCTTCCTGGGATCCTTTTCCCATGTACGTTATGACAGAATGTTGAGTAGTCCTCTCTTGGTATTCTGTAGGTCTTTGGTGATTATGTATGTCACCTTTGTTTGTATATGTCTGTTAACCCCGATATCGTAATGAAACCAATCCTCACACCTTTCCATTGGTGAACCATAAGTTTGTTTCATGAATCTGTGATTGCCCTTCTCCGTGGAAATATCTGCCCTGGTATCCACTTTTAGGTAACACCTATAGGTGATATGATATGATATGTGTCTTTCACTTTCTGACTTACTACAAGTCACGTGATTACTTCTAGACTCATCTACGGTGCTGCAAATGGCATTGTGTCCTTTTTTCCCTTGGCTTCTCTTCTGCCTTAGCGGGGTCCATTTTCAACAATGTGATTCCCTGAGGGTTGTGGATTAGCTGACCTGGGCAGCCTTACCCTGCCGGCCCGCCCTCCCCAGGTGTTCCTCGTTGAGGTCAATATAAACAGAGCTCCAGGCAGCAATAGTCCCTGAAGCTGTGCCTGACTCCATATTCTCTGCCCCGTCAGCAGTCTCGGGGCTGTGCTGGTGGGAGGGAGTGAGGGGCCACAGCTTTGTGGGTGGCCCGGTGTGAGTGGGGTTCTGCTGGCCTTTCTGCAGGAGTTGCCAGGCTGCCGCCTGTAAAGAAGAGGATGTGTCAGCCATAACTTCCGCTGGAATTTCTCTCCGGACAGAGGTGAGGAAGGAAAAAAGCAGTGGGGGCCGGGACAGGAGGGGTATCTCAGGCAGGGCAATGGAAAGCTTCTGGAAGAGCGCCCGGGGCCAGGACCAACCTGGCTGGCCTGCAGGCACCAAGTTGTCCTGCGTGCTGTCGCTGGTGTGGCTCCATGGTCCTTCCTCTAGGCTTTCAAGCCCTTGTACATATTCAGGTGTTTTACCTGGAAAGGGTGGGAACAGTTCAGCAGCAGCTGGCCTGGGGCTCAGCTCACGTTTACTCACAGATGCCTCGGCACGGTCCCCCAGCTTTGCAATGAGGACGCTCCTTGCGTGGGGGGTGGGTTGCTGGCTGTATGGGAGATGCTTCCCCACCTCTGACCAATTTCAGAATTGTTTACCACTGGAGCAAGTGCCCTGATAGGGTTTTCCCCTGTATAACTCGTGGGTTCAGGAATTTTTTTTCTTTTATGGTTCAAGTTAGATTTTATTCCTCTTTTATGTATTTATAGATATAAGCATGGAAATCATTCATTCCTATAAATACATCTGTGTGACGGGAAGAAATTTTTTCTGTTTTATTTTTAAATTTTATTTTTTAAAATTTTGAAATTTAATTTTATTTATGTTTTTATACAGCAGGTTATTATTAGTTATGTATTTTATGCATATACATGTATACAGGTCAATCCCAATCTCCCAACTCATCCCACCACCACCACCCCATGGCTTCCCACACTTGGTGTCCATACGTTTGTTCTCTACGTCTGTGTCTCTATTTCTTCCCTGCAAACCAGTTCATCTGTACCATTTTTAGGCTCCACATATATGCATTAATATACAATATTTGTTTTCCTCTTTCTGACTTACTTCATTCTGTATGACAGTCTCTCGATCCATCGATGTCTCTACAAATGACCCAGTTTCATTCCATTTTATGGCCGAGTAATATTCCATTTTATATATGTACCACATCTTTATCCACTCATCTGTCTGTGGGCATTTAGGTTGCTTCCATTACCTGGCTATTGTAAATAGTGCTGCAACGAACATTGTGCTGAATGTGCCTTTTTGAAATACGGTTTTCTCTGGGTATATGCCCAGAAGTGGGATTGCTGGATCAGATGGTAATTCTATTTCTAATTTTTTTAAGGAAACTCCATACTGTTCTCCATAGTGACTGTATCAATTTACATTCCCACCAATAGTGGAAGAGGGCTCCTTTTGTCCACACCCTCCCCAGAATTGGTTGTTTGTAGATTTTCTGATGATGCCGATTCTAAAAGGTGTGAGGTGATACCTCATTGTAGTTTTGATTTGCATTTCTCTAATAATTAGTGCTGTTGAGCAGCTTTTCTGTGCATCTTGGCCATCTCTGTGTCTCCTTTGAAGAAACGTCTCTTTAGATCTTCTGCCCATTTTTTTTGGGTTGTTTGTTTTTTTAATATTAAGCTGCATGAGCTGTTTATATATATTGGAGATTAAACCTCTGTCCATTGATTCGTCTGCAATGATTTTCGCCCATCCTGAGGGATGCCTTTTTCCATTCCCGTGTTTTTTAACAAAAAAGGAAAGAAAGGAAAAGAAGCAGAACACTAATGTGCGTAAAATATGCCTTTTGAAACGGTCGTTTTGAAATATGGACGTCCTTTGAATTTTTTGGTCGATATGTGACCCCAGGATTTGTTTTCAGGGCAGGTGTCATTTACAGGTATGCAATGATTTTGAATATCAACTGACCATTAGCGTTGGGATTAAAGCTGCTGTTGTGTGAAACGGCCACAAGGTGGCAGCAGTTCACTCTTACCAAATCTGGTTACTAGGGCAAGAGAGCCTCAGTGGAAGTGGTGTTCTAGATTGGAGTTTAGAATGGAATGTACCAGGAGAAAGCCGCTCACGTTTGTCTCACTACTTCTTGTTCGTGTTTTTAATTTAATTTTTTATTTTTTATTACAGCAAGTTTGATTACAATGTTTGGCTTGTTGTAGGTGTGGAAGATGTGGTTCTTTTACACATATACAGATGACTGTTCTTCCTGGGATTCTTTTCCCATGTACGTTATGACAGAATGTTGAGTAGTCCTCTCTTGGTATTCTGTAGGTCTTTGGTGATTATGTATGTCACCTGTGTTTGTATATGTCTGTTAACCCCGATATCGTAATGAAACCAATCCTCACACCTTTCCATTGGTGAACCATAAGTTTGTTTCATGAATCTGTGATTGCCCTTCTCCGTGGAAATATCTGCCCTGGTACCCATTTTTAGGTAACACCTATAAGTGATATGATAGGATATGTGTCTTTCACTTTCTGACTTACTACAAGTCACGTGATTACTTCTAGACTCATCTACGGTGCTGCAAATGGCATTGTGTCCTTTTTTCCCTTGGCTTCTCTTCTGCCTTAGCGGGGTCCATTTTCAACAATGTGATTCCCTGAGGGTTGTGGATTAGCTGACCTGGGCAGCCTTACCCTGCCGGCCCGCCCTCCCCAGGTGTGCCTCGTTGAGGTCAATATAAACAGAGCTCCAGGCAGCAATAGCCCCTGAAGCTGTGCCTGACTCCATATTCTCTGCCCCGTCAGCAGTCTCGGGGCTGTGCTGGTGGGAGGGAGTGAGGGGCCACAGCTTTGTGGGTGGCCCGGTGTGAGTGGGGTTCTGCTGGCCTTTCTGCAGGAGTTGCCAGGCTGCCGCCTGTAAAGAAGAGGATGTGTCACCCATAACTTCCGTTGGAATTTCTCTCCGGACAGAGGTGAGGAAGGAAAAAAGCAGTGGGGGCCGGGACAGGAGGGGTATCTCAGGCAGGGCAATGGAAAGCTTCTGGAAGAGCGCCAGGGTCCAGGACCCGTGGGCTGGCTGGCCTGCAGGCACCAAGTTGGCCTGCGTGCTGTCGCTGGTGTGGCTCCACGGTCCTTCCTCTAGGCTTTCAAGCCCTTGTACATATTCAGGTGTTTTACCTGGAAAGGGTGGGAACAGTTCAGCAGCAGCTGGCCTGGGGCTCAGCTCACGTTTACTCACAGATGCCTCGGCACGGTCCCCCAGCTTTGCAATGAGGACGCTCCTTGCGTGGGGGGTGGGTGGCTGGCTGTATGGGAGATGGTTCCCCACCTCTGACCAATTTCAGAATTGTTTACCGCTGGAGCAAGTGTCGTGATAGGGTTTTCCTCTGTATAACGCGTGGGTTCAATTTTTTTTTTCTTTTATGGTTCAAGTTAGATTTTATTCCTCTTTTATGTATTTATAAATATAAGCATGGAAATAATTCATTCCTATAAATACATCTGTGTGACGGGAAGAACTTTTTTCTGTTTTATTTTTAAATTTTATTTTTTAAAATTTTGAAATTTAATTTCATTTATGTTTTTATACAGCAGGTTATTATTAGTTATGTATTTTATGCATATACATGTATACAGGTCAATCCCAATCTCCCAACTCATCCCACCACCACCACCCCATGGCTTCCCACACTTGGTGTCCATACGTTTGTTCTCTACGTCTGTGTCTCTATTTCTTCCCTGCAAACCAGTTCATCTGTACCATTTTTCGGCTCCACATATATGCATTAATATACAATATTTGTTTTCCTCTTTCTGACTTACTTCATTCTGTATGACAGTCTCTCGATCCATCGATGTCTCTACAAATGACCCAGTTTCATTCCTTTTTATGGCCGAGTAATATTCCATTTTATATATGTACCACATCTTTATCCACTCATCTGTCTGTGGGCATTTAGGTTGCTTCCATTACCTGGCTATTGTAAATAGTGCTGCAACGAACATTGTGCTGAATGTGCCTTTTTGAAATACGGTTTTCTCTGGGTATATGCCCAGAAGTGGGATTGCTGGATCAGATGGTAATTCTATTTCTAATTTTTTTAAGGAAACTCCATACTGTTCTCCATAGTGACTGTATCAATTTACATTCCCACCAATAGTGGAAGAGGGCTCCTTTTGTCCACACCCTCCCCAGAATTGGTTGTTTGTAGATTTTCTGATGATGCCTATTCTAACAGGTGTGAGGTGATACCTCATTGTAGTTTTGATTTGCATTTCTCTAATAATTAGTGCTGTTGAGCAGCTTTTCATGTGCGTCTTGGTCATCTCTGTGTCTCCTTTGAAGAAACGTCTCTTTAGATCTTCTGCCCATTTTTTGGGGTTGTTTGTTTTTTTAATATTAAGCTGCATGAGCTGTTTATATATATTGGAGATTAAACCTGTGTCCATTGATTCATTTGCAACGATTTTCACCCATCCTGAGGGATGCCTTTTTCCATTCCCGTTTTTTTTAACAAAAAAGGAAAGAAAGGAAAAGAAGCAGAACACTAATGTGCGTAAAATATGCCTTTTGAAACGGTCGTTTTGAAATATGGACGTCCTTTGAATTTTTTGGTCGATATGTGACCCCAGGATTTTTTTTCAGGGCAGGTGTCATTTACAGGCCTGCAATGATTTTGAATATCAACTGACCATTAGCGTTGGGATTAAAGCTGCTGTTGTGTGAAACGGCCACAAGGTGGCAGCAGTTCACCCTTACCAAATCTGGTTACTAGGGCAAGAGAGCCTCAGTGGAAGTGGTGTTCTAGATTGGAGTTTAGAATGGAATGTACCAGGAGAAAGCCGCTCACGTTTGTCTCACTACTTCTTGTTCGTGTTTTTAATTTAATTTTTTATTTTTTATTACAGCAAGTTTGATTACAATGTTTGGCTTGTTGTAGGTGTGGAAGATGTGGTTCTTTTACACATATACAGATGACTGTTCTTCCTGGGATCCTTTTCCCATGTACGTTATGACAGAATGTTGAGTAGTCCTCTCTTGGTATTCTGTAGGTCTTTGGTGATTATGTATGTCACCTTTGTTTGTATATGTCTGTTAACCCCGATATCGTAATGAAACCAATCCTCACACCTTTCCATTGGTGAACCATAAGTTTGTTTCATGAATCTGTGATTGCCCTTCTCCGTGGAAATATCTGCCCTGGTATCCACTTTTAGGTAACACCTATAGGTGATATGATATGATATGTGTCTTTCACTTTCTGACTTACTACAAGTCACGTGATTACTTCTAGACTCATCTACGGTGCTGCAAATGGCATTGTGTCCTTTTTTCCCTTGGCTTCTCTTCTGCCTTAGCGGGGTCCATTTTCAACAATGTGATTCCCTGAGGGTTGTGGATTAGCTGACCTGGGCAGCCTTACCCTGCCGGCCCGCCCTCCCCAGGTGTTCCTCGTTGAGGTCAATATAAACAGAGCTCCAGGCAGCAATAGTCCCTGAAGCTGTGCCTGACTCCATATTCTCTGCCCCGTCAGCAGTCTCGGGGCTGTGCTGGTGGGAGGGAGTGAGGGGCCACAGCTTTGTGGGTGGCCCGGTGTGAGTGGGGTTCTGCTGGCCTTTCTGCAGGAGTTGCCAGGCTGCCGCCTGTAAAGAAGAGGATGTGCCAGCCATAACTTCCGCTGGAATTTCTCTCCGGACAGAGGTGAGGAAGGAAAAAAGCAGTGGGGGCCGGGACAGGAGGGGTATCTCAGGCAGGGCAATGGAAAGCTTCTGGAAGAGCGCCCGGGGCCAGGACCAACCTGGCTGGCCTGCAGGCACCAAGTTGTCCTGCGTGCTGTCGCTGGTGTGGCTCCATGGTCCTTCCTCTAGGCTTTCAAGCCCTTGTACATATTCAGGTGTTTTACCTGGAAAGGGTGGGAACAGTTCAGCAGCAGCTGGCCTGGGGCTCAGCTCACGTTTACTCACAGATGCCTCGGCACGGTCCCCCAGCTTTGCAATGAGGACGCTCCTTGCGTGGGGGGTGGGTTGCTGGCTGTATGGGAGATGCTTCCCCACCTCTGACCAATTTCAGAATTGTTTACCACTGGAGCAAGTGCCCTGATAGGGTTTTCCCCTGTATAACTCGTGGGTTCAGGAATTTTTTTTCTTTTATGGTTCAAGTTAGATTTTATTCCTCTTTTATGTATTTATAGATATAAGCATGGAAATCATTCATTCCTATAAATACATCTGTGTGACGGGAAGAAATTTTTTCTGTTTTATTTTTAAATTTTATTTTTTAAAATTTTGAAATTTAATTTTATTTATGTTTTTATACAGCAGGTTATTATTAGTTATGTATTTTATGCATATACATGTATACAGGTCAATCCCAATCTCCCAACTCATCCCACCACCACCACCCCATGGCTTCCCACACTTGGTGTCCATACGTTTGTTCTCTACGTCTGTGTCTCTATTTCTTCCCTGCAAACCAGTTCATCTGTACCATTTTTAGGCTCCACATATATGCATTAATATACAATATTTGTTTTCCTCTTTCTGACTTACTTCATTCTGTATGACAGTCTCTCGATCCATCGATGTCTCTACAAATGACCCAGTTTCATTCCATTTTATGGCCGAGTAATATTCCATTTTATATATGTACCACATCTTTATCCACTCATCTGTCTGTGGGCATTTAGGTTGCTTCCATTACCTGGCTATTGTAAATAGTGCTGCAACGAACATTGTGCTGAATGTGCCTTTTTGAAATACGGTTTTCTCTGGGTATATGCCCAGAAGTGGGATTGCTGGATCAGATGGTAATTCTATTTCTAATTTTTTTAAGGAAACTCCATACTGTTCTCCATAGTGACTGTATCAATTTACATTCCCACCAATAGTGGAAGAGGGCTCCTTTTGTCCACACCCTCCCCAGAATTGGTTGTTTGTAGATTTTCTGATGATGCCGATTCTAAAAGGTGTGAGGTGATACCTCATTGTAGTTTTGATTTGCATTTCTCTAATAATTAGTGCTGTTGAGCAGCTTTTCTGTGCATCTTGGCCATCTCTGTGTCTCTTTGAAGAAACGTCTCTTTAGATCTTCTGCCCATTTTTTTTGGGTTGTTTGTTTTTTTAATATTAAGCTGCATGAGCTGTTTATATATATTGGAGATTAAACCTCTGTCCATTGATTCGTCTGCAATGATTTTCGCCCATCCTGAGGGATGCCTTTTTCCATTCCCGTGTTTTTTAACAAAAAAGGAAAGAAAGGAAAAGAAGCAGAACACTAATGTGCGTAAAATATGCCTTTTGAAACGGTCGTTTTGAAATATGGACGTCCTTTGAATTTTTTGGTCGATATGTGACCCCAGGATTTGTTTTCAGGGCAGGTGTCATTTACAGGCATGCAATGATTTTGAATATCAACTGACCATTAGCGTTGGGATTAAAGCTGCTGTTGTGTGAAACGGCCACAAGGTGGCAGCAGTTCACTCTTACCAAATCTGGTTACTAGGGCAAGAGAGCCTCAGTGGAAGTGGTGTTCTAGATTGGAGTTTAGAATGGAATGTACCAGGAGAAAGCCGCTCACGTTTGTCTCACTACTTCTTGTTCGTGTTTTTAATTTAATTTTTTATTTTTTATTACAGCAAGTTTGATTACAATGTTTGGCTTGTTGTAGGTGTGGAAGATGTGGTTCTTTTACACATATACAGATGACTGTTCTTCCTGGGATTCTTTTCCCATGTACGTTATGACAGAATGTTGAGTAGTCCTCTCTTGGTATTCTGTAGGTCTTTGGTGATTATGTATGTCACCTGTGTTTGTATATGTCTGTTAACCCCGATATCGTAATGAAACCAATCCTCACACCTTTCCATTGGTGAACCATAAGTTTGTTTCATGAATCTGTGATTGCCCTTCTCCGTGGAAATATCTGCCCTGGTATCCATTTTTAGGTAACACCTATAAGTGATATGATAGGATATGTGTCTTTCACTTTCTGACTTACTACAAGTCACGTGATTACTTCTAGACTCATCTACGGTGCTGCAAATGGCATTGTGTCCTTTTTTCCCTTGGCTTCTCTTCTGCCTTAGCGGGGTCCATTTTCAACAATGTGATTCCCTGAGGGTTGTGGATTAGCTGACCTGGGCAGCCTTACCCTGCCGGCCCGCCCTCCTCAGGTGTGCCTCGTTGAGGTCAATATAAACAGAGCTCCAGGCAGCAATAGCCCCTGAAGCTGTGCCTGACTCCATATTCTCTGCCCCGTCAGCAGTCTCGGGGCTGTGCTGGTGGGAGGGAGTGAGGGGCCACAGCTTTGTGGGTGGCCCGGTGTGAGTGGGGTTCTGCTGGCCTTTCTGCAGGAGTTGCCAGGCTGCCGCCTGTAAAGAAGAGGATGTGTCACCCATAACTTCCGTTGGAATTTCTCTCCGGACAGAGGTGAGGAAGGAAAAAAGCAGTGGGGGCCGGGACAGGAGGGGTATCTCAGGCAGGGCAATGGAAAGCTTCTGGAAGAGCGCCAGGGTCCAGGACCCGTGGGCTGGCTGGCCTGCAGGCACCAAGTTGGCCTGCGTGCTGTCGCTGGTGTGGCTCCACGGTCCTTCCTCTAGGCTTTCAAGCCCTTGTACATATTCAGGTGTTTTACCTGGAAAGGGTGGGAACAGTTCAGCAGCAGCTGGCCTGGGGCTCAGCTCACGTTTACTCACAGATGCCTCGGCACGGTCCCCCAGCTTTGCAATGAGGACGCTCCTTGCGTGGGGGGTGGGTGGCTGGCTGTATGGGAGATGGTTCCCCACCTCTGACCAATTTCAGAATTGTTTACCGCTGGAGCAAGTGTCGTGATAGGGATTTCCTCTGTATAACTCGTGGGTTCAATTTTTTTTTTCTTTTATGGTTCAAGTTAGATTTTATTCCTCTTTTATGTATTTATAAATATAAGCATGGAAATAATTCATTCCTATAAATACATCTGTGTGACGGGAAGAACTTTTTTCTGTTTTATTTTTAAATTTTATTTTTTAAAATTTTGAAATTTAATTTCATTTATGTTTTTATACAGCAGGTTATTATTAGTTATGTATTTTATGCATATACATGTATACAGGTCAATCCCAATCTCCCAACTCATCCCACCACCACCACCCCATGGCTTCCCACACTTGGTGTCCATACGTTTGTTCTCTACGTCTGTGTCTCTATTTCTTCCCTGCAAACCAGTTCATCTGTACCATTTTTCGGCTCCACATATATGCATTAATATACAATATTTGTTTTCCTCTTTCTGACTTACTTCATTCTGTATGACAGTCTCTCGATCCATCGATGTCTCTACAAATGACCCAGTTTCATTCCTTTTTATGGCCGAGTAATATTCCATTTTATATATGTACCACATCTTTATCCACTCATCTGTCTGTGGGCATTTAGGTTGCTTCCATTACCTGGCTATTGTAAATAGTGCTGCAACGAACATTGTGCTGAATGTGCCTTTTTGAAATACGGTTTTCTCTGGGTATATGCCCAGAAGTGGGATTGCTGGATCAGATGGTAATTCTATTTCTAATTTTTTTAAGGAAACTCCATACTGTTCTCCATAGTTACTGTATCAATTTACATTCCCACCATTAGTGGAAGAGGGCTCCTTTTGTCCACACCCTCCCCAGAATTGGTTGTTTGTAGATTTTCTGATGATGCCGATTCTAAAAGGTGTGAGGTGATACCTCATTGTAGTTTTGATTTGCATTTCTCTAATAATTAGTGCTGTTGAGCAGCTTTTCTGTGCGTCTTGGCCATCTCTGTGTCTCCTTTGAAGAAACGTCTCTTTAGATCTTCTGCCCATTTTTTTTGGGTTGTTTGTTTTTTTAATATTAAGCTGCATGAGCTGTTTATATATATTGGAGATTAAACCTCTGTCCATTGATTCGTCTGCAATGATTTTCGCCCATTCTGAGGGATGCCTTTTTCCATTCCCGTGTTTTTTAACAAAAAAGGAAAGAAAGGAAAAGAAGCAGAACACTAATGTGCGTAAAATATGCCTTTTGAAACGGTCGTTTTGAAATATGGACGTCCTTTGAATTTTTTGGTCGATATGTGACCCCAGGATTTGTTTTCAGGGCAGGTGTCATTTACAGGCATGCAATGATTTTGAATATCAACTGACCATTAGCATTGGGATTAAAGCTGCTGTTGTGTGAAACGGCCACAAGGTGGCAGCAGTTCACCCTTACCAAATCTGGTTACTAGGGCAAGAGAGCCTCAGTGGAAGTGGTGTTCTAGATTGGAGTTTAGAATGGAATGTGCCAGGAGAAAGCCGCTCACGTTTGTCTCACTACTTCTTGTTCGTGTTTTTAATTTAATTTTTTATTTTTTATTACAGCAAGTTTGATTACAATATTTGGCTTGTTGTAGGTGTGGAAGATGTGGTTCTTTTACACATATACAGATGACTGTTCTTCCTGGGATTCTTTTCCCATGTACGTTATGACAGAATGTTGAGTAGTCCTCTCTTGGTATTCTGTAGGTCTTTGGTGATTATGTATGTCACCTGTGTTTGTATATGTCTGTTAACCCCGATATCGTAATGAAACCAATCCTCACACCTTTCCATTGGTGAACCATAAGTTTGTTTCATGAATCTGTGATTGCCCTTCTCCGTGGAAATATCTGCCCTGGTATCCATTTTTAGGTAACACCTATAAGTGATATGATAGGATATGTGTCTTTCACTTTCTGACTTACTACAAGTCACGTGATTACTTCTAGACTCATCTACGGTGCTGCAAATGGCATTGTGTCCTTTTTTCCCTTGGCTTCTCTTCTGCCTTAGCGGGGTCCATTTTCAACAATGTGATTCCCTGAGGGTTGTGGATTAGCTGACCTGGGCAGCCTTACCCTGCCGGCCCGCCCTCCCCAGGTGTGCCTCGTTGAGGTCAATATAAACAGAGCTCCAGGCAGCAATAGCCCCTGAAGCTGTGCCTGACTCCATATTCTCTGCCCCGTCAGCAGTCTCGGGGCTGTGCTGGTGGGAGGGAGTGAGGGGCCACAGCTTTGTGGGTGGCCCGGTGTGAGTGGGGTTCTGCTGGCCTTTCTGCAGGAGTTGCCAGGCTGCCGCCTGTAAAGAAGAGGATGTGTCACCCATAACTTCCGCTGGAATTTCTCTCCGGACAGAGGTGAGGAAGGAAAAAAGCAGTGGGGGCCGGGACAGGAGGGGTATCTCAGGCAGGGCAATGGAAAGCTTCTGGAAGAGTGCCAGGGTCCAGGACCAGTGGGCTGGCTGGCCTGCAGGCACCAAGTTGGCCTGCGTGCTGTCGCTGGTGTGGCTCCACGGTCCTTCCTCTAGGCTTTCAAGCCCTTGTACATATTCAGGTGTTTTACCTGGAAAGGGTGGGAACAGTTCAGCAGCAGCTGGCCTGGGGCTCAGCTCACGTTTACTCACAGATGCCTCAGCACGGTCCCCCAGCTTTGCAATGAGGACGCTCCTTGCGTGGGGGGTGGGTGGCTGGCTGTATGGGAGATGGTTCCCCACCTCTGACCAATTTCAGAATTGTTTACCGCTGGAGCAAGTGTCGTGATAGGGTTTTCCTCTGTATAACTCGTGGGTTCAATTTTTTTTTTCTTTTATGGTTCAAGTTAGATTTTATTCCTCTTTTATGTATTTATAAATATAAGCATGGAAATAATTCATTCCTATAAATACATCTGTGTGACGGGAAGAACTTTTTTCTGTTTTATTTTTAAATTTTATTTTTTAAAATTTTGAAATTTAATTTCATTTATGTTTTTATACAGCAGGTTATTATTAGTTATGTATTTTATGCATATACATGTATACAGGTCAATCCCAATCTCCCAACTCATCCCACCACCACCACCCCATGGCTTCCCACACTTGGTGTCCATACGTTTGTTCTCTACGTCTGTGTCTCTATTTCTTCCCTGCAAACCAGTTCATCTGTACCATTTTTAGGCTCCACATATATGCATTAATATACAATATTTGTTTTCCTCTTTCTGACTTACTTCATTCTGTATGACAGTCTCTCAATCCATCGATGTCTCTACAAATGACCCAGTTTCATTCCTTTTTATGGCCGAGTAATATTCCATTTTATATATGTACCACATCTTTATCCACTCATCTGTCTGTGGGCATTTAGGTTGCTTCCATTACCTGGCTATTGTAAATAGTGCTGCAACGAACATTGTGCTGAATGTGCCTTTTTGAAATACGGTTTTCTCTGGGTATATGCCCAGAAGTGGGATTGCTGGATCAGATGGTAATTCTATTTCTAATTTTTTTAAGGAAACTCCATACTGTTCTCCATAGTGACTGTATCAATTTACATTCCCACCAATAGTGGAAGAGGGCTCCTTTTGTCCACACCCTCCCCAGAATTGGTTGTTTGTATATTTTCTGATGATGCCTATTCTAACAGGTGTGAGGTGATACCTCATTGTAGTTTTGATTTGCATTTCTCTAATAATTAGTGCTGTTGAGCAGCTTTTCATGTGCGTCTTGGTCATCTCTGTGTCTCCTTTGAAGAAACGTCTCTTTAGATCTTCTGCCCATTTTTTGGGGTTGTTTGTTTTTTTAATATTAAGCTGCATGAGCTGTTTATATATATTGGAGATTAAACCTGTGTCCATTGATTCATTTGCAACGATTTTCACCCATCCTGAGGGATGCCTTTTTCCATTCCCGTTTTTTTTAACAAAAAAGGAAAGAAAGGAAAAGAAGCAGAACACTAATGTGCGTAAAATATGCCTTTTGAAACGGTCGTTTTGAATTATGGACGTCCTTTGAATTTTTTGGTCGATATGTGACCCCAGGATTTGTTTTCAGGGCAGGTGTCATTTACAGGCCTGCAATGATTTTGAATATCAACTGACCATTAGCGTTGGGATTAAAGCTGCTGTTGTGTGAAACGGCCACAAGGTGGCAGCAGTTCACCCTTACCAAATCTGGTTACTAGGGCAAGAGAGCCTCAGTGGAAGTGGTGTTCTAGATTGGAGTTTAGAATGGAATGTACCAGGAGAAAGCCGCTCACGTTTGTCTCACTACTTCTTGTTCGTGTTTTTAATTTAATTTTTTATTTTTTATTACAGCAAGTTTGATTACAATGTTTGGCTTGTTGTAGGTGTGGAAGATGTGGTTCTTTTACACATATACAGATGACAGTTCTTCCTGGGATTCTTTTCCCATGTACGTTATGACAGAATGTTGAGTAGTCCTCTCTTGGTATTCTGTAGGTCTTTGGTGATTATATATGTCACCTGTGTTTGTATATGTCTGTTAACCCCGATATCGTAATGAAACCAATCCTCACACCTTTCCATTGGTGAACCATAAGTTTGTTTCATGAATCTGTGATTGCCCTTCTCCGTGGAAATATCTGCCCTGGTATCCACTTTTAGGTAACACCTATAGGTGATATGATATGATATGTGTCTTTCACTTTCTGACTTACTACAAGTCACGTGATTACTTCTAGACTCATCTACGGTGCTGCAAATGGCATTGTGTCCTTTTTTCCCTTGGCTTCTCTTCTGCCTTAGCGGGGTCCATTTTCAACAATGTGATTCCCTGAGGGTTGTGGATTAGCTGACCTGGGCAGCCTTACCCTGCCGGCCCGCCCTCCCCAGGTGTTCCTCGTTGAGGTCAATATAAACAGAGCTCCAGGCAGCAATAGTCCCTGAAGCTGTGCCTGACTCCATATTCTCTGCCCCGTCAGCAGTCTCGGGGCTGTGCTGGTGGGAGGGAGTGAGGGGCCACAGCTTTGTGGGTGGCCCGGTGTGAGTGGGGTTCTGCTGGCCTTTCTGCAGGAGTTGCCAGGCTGCCGCCTGTAAAGAAGAGGATGTGTCAGCCATAACTTCCGCTGGAATTTCTCTCCGGACAGAGGTGAGGAAGGAAAAAAGCAGTGGGGGCCGGGACAGGAGGGGTATCTCAGGCAGGGCAATGGAAAGCTTCTGGAAGAGCGCCCGGGGCCAGGACCAACCTGGCTGGCCTGCAGGCACCAAGTTGTCCTGCGTGCTGTCGCTGGTGTGGCTCCACGGTCCTTCCTCTAGGCTTTCAAGCCCTTGTACATATTCAGGTGTTTTACCTGGAAAGGGTGGGAACAGTTCAGCAGCAGCTGGCCTGGGGCTCAGCTCACGTTTACTCACAGATGCCTCGGCACGGTCCCCCAGCTTTGCAATGAGGACGCTCCTTGCGTGGGGGGTGGGTTGCTGGCTGTATGGGAGATGCTTCCCCACCTCTGACCAATTTCAGAATTGTTTACCACTGGAGCAAGTGCCCTGATAGGGTTTTCCCCTGTATAACTCGTGGGTTCAGGAATTTTTTTTCTTTTATGGTTCAAGTTAGATTTTATTCCTCTTTTATGTATTTATAGATATAAGCATGGAAATCATTCATTCCTATAAATACATCTGTGTGACGGGAAGAACTTTTTTCTGTTTTATTTTTAAATTTTATTTTTTAAAATTTTGAAATTTAATTTCATTTATGTTTTTATACAGCAGGTTATTATTAGTTATGTATTTTATGCATATACATGTATACAGGTCAATCCCAATCTCCCAACTCATCCCACCACCACCACCCCATGGCTTCCCACACTTGGTGTCCATACGTTTGTTCTCTACGTCTGTGTCTCTATTTCTTCCCTGCAAACCAGTTCATCTGTACCATTTTTAGGCTCCACATATATGCATTAATATACAATATTTGTTTTCCTCTTTCTGACTTACTTCATTCTGTATGACAGTCTCTCGATCCATCGATGTCTCTACAAATGACCCAGTTTCATTCCATTTTATGGCCGAGTAATATTCCATTTTATATATGTACCACATCTTTATCCACTCATCTGTCTGTGGGCATTTAGGTTGCTTCCATTACCTGGCTATTGTAAATAGTGCTGCAACGAACATTGTGCTGAATGTGCCTTTTTGAAATACGGTTTTCTCTGGGTATATGCCCAGAAGTGGGATTGCTGGATCAGATGGTAATTCTATTTCTAATTTTTTTAAGGAAACTCCATACTGTTCTCCATAGTGACTGTATCAATTTACATTCCCACCAATAGTGGAAGAGGGCTCCTTTTGTCCACACCCTCCCCAGAATTGGTTGTTTGTAGATTTTCTGATGATGCCGATTCTAAAAGGTGTGAGGTGATACCTCATTGTAGTTTTGATTTGCATTTCTCTAATAATTAGTGCTGTTGAGCAGCTTTTCTGTGCATCTTGGCCATCTCTGTGTCTCCTTTGAAGAAACGTCTCTTTAGATCTTCTGCCCATTTTTTTTGGGTTGTTTGTTTTTTTAATATTAAGCTGCATGAGCTGTTTATATATATTGGAGATTAAACCTCTGTCCATTGATTCGTCTGCAATGATTTTCGCCCATCCTGAGGGATGCGTTTTTCCATTCCCGTGTTTTTTAACAAAAAAGGAAAGAAAGGAAAAGAAGCAGAACACTAATGTGCGTAAAATATGCCTTTTGAAACGGTCGTTTTGAAATATGGACGTCCTTTGAATTTTTTGGTCGATATGTGACCCCAGGATTTGTTTTCAGGGCAGGTGTCATTTACAGGCATGCAATGATTTTGAATATCAACTGACCATTAGCGTTGGGATTAAAGCTGCTGTTGTGTGAAACGGCCACAAGGTGGCAGCAGTTCACTCTTACCAAATCTGGTTACTAGGGCAAGAGAGCCTCAGTGGAAGTGGTGTTCTAGATTGGAGTTTAGAATGGAATGTACCAGGAGAAAGCCGCTCACGTTTGTCTCACTACTTCTTGTTCGTGTTTTTAATTTAATTTTTTATTTTTTATTACAGCAAGTTTGATTACAATGTTTGGCTTGTTGTAGGTGTGGAAGATGTGGTTCTTTTACACATATACAGATGACTGTTCTTCCTGGGATTCTTTTCCCATGTACGTTATGACAGAATGTTGAGTAGTCCTCTCTTGGTATTCTGTAGGTCTTTGGTGATTATGTATGTCACCTGTGTTTGTATATGTCTGTTAACCCCGATATCGTAATGAAACCAATCCTCACACCTTTCCATTGGTGAACCATAAGTTTGTTTCATGAATCTGTGATTGCCCTTCTCCGTGGAAATATCTGCCCTGGTATCCATTTTTAGGTAACACCTATAAGTGATATGATAGGATATGTGTCTTTCACTTTCTGACTTACTACAAGTCACGTGATTACTTCTAGACTCATCTACGGTGCTGCAAATGGCATTGTGTCCTTTTTTCCCTTGGCTTCTCTTCTGCCTTAGCGGGGTCCATTTTCAACAATGTGATTCCCTGAGGGTTGTGGATTAGCTGACCTGGGCAGCCTTACCCTGCCGGCCCGCCCTCCCCAGGTGTGCCTCGTTGAGGTCAATATAAACAGAGCTCCAGGCAGCAATAGCCCCTGAAGCTGTGCCTGACTCCATATTCTCTGCCCCGTCAGCAGTCTCGGGGCTGTGCTGGTGGGAGGGAGTGAGGGGCCACAGCTTTGTGGGTGGCCCGGTGTGAGTGGGGTTCTGCTGGCCTTTCTGCAGGAGTTGCCAGGCTGCCGCCTGTAAAGAAGAGGATGTGTCACCCATAACTTCCGTTGGAATTTCTCTCCGGACAGAGGTGAGGAAGGAAAAAAGCAGTGGGGGCCGGGACAGGAGGGGTATCTCAGGCAGGGCAATGGAAAGCTTCTGGAAGAGCGCCAGGGTCCAGGACCCGTGGGCTGGCTGGCCTGCAGGCACCAAGTTGGCCTGCGTGCTGTCGCTGGTGTGGCTCCACGGTCCTTCCTCTAGGCTTTCAAGCCCTTGTACATATTCAGGTGTTTTACCTGGAAAGGGTGGGAACAGTTCAGCAGCAGCTGGCCTGGGGCTCAGCTCACGTTTACTCACAGATGCCTCGGCACGGTCCCCCAGCTTTGCAATGAGGACGCTCCTTGCGTGGGGGGTGGGTGGCTGGCTGTATGGGAGATGGTTCCCCACCTCTGACCAATTTCAGAATTGTTTACCGCTGGAGCAAGTGTCGTGATAGGGATTTCCTCTGTATAACTCGTGGGTTCAATTTTTTTTTTCTTTTATGGTTCAAGTTAGATTTTATTCCTCTTTTATGTATTTATAAATATAAGCATGGAAATAATTCATTCCTATAAATACATCTGTGTGACGGGAAGAACTTTTTTCTGTTTTATTTTTAAATTTTATTTTTTAAAATTTTGAAATTTAATTTCATTTATGTTTTTATACAGCAGGTTATTATTAGTTATGTATTTTATGCATATACATGTATACAGGTCAATCCCAATCTCCCAACTCATCCCACCACCACCACCCCATGGCTTCCCACACTTGGTGTCCATACGTTTGTTCTCTACGTCTGTGTCTCTATTTCTTCCCTGCAAACCAGTTCATCTGTACCATTTTTCGGCTCCACATATATGCATTAATATACAATATTTGTTTTCCTCTTTCTGACTTACTTCATTCTGTATGACAGTCTCTCGATCCATCGATGTCTCTACAAATGACCCAGTTTCATTCCTTTTTATGGCCGAGTAATATTCCATTTTATATATGTACCACATCTTTATCCACTCATCTGTCTGTGGGCATTTAGGTTGCTTCCATTACCTGGCTATTGTAAATAGTGCTGCAACGAACATTGTGCTGAATGTGCCTTTTTGAAATACGGTTTTCTCTGGGTATATGCCCAGAAGTGGGATTGCTGGATCAGATGGTAATTCTATTTCTAATTTTTTTAAGGAAACTCCATACTGTTCTCCATAGTTACTGTATCAATTTACATTCCCACCATTAGTGGAAGAGGGCTCCTTTTGTCCACACCCTCCCCAGAATTGGTTGTTTGTAGATTTTCTGATGATGCCGATTCTAAAAGGTGTGAGGTGATACCTCATTGTAGTTTTGATTTGCATTTCTCTAATAATTAGTGCTGTTGAGCAGCTTTTCTGTGCGTCTTGGCCATCTCTGTGTCTCCTTTGAAGAAACGTCTCTTTAGATCTTCTGCCCATTTTTTTTGGGTTGTTTGTTTTTTTAATATTAAGCTGCATGAGCTGTTTATATATATTGGAGATTAAACCTCTGTCCATTGATTCGTCTGCAATGATTTTCGCCCATTCTGAGGGATGCCTTTTTCCATTCCCGTGTTTTTTAACAAAAAAGGAAAGAAAGGAAAAGAAGCAGAACACTAATGTGCGTAAAATATGCCTTTTGAAACGGTCGTTTTGAAATATGGACGTCCTTTGAATTTTTTGGTCGATATGTGACCCCAGGATTTGTTTTCAGGGCAGGTGTCATTTACAGGCATGCAATGATTTTGAATATCAACTGACCATTAGCATTGGGATTAAAGCTGCTGTTGTGTGAAACGGCCACAAGGTGGCAGCAGTTCACCCTTACCAAATCTGGTTACTAGGGCAAGAGAGCCTCAGTGGAAGTGGTGTTCTAGATTGGAGTTTAGAATGGAATGTGCCAGGAGAAAGCCGCTCACGTTTGTCTCACTACTTCTTGTTCGTGTTTTTAATTTAATTTTTTATTTTTTATTACAGCAAGTTTGATTACAATGTTTGGCTTGTTGTAGGTGTGGAAGATGTGCTTCTTTTACACATATACAGATGACTGTTCTTCCTGGGATTCTTTTCCCATGTACGTTATGACAGAATGTTGAGTAGTCCTCTCTTGGTATTCTGTAGGTCTTTGGTGATTATGTATGTCACCTGTGTTTGTATATGTCTGTTAACCCCGATATCGTAATGAAACCAATCCTCACACCTTTCCATTGGTGAACCATAAGTTTGTTTCATGAATCTGTGATTGCCCTTCTCCGTGGAAATATCTGCCCTGGTATCCATTTTTAGGTAACACCTATAAGTGATATGATAGGATATGTGTCTTTCACTTTCTGACTTACTACAAGTCACGTGATTACTTCTAGACTCATCTACGGTGCTGCAAATGGCATTGTGTCCTTTTTTCCCTTGGCTTCTCTTCTGCCTTAGCGGGGTCCATTTTCAACAATGTGATTCCCTGAGGGTTGTGGATTAGCTGACCTGGGCAGCCTTACCCTGCCGGCCCGCCCTCCCCAGGTGTGCCTCGTTGAGGTCAATATAAACAGAGCTCCAGGCAGCAATAGCCCCTGAAGCTGTGCCTGACTCCATATTCTCTGCCCCGTCAGCAGTCTCGGGGCTGTGCTGGTGGGAGGGAGTGAGGGGCCACAGCTTTGTGGGTGGCCCGGTGTGAGTGGGGTTCTGCTGGCCTTTCTGCAGGAGTTGCCAGGCTGCCGCCTGTAAAGAAGAGGATGTGTCACCCATAACTTCCGCTGGAATTTCTCTCCGGACAGAGGTGAGGAAGGAAAAAAGCAGTGGGGGCCGGGACAGGAGGGGTATCTCAGGCAGGGCAATGGAAAGCTTCTGGAAGAGTGCCAGGGTCCAGGACCAGTGGGCTGGCTGGCCTGCAGGCACCAAGTTGTCCTGCGTGCTGTCGCTGGTGTGGCTCCACGGTCCTTCCTCTAGGCTTTCAAGCCCTTGTACATATTCAGGTGTTTTACCTGGAAAGGGTGGGAACAGTTCAGCAGCAGCTGGCCTGGGGCTCAGCTCACGTTTACTCACAGATGCCTCGGCACGGTCCCCCAGCTTTGCAATGAGGACGCTCCTTGCGTGGGGGGTGGGTGGCTGGCTGTATGGGAGATGGTTCCCCACCTCTGACCAATTTCAGAATTGTTTACCGCTGGAGCAAGTGTCGTGATAGGGTTTTCCTCTGTATAACTCGTGGGTTCAATTTTTTTTTCTTTTATGGTTCAAGTTAGATTTTATTCCTCTTTTATGTATTTATAAATATAAGCATGGAAATAATTCATTCCTATAAATACATCTGTGTGACGGGAAGAACTTTTTTCTGTTTTATTTTTAAATTTTATTTTTTAAAATTTTGAAATTTAATTTCATTTATGTTTTTATACAGCAGGTTATTATTAGTTATGTATTTTATGCATATACATGTATACAGGTCAATCCCAATCTCCCAACTCATCCCACCACCACCACCCCATGGCTTCCCACACTTGGTGTCCATACGTTTGTTCTCTACGTCTGTGTCTCTATTTCTTCCCTGCAAACCAGTTCATCTGTACCATTTTTAGGCTCCACATATATGCATTAATATACAATATTTGTTTTCCTCTTTCTGACTTACTTCATTCTGTATGACAGTCTCTCAATCCATCGATGTCTCTACAAATGACCCAGTTTCATTCCTTTTTATGGCCGAGTAATATTCCATTTTATATATGTACCACATCTTTATCCACTCATCTGTCTGTGGGCATTTAGGTTGCTTCCATTACCTGGCTATTGTAAATAGTGCTGCAACGAACATTGTGCTGAATGTGCCTTTTTGAAATACGGTTTTCTCTGGGTATATGCCCAGAAGTGGGATTGCTGGATCAGATGGTAATTCTATTTCTAATTTTTTTAAGGAAACTCCATACTGTTCTCCATAGTGACTGTATCAATTTACATTCCCACCAATAGTGGAAGAGGGCTCCTTTTGTCCACACCCTCCCCAGAATTGGTTGTTTGTGTATTTTCTGATGATGCCTATTCTAACAGGTGTGAGGTGATACCTCATTGTAGTTTTGATTTGCATTTCTCTAATAATTAGTGCTGTTGAGCAGCTTTTCATGTGCGTCTTGGTCATCTCTGTGTCTCCTTTGAAGAAACGTCTCTTTAGATCTTCTGCCCATTTTTTGGGGTTGTTTGTTTTTTTAATATTAAGCTGCATGAGCTGTTTATATATATTGGAGATTAAACCTGTGTCCATTGATTCATTTGCAACGATTTTCACCCATCCTGAGGGATGCCTTTTTCCATTCCCGTTTTTTTTAACAAAAAAGGAAAGAAAGGAAAAGAAGCAGAACACTAATGTGCGTAAAATATGCCTTTTGAAACGGTCGTTTTGAATTATGGACGTCCTTTGAATTTTTTGGTCGATATGTGACCCCAGGATTTGTTTTCAGGGCAGGTGTCATTTACAGGCCTGCAATGATTTTGAATATCAACTGACCATTAGCGTTGGGATTAAAGCTGCTGTTGTGTGAAACGGCCACAAGGTGGCAGCAGTTCACCCTTACCAAATCTGCTTACTAGGGCAAGAGAGCCTCAGTGGAAGTGGTGTTCTAGATTGGAGTTTAGAATGGAATGTACCAGGAGAAAGCCGCTCACGTTTGTCTCACTACTTCTTGTTCGTGTTTTTAATTTAATTTTTTATTTTTTATTACAGCAAGTTTGATTACAATGTTTGGCTTGTTGTAGGTGTGGAAGATGTGGTTCTTTTACACATATACAGATGACTGTTCTTCCTGGGATTCTTTTCCCATGTACGTTATGACAGAATGTTGAGTAGTCCTCTCTTGGTATTCTGTAGGTCTTTGGTGATTATATATGTCACCTGTGTTTGTATATGTCTGTTAACCCCGATATCGTAATGAAACCAATCCTCACACCTTTCCATTGGTGAACCATAAGTTTGTTTCATGAATCTGTGATTGCCCTTCTCCGTGGAAATATCTGCCCTGGTATCCACTTTTAGGTAACACCTATAGGTGATATGATATGATATGTGTCTTTCACTTTCTGACTTACTACAAGTCACGTGATTACTTCTAGACTCATCTACGGTGCTGCAAATGGCATTGTGTCCTTTTTTCCCTTGGCTTCTCTTCTGCCTTAGCGGGGTCCATTTTCAACAATGTGATTCCCTGAGGGTTGTGGATTAGCTGACCTGGGCAGCCTTACCCTGCCGGCCCGCCCTCCCCAGGTGTTCCTCGTTGAGGTCAATATAAACAGAGCTCCAGGCAGCAATAGTCCCTGAAGCTGTGCCTGACTCCATATTCTCTGCCCCGTCAGCAGTCTCGGGGCTGTGCTGGTGGGAGGGAGTGAGGGGCCACAGCTTTGTGGGTGGCCCGGTGTGAGTGGGGTTCTGCTGGCCTTTCTGCAGGAGTTGCCAGGCTGCCGCCTGTAAAGAAGAGGATGTGTCAGCCATAACTTCCGCTGGAATTTCTCTCCGGACAGAGGTGAGGAAGGAAAAAAGCAGTGGGGGCCGGGACAGGAGGGGTATCTCAGGCAGGGCAATGGAAAGCTTCTGGAAGAGCGCCCGGGGCCAGGACCAACCTGGCTGGCCTGCAGGCACCAAGTTGTCCTGCGTGCTGTCGCTGGTGTGGCTCCATGGTCCTTCCTCTAGGCTTTCAAGCCCTTGTACATATTCAGGTGTTTTACCTGGAAAGGGTGGGAACAGTTCAGCAGCAGCTGGCCTGGGGCTCAGCTCACGTTTACTCACAGATGCCTCGGCACGGTCCCCCAGCTTTGCAATGAGGACGCTCCTTGCGTGGGGGGTGGGTTGCTGGCTGTATGGGAGATGCTTCCCCACCTCTGACCAATTTCAGAATTGTTTACCACTGGAGCAAGTGCCCTGATAGGGTTTTCCCCTGTATAACTCGTGGGTTCAGGAATTTTTTTTCTTTTATGGTTCAAGTTAGATTTTATTCCTCTTTTATGTATTTATAGATATAAGCATGGAAATCATTCATTCCTATAAATACATCTGTGTGACGGGAAGAAATTTTTTCTGTTTTATTTTTAAATTTTATTTTTTAAAATTTTGAAATTTAATTTTATTTATGTTTTTATACAGCAGGTTATTATTAGTTATGTATTTTATGCATATACATGTATACAGGTCAATCCCAATCTCCCAACTCATCCCACCACCACCACCCCATGGCTTCCCACACTTGGTGTCCATACGTTTGTTCTCTACGTCTGTGTCTCTATTTCTTCCCTGCAAACCAGTTCATCTGTACCATTTTTAGGCTCCACATATATGCATTAATATACAATATTTGTTTTCCTCTTTCTGACTTACTTCATTCTGTATGACAGTCTCTCGATCCATCGATGTCTCTACAAATGACCCAGTTTCATTCCTTTTTATGGCCGAGTAATATTCCATTTTATATATGTACCACATCTTTATCCACTCATCTGTCTGTGGGCATTTAGGTTGCTTCCATTACCTGGCTATTGTAAATAGTGCTGCAACGAACATTGTGCTGAATGTGCCTTTTTGAAATACGGTTTTCTCTGGGTATATGCCCAGAAGTGGGATTGCTGGATCAGATGGTAATTCTATTTCTAATTTTTTTTAAGGAAACTCCATACTGTTCTCCATAGTGACTGTATCAATTTACATTCCCACCAATAGTGGAAGAGGGCTCCTTTTGTCCACACCCTCCCCAGAATTGGTTGTTTGTAGATTTTCTGATGATGCCGATTCTAAAAGGTGTGAGGTGATACCTCATTGTAGTTTTGATTTGCATTTCTCTAATAATTAGTGCTGTTGAGCAGCTTTTCTGTGCATCTTGGCCATCTCTGTGTCTCCTTTGAAGAAACGTCTCTTTAGATCTTCTGCCCATTTTTTTTGGGTTGTTTGTTTTTTTAATATTAAGCTGCATGAGCTGTTTATATATATTGGAGATTAAACCTCTGTCCATTGATTCGTCTGCAATGATTTTCGCCCATCCTGAGGGATGCGTTTTTCCATTCCCGTGTTTTTTAACAAAAAAGGAAAGAAAGGAAAAGAAGCAGAACACTAATGTGCGTAAAATATGCCTTTTGAAACGGTCGTTTTGAAATATGGACGTCCTTTGAATTTTTTGGTCGATATGTGACCCCAGGATTTGTTTTCAGGGCAGGTGTCATTTACAGGCATGCAATGATTTTGAATATCAACTGACCATTAGCGTTGGGATTAAAGCTGCTGTTGTGTGAAACGGCCACAAGGTGGCAGCAGTTCACTCTTACCAAATCTGGTTACTAGGGCAAGAGAGCCTCAGTGGAAGTGGTGTTCTAGATTGGAGTTTAGAATGGAATGTACCAGGAGAAAGCCGCTCACGTTTGTCTCACTACTTCTTGTTCGTGTTTTTAATTTAATTTTTTATTTTTTATTACAGCAAGTTTGATTACAATGTTTGGCTTGTTGTAGGTGTGGAAGATGTGGTTCTTTTACACATATACAGATGACTGTTCTTCCTGGGATTCTTTTCCCATGTACGTTATGACAGAATGTTGAGTAGTCCTCTCTTGGTATTCTGTAGGTCTTTGGTGATTATGTATGTCACCTGTGTTTGTATATGTCTGTTAACCCCGATATCGTAATGAAACCAATCCTCACACCTTTCCATTGGTGAACCATAAGTTTGTTTCATGAATCTGTGATTGCCCTTCTCCGTGGAAATATCTGCCCTGGTATCCATTTTTAGGTAACACCTATAAGTGATATGATAGGATATGTGTCTTTCACTTTCTGACTTACTACAAGTCACGTGATTACTTCTAGACTCATCTACGGTGCTGCAAATGGCATTGTGTCCTTTTTTCCCTTGGCTTCTCTTCTGCCTTAGCGGGGTCCATTTTCAACAATGTGATTCCCTGAGGGTTGTGGATTAGCTGACCTGGGCAGCCTTACCCTGCCGGCCCGCCCTCCCCAGGTGTGCCTCGTTGAGGTCAATATAAACAGAGCTCCAGGCAGCAATAGCCCCTGAAGCTGTGCCTGACTCCATATTCTCTGCCCCGTCAGCAGTCTCGGGGCTGTGCTGGTGGGAGGGAGTGAGGGGCCACAGCTTTGTGGGTGGCCCGGTGTGAGTGGGGTTCTGCTGGCCTTTCTGCAGGAGTTGCCAGGCTGCCGCCTGTAAAGAAGAGGATGTGTCACCCATAACTTCCGTTGGAATTTCTCTCCGGACAGAGGTGAGGAAGGAAAAAAGCAGTGGGGGCCGGGACAGGAGGGGTATCTCAGGCAGGGCAATGGAAAGCTTCTGGAAGAGCGCCAGGGTCCAGGACCCGTGGGCTGGCTGGCCTGCAGGCACCAAGTTGGCCTGCGTGCTGTCGCTGGTGTGGCTCCACGGTCCTTCCTCTAGGCTTTCAAGCCCTTGTACATATTCAGGTGTTTTACCTGGAAAGGGTGGGAACAGTTCAGCAGCAGCTGGCCTGGGGCTCAGCTCACGTTTACTCACAGATGCCTCGGCACGGTCCCCCAGCTTTGCAATGAGGACGCTCCTTGCGTGGGGGGTGGGTGGCTGGCTGTATGGGAGATGGTTCCCCACCTCTGACCAATTTCAGAATTGTTTACCGCTGGAGCAAGTGTCGTGATAGGGATTTCCTCTGTATAACTCGTGGGTTCAATTTTTTTTTTCTTTTATGGTTCAAGTTAGATTTTATTCCTCTTTTATGTATTTATAAATATAAGCATGGAAATAATTCATTCCTATAAATACATCTGTGTGACGGGAAGAACTTTTTTCTGTTTTATTTTTAAATTTTATTTTTTAAAATTTTGAAATTTAATTTCATTTATGTTTTTATACAGCAGGTTATTATTAGTTATGTATTTTATGCATATACATGTATACAGGTCAATCCCAATCTCCCAACTCATCCCACCACCACCACCCCATGGCTTCCCACACTTGGTGTCCATACGTTTGTTCTCTACGTCTGTGTCTCTATTTCTTCCCTGCAAACCAGTTCATCTGTACCATTTTTCGGCTCCACATATATGCATTAATATACAATATTTGTTTTCCTCTTTCTGACTTACTTCATTCTGTATGACAGTCTCTCGATCCATCGATGTCTCTACAAATGACCCAGTTTCATTCCTTTTTATGGCCGAGTAATATTCCATTTTATATATGTACCACATCTTTATCCACTCATCTGTCTGTGGGCATTTAGGTTGCTTCCATTACCTGGCTATTGTAAATAGTGCTGCAACGAACATTGTGCTGAATGTGCCTTTTTGAAATACGGTTTTCTCTGGGTATATGCCCAGAAGTGGGATTGCTGGATCAGATGGTAATTCTATTTCTAATTTTTTTAAGGAAACTCCATACTGTTCTCCATAGTTACTGTATCAATTTACATTCCCACCATTAGTGGAAGAGGGCTCCTTTTGTCCACACCCTCCCCAGAATTGGTTGTTTGTAGATTTTCTGATGATGCCGATTCTAAAAGGTGTGAGGTGATACCTCATTGTAGTTTTGATTTGCATTTCTCTAATAATTAGTGCTGTTGAGCAGCTTTTCTGTGCGTCTTGGCCATCTCTGTGTCTCCTTTGAAGAAACGTCTCTTTAGATCTTCTGCCCATTTTTTTTGGGTTGTTTGTTTTTTTAATATTAAGCTGCATGAGCTGTTTATATATATTGGAGATTAAACCTCTGTCCATTGATTCGTCTGCAATGATTTTCGCCCATTCTGAGGGATGCCTTTTTCCATTCCCGTGTTTTTTAACAAAAAAGGAAAGAAAGGAAAAGAAGCAGAACACTAATGTGCGTAAAATATGCCTTTTGAAACGGTCGTTTTGAAATATGGACGTCCTTTGAATTTTTTGGTCGATATGTGACCCCAGGATTTGTTTTCAGGGCAGGTGTCATTTACAGGCATGCAATGATTTTGAATATCAACTGACCATTAGCATTGGGATTAAAGCTGCTGTTGTGTGAAACGGCCACAAGGTGGCAGCAGTTCACCCTTACCAAATCTGGTTACTAGGGCAAGAGAGCCTCAGTGGAAGTGGTGTTCTAGATTGGAGTTTAGAATGGAATGTGCCAGGAGAAAGCCGCTCACGTTTGTCTCACTACTTCTTGTTCGTGTTTTTAATTTAATTTTTTATTTTTTATTACAGCAAGTTTGATTACAATGTTTGGCTTGTTGTAGGTGTGGAAGATGTGCTTCTTTTACACATATACAGATGACTGTTCTTCCTGGGATTCTTTTCCCATGTACGTTATGACAGAATGTTGAGTAGTCCTCTCTTGGTATTCTGTAGGTCTTTGGTGATTATGTATGTCACCTGTGTTTGTATATGTCTGTTAACCCCGATATCGTAATGAAACCAATCCTCACACCTTTCCATTGGTGAACCATAAGTTTGTTTCATGAATCTGTGATTGCCCTTCTCCGTGGAAATATCTGCCCTGGTATCCATTTTTAGGTAACACCTATAAGTGATATGATAGGATATGTGTCTTTCACTTTCTGACTTACTACAAGTCACGTGATTACTTCTAGACTCATCTACGGTGCTGCAAATGGCATTGTGTCCTTTTTTCCCTTGGCTTCTCTTCTGCCTTAGCGGGGTCCATTTTCAACAATGTGATTCCCTGAGGGTTGTGGATTAGCTGACCTGGGCAGCCTTACCCTGCCGGCCCGCCCTCCCCAGGTGTGCCTCGTTGAGGTCAATATAAACAGAGCTCCAGGCAGCAATAGCCCCTGAAGCTGTGCCTGACTCCATATTCTCTGCCCCGTCAGCAGTCTCGGGGCTGTGCTGGTGGGAGGGAGTGAGGGGCCACAGCTTTGTGGGTGGCCCGGTGTGAGTGGGGTTCTGCTGGCCTTTCTGCAGGAGTTGCCAGGCTGCCGCCTGTAAAGAAGAGGATGTGTCACCCATAACTTCCGCTGGAATTTCTCTCCGGACAGAGGTGAGGAAGGAAAAAAGCAGTGGGGGCCGGGACAGGAGGGGTATCTCAGGCAGGGCAATGGAAAGCTTCTGGAAGAGTGCCAGGGTCCAGGACCAGTGGGCTGGCTGGCCTGCAGGCACCAAGTTGGCCTGCGTGCTGTCGCTGGTGTGGCTCCACGGTCCTTCCTCTAGGCTTTCAAGCCCTTGTACATATTCAGGTGTTTTACCTGGAAAGGGTGGGAACAGTTCAGCAGCAGCTGGCCTGGGGCTCAGCTCACGTTTACTCACAGATGCCTCGGCACGGTCCCCCAGCTTTGCAATGAGGACGCTCCTTGCGTGGGGGGTGGGTGGCTGGCTGTATGGGAGATGGTTCCCCACCTCTGACCAATTTCAGAATTGTTTACCGCTGGAGCAAGTGTCGTGATAGGGTTTTCCTCTGTATAACTCGTGGGTTCAATTTTTTTTTTCTTTTATGGTTCAAGTTAGATTTTATTCCTCTTTTATGTATTTATAAATATAAGCATGGAAATAATTCATTCCTATAAATACATCTGTGTGACGGGAAGAACTTTTTTCTGTTTTATTTTTAAATTTTATTTTTTAAAATTTTGAAATTTAATTTCATTTATGTTTTTATACAGCAGGTTATTATTAGTTATGTATTTTATGCATATACATGTATACAGGTCAATCCCAATCTCCCAACTCATCCCACCACCACCACCCCATGGCTTCCCACACTTGGTGTCCATACGTTTGTTCTCTACGTCTGTGTCTCTATTTCTTCCCTGCAAACCAGTTCATCTGTACCATTTTTAGGCTCCACATATATGCATTAATATACAATATTTGTTTTCCTCTTTCTGACTTACTTCATTCTGTATGACAGTCTCTCAATCCATCGATGTCTCTACAAATGACCCAGTTTCATTCCTTTTTATGGCCGAGTAATATTCCATTTTATATATGTACCACATCTTTATCCACTCATCTGTCTGTGGGCATTTAGGTTGCTTCCATTACCTGGCTATTGTAAATAGTGCTGCAACGAACATTGTGCTGAATGTGCCTTTTTGAAATACGGTTTTCTCTGGGTATATGCCCAGAAGTGGGATTGCTGGATCAGATGGTAATTCTATTTCTAATTTTTTTAAGGAAACTCCATACTGTTCTCCATAGTGACTGTATCAATTTACATTCCCACCAATAGTGGAAGAGGGCTCCTTTTGTCCACACCCTCCCCAGAATTGGTTGTTTGTGTATTTTCTGATGATGCCTATTCTAACAGGTGTGAGGTGATACCTCATTGTAGTTTTGATTTGCATTTCTCTAATAATTAGTGCTGTTGAGCAGCTTTTCATGTGCGTCTTGGTCATCTCTGTGTCTCCTTTGAAGAAACGTCTCTTTAGATCTTCTGCCCATTTTTTGGGGTTGTTTGTTTTTTTAATATTAAGCTGCATGAGCTGTTTATATATATTGGAGATTAAACCTGTGTCCATTGATTCATTTGCAACGATTTTCACCCATCCTGAGGGATGCCTTTTTCCATTCCCGTTTTTTTTAACAAAAAAGGAAAGAAAGGAAAAGAAGCAGAACACTAATGTGCGTAAAATATGCCTTTTGAAACGGTCGTTTTGAATTATGGACGTCCTTTGAATTTTTTGGTCGATATGTGACCCCAGGATTTGTTTTCAGGGCAGGTGTCATTTACAGGCCTGCAATGATTTTGAATATCAACTGACCATTAGCGTTGGGATTAAAGCTGCTGTTGTGTGAAACGGCCACAAGGTGGCAGCAGTTCACCCTTACCAAATCTGCTTACTAGGGCAAGAGAGCCTCAGTGGAAGTGGTGTTCTAGATTGGAGTTTAGAATGGAATGTACCAGGAGAAAGCCGCTCACGTTTGTCTCACTACTTCTTGTTCGTGTTTTTAATTTAATTTTTTATTTTTTATTACAGCAAGTTTGATTACAATGTTTGGCTTGTTGTAGGTGTGGAAGATGTGGTTCTTTTACACATATACAGATGACTGTTCTTCCTGGGATTCTTTTCCCATGTACGTTATGACAGAATGTTGAGTAGTCCTCTCTTGGTATTCTGTAGGTCTTTGGTGATTATATATGTCACCTGTGTTTGTATATGTCTGTTAACCCCGATATCGTAATGAAACCAATCCTCACACCTTTCCATTGGTGAACCATAAGTTTGTTTCATGAATCTGTGATTGCCCTTCTCCGTGGAAATATCTGCCCTGGTATCCACTTTTAGGTAACACCTATAGGTGATATGATATGATATGTGTCTTTCACTTTCTGACTTACTACAAGTCACGTGATTACTTCTAGACTCATCTACGGTGCTGCAAATGGCATTGTGTCCTTTTTTCCCTTGGCTTCTCTTCTGCCTTAGCGGGGTCCATTTTCAACAATGTGATTCCCTGAGGGTTGTGGATTAGCTGACCTGGGCAGCCTTACCCTGCCGGCCCGCCCTCCCCAGGTGTTCCTCGTTGAGGTCAATATAAACAGAGCTCCAGGCAGCAATAGTCCCTGAAGCTGTGCCTGACTCCATATTCTCTGCCCCGTCAGCAGTCTCGGGGCTGTGCTGGTGGGAGGGAGTGAGGGGCCACAGCTTTGTGGGTGGCCCGGTGTGAGTGGGGTTCTGCTGGCCTTTCTGCAGGAGTTGCCAGGCTGCCGCCTGTAAAGAAGAGGATGTGTCAGCCATAACTTCCGCTGGAATTTCTCTCCGGACAGAGGTGAGGAAGGAAAAAAGCAGTGGGGGCCGGGACAGGAGGGGTATCTCAGGCAGGGCAATGGAAAGCTTCTGGAAGAGCGCCCGGGGCCAGGACCAACCTGGCTGGCCTGCAGGCACCAAGTTGTCCTGCGTGCTGTCGCTGGTGTGGCTCCATGGTCCTTCCTCTAGGCTTTCAAGCCCTTGTACATATTCAGGTGTTTTACCTGGAAAGGGTGGGAACAGTTCAGCAGCAGCTGGCCTGGGGCTCAGCTCACGTTTACTCACAGATGCCTCGGCACGGTCCCCCAGCTTTGCAATGAGGACGCTCCTTGCGTGGGGGGTGGGTTGCTGGCTGTATGGGAGATGCTTCCCCACCTCTGACCAATTTCAGAATTGTTTACCACTGGAGCAAGTGCCCTGATAGGGTTTTCCCCTGTATAACTCGTGGGTTCAGGAATTTTTTTTCTTTTATGGTTCAAGTTAGATTTTATTCCTCTTTTATGTATTTATAGATATAAGCATGGAAATCATTCATTCCTATAAATACATCTGTGTGACGGGAAGAAATTTTTTCTGTTTTATTTTTAAATTTTATTTTTTAAAATTTTGAAATTTAATTTTATTTATGTTTTTATACAGCAGGTTATTATTAGTTATGTATTTTATGCATATACATGTATACAGGTCAATCCCAATCTCCCAACTCATCCCACCACCACCACCCCATGGCTTCCCACACTTGGTGTCCATACGTTTGTTCTCTACGTCTGTGTCTCTATTTCTTCCCTGCAAACCAGTTCATCTGTACCATTTTTAGGCTCCACATATATGCATTAATATACAATATTTGTTTTCCTCTTTCTGACTTACTTCATTCTGTATGACAGTCTCTCGATCCATCGATGTCTCTACAAATGACCCAGTTTCATTCCTTTTTATGGCCGAGTAATATTCCATTTTATATATGTACCACATCTTTATCCACTCATCTGTCTGTGGGCATTTAGGTTGCTTCCATTACCTGGCTATTGTAAATAGTGCTGCAACGAACATTGTGCTGAATGTGCCTTTTTGAAATACGGTTTTCTCTGGGTATATGCCCAGAAGTGGGATTGCTGGATCAGATGGTAATTCTATTTCTAATTTTTTTTAAGGAAACTCCATACTGTTCTCCATAGTGACTGTATCAATTTACATTCCCACCAATAGTGGAAGAGGGCTCCTTTTGTCCACACCCTCCCCAGAATTGGTTGTTTGTAGATTTTCTGATGATGCCGATTCTAAAAGGTGTGAGGTGATACCTCATTGTAGTTTTGATTTGCATTTCTCTAATAATTAGTGCTGTTGAGCAGCTTTTCATGTGCGTCTTGGCCATCTCTGTGTCTCCTTTGAAGAAACGTCTCTTTAGATCTTCTGCCCATTTTTTTTGGGTTGTTTGTTTTTTTAATATTAAGCTGCATGAGCTGTTTATATATATTGGAGATTAAACCTCTGTCCATTGATTCGTCTGCAATGATTTTCGCCCATCCTGAGGGATGCCTTTTTCCATTCCCGTGTTTTTTAACAAAAAAGGAAAGAAAGGAAAAGAAGCAGAACACTAATGTGCGTAAAATATGCCTTTTGAAACGGTCGTTTTGAAATATGGACGTCCTTTGAATTTTTTGGTCGATATGTGACCCCAGGATTTGTTTTCAGGGCAGGTGTCATTTACAGGCATGCAATGATTTTGAATATCAACTGACCATTAGCGTTGGGATTAAAGCTGCTGTTGTGTGAAACGGCCACAAGGTGGCAACAGTTCACTCTTACCAAATCTGGTTACTAGGGCAAGAGAGCCTCAGTGGAAGTGGTGTTCTAGATTGGAGTTTAGAATGGAATGTACCAGGAGAAAGCCGCTCACGTTTGTCTCACTACTTCTTGTTCGTGTTTTTAATTTAATTTTTTATTTTTTATTACAGCAAGTTTGATTACAATGTTTGGCTTGTTGTAGGTGTGGAAGATGTGGTTCTTTTACACATATACAGATGACTGTTCTTCCTGGGATTCTTTTCCCATGTACGTTATGACAGAATGTTGAGTAGTCCTCTCTTGGTATTCTGTAGGTCTTTGGTGATTATGTATGTCACCTGTGTTTGTATATGTCTGTTAACCCCGATATCGTAATGAAACCAATCCTCACACCTTTCCATTGGTGAACCATAAGTTTGTTTCATGAATCTGTGATTGCCCTTCTCCGTGGAAATATCTGCCCTGGTATCCATTTTTAGGTAACACCTATAAGTGATATGATAGGATATGTGTCTTTCACTTTCTGACTTACTACAAGTCACGTGATTACTTCTAGACTCATCTACGGTGCTGCAAATGGCATTGTGTCCTTTTTTCCCTTGGCTTCTCTTCTGCCTTAGCGGGGTCCATTTTCAACAATGTGATTCCCTGAGGGTTGTGGATTAGCTGACCTGGGCAGCCTTACCCTGCCGGCCCGCCCTCCCCAGGTGTGCCTCGTTGAGGTCAATATAAACAGAGCTCCAGGCAGCAATAGCCCCTGAAGCTGTGCCTGACTCCATATTCTCTGCCCCGTCAGCAGTCTCGGGGCTGTGCTGGTGGGAGGGAGTGAGGGGCCACAGCTTTGTGGGTGGCCCGGTGTGAGTGGGGTTCTGCTGGCCTTTCTGCAGGAGTTGCCAGGCTGCCGCCTGTAAAGAAGAGGATGTGTCACCCATAACTTCCGTTGGAATTTCTCTCCGGACAGAGGTGAGGAAGGAGAAAAGCAGTGGGGGCCGGGACAGGAGGGGTATCTCAGGCAGGGCAATGGAAAGCTTCTGGAAGAGCGCCAGGGTCCAGGACCCGTGGGCTGGCTGGCCTGCAGGCACCAAGTTGGCCTGCGTGCTGTCGCTGGTGTGGCTCCACGGTCCTTCCTCTAGGCTTTCAAGCCCTTGTACATATTCAGGTGTTTTACCTGGAAAGGGTGGGAACAGTTCAGCAGCAGCTGGCCTGGGGCTCAGCTCACGTTTACTCACAGATGCCTCGGCACGGTCCCCCAGCTTTGCAATGAGGACGCTCCTTGCGTGGGGGGTGGGTGGCTGGCTGTATGGGAGATGGTTCCCCACCTCTGACCAATTTCAGAATTGTTTACCGCTGGAGCAAGTGTCGTGATAGGGTTTTCCTCTGTATAACTCGTGGGTTCAATTTTTTTTTTCTTTTATGGTTCAAGTTAGATTTTATTCCTCTTTTATGTATTTATAAATATAAGCATGGAAATAATTCATTCCTATAAATACATCTGTGTGACGGGAAGAACTTTTTTCTGTTTTATTTTTAAATTTTATTTTTTAAAATTTTGAAATTTAATTTCATTTATGTTTTTATACAGCAGGTTATTATTAGTTATGTATTTTATGCATATACATGTATACAGGTCAATCCCAATCTCCCAACTCATCCCACCACCACCACCCCATGGCTTCCCACACTTGGTGTCCATACGTTTGTTCTCTACGTCTGTGTCTCTATTTCTTCCCTGCAAACCAGTTCATCTGTACCATTTTTCGGCTCCACATATATGCATTAATATACAATATTTGTTTTCCTCTTTCTGACTTACTTCATTCTGTATGACAGTCTCTCGATCCATCGATGTCTCTACAAATGACCCAGTTTCATTCCTTTTTATGGCCGAGTAATATTCCATTTTATATATGTACCACATCTTTATCCACTCATCTGTCTGTGGGCATTTAGGTTGCTTCCATTACCTGGCTATTGTAAATAGTGCTGCAACGAACATTGTGCTGAATGTGCCTTTTTGAAATACGGTTTTCTCTGGGTATATGCCCAGAAGTGGGATTGCTGGATCAGATGATAATTCTATTTCTAATTTTTTTAAGGAAACTCCATACTGTTCTCCATAGTTACTGTATCAATTTACATTCCCACCAATAGTGGAAGAGGGCTCCTTTTGTCCACACCCTCCCCAGAATTGGTTGTTTGTAGATTTTCTGATGATGCCGATTCTAAAAGGTGTGAGGTGATACCTCATTGTAGTTTTGATTTGCATTTCTCTAATAATTAGTGCTGTTGAGCAGCTTTTCTGTGCGTCTTGGCCATCTCTGTGTCTCCTTTGAAGAAACGTCTCTTTAGATCTTCTGCCCATTTTTTTTGGGTTGTTTGTTTTTTTAATATTAAGCTGCATGAGCTGTTTATATATATTGGAGATTAAATCTCTGTCCATTGATTCGTCTGCAATGATTTTCGCCCATTCTGAGGGATGCCTTTTTCCATTCCCGTTTTTTTTAACAAAAAAGGAAAGAAAGGAAAAGAAGCAGAACACTAATGTGCGTAAAATATGCCTTTTGAAACGGTCGTTTTGAATTATGGACGTCCTTTGAATTTTTTGGTCGATATGTGACCCCAGGATTTGTTTTCAGGGCAGGTGTCATTTACAGGCCTGCAATGATTTTGAATATCAACTGACCATTAGCGTTGGGATTAAAGCTGCTGTTGTGTGAAACGGCCACAAGGTGGCAGCAGTTCACCCTTACCAAATCTGCTTACTAGGGCAAGAGAGCCTCAGTGGAAGTGGTGTTCTAGATTGGAGTTTAGAATGGAATGTACCAGGAGAAAGCCGCTCACGTTTGTCTCACTACTTCTTGTTCGTGTTTTTAATTTAATTTTTTATTTTTTATTACAGCAAGTTTGATTACAATGTTTGGCTTGTTGTAGGTGTGGAAGATGTGGTTCTTTTACACATATACAGATGACTGTTCTTCCTGGGATTCTTTTCCCATGTACGTTATGACAGAATGTTGAGTAGTCCTCTCTTGGTATTCTGTAGGTCTTTGGTGATTATATATGTCACCTGTGTTTGTATATGTCTGTTAACCCCGATATCGTAATGAAACCAATCCTCACACCTTTCCATTGGTGAACCATAAGTTTGTTTCATGAATCTGTGATTGCCCTTCTCCGTGGAAATATCTGCCCTGGTATCCACTTTTAGGTAACACCTATAGGTGATATGATATGATATGTGTCTTTCACTTTCTGACTTACTACAAGTCACGTGATTACTTCTAGACTCATCTACGGTGCTGCAAATGGCATTGTGTCCTTTTTTCCCTTGGCTTCTCTTCTGCCTTAGCGGGGTCCATTTTCAACAATGTGATTCCCTGAGGGTTGTGGATTAGCTGACCTGGGCAGCCTTACCCTGCCGGCCCGCCCTCCCCAGGTGTTCCTCGTTGAGGTCAATATAAACAGAGCTCCAGGCAGCAATAGTCCCTGAAGCTGTGCCTGACTCCATATTCTCTGCCCCGTCAGCAGTCTCGGGGCTGTGCTGGTGGGAGGGAGTGAGGGGCCACAGCTTTGTGGGTGGCCCGGTGTGAGTGGGGTTCTGCTGGCCTTTCTGCAGGAGTTGCCAGGCTGCCGCCTGTAAAGAAGAGGATGTGTCAGCCATAACTTCCGCTGGAATTTCTCTCCGGACAGAGGTGAGGAAGGAAAAAAGCAGTGGGGGCCGGGACAGGAGGGGTATCTCAGGCAGGGCAATGGAAAGCTTCTGGAAGAGCGCCCGGGGCCAGGACCAACCTGGCTGGCCTGCAGGCACCAAGTTGTCCTGCGTGCTGTCGCTGGTGTGGCTCCATGGTCCTTCCTCTAGGCTTTCAAGCCCTTGTACATATTCAGGTGTTTTACCTGGAAAGGGTGGGAACAGTTCAGCAGCAGCTGGCCTGGGGCTCAGCTCACGTTTACTCACAGATGCCTCGGCACGGTCCCCCAGCTTTGCAATGAGGACGCTCCTTGCGTGGGGGGTGGGTTGCTGGCTGTATGGGAGATGCTTCCCCACCTCTGACCAATTTCAGAATTGTTTACCACTGGAGCAAGTGCCCTGATAGGGTTTTCCCCTGTATAACTCGTGGGTTCAGGAATTTTTTTTCTTTTATGGTTCAAGTTAGATTTTATTCCTCTTTTATGTATTTATAGATATAAGCATGGAAATCATTCATTCCTATAAATACATCTGTGTGACGGGAAGAAATTTTTTCTGTTTTATTTTTAAATTTTATTTTTTAAAATTTTGAAATTTAATTTTATTTATGTTTTTATACAGCAGGTTATTATTAGTTATGTATTTTATGCATATACATGTATACAGGTCAATCCCAATCTCCCAACTCATCCCACCACCACCACCCCATGGCTTCCCACACTTGGTGTCCATACGTTTGTTCTCTACGTCTGTGTCTCTATTTCTTCCCTGCAAACCAGTTCATCTGTACCATTTTTAGGCTCCACATATATGCATTAATATACAATATTTGTTTTCCTCTTTCTGACTTACTTCATTCTGTATGACAGTCTCTCGATCCATCGATGTCTCTACAAATGACCCAGTTTCATTCCATTTTATGGCCGAGTAATATTCCATTTTATATATGTACCACATCTTTATCCACTCATCTGTCTGTGGGCATTTAGGTTGCTTCCATTACCTGGCTATTGTAAATAGTGCTGCAACGAACATTGTGCTGAATGTGCCTTTTTGAAATACGGTTTTCTCTGGGTATATGCCCAGAAGTGGGATTGCTGGATCAGATGGTAATTCTATTTCTAATTTTTTTAAGGAAACTCCATACTGTTCTCCATAGTGACTGTATCAATTTACATTCCCACCAATAGTGGAAGAGGGCTCCTTTTGTCCACACCCTCCCCAGAATTGGTTGTTTGTAGATTTTCTGATGATGCCGATTCTAAAAGGTGTGAGGTGATACCTCATTGTAGTTTTGATTTGCATTTCTCTAATAATTAGTGCTGTTGAGCAGCTTTTCATGTGCGTCTTGGCCATCTCTGTGTCTCCTTTGAAGAAACGTCTCTTTAGATCTTCTGCCCATTTTTTTTGGGTTGTTTGTTTTTTTAATATTAAGCTGCATGAGCTGTTTATATATATTGGAGATTAAACCTCTGTCCATTGATTCGTCTGCAATGATTTTCGCCCATCCTGAGGGATGCCTTTTTCCATTCCCGTGTTTTTTAACAAAAAAGGAAAGAAAGGAAAAGAAGCAGAACACTAATGTGCGTAAAATATGCCTTTTGAAACGGTCGTTTTGAAATATGGACGTCCTTTGAATTTTTTGGTCGATATGTGACCCCAGGATTTGTTTTCAGGGCAGGTGTCATTTACAGGCATGCAATGATTTTGAATATCAACTGACCATTAGCGTTGGGATTAAAGCTGCTGTTGTGTGAAACGGCCACAAGGTGGCAGCAGTTCACTCTTACCAAATCTGGTTACTAGGGCAAGAGAGCCTCAGTGGAAGTGGTGTTCTAGATTGGAGTTTAGAATGGAATGTACCAGGAGAAAGCCGCTCACGTTTGTCTCACTACTTCTTGTTCGTGTTTTTAATTTAATTTTTTATTTTTTATTACAGCAAGTTTGATTACAATGTTTGGCTTGTTGTAGGTGTGGAAGATGTGGTTCTTTTACACATATACAGATGACTGTTCTTCCTGGGATTCTTTTCCCATGTACGTTATGACAGAATGTTGAGTAGTCCTCTCTTGGTATTCTGTAGGTCTTTGGTGATTATGTATGTCACCTGTGTTTGTATATGTCTGTTAACCCCGATATCGTAATGAAACCAATCCTCACACCTTTCCATTGGTGAACCATAAGTTTGTTTCATGAATCTGTGATTGCCCTTCTCCGTGGAAATATCTGCCCTGGTATCCATTTTTAGGTAACACCTATAAGTGATATGATAGGATATGTGTCTTTCACTTTCTGACTTACTACAAGTCACGTGATTACTTCTAGACTCATCTACGGTGCTGCAAATGGCATTGTGTCCTTTTTTCCCTTGGCTTCTCTTCTGCCTTAGCGGGGTCCATTTTCAACAATGTGATTCCCTGAGGGTTGTGGATTAGCTGACCTGGGCAGCCTTACCCTGCCGGCCCGCCCTCCCCAGGTGTGCCTCGTTGAGGTCAATATAAACAGAGCTCCAGGCAGCAATAGCCCCTGAAGCTGTGCCTGACTCCATATTCTCTGCCCCGTCAGCAGTCTCGGGGCTGTGCTGGTGGGAGGGAGTGAGGGGCCACAGCTTTGTGGGTGGCCCGGTGTGAGTGGGGTTCTGCTGGCCTTTCTGCAGGAGTTGCCAGGCTGCCGCCTGTAAAGAAGAGGATGTGTCACCCATAACTTCCGTTGGAATTTCTCTCCGGACAGAGGTGAGGAAGGAGAAAAGCAGTGGGGGCCGGGACAGGAGGGGTATCTCAGGCAGGGCAATGGAAAGCTTCTGGAAGAGCGCCAGGGTCCAGGACCCGTGGGCTGGCTGGCCTGCAGGCACCAAGTTGGCCTGCGTGCTGTCGCTGGTGTGGCTCCACGGTCCTTCCTCTAGGCTTTCAAGCCCTTGTACATATTCAGGTGTTTTACCTGGAAAGGGTGGGAACAGTTCAGCAGCAGCTGGCCTGGGGCTCAGCTCACGTTTACTCACAGATGCCTCGGCACGGTCCCCCAGCTTTGCAATGAGGACGCTCCTTGCGTGGGGGGTGGGTGGCTGGCTGTATGGGAGATGGTTCCCCACCTCTGACCAATTTCAGAATTGTTTACCGCTGGAGCAAGTGTCGTGATAGGGTTTTCCTCTGTATAACTCGTGGGTTCAATTTTTTTTTTCTTTTATGGTTCAAGTTAGATTTTATTCCTCTTTTATGTATTTATAAATATAAGCATGGAAATAATTCATTCCTATAAATACATCTGTGTGACGGGAAGAACTTTTTTCTGTTTTATTTTTAAATTTTATTTTTTAAAATTTTGAAATTTAATTTCATTTATGTTTTTATACAGCAGGTTATTATTAGTTATGTATTTTATGCATATACATGTATACAGGTCAATCCCAATCTCCCAACTCATCCCACCACCACCACCCCATGGCTTCCCACACTTGGTGTCCATACGTTTGTTCTCTACGTCTGTGTCTCTATTTCTTCCCTGCAAACCAGTTCATCTGTACCATTTTTCGGCTCCACATATATGCATTAATATACAATATTTGTTTTCCTCTTTCTGACTTACTTCATTCTGTATGACAGTCTCTCGATCCATCGATGTCTCTACAAATGACCCAGTTTCATTCCTTTTTATGGCCGAGTAATATTCCATTTTATATATGTACCACATCTTTATCCACTCATCTGTCTGTGGGCATTTAGGTTGCTTCCATTACCTGGCTATTGTAAATAGTGCTGCAACGAACATTGTGCTGAATGTGCCTTTTTGAAATACGGTTTTCTCTGGGTATATGCCCAGAAGTGGGATTGCTGGATCAGATGGTAATTCTATTTCTAATTTTTTTAAGGAAACTCCATACTGTTCTCCATAGTTACTGTATCAATTTACATTCCCACCAATAGTGGAAGAGGGCTCCTTTTGTCCACACCCTCCCCAGAATTGGTTGTTTGTAGATTTTCTGATGATGCCGATTCTAAAAGGTGTGAGGTGATACCTCATTGTAGTTTTGATTTGCATTTCTCTAATAATTAGTGCTGTTGAGCAGCTTTTCTGTGCGTCTTGGCCATCTCTGTGTCTCCTTTGAAGAAACGTCTCTTTAGATCTTCTGCCCATTTTTTTGGGGTTGTTTGTTTTTTTAATATTAAGCTGCATGAGCTGTTTATATATATTGGAGATTAAACCTCTGTCCATTGATTCGTCTGCAATGATTTTCGCCCATTCTGAGGGATGCCTTTTTCCATTCCCGTGTTTTTTAACAAAAAAGGAAAGAAAGGAAAAGAAGCAGAACACTAATGTGCGTAAAATATGCCTTTTGAAACGGTCGTTTTGAAATATGGACGTCCTTTGAATTTTTTGGTCGATATGTGACCCCAGGATTTGTTTTCAGGGCAGGTGTCATTTACAGGCATGCAATGATTTTGAATATCAACTGACCATTAGCATTGGGATTAAAGCTGCTGTTGTGTGAAACGGCCACAAGGTGGCAGCAGTTCACCCTTACCAAATCTGGTTACTAGGGCAAGAGAGCCTCAGTGGAAGTGGTGTTCTAGATTGGAGTTTAGAATGGAATGTGCCAGGAGAAAGCCGCTCACGTTTGTCTCACTACTTCTTGTTCGTGTTTTTAATTTAATTTTTTATTTTTTATTACAGCAAGTTTGATTACAATGTTTGGCTTGTTGTAGGTGTGGAAGATGTGGTTCTTTTACACATATACAGATGACTGTTCTTCCTGGGATTCTTTTCCCATGTACGTTATGACAGAATGTTGAGTAGTCCGCTCTTGGTATTCTGTAGGTCTTTGGTGATTATGTATGTCACCTGTGTTTGTATATGTCTGTTAACCCCGATATCGTAATGAAACCAATCCTCACACCTTTCCATTGGTGAACCATAAGTTTGTTTCATGAATCTGTGATTGCCCTTCTCCGTGGAAATATCTGCCCTGGTATCCATTTTTAGGTAACACCTATAAGTGATATGATAGGATATGTGTCTTTCACTTTCTGACTTACTACAAGTCACGTGATTACTTCTAGACTCATCTACGGTGCTGCAAATGGCATTGTGTCCTTTTTTCCCTTGGCTTCTCTTCTGCCTTAGCGGGGTCCATTTTCAACAATGTGATTCCCTGAGGGTTGTGGATTAGCTGACCTGGGCAGCCTTACCCTGCCGGCCCGCCCTCCCCAGGTGTGCCTCGTTGAGGTCAATATAAACAGAGCTCCAGGCAGCAATAGCCCCTGAAGCTGTGCCTGACTCCATATTCTCTGCCCCGTCAGCAGTCTCGGGGCTGTGCTGGTGGGAGGGAGTGAGGGGCCACAGCTTTGTGGGTGGCCCGGTGTGAGTGGGGTTCTGCTGGCCTTTCTGCAGGAGTTGCCAGGCTGCCGCCTGTAAAGAAGAGGATGTGTCACCCATAACTTCCGCTGGAATTTCTCTCCGGACAGAGGTGAGGAAGGAAAAAAGCAGTGGGGGCCGGGACAGGAGGGGTATCTCAGGCAGGGCAATGGAAAGCTTCTGGAAGAGTGCCAGGGTCCAGGACCAGTGGGCTGGCTGGCCTGCAGGCACCAAGTTGGCCTGCGTGCTGTCGCTGGTGTGGCTCCACGGTCCTTCCTCTAGGCTTTCAAGCCCTTGTACATATTCAGGTGTTTTACCTGGAAAGGGTGGGAACAGTTCAGCAGCAGCTGGCCTGGGGCTCAGCTCACGTTTACTCACAGATGCCTCGGCACGGTCCCCCAGCTTTGCAATGAGGACGCTCCTTGCGTGGGGGGTGGGTGGCTGGCTGTATGGGAGATGGTTCCCCACCTCTGACCAATTTCAGAATTGTTTACCGCTGGAGCAAGTGTCGTGATAGGGTTTTCCTCTGTATAACTCGTGGGTTCAATTTTTTTTTTCTTTTATGGTTCAAGTTAGATTTTATTCCTCTTTTATGTATTTATAAATATAAGCATGGAAATAATTCATTCCTATAAATACATCTGTGTGACGGGAAGAACTTTTTTCTGTTTTATTTTTAAATTTTATTTTTTAAAATTTTGAAATTTAATTTCATTTATGTTTTTATACAGCAGGTTATTATTAGTTATGTATTTTATGCATATACATGTATACAGGTCAATCCCAATCTCCCAACTCATCCCACCACCACCACCCCATGGCTTCCCACACTTGGTGTCCATACGTTTGTTCTCTACGTCTGTGTCTCTATTTCTTCCCTGCAAACCAGTTCATCTGTACCATTTTTAGGCTCCACATATATGCATTAATATACAATATTTGTTTTCCTCTTTCTGACTTACTTCATTCTGTATGACAGTCTCTCAATCCATCGATGTCTCTACAAATGACCCAGTTTCATTCCTTTTTATGGCCGAGTAATATTCCATTTTATATATGTACCACATCTTTATCCACTCATCTGTCTGTGGGCATTTAGGTTGCTTCCATTACCTGGCTATTGTAAATAGTGCTGCAACGAACATTGTGCTGAATGTGCCTTTTTGAAATACGGTTTTCTCTGGGTATATGCCCAGAAGTGGGATTGCTGGATCAGATGGTAATTCTATTTCTAATTTTTTTAAGGAAACTCCATACTGTTCTCCATAGTGACTGTATCAATTTACATTCCCACCAATAGTGGAAGAGGGCTCCTTTTGTCCACACCCTCCCCAGAATTGGTTGTTTGTATATTTTCTGATGATGCCTATTCTAACAGGTGTGAGGTGATACCTCATTGTAGTTTTGATTTGCATTTCTCTAATAATTAGTGCTGTTGAGCAGCTTTTCATGTGCGTCTTGGTCATCTCTGTGTCTCCTTTGAAGAAACGTCTCTTTAGATCTTCTGCCCATTTTTTGGGGTTGTTTGTTTTTTTAATATTAAGCTGCATGAGCTGTTTATATATATTGGAGATTAAACCTGTGTCCATTGATTCATTTGCAACGATTTTCACCCATCCTGAGGGATGCCTTTTTCCATTCCCGTTTTTTTTAACAAAAAAGGAAAGAAAGGAAAAGAAGCAGAACACTAATGTGCGTAAAATATGCCTTTTGAAACGGTCGTTTTGAATTATGGACGTCCTTTGAATTTTTTGGTCGATATGTGACCCCAGGATTTGTTTTCAGGGCAGGTGTCATTTACAGGCCTGCAATGATTTTGAATATCAACTGACCATTAGAGTTGGGATTAAAGCTGCTGTTGTGTGAAACGGCCACAAGGTGGCAGCAGTTCACCCTTACCAAATCTGCTTACTAGGGCAAGAGAGCCTCAGTGGAAGTGGTGTTCTAGATTGGAGTTTAGAATGGAATGTACCAGGAGAAAGCCGCTCACGTTTGTCTCACTACTTCTTGTTCGTGTTTTTAATTTAATTTTTTATTTTTTATTACAGCAAGTTTGATTACAATGTTTGGCTTGTTGTAGGTGTGGAAGATGTGGTTCTTTTACACATATACAGATGACTGTTCTTCCTGGGATTCTTTTCCCATGTACGTTATGACAGAATGTTGAGTAGTCCTCTCTTGGTATTCTGTAGGTCTTTGGTGATTATATATGTCACCTGTGTTTGTATATGTCTGTTAACCCCGATATCGTAATGAAACCAATCCTCACACCTTTCCATTGGTGAACCATAAGTTTGTTTCATGAATCTGTGATTGCCCTTCTCCGTGGAAATATCTGCCCTGGTATCCACTTTTAGGTAACACCTATAGGTGATATGATATGATATGTGTCTTTCACTTTCTGACTTACTACAAGTCACGTGATTACTTCTAGACTCATCTACGGTGCTGCAAATGGCATTGTGTCCTTTTTTCCCTTGGCTTCTCTTCTGCCTTAGCGGGGTCCATTTTCAACAATGTGATTCCCTGAGGGTTGTGGATTAGCTGACCTGGGCAGCCTTACCCTGCCGGCCCGCCCTCCCCAGGTGTTCCTCGTTGAGGTCAATATAAACAGAGCTCCAGGCAGCAATAGTCCCTGAAGCTGTGCCTGACTCCATATTCTCTGCCCCGTCAGCAGTCTCGGGGCTGTGCTGGTGGGAGGGAGTGAGGGGCCACAGCTTTGTGGGTGGCCCGGTGTGAGTGGGGTTCTGCTGGCCTTTCTGCAGGAGTTGCCAGGCTGCCGCCTGTAAAGAAGAGGATGTGTCAGCCATAACTTCCGCTGGAATTTCTCTCCGGACAGAGGTGAGGAAGGAAAAAAGCAGTGGGGGCCGGGACAGGAGGGGTATCTCAGGCAGGGCAATGGAAAGCTTCTGGAAGAGCGCCCGGGGCCAGGACCAACCTGGCTGGCCTGCAGGCACCAAGTTGTCCTGCGTGCTGTCGCTGGTGTGGCTCCATGGTCCTTCCTCTAGGCTTTCAAGCCCTTGTACATATTCAGGTGTTTTACCTGGAAAGGGTGGGAACAGTTCAGCAGCAGCTGGCCTGGGGCTCAGCTCACGTTTACTCACAGATGCCTCGGCACGGTCCCCCAGCTTTGCAATGAGGACGCTCCTTGCGTGGGGGGTGGGTTGCTGGCTGTATGGGAGATGCTTGCCCACCTCTGACCAATTTCAGAATTGTTTACCACTGGAGCAAGTGCCCTGATAGGGTTTTCCCCTGTATAACTCGTGGGTTCAGGAATTTTTTTTCTTTTATGGTTCAAGTTAGATTTTATTCCTCTTTTATGTATTTATAGATATAAGCATGGAAATCATTCATTCCTATAAATACATCTGTGTGACGGGAAGAAATTTTTTCTGTTTTATTTTTAAATTTTATTTTTTAAAATTTTGAAATTTAATTTTATTTATGTTTTTATACAGCAGGTTATTATTAGTTATGTATTTTATGCATATACATGTATACAGGTCAATCCCAATCTCCCAACTCATCCCACCACCACCACCCCATGGCTTCCCACACTTGGTGTCCATACGTTTGTTCTCTACGTCTGTGTCTCTATTTCTTCCCTGCAAACCAGTTCATCTGTACCATTTTTAGGCTCCACATATATGCATTAATATACAATATTTGTTTTCCTCTTTCTGACTTACTTCATTCTGTATGACAGTCTCTCGATCCATCGATGTCTCTACAAATGACCCAGTTTCATTCCTTTTTATGGCCGAGTAATATTCCATTTTATATATGTACCACATCTTTATCCACTCATCTGTCTGTGGGCATTTAGGTTGCTTCCATTACCTGGCTATTGTAAATAGTGCTGCAACGAACATTGTGCTGAATGTGCCTTTTTGAAATACGGTTTTCTCTGGGTATATGCCCAGAAGTGGGATTGCTGGATCAGATGGTAATTCTATTTCTAATTTTTTTAAGGAAACTCCATACTGTTCTCCATAGTGACTGTATCAATTTACATTCCCACCAATAGTGGAAGAGGGCTCCTTTTGTCCACACCCTCCCCAGAATTGGTTGTTTGTAGATTTTCTGATGATGCCGATTCTAAAAGGTGTGAGGTGATACCTCATTGTAGTTTTGATTTGCATTTCTCTAATAATTAGTGCTGTTGAGCAGCTTTTCTGTGCGTCTTGGCCATCTCTGTGTCTCCTTTGAAGAAACGTCTCTTTAGATCTTCTGCCCATTTTTTTTGGGTTGTTTGTTTTTTTAATATTAAGCTGCATGAGCTGTTTATATATATTGGAGATTAAACCTCTGTCCATTGATTCGTCTGCAATGATTTTCGCCCATCCTGAGGGATGCCTTTTTCCATTCCCGTGTTTTTTAACAAAAAAGGAAAGAAAGGAAAAGAAGCAGAACACTAATGTGCGTAAAATATGCCTTTTGAAACGGTCGTTTTGAAATATGGACGTCCTTTGAATTTTTTGGTCGATATGTGACCCCAGGATTTGTTTTCAGGGCAGGTGTCATTTACAGGCATGCAATGATTTTGAATATCAACTGACCATTAGCGTTGGGATTAAAGCTGCTGTTGTGTGAAACGGCCACAAGGTGGCAGCAGTTCACTCTTACCAAATCTGGTTACTAGGGCAAGAGAGCCTCAGTGGAAGTGGTGTTCTAGATTGGAGTTTAGAATGGAATGTGCCAGGAGAAAGCCGCTCACGTTTGTCTCACTACTTCTTGTTCGTGTTTTTAATTTAATTTTTTATTTTTTATTACAGCAAGTTTGATTACAATGTTTGGCTTGTTGTAGGTGTGGAAGATGTGGTTCTTTTACACATATACAGATGACTGTTCTTCCTGGGATTCTTTTCCCATGTACGTTATGACAGAATGTTGAGTAGTCCTCTCTTGGTATTCTGTAGGTCTTTGGTGATTATGTATGTCACCTGTGTTTGTATATGTCTGTTAACCCCGATATCGTAATGAAACCAATCCTCACACCTTTCCATTGGTGAACCATAAGTTTGTTTCATGAATCTGTGATTGCCCTTCTCCGTGGAAATATCTGCCCTGGTATCCATTTTTAGGTAACACCTATAAGTGATATGATAGGATATGTGTCTTTCACTTTCTGACTTACTACAAGTCACGTGATTACTTCTAGACTCATCTACGGTGCTGCAAATGGCATTGTGTCCTTTTTTCCCTTGGCTTCTCTTCTGCCTTAGCGGGGTCCATTTTCAACAATGTGATTCCCTGAGGGTTGTGGATTAGCTGACCTGGGCAGCCTTACCCTGCCGGCCCGCCCTCCCCAGGTGTGCCTCGTTGAGGTCAATATAAACAGAGCTCCAGGCAGCAATAGCCCCTGAAGCTGTGCCTGACTCCATATTCTCTGCCCCGTCAGCAGTCTCGGGGCTGTGCTGGTGGGAGGGAGTGAGGGGCCACAGCTTTGTGGGTGGCCCGGTGTGAGTGGGGTTCTGCTGGCCTTTCTGCAGGAGTTGCCAGGCTGCCGCCTGTAAAGAAGAGGATGTGTCACCCATAACTTCCGTTGGAATTTCTCTCCGGACAGAGGTGAGGAAGGAAAAAAGCAGTGGGGGCCGGGACAGGAGGGGTATCTCAGGCAGGGCAATGGAAAGCTTCTGGAAGAGCGCCAGGGTCCAGGACCCGTGGGCTGGCTGGCCTGCAGGCACCAAGTTGGCCTGCGTGCTGTCGCTGGTGTGGCTCCACGGTCCTTCCTCTAGGCTTTCAAGCCCTTGTACATATTCAGGTGTTTTACCTGGAAAGGGTGGGAACAGTTCAGCAGCAGCTGGCCTGGGGCTCAGCTCACGTTTACTCACAGATGCCTCGGCACGGTCCCCCAGCTTTGCAATGAGGACGCTCCTTGCGTGGGGGGTGGGTGGCTGGCTGTATGGGAGATGGTTCCCCACCTCTGACCAATTTCAGAATTGTTTACCGCTGGAGCAAGTGTCGTGATAGGGTTTTCCTCTGTATAACTCGTGGGTTCAATTTTTTTTTTCTTTTATGGTTCAAGTTAGATTTTATTCCTCTTTTATGTATTTATAAATATAAGCATGGAAATAATTCATTCCTATAAATACATCTGTGTGACGGGAAGAACTTTTTTCTGTTTTATTTTTAAATTTTATTTTTTAAAATTTTGAAATTTAATTTCATTTATGTTTTTATACAGCAGGTTATTATTAGTTATGTATTTTATGCATATACATGTATACAGGTCAATCCCAATCTCCCAACTCATCCCACCACCACCACCCCATGGCTTCCCACACTTGGTGTCCATACGTTTGTTCTCTACGTCTGTGTCTCTATTTCTTCCCTGCAAACCAGTTCATCTGTACCATTTTTCGGCTCCACATATATGCATTAATATACAATATTTGTTTTCCTCTTTCTGACTTACTTCATTCTGTATGACAGTCTCTCGATCCATCGATGTCTCTACAAATGACCCAGTTTCATTCCTTTTTATGGCCGAGTAATATTCCATTTTATATATGTACCACATCTTTATCCACTCATCTGTCTGTGGGCATTTAGGTTGCTTCCATTACCTGGCTATTGTAAATAGTGCTGCAACGAACATTGTGCTGAATGTGCCTTTTTGAAATACGGTTTTCTCTGGGTATATGCCCAGAAGTGGGATTGCTGGATCAGATGGTAATTCTATTTCTAATTTTTTTAAGGAAACTCCATACTGTTCTCCATAGTGACTGTATCAATTTACATTCCCACCAATAGTGGAAGAGGGCTCCTTTTGTCCACACCCTCCCCAGAATTGGTTGTTTGTAGATTTTCTGATGATACCGATTCTAAAAGGTGTGAGGTGATACCTCATTGTAGTTTTGATTTGCATTTCTCTAATAATTAGTGCTGTTGAGCAGCTTTTCTGTGCGTCTTGGCCATCTCTGTGTCTCCTTTGAAGAAACGTCTCTTTAGATCTTCTGCCCATTTTTTTTGGGTTGTTTGTTTTTTTTAATATTAAGCTGCATGAGCTGTTTATATATATTGGAGATTAAACCTCTGTCCATTGATTCGTCTGCAATGATTTTCGCCCATTCTGAGGGATGCCTTTTTCCATTCCCGTGTTTTTTAACAAAAAAGGAAAGAAAGGAAAAGAAGCAGAACACTAATGTGCGTAAAATATGCCTTTTGAAACGGTCGTTTTGAAATATGGACGTCCTTTGAATTTTTTGGTCGATATGTGACCCCAGGATTTGTTTTCAGGGCAGGTGTCATTTACAGGCATGCAATGATTTTGAATATCAACTGACCATTAGCGTTGGGATTAAAGCTGCTGTTGTGTGAAACGGCCACAAGGTGGCAGCAGTTCACCCTTACCAAATCTGGTTACTAGGGCAAGAGAGCCTCAGTGGAAGTGGTGTTCTAGATTGGAGTTTAGAATGGAATGTGCCAGGAGAAAGCCGCTCACGTTTGTCTCACTACTTCTTGTTCGTGTTTTTAATAATTTTTTTATTTTTTATTACAGCAAGTTTGATTACAATGTTTGGCTTGTTGTAGGTGTGGAAGATGTGGTTCTTTTACACATATACAGATGACTGTTCTTCCTGGGATTCTTTTCCCATGTACGTTATGACAGAATGTTGAGTAGTCCTCTCTTGGTATTCTGTAGGTCTTTGGTGATTATATATGTCACCTGTGTTTGTATATGTCTGTTAACCCCGATATCGTAATGAAACCAATCCTCACACCTTTCCATTGGTGAACCATAAGTTTGTTTCATGAATCTGTGATTGCCCTTCTCCGTGGAAATATCTGCCCTGGTATCCATTTTTAGGTAACACCTATAAGTGATATGATAGGATATGTGTCTTTCACTTTCTGACTTACTACAAGTCACGTGATTACTTCTAGACTCATCTACGGTGCTGCAAATGGCATTGTGTCCTTTTTTCCCTTGGCTTCTCTTCTGCCTTAGCGGGGTCCATTTTCAACAATGTGATTCCCTGAGGGTTGTGGATTAGCTGACCTGGGCAGCCTTACCCTGCCGGCCCGCCCTCCTCAGGTGTGCCTCGTTGAGGTCAATATAAACAGAGCTCCAGGCAGCAATAGCCCCTGAAGCTGTGCCTGACTCCATATTCTCTGCCCCGTCAGCAGTCTCGGGGCTGTGCTGGTGGGAGGGAGTGAGGGGCCACAGCTTTGTGGGTGGCCCGGTGTGAGTGGGGTTCTGCTGGCCTTTCTGCAGGAGTTGCCAGGCTGCCGCCTGTAAAGAAGAGGATGTGTCACCCATAACTTCCGCTGGAATTTCTCTCCGGACAGAGGTGAGGAAGGAAAAAAGCAGTGGGGGCCGGGACAGGAGGGGTATCTCAGGCAGGGCAATGGAAAGCTTCTGGAAGAGTGCCAGGGTCCAGGACCAGTGGGCTGGCTGGCCTGCAGGCACCAAGTTGGCCTGCGTGCTGTCGCTGGTGTGGCTCCACGGTCCTTCCTCTAGGCTTTCAAGCCCTTGTACATATTCAGGTGTTTTACCTGGAAAGGGTGGGAACAGTTCAGCAGCAGCTGGCCTGGGGCTCAGCTCACGTTTACTCACAGATGCCTCGGCACGGTCCCCCAGCTTTGCAATGAGGACGCTCCTTGCGTGGGGGGTGGGTGGCTGGCTGTATGGGAGATGGTTCCCCACCTCTGACCAATTTCAGAATTGTTTACCGCTGGAGCAAGTGTCGTGATAGGGTTTTCCTCTGTATAACTCGTGGGTTCAATTTTTTTTTTCTTTTATGGTTCAAGTTAGATTTTATTCCTCTTTTATGTATTTATAAATATAAGCATGGAAATAATTCATTCCTATAAATACATCTGTGTGACGGGAAGAACTTTTTTCTGTTTTATTTTTAAATTTTATTTTTTAAAATTTTGAAATTTAATTTCATTTATGTTTTTATACAGCAGGTTATTATTAGTTATGTATTTTATGCATATACATGTATACAGGTCAATCCCAATCTCCCAACTCATCCCACCACCACCACCCCATGGCTTCCCACACTTGGTGTCCATACGTTTGTTCTCTACGTCTGTGTCTCTATTTCTTCCCTGCAAACCAGTTCATCTGTACCATTTTTAGGCTCCACATATATGCATTAATATACAATATTTGTTTTCCTCTTTCTGACTTACTTCATTCTGTATGACAGTCTCTCAATCCATCGATGTCTCTACAAATGACCCAGTTTCATTCCTTTTTATGGCCGAGTAATATTCCATTTTATATATGTACCACATCTTTATCCACTCATCTGTCTGTGGGCATTTAGGTTGCTTCCATTACCTGGCTATTGTAAATAGTGCTGCAACGAACATTGTGCTGAATGTGCCTTTTTGAAATACGGTTTTCTCTGGGTATATGCCCAGAAGTGGGATTGCTGGATCAGATGGTAATTCTATTTCTAATTTTTTTAAGGAAACTCCATACTGTTCTCCATAGTGACTGTATCAATTTACATTCCCACCAATAGTGGAAGAGGGCTCCTTTTGTCCACACCCTCCCCAGAATTGGTTGTTTGTATATTTTCTGATGATGCCTATTCTAACAGGTGTGAGGTGATACCTCATTGTAGTTTTGATTTGCATTTCTCTAATAATTAGTGCTGTTGAGCAGCTTTTCATGTGCGTCTTGGTCATCTCTGTGTCTCCTTTGAAGAAACGTCTCTTTAGATCTTCTGCCCATTTTTTGGGGTTGTTTGTTTTTTTAATATTAAGCTGCATGAGCTGTTTATATATATTGGAGATTAAACCTGTGTCCATTGATTCATTTGCAACGATTTTCACCCATCCTGAGGGATGCCTTTTTCCATTCCCGTTTTTTTTAACAAAAAAGGAAAGAAAGGAAAAGAAGCAGAACACTAATGTGCGTAAAATATGCCTTTTGAAACGGTCGTTTTGAATTATGGACGTCCTTTGAATTTTTTGGTCGATATGTGACCCCAGGATTTGTTTTCAGGGCAGGTGTCATTTACAGGCCTGCAATGATTTTGAATATCAACTGACCATTAGAGTTGGGATTAAAGCTGCTGTTGTGTGAAACGGCCACAAGGTGGCAGCAGTTCACCCTTACCAAATCTGCTTACTAGGGCAAGAGAGCCTCAGTGGAAGTGGTGTTCTAGATTGGAGTTTAGAATGGAATGTACCAGGAGAAAGCCGCTCACGTTTGTCTCACTACTTCTTGTTCGTGTTTTTAATTTAATTTTTTATTTTTTATTACAGCAAGTTTGATTACAATGTTTGGCTTGTTGTAGGTGTGGAAGATGTGGTTCTTTTACACATATACAGATGACTGTTCTTCCTGGGATTCTTTTCCCATGTACGTTATGACAGAATGTTGAGTAGTCCTCTCTTGGTATTCTGTAGGTCTTTGGTGATTATATATGTCACCTGTGTTTGTATATGTCTGTTAACCCCGATATCGTAATGAAACCAATCCTCACACCTTTCCATTGGTGAACCATAAGTTTGTTTCATGAATCTGTGATTGCCCTTCTCCGTGGAAATATCTGCCCTGGTATCCACTTTTAGGTAACACCTATAGGTGATATGATATGATATGTGTCTTTCACTTTCTGACTTACTACAAGTCACGTGATTACTTCTAGACTCATCTACGGTGCTGCAAATGGCATTGTGTCCTTTTTTCCCTTGGCTTCTCTTCTGCCTTAGCGGGGTCCATTTTCAACAATGTGATTCCCTGAGGGTTGTGGATTAGCTGACCTGGGCAGCCTTACCCTGCCGGCCCGCCCTCCCCAGGTGTTCCTCGTTGAGGTCAATATAAACAGAGCTCCAGGCAGCAATAGTCCCTGAAGCTGTGCCTGACTCCATATTCTCTGCCCCGTCAGCAGTCTCGGGGCTGTGCTGGTGGGAGGGAGTGAGGGGCCACAGCTTTGTGGGTGGCCCGGTGTGAGTGGGGTTCTGCTGGCCTTTCTGCAGGAGTTGCCAGGCTGCCGCCTGTAAAGAAGAGGATGTGTCAGCCATAACTTCCGCTGGAATTTCTCTCCGGACAGAGGTGAGGAAGGAAAAAAGCAGTGGGGGCCGGGACAGGAGGGGTATCTCAGGCAGGGCAATGGAAAGCTTCTGGAAGAGCGCCCGGGGCCAGGACCAACCTGGCTGGCCTGCAGGCACCAAGTTGTCCTGCGTGCTGTCGCTGGTGTGGCTCCATGGTCCTTCCTCTAGGCTTTCAAGCCCTTGTACATATTCAGGTGTTTTACCTGGAAAGGGTGGGAACAGTTCAGCAGCAGCTGGCATGGGGCTCAGCTCACGTTTACTCACAGATGCCTCGGCACGGTCCCCCAGCTTTGCAATGAGGACGCTCCTTGCGTGGGGGGTGGGTTGCTGGCTGTATGGGAGATGCTTGCCCACCTCTGACCAATTTCAGAATTGTTTACCACTGGAGCAAGTGCCCTGATAGGGTTTTCCCCTGTATAACTCGTGGGTTCAGGAATTTTTTTTCTTTTATGGTTCAAGTTAGATTTTATTCCTCTTTTATGTATTTATAGATATAAGCATGGAAATCATTCATTCCTATAAATACATCTGTGTGACGGGAAGAAATTTTTTCTGTTTTATTTTTAAATTTTATTTTTTAAAATTTTGAAATTTAATTTTATTTATGTTTTTATACAGCAGGTTATTATTAGTTATGTATTTTATGCATATACATGTATACAGGTCAATCCCAATCTCCCAACTCATCCCACCACCACCACCCCATGGCTTCCCACACTTGGTGTCCATACGTTTGTTCTCTACGTCTGTGTCTCTATTTCTTCCCTGCAAACCAGTTCATCTGTACCATTTTTAGGCTCCACATATATGCATTAATATACAATATTTGTTTTCCTCTTTCTGACTTACTTCATTCTGTATGACAGTCTCTCGATCCATCGATGTCTCTACAAATGACCCAGTTTCATTCCTTTTTATGGCCGAGTAATATTCCATTTTATATATGTACCACATCTTTATCCACTCATCTGTCTGTGGGCATTTAGGTTGCTTCCATTACCTGGCTATTGTAAATAGTGCTGCAACGAACATTGTGCTGAATGTGCCTTTTTGAAATACGGTTTTCTCTGGGTATATGCCCAGAAGTGGGATTGCTGGATCAGATGGTAATTCTATTTCTAATTTTTTTAAGGAAACTCCATACTGTTCTCCATAGTGACTGTATCAATTTACATTCCCACCAATAGTGGAAGAGGGCTCCTTTTGTCCACACCCTCCCCAGAATTGGTTGTTTGTAGATTTTCTGATGATGCCGATTCTAAAAGGTGTGAGGTGATACCTCATTGTAGTTTTGATTTGCATTTCTCTAATAATTAGTGCTGTTGAGCAGCTTTTCTGTGCGTCTTGGCCATCTCTGTGTCTCCTTTGAAGAAACGTCTCTTTAGATCTTCTGCCCATTTTTTTTGGGTTGTTTGTTTTTTTAATATTAAGCTGCATGAACTGTTTATATATATTGGAGATTAAACCTCTGTCCATTGATTCGTCTGCAATGATTTTCGCCCATCCTGAGGGATGCCTTTTTCCATTCCCGTGTTTTTTAACAAAAAAGGAAAGAAAGGAAAAGAAGCAGAACACTAATGTGCGTAAAATATGCCTTTTGAAACGGTCGTTTTGAAATATGGACGTCCTTTGAATTTTTTGGTCGATATGTGACCCCAGGATTTGTTTTCAGGGCAGGTGTCATTTACAGGCATGCAATGATTTTGAATATCAACTGACCATTAGCGTTGGGATTAAAGCTGCTGTTGTGTGAAACGGCCACAAGGTGGCAGCAGTTCACTCTTACCAAATCTGGTTACTAGGGCAAGAGAGCCTCAGTGGAAGTGGTGTTCTAGATTGGAGTTTAGAATGGAATGTGCCAGGAGAAAGCCGCTCACGTTTGTCTCACTACTTCTTGTTCGTGTTTTTAATTTAATTTTTTATTTTTTATTACAGCAAGTTTGATTACAATGTTTGGCTTGTTGTAGGTGTGGAAGATGTGGTTCTTTTACACATATACAGATGACTGTTCTTCCTGGGATTCTTTTCCCATGTACGTTATGACAGAATGTTGAGTAGTCCTCTCTTGGTATTCTGTAGGTCTTTGGTGATTATGTATGTCACCTGTGTTTGTATATGTCTGTTAACCCCGATATCGTAATGAAACCAATCCTCACACCTTTCCATTGGTGAACCATAAGTTTGTTTCATGAATCTGTGATTGCCCTTCTCCGTGGAAATATCTGCCCTGGTATCCATTTTTAGGTAACACCTATAAGTGATATGATAGGATATGTGTCTTTCACTTTCTGACTTACTACAAGTCACGTGATTACTTCTAGACTCATCTACGGTGCTGCAAATGGCATTGTGTCCTTTTTTCCCTTGGCTTCTCTTCTGCCTTAGCGGGGTCCATTTTCAACAATGTGATTCCCTGAGGGTTGTGGATTAGCTGACCTGGGCAGCCTTACCCTGCCGGCCCGCCCTCCCCAGGTGTGCCTCGTTGAGGTCAATATAAACAGAGCTCCAGGCAGCAATAGCCCCTGAAGCTGTGCCTGACTCCATATTCTCTGCCCCGTCAGCAGTCTCGGGGCTGTGCTGGTGGGAGGGAGTGAGGGGCCACAGCTTTGTGGGTGGCCCGGTGTGAGTGGGGTTCTGCTGGCCTTTCTGCAGGAGTTGCCAGGCTGCCGCCTGTAAAGAAGAGGATGTGTCACCCATAACTTCCGTTGGAATTTCTCTCCGGACAGAGGTGAGGAAGGAAAAAAGCAGTGGGGGCCGGGACAGGAGGGGTATCTCAGGCAGGGCAATGGAAAGCTTCTGGAAGAGCGCCAGGGTCCAGGACCCGTGGGCTGGCTGGCCTGCAGGCACCAAGTTGGCCTGCGTGCTGTCGCTGGTGTGGCTCCACGGTCCTTCCTCTAGGCTTTCAAGCCCTTGTACATATTCAGGTGTTTTACCTGGAAAGGGTGGGAACAGTTCAGCAGCAGCTGGCCTGGGGCTCAGCTCACGTTTACTCACAGATGCCTCGGCACGGTCCCCCAGCTTTGCAATGAGGACGCTCCTTGCGTGGGGGGTGGGTGGCTGGCTGTATGGGAGATGGTTCCCCACCTCTGACCAATTTCAGAATTGTTTACCGCTGGAGCAAGTGTCGTGATAGGGTTTTCCTCTGTATAACTCGTGGGTTCAATTTTTTTTTTCTTTTATGGTTCAAGTTAGATTTTATTCCTCTTTTATGTATTTATAAATATAAGCATGGAAATAATTCATTCCTATAAATACATCTGTGTGACGGGAAGAACTTTTTTCTGTTTTATTTTTAAATTTTATTTTTTAAAATTTTGAAATTTAATTTCATTTATGTTTTTATACAGCAGGTTATTATTAGTTATGTATTTTATGCATATACATGTATACAGGTCAATCCCAATCTCCCAACTCATCCCACCACCACCACCCCATGGCTTCCCACACTTGGTGTCCATACGTTTGTTCTCTACGTCTGTGTCTCTATTTCTTCCCTGCAAACCAGTTCATCTGTACCATTTTTCGGCTCCACATATATGCATTAATATACAATATTTGTTTTCCTCTTTCTGACTTACTTCATTCTGTATGACAGTCTCTCGATCCATCGATGTCTCTACAAATGACCCAGTTTCATTCCTTTTTATGGCCGAGTAATATTCCATTTTATATATGTACCACATCTTTATCCACTCATCTGTCTGTGGGCATTTAGGTTGCTTCCATTACCTGGCTATTGTAAATAGTGCTGCAACGAACATTGTGCTGAATGTGCCTTTTTGAAATACGGTTTTCTCTGGGTATATGCCCAGAAGTGGGATTGCTGGATCAGATGGTAATTCTATTTCTAATTTTTTTAAGGAAACTCCATACTGTTCTCCATAGTGACTGTATCAATTTACATTCCCACCAATAGTGGAAGAGGGCTCCTTTTGTCCACACCCTCCCCAGAATTGGTTGTTTGTAGATTTTCTGATGATACCGATTCTAAAAGGTGTGAGGTGATACCTCATTGTAGTTTTGATTTGCATTTCTCTAATAATTAGTGCTGTTGAGCAGCTTTTCTGTGCGTCTTGGCCATCTCTGTGTCTCCTTTGAAGAAACGTCTCTTTAGATCTTCTGCCCATTTTTTTTGGGTTGTTTGTTTTTTTTAATATTAAGCTGCATGAGCTGTTTATATATATTGGAGATTAAACCTCTGTCCATTGATTCGTCTGCAATGATTTTCGCCCATTCTGAGGGATGCCTTTTTCCATTCCCGTGTTTTTTAACAAAAAAGGAAAGAAAGGAAAAGAAGCAGAACACTAATGTGCGTAAAATATGCCTTTTGAAACGGTCGTTTTGAAATATGGACGTCCTTTGAATTTTTTGGTCGATATGTGACCCCAGGATTTGTTTTCAGGGCAGGTGTCATTTACAGGCATGCAATGATTTTGAATATCAACTGACCATTAGCGTTGGGATTAAAGCTGCTGTTGTGTGAAACGGCCACAAGGTGGCAGCAGTTCACCCTTACCAAATCTGGTTACTAGGGCAAGAGAGCCTCAGTGGAAGTGGTGTTCTAGATTGGAGTTTAGAATGGAATGTGCCAGGAGAAAGCCGCTCACGTTTGTCTCACTACTTCTTGTTCGTGTTTTTAATAATTTTTTTATTTTTTATTACAGCAAGTTTGATTACAATGTTTGGCTTGTTGTAGGTGTGGAAGATGTGGTTCTTTTACACATATACAGATGACTGTTCTTCCTGGGATTCTTTTCCCATGTACGTTATGACAGAATGTTGAGTAGTCCTCTCTTGGTATTCTGTAGGTCTTTGGTGATTATATATGTCACCTGTGTTTGTATATGTCTGTTAACCCCGATATCGTAATGAAACCAATCCTCACACCTTTCCATTGGTGAACCATAAGTTTGTTTCATGAATCTGTGATTGCCCTTCTCCGTGGAAATATCTGCCCTGGTATCCATTTTTAGGTAACACCTATAAGTGATATGATAGGATATGTGTCTTTCACTTTCTGACTTACTACAAGTCACGTGATTACTTCTAGACTCATCTACGGTGCTGCAAATGGCATTGTGTCCTTTTTTCCCTTGGCTTCTCTTCTGCCTTAGCGGGGTCCATTTTCAACAATGTGATTCCCTGAGGGTTGTGGATTAGCTGACCTGGGCAGCCTTACCCTGCCGGCCCGCCCTCCCCAGGTGTGCCTCGTTGAGGTCAATATAAACAGAGCTCCAGGCAGCAATAGCCCTTGAAGCTGTGCCTGACTCCATATTCTCTGCCCCGTCAGCAGTCTCGGGGCTGTGCTGGTGGGAGGGAGTGAGGGGCCACAGCTTTGTGGGTGGCCCGGTGTGAGTGGGGTTCTGCTGGCCTTTCTGCAGGAGTTGCCAGGCTGCCGCCTGTAAAGAAGAGGATGTGTCACCCATACATTCCGCTGGAATTTTTCTCCGGACAGAGGTGAGGAAGGAAAAAAGCAGTGGGGGCCGGGACAGGAGGGGTATCTCAGGCAGGGCAATGGATAGCTTCTGGAAGAGTGCCCGGGGCCAGGACCAACCTGGCTGGCCTGCAGGCACCAAGATGGCCTGCGTGCTGTCGCTGGTGTGGCTCCACGGTCCTTCCTCTAGGCTTTCAAGCCCTTGTACATATTCAGGTGTTTTACCTGGAAAGGGTGGGAACAGTTCAGCAGCAGCTGGCCTGGGGCTCAGCTCACATTTACTCACAGATGCCTCGGCACGGTCCCCCAGCTTTGCAATGAGGACGCTCCTTGCGTGGGGGGTGGGTTGCTGGCTGTATGGGAGATGATTCCCCACCTCTGACCAATTTCAGAATTGTTTACCACTGGAGCAAGTGCCCTGATAGGGTTTTCCCCTGTATAACTCGTGGATTCAGGATTTTTTTTTCTTTTATGGTTCAAGTTAGATTTTATTCCTCTTTTATGTATTTATAGATATAAGCATGGAAATCATTCATTCCTATAAATACATCTGTGTGACGGGAAGAACTTTTTTCTGTTTTATTTTTAAATTTTATTTTTTGAAATTTAATTTTATTTATGTTTTTATACAGCAGGTTATTATTAGTTATGTATTTTATGCATATACATGTATACAGGTCAATCCCAATCTCCCAACTCATCCCACCACCACCACCCCATGGCTTCCCACACTTGGTGTCCATACGTTTGTTCTCTACGTCTGTGTCTCTATTTCTTCCCTGCAAACCAGTTCATCTGTACCATTTTTAGGCTCCACATATATGCATTAATATACAATATTTGTTTTCCTCTTTCTGACTTACTTCATTCTGTATGACAGTCTCTCGATCCATCGATGTCTCTACAAATGACCCAGTTTCATTCCTTTTTATGGCCGAGTAATATTCCATTTTATATATGTACCACATCTTTATCCACTCATCTGTCTGTGGGCATTTAGGTTGCTTCCATTACCTGGCTATTGTAAATAGTGCTGCAACGAACATTGTGCTGAATGTGCCTTTTTGAAATACGGTTTTCTCTGGGTATATGCCCAGAAGTGGGATTGCTGGATCAGATGGTAATTCTATTTCTAATTTTTTTAAGGAAACTCCATACTGTTCTCCATAGTGACTGTATCAATTTACATTCCCACCAATAGTGGAAGAGGGCTCCTTTTGTCCACACCCTCCCCAGAATTGGTTGTTTGTATATTTTCTGATGATGCCGATTCTAAAAGGTGTGAGGTGATACCTCATTGTAGTTTTGATTTGCATTTCTCTAATAATTAGTGCTGTTGAGCAGCTTTTCTGTGTGTCTTGGCCATCTCTGTGTCTCCTTTGAAGAAACGTCTCTTTAGATCTTCTGCCCATTTTTTTGGGTTGTTTGCTTTTTTAATATTAAGCTGCATGAGCTGTTTATATATATTGGAGATTAAACCTCTGTCCATTGATTCGTCTGCAATGATTTTCGCCCATTCTGAGGGATGCCTTTTTCCATTCCCGTGTTTTTTAACAAAAAAGGACAGAAAGGAAAAGAAGCAGAACACTAATGTGCGTAAAATATGTCTTTTGAAACGGTCGTTTTGAAATATGGACGTCCTTTGAATTTTTTGGTCGATATGTGACCCCAGGATTTGTTTTCAGGGCAGGTGTCATTTACAGGCATGCAATGATTTTGAATATCAACTGACCATTAGCGTTGGGATTAAAGCTGCTGTTGTGTGAAACGGCCACAAGGTGGCAGCAGTTCACCCTTACCAAATCTGGTTACTAGGGCAAGAGAGCCTCAGTGGAAGTGGTGTTCTAGATTGGAGTTTAGAATGGAATGTACCAGGAGAAAGCCGCTCACGTTTGTCTCACTACTTCTTGTTCGTGTTTTTAATTTAATTTTTTATTTTTTCTTACAGCAAGTTTGATTACAATGTTTGGCTTGTTGTAGGTGTGGAAGATGTGGTTCTTTTACACATATACAGATGACTGTTCTTCCTGGGATTCTTTTCCCATGTACGTTATGACAGAATGTTGAGTAGTCCTCTCTTGGTATTCTTTAGGTCTTTGGTGATTATGTATGTCACCTGTGTTTGTATATGTCTGTTAACCCCGATATCGTAATGAAACCAATCCTCACACCTTTCCATTGGTGAACCATAAGTTTGTTTAATGAATCTGTGATTGCCCTTCTCCGTGGAAATATCTGCCCTGGTATCCACTTTTAGGTAACACCTATAGGTGATATGATAGGATATGTGTCTTTCACTTTCTGACTTACTACAAGTCACGTGATTACTTCTAGACTCATCTACGGTGCTGCAAATGGCATTGTGTCCTTTTTTCCCTTGGCTTCTCTTCTGCCTTAGCGGGGTCCATTTTCAACAATGTGATTCCCTGAGGGTTGTGGATTAGCTGACCTGGGCAGCCTTACCCTGCCGGCCCGCCCTCCCCAGGTGTTCCTCGTTGAGGTCAATATAAACAGAGCTCCAGGCAGCAATAGCCCCTGAAGCTGTGCCTGACTCCATATTCTCTGCCCCGTCAGCAGTCTCGGGGCTGTGCTGGTGGGAGGGAGTGAGGGGCCACAGCTTTGTGGGTGGCCCGGTGTGAGTGGGGTTCTGCTGGCCTTTCTGCAGGAGTTGCCAGGCTGCCGCCTGTAAAGAAGAGGATGTGTCAGCCATAACTTCCGCTGGAATTTATCTCCGGACAGAGGTGAGGAAGGAAAAAAGCAGTGGGGGCCGGGACAGGAGGGGTATCTCAGGCAGGGCAATGGAAAGCTTCTGGAAGAGCGCCCGGGGCCAGGACCAACCTGGCTGGCCTGCAGGCACCAAGTTGTCCTGCGTGCTGTCGCTGGTGTGGCTCCACGGTCCTTCCTCTAGGCTTTCAAGCCCTTGTACATATTCAGGTGTTTTACCTGGAAAGGGTGGGAACAGTTCAGCAGCAGCTGGCCTGGGGCTCAGCTCACGTTTACTCACAGATGCCTCGGCACGGTCCCCCAGCTTTGCAATGAGGACGCTCCTTGCGTGGGGGGTGGGTGGCTGGCTGTATGGGAGATGCTTCCCCACCTCTGACCAATTTCAGAATTGTTTACCACTGGATCAAGTGCCCTGATAGGGTTTTCCCCTGTATAACTCGTGGGTTCAGGATTTTTTTTTCTTTTATGGTTCAAGTTAGATTTTATTCCTCTTTTATGTATTTATAGATATAAGCATGGAAATCATTCATTCCTATAAATACATCTGTGTGATGGGAAGAAATTTTTTCTGTTTTATTTTTAAATTTTATTTTTTAAAATTTTGAAATTTAATTTTATTTATGTTTTTATACAGCAGGTTATTATTAGTTATGTATTTTATGCATATACATGTATACAGGTCAATCCCAATCTCCCAACTCATCCCACCACCACCACCCCATGGCTTCCCACACTTGGTGTCCATACGTTTGTTCTCTACGTCTGTGTCTCTATTTCTTCCCTGCAAACCAGTTCATCTGTACCATTTTTAGGCTCCACATATATGCATTAATATACAATATTTGTTTTCCTCTTTCTGACTTACTTCATTCTGTATGACAGTCTCTCGATCCATCGATGTCTCTACAAATGACCCAGTTTCATTCCTTTTTATGGCCGAGTAATATTCCATTTTATATATGTACCACATCTTTATCCACTCATCTGTCTGTGGGCATTTAGGTTGCTTCCATTACCTGGCTATTGTAAATAGTGCTGCAACGAACATTGTGCTGAATGTGCCTTTTTGAAATACGGTTTTCTCTGGGTATATGCCCAGAAGTGGGATTGCTGGATCAGATGGTAATTCTATTTCTAATTTTTTTAAGGAAACTCCATACTGTTCTCCATAGTGACTGTATCAATTTACATTCCCACCAATAGTGGAAGAGGGCTCCTTTTGTCCACACCCTCCCCAGAATTGGTTGTTTGTAGATTTTCTGATGATGCCGATTCTAAAAGGTGTGAGGTGATACCTCATTGTAGTTTTGATTTGCATTTCTCTAATAATTAGTGCTGTTGAGCAGCTTTTCTGTGTGTCTTGGCCATCTCTGTGTCTCCTTTGAAGAAACGTCTCTTTAGATCTTCTGCCCATGTTTTTTGGGTTGTTTGTTTTTTTAATATTAAGCTGCATGAGCTGTTTATATATATTGGAGATTAAACCTCTGTCCATTGATTCGTCTGCAATGATTTTCGCCCATCCTGAGGGATGCCTTTTTCCATTCCCGTGTTTTTTAACAAAAAAGGAAAGAATGGAAAAGAAGCAGAACACTAATGTGCGTAAAATATGCCTTTTGAAACGGTCGTTTTGAAATATGGACGTCCTTTGAATTTTTTGGTCGATATGTGACCCCAGGATTTGTTTTCAGGGCAGGTGTCATTTACAGGCATGCAATGATTTTGAATATCAACTGACCATTAGCGTTGGGATTAAAGCTGCTGTTGTGTGAAACGGCCACAAGGTGGCAGCAGTTCACCCTTACCCAATCTGGTTACTAGGGCAAGAGAGCCTCAGTGGAAGTGGTGTTCTAGATTGGAGTTTAGAATGGAATGTACCAGGAGAAAGCCGCTCACGTTTGTCTCACTACTTCTTGTTCGTGTTTTTAATTTAATTTTTTATTTTTTATTACAGCAAGTTTGATTACAATGTTTGGCTTGTTGTAGGTGTGGAAGATGTGGTTCTTTTACACATATACAGATGACTGTTCTTCCTGGGATCCTTTTCCCATGTACGTTATGACAGAGTGTTGAGTAGTCCTCTCTTGGTATTCTGTAGGTCTTTGGTGATTATGTATGTCACCTTTGTTTGTATATGTCTGTTAACCCCGATATCGTAATGAAACCAATCCTCACACCTTTCCATTGGTGAACCATAAGTTTGTTTCATGAATCTGTGATTGCCCTTCTCCGTGGAAATATCTGCCCTGGTATCCATTTTTAGGTAACACCTATAAGTGATATGATAGGATATGTGTCTTTCACTTTCTGACTTACTACAAGTCACGTGATTACTTCTAGACTCATCTACGGTGCTGCAAATGGCATTGTGTCCTTTTTTCCCTTGGCTTCTCTTCTGACTTAGCGGGGTCCATTTTCAACAATGTGATTCCCTGAGGGTTGTGGATTAGCTGACCTGGGCAGCCTTACCCTGCCGGCCCGCCCTCCCCAGGTGTGCCTCGTTGAGGTCAATATAAACAGAGCTCCAGGCAGCAATAGCCCCTGAAGCTGTGCCTGACTCCATATTCTCTGCCCCGTCAGCAGTCTCGGGGCTGTGCTGGTGGGAGGGAGTGAGGGGCCACAGCTTTGTGGGTGGCCCGGTGTGAGTGGGGTTCTGCTGGCCTTTCTGCAGGAGTTGCCAGGCTGCCGCCTGTAAAGAAGAGGATGTGTCACCCATAACTTCCGCTGGAATTTCTCTCCGGACAGAGGTGAGGAAGGAAAAAAGCAGTGGGGGCCGGGACAGGAGGGGTATCTCAGGCAGGGCAATGGAAAGCTTCTGGAAGAGCGCCAGGGTCCAGGACCCGTGGGCTGGCTGGCCTGCAGGCACCAAGTTGGCCTGCGTGCTGTCGCTGGTGTGGCTCCAGGGTCCTTCCTCTAGGCTTTCAAGCCCTTGTACATATTCAGGTGTTTTACCTGGAAAGGGTGGGAACAGTTCAGCAGCAGCTGGCCTGGGGCTCAGCTCACGTTTACTCACAGATGCCTCGGCACGGTCCCCCAGCTTTGCAATGAGGACGCTCCTTGCGTGGGGGGTGGGTGGCTGGCTGTATGGGAGATGGTTCCCCACCTCTGACCAATTTCAGAATTGTTTACCGCTGGAGCAAGTGTCGTGATAGGGTTTTCCTCTGTATAACTCTTGGGTTCAATTTTTTTTTTCTTTTATGGTTCAAGTTAGATTTTATTCCTCTTTTATGTATTTATAACTATAAGCATGGAAATAATTCATTCCTATAAATACATCTGTGTGACGGGAAGAACTTTTTTCTGTTTTATTTTTAAATTTTATTTTTTAAAATTTTGAAATTTAATTTCATTTATGTTTTTATACAGCAGGTTATTATTAGTTATGTATTTTATGCATATACATGTATACAGGTCAATCCCAATCTCCCAACTCATCCCACCACCACCACCCCATGGCTTCCCACACTTGGTGTCCATACGTTTGTTCTCTACGTCTGTGTCTCTATTTCTTCCCTGCAAACCAGTTCATCTGTACCATTTTTAGGCTCCACATATATGCATTAATATACAATATTTGTTTTCCTCTTTCTGACTTACTTCATTCTGTATGACAGTCTCTCAATCCATCGATGTCTCTACAAATGACCCAGTTTCATTCCTTTTTATGGCCGAGTAATATTCCATTTTATATATGTACCACATCTTTATCCACTCATCTGTCTGTGGGCATTTAGGTTGCTTCCATTACCTGGCTATTGTAAATAGTGCTGCAACGAACATTGTGCTGAATGTGCCTTTTTGAAATACGGTTTTCTCTGGGTATATGCCCAGAAGTGGGATTGCTGGATCAGATGGTAATTCTATTTCTAATTTTTTTAAGGAAACTCCATACTGTTCTCCATAGTGACTGTATCAATTTACATTCCCACCAATAGTGGAAGAGGGCTCCTTTTGTCCACACCCTCCCCAGAATTGGTTGTTTGTATATATTCTGATGATGCCTATTCTAACAGGTGTGAGGTGATACCTCATTGTAGTTTTGATTTGCATTTCTCTAATAATTAGTGCTGTTGAGCAGCTTTTCATGTGCGTCTTGGCCATCTCTGTGTCTCCTTTGAAGAAACGTCTCTTTAGATCTTCTGCCCATTTTTTGGGGTTGTTTGTTTTTTTAATATTAAGCTGCATGAGCTGTTTATATATATTGGAGATTAAACCTGTGTCCATTGATTCATTTGCAACGATTTTCACCCATCCTGAGGGATGCCTTTCTCCATTCCCGTTTTTTTTAACCAAAAAGGAAAGAAAGGAAAAGAAGCAGAACACTAATGTGCGTAAAATATGCCTTTTGAAACGGTCGTTTTGAAATATGGACGTCCTTTGAATTTTTTGGTCGATATGTGACCCCAGGATTTGTTTTCAGGGCAGGTGTCATTTACAGGCCTGCAATGATTTTGAATATCAACTGACCATTAGCGTTGGGATTAAAGCTGCTGTTGTGTGAAACGGCCACAAGGTGGCAGCAGTTCACCCTTACCAAATCTGGTTACTAGGGCAAGAGAGCCTCAGTGGAAGTGGTGTTCTAGATTGGAGTTTAGAATGGAATGTACCAGGAGAAAGCCGCTCACGTTTGTCTCACTACTTCTTGTTCGTGTTTTTAATTTAATTTTTTATTTTTTATTACAGCAAGTTTGATTACAATGTTTGGCTTGTTGTAGGTGTGGAAGATGTGGTTCTTTTACACATATACAGATGACTGTTCTTCCTGGGATCCTTTTCCCATGTACGTTATGACAGAATGTTGAGTAGTCCTCTCTTGGTATTCTGTAGGTCTTTGGTGATTATGTATGTCACCTTTGTTTGTATATGTCTGTTAACCCCGATATCGTAATGAAACCAATCCTCACACCTTTCCATTGGTGAACCATAAGTTTGTTTCATGAATCTGTGATTGCCCTTCTCCGTGGAAATATCTGCCCTGGTATCCACTTTTAGGTAACACCTATAGGTGATATGATAGGATATGTGTCTTTCACTTTCTGACTTACTACAAGTCACGTGATTACTTCTAGACTCATCTACGGTGCTGCAAATGGCATTGTGTCCTTTTTTCCCTTGGCTTCTCTTCTGACTTAGCGGGGTCCATTTTCAACAATGTGATTCCCTGAGGGTTGTGGATTAGCTGACCTGGGCAGCCTTACCCTGCCGGCCCGCCCTCCCCAGGTGTGCCTCGTTGAGGTCAATATAAACAGAGCTCCAGGCAGCAATAGCCCCTGAAGCTGTGCCTGACTCCATATTCTCTGCCCCATCAGCAGTCTCGGGGCTGTGCTGGTGGGAGGGAGTGAGGGGCCACAGCTTTGTGGGTGGCCCGGTGTGAGTGGGGTTCTGCTGGCCTTTCTGCAGGAGTTGCCAGGCTGCCGCCTGTAAAGAAGAGGATGTGTCACCCATAACTTCCGCTGGAATTTCTCTCCGGACAGAGGTGAGGAAGGAAAAAAGCAGTGGGGGCCGGGACAGGAGGGGTATCTCAGGCAGGGCAATGGAAAGCTTCTGGAGGAGCGCCAGGGTCGAGGACCAGTGGGCTGGCTGGCCTGCAGGCACCAAGTTGGCCTGCGTGCTGTCGCTGGTGTGGCTCCACGGTCCTTCCTCTAGGCTTTCAAGCCCTTGTACATATTCAGGTGTTTTACCTGGAAAGGGTGGGAACAGTTCAGCAGCAGCTGGCCTGGGGCTCAGCTCACGTTTACTCACAGATGCCTCGGCACGGTCCCCCAGCTTTGCAATGAGGACGCTCCTTGCGTGGGGGGTGGGTGGCTGGCTGTATGGGAGATGGTTCCCCACCTCTGACCAATTTCAGAATTGTTTACCGCTGGAGCAAGTGTCGTGATAGGGTTTTCCTCTGTATAACTCGTGGGTTCAATTTTTTTTTTCTTTTATGGTTCAAGTTAGATTTTATTCCTCTTTTATGTATTTATAACTATAAGCATGGAAATAATTCATTCCTATAAATACATCTGTGTGACGGGAAGAACTTTTTTCTGTTTTATTTTTAAATTTTATTTTTTAAAATTTTGAAATTTAATTTCATTTATGTTTTTATACAGCAGGTTATTATTAGTTATGTATTTTATGCATATACATGTATACAGGTCAATCCCAATCTCCCAACTCATCCCACCACCACCACCCCATGGCTTCCCACACTTGGTGTCCATACGTTTGTTCTCTACGTCTGTGTCTCTATTTCTTCCCTGCAAACCAGTTCATCTGTACCATTTTTAGGCTCCACATATATGCATTAATATACAATATTTGTTTTCCTCTTTCTGACTTACTTCATTCTGTATGACAGTCTCTCAATCCATCGATGTCTCTACAAATGACCCAGTTTCATTCCTTTTTATGGCCGAGTAATATTCCATTTTATATATGTACCACATCTTTATCCACTCATCTGTCTGTGGGCATTTAGGTTGCTTCCATTACCTGGCTATTGTAAATAGTGCTGCAACGAACATTGTGCTGAATGTGCCTTTTTGAAATACGGTTTTCTCTGGGTATATGCCCAGAAGTGGGATTGCTGGATCAGATGGTAATTCTATTTCTAATTTTTTTAAGGAAACTCCATACTGTTCTCCATAGTGACTGTATCAATTTACATTCCCACCAATAGTGGAAGAGGGCTCCTTTTGTCCACACCCTCCCCAGAATTGGTTGTTTGTATATTTTCTGATGATGCCTATTCTAACAGGTGTGAGGTGATACCTCATTGTAGTTTTGATTTGCATTTCTCTAATAATTAGTGCTGTTGAGCAGCTTTTCATGTGCATCTTGGCCATCTCTGTGTCTCCTTTGAAGAAACGTCTCTTTAGATCTTCTGCCCATTTTTTGGGGTTGTTTGTTTTTTTAATATTAAGCTGCATGAGCTGTTTATATATATTGGAGATTAAACCTGTGTCCATTGATTCATTTGCAACGATTTTCACCCATCCTGAGGGATGCCTTTCTCCATTCCCGTTTTTTTTAACAAAAAAGGAAAGAAAGGAAAAGAAGCAGAACACTAATGTGCGTAAAATATGCCTTTTGAAACGGTCGTTTTGAAATATGGACGTCCTTTGAATTTTTTGGTCGATATGTGACCCCAGGATTTGTTTTCAGGGCAGGTGTCATTTACAGGCATGCAATGATTTTGAATATCAACTGACCGTTAGCGTTGGGATTAAAGCTGCTGTTGTGTGAAACGGCCACAAGGTGGCAGCAGTTCACACTTACCAAATCTGGTTACTAGGGCAAGAGAGCCTCAGTGGAAGTGGTGTTCTAGATTGGAGTTTAGAATGGAATGTACCAGGAGAAAGCCGCTCACGTTTGTCTCACTACTTCTTGTTCGTGTTTTTAATTTAATTTTTTATTTTTTATTACAGCAAGTTTGATTACAATGTTTGGCTTGTTGTAGGTGTGGAAGATGTGGTTCTTTTACACATATACAGATGACTGTTCTTCCTGGGATTCTTTTCCCATGTACGTTATGACAGAATGTTGAGTAGTCCTCTCTTGGTATTCTGTAGGTCTTTGGTGATTATATATGTCACCTGTGTTTGTATATGTCTGTTAACCCCGATATCGTAATGAAACCAATCCTCACACCTTTCCATTGGTGAACCATAAGTTTGTTTCATGAATCTGTGATTGCCCTTCTCCGTGGAAATATCTGCCCTGGTATCCACTTTTAGGTAACACCTATAGGTGATATGATAGGATATGTGTCTTTCACTTTCTGACTTACTACAAGTCACGTGATTACTTCTAGACTCATCTACGGTGCTGCAAATGGCATTGTGTCCTTTTTTCCCTTGGCTTCTCTTCTGCCTTAGCGGGGTCCATTTTCAACAATGTGATTCCCTGAGGGTTGTGGATTAGCTGACCTGGGCAGCCTTACCCTGCCGGCCCGCCCTCCCCAGGTGTTCCTCGTTGAGGTCAATATAAACAGAGCTCCAGGCAGCAATAGCTCCTGAAGCTGTGCCTGACTCCATATTCTCTGCCCCGTCAGCAGTCTCGGGGCTGTGCTGGTGGGAGGGAGTGAGGGGCCACAGCTTTGTGGGTGGCCCGGTGTGAGTGGGGTTCTGCTGGCCTTTCTGCAGGAGTTGCCAGGCTGCCGCCTGTAAAGAAGAGGATGTGTCACCCATACATTCCGCTGGAATTTCTCTCCGGACAGAGGTGAGGAAGGAAAAAAGCAGTGGGGGCCGGGACAGGAGGGGTATCTCAGGCAGGGCAATGGAAAGCTTCTGGAAGAGCGCCCGGGGCCAGGACCAACCTGGCTGGCCTGCAGGCACCAAGTTGTCCTGCGTGCTGTCGCTGGTGTGGCTCCACGGTCCTTCCTCTAGGCTTTCAAGCCCTTGTACATATTCAGGTGTTTTACCTGGAAAGGGTGGGAACAGTTCAGCAGCAGCTGGCCTGGGGCTCAGCTCACGTTTACTCACAGATGCCTCGGCACGGTCCCCCAGCTTTGCAATGAGGACGCTCCTTGCGTGGGGGGTGGGTTGCTGGCTGTATGGGAGATGCTTCCCCACCTCTGACCAATTTCAGAATTGTTTACCACTGGAGCAAGTGCCCTGATAGGGTTTTCCCCTGTATAACTCGTGGATTCAGGATTTTTTTTTCTTTTATGGTTCAAGTTAGATTTTATTCCTCTTTTATGTATTTATAGATATAAGCATGGAAATCATTCATTCCTATAAATACATCTGTGTGACGGGAAGAACTTTTTTCTGTTTTATTTTTAAATTTTATTTTTTAAAATTTTGAAATTTAATTTTATTTATGTTTTTATACAGCAGGTTATTATTAGTTATGTATTTTATGCATATACATGTATACAGGTCAATCCCAATCTCCCAACTCATCCCACCACCACCACCCCATGGCTTCCCACACTTGGTGTCCATACGTTTGTTCTCTACGTCTGTGTCTCTATTTCTTCCCTGCAAACCAGTTCATCTGTACCATTTTTAGGCTCCACATATATGCATTAATATACAATATTTGTTTTCCTCTTTCTGACTTACTTCATTCTGTATGACAGTCTCTCGATCCATCGATGTCTCTACAAATGACCCAGTTTCATTCCTTTTTATGGCCGAGTAATATTCCATTTTATATATGTACCACATCTTTATCCACTCATCTGTCTGTGGGCATTTAGGTTGCTTCCATTACCTGGCTATTGTAAATAGTGCTGCAACGAACATTGTGCTGAATGTGCCTTTTTGAAATACGGTTTTCTCTGGGTATATGCCCAGAAGTGGGATTGCTGGATCAGATGGTAATTCTATTTCTAATTTTTTTAAGGAAACTCCATACTGTTCTCCATAGTGACTGTATCAATTTACATTCCCACCAATAGTGGAAGAGGGCTCCTTTTGTCCACACCCTCCCCAGAATTGGTTGTTTGTAGATTTTCTGATGATGCCGATTCTAAAAGGTGTGAGGTGATACCTCATTGTAGTTTTGATTTGCATTTCTCTAATAATTAGTGCTGTTGAGCAGCTTTTCTGTGCGTCTTGGCCATCTCTGTGTCTCCTTTGAAGAAACGTCTCTTTAGATCTTCTGCTCATTTTTTTGGGGTTGTTTGTTTTTTTAATATTAAGCTGCATGAGCTGTTTATATATATTGGAGATTAAACCTCTGTCCATTGATTCGTCTGCAATGATTTTCGCCCATTCTGAGGGATGCCTTTTTCCATTCCCGTGTTTTTTAACAAAAAAGGAAAGAAAGGAAAAGAAGCAGAACACTAATGTGCGTAAAATATGCCTTTTGAAACGGTCGTTTTGAAATATGGACGTCCTTTGAATTTTTTGGTCGATATGTGACCCCAGGATTTGTTTTCAGGGCAGGTGTCATTTACAGGCATGCAATGATTTTGAATATCAACTGACCATTAGCGTTGGGATTAAAGCTGCTGTTGTGTGAAACGGCCACAAGGTGGCAGCAGTTCACCCTTACCAAATCTGGTTACTAGGGCAAGAGAGCCTCAGTGGAAGTGGTGTTCTAGATTGGAGTTTAGAATGGAATGTGCCAGGAGAAAGCCGCTCACGTTTGTCTCACTACTTCTTGTTCGTGTTTTTAATTTAATTTTTTATTTTTTATTACAGCAAGTTTGATTACAATGTTTGGCTTGTTGTAGGTGTGGAAGATGTGGTTCTTTTACACATATACAGATGACTGTTCTTCCTGGGATCCTTTTCCCATGTACGTTATGACAGAATGTTGAGTAGTCCTCTCTTGGTATTCTGTAGGTCTTTGGTGATTATATATGTCACCTGTGTTTGTATATGTCTGTTAACCCCGATATCGTAATGAAACCAATCCTCACACCTTTCCATTGGTGAACCATAAGTTTGTTTCATGAATCTGTGATTGCCCTTCTCCGTGGAAATATCTGCCCTGGTATCCATTTTTAGGTAACACCTATAAGTGATATGATAGGATATGTGTCTTTCACTTTCTGACTTACTACAAGTCACGTGATTACTTCTAGACTCATCTACGGTGCTGCAAATGGCATTGTGTCCTTTTTTCCCTTGGCTTCTCTTCTGCCTTAGCGGGGTCCATTTTCAACAATGTGATTCCCTGAGGGTTGTGGATTAGCTGACCTGGGCAGCCTTACCCTGCCGGCCCGCCCTCCCCAGGTGTGCCTCGTTGAGGTCAATATAAACAGAGCTCCAGGCAGCAATAGCCCTTGAAGCTGTGCCTGACTCCATATTCTCTGCCCCGTCAGCAGTCTCGGGGCTGTGCTGGTGGGAGGGAGTGAGGGGCCACAGCTTTGTGGGTGGCCCGGTGTGAGTGGGGTTCTGCTGGCCTTTCTGCAGGAGTTGCCAGGCTGCCGCCTGTAAAGAAGAGGATGTGTCACCCATACATTCCGCTGGAATTTTTCTCCGGACTGAGGTGAGGAAGGAAAAAAGCAGTGGGGGCCGGGACAGGAGGGGTATCTCAGGCAGGGCAATGGAAAGCTTCTGGAAGAGTGCCCGGGGCCAGGACCAACCTTGCTGGCCTGCAGGCACCTAGATGGCCTGCGTGCTGTCGCTGGTGTGGCTCCACGGTCCTTCCTCTAGGCTTTCAAGCCCTTGTACATATTCAGGTGTTTTACCTGGAAAGGGTGGGAACAGTTCAGCAGCAGCTGGCCTGGGGCTCAGCTCACATTTACTCACAGATGCCTCGGCACGGTCCCCCAGCTTTGCAATGAGGACGCTCCTTGCGTGGGGGGTGGGTTGCTGGCTGTATGGGAGATGATTCCCCACCTCTGACCAATTTCAGAATTGTTTACCACTGGAGCAAGTGCCCTGATAGGGTTTTCCCCTGTATAACTCGTGGATTCAGGATTTTTTTTTCTTTTATGGTTCAAGTTAGATTTTATTCCTCTTTTATGTATTTATAGATATAAGCATGGAAATCATTCATTCCTATAAATACATCTGTGTGACGGGAAGAACTTTTTTCTGTTTTATTTTTAAATTTTATTTTTTAAAATTTTGAAATTTAATTTTATTTATGTTTTTATACAGCAGGTTATTATTAGTTATGTATTTTATGCATATACATGTATACAGGTCAATCCCAATCTCCCAACTCATCCCACCACCACCACCCCATGGCTTCCCACACTTGGTGTCCATACGTTTGTTCTCTACGTCTGTGTCTCTATTTCTTCCCTGCAAACCAGTTCATCTGTACCATTTTTAGGCTCCACATATATGCATTAATATACAATATTTGTTTTCCTCTTTCTGACTTACTTCATTCTGTATGACAGTCTCTCGATCCATCGATGTCTCTACAAATGACCCAGTTTCATTCCTTTTTATGGCCGAGTAATATTCCATTTTATATATGTACCACATCTTTATCCACTCATCTGTCTGTGGGCATTTAGGTTGCTTCCATTACCTGGCTATTGTAAATAGTGCTGCAACGAACATTGTGCTGAATGTGCCTATTTGAAATACGGTTTTCTCTGGGTATATGCCCAGAAGTGGGATTGCTGGATCAGATGGTAATTCTATTTCTAATTTTTTTAAGGAAACTCCATACTCTTCTCCATAGTGACTGTATCAATTTACATTCCCACCAATAGTGGAAGAGGGCTCCTTTTGTCCACACCCTCCCCAGAATTGGTTGTTTGTAGATTTTCTGATGATGCCGATTCTAACAGGTGTGAGGTGATACCTCATTGTAGTTTTGATTTGCATTTCTCTAATAATTAGTGCTGTTGAGCAGCTTTTCTGTGCGTCTTGGCCATCTCTGTGTCTCCTTTGAAGAAACGTCTCTTTAGATCTTCTGCCCATTTTTTTTGGGTTGTTTGTTTTTTTAATATTAAGCTGCATGAGCTGTTTATATATATTGGAGATTAAACCTCTGTCCATTGATTCGTCTGCAATGATTTTCGCCCATTCTGAGGGATGCCTTTTTCCATTCCCGTGTTTTTTAACAAAAAAGGAAAGAAAGGAAAAGAAGCAGAACACTAATGTGCGTAAAATATGCCTTTTGAAACGGTCGTTTTGAAATATGGACGTCCTTTGAATTTTTTGGTCGATATGTGACCCCAGGATTTGTTTTCAGGGCAGGTGTCATTTACAGGCATGCAATGATTTTGAATATCAACTGACCATTAGCGTTGGGATTAAAGCTGCTGTTGTGTGAAACGGCCACAAGGTGGCAGCAGTTCACCCTTACCAAATCTGGTTACTAGGGCAAGAGAGCCTCAGTGGAAGTGGTGTTCTAGATTGGAGTTTAGAATGGAATGTACCAGGAGAAAGCCGCTCACGTTTGTCTCACTACTTCTTGTTCGTGTTTTTAATTTAATTTTTTATTTTTTATTACAGCAAGTTTGATTACAATGTTTGGCTTGTTGTAGGTGTGGAAGATGTGGTTCTTTTACACATATACAGATGACTGTTCTTCCTGGGATCCTTTTCCCATGTACGTTATGACAGAATGTTGAGTAGTCCTCTCTTGGTATTCTGTAGGTCTTTGGTGATTATGTATGTCACCTTTGTTTGTATATGTCTGTTAACCCCGATATCGTAATGAAACCAATCCTCACACCTTTCCATTGGTGAACCATAAGTTTGTTTCATGAATCTGTGATTGCCCTTCTCCGTGGAAATATCTGCCCTGGTATCCATTTTTAGGTAACACCTATAAGTGATATGATAGGATATGTGTCTTTCACTTTCTGACTTACTACAAGTCACGTGATTACTTCTAGACTCATCTACGGTGCTGCAAATGGCATTGTGTCCTTTTTTCCCTTGGCTTCTCTTCTGACTTAGCGGGGTCCATTTTCAACAATGTGATTCCCTGAGGGTTGTGGATTAGCTGACCTGGGCAGCCTTACCCTGCCGGCCCGCCCTCCCCAGGTGTGCCTCGTTGAGGTCAATATAAACAGAGCTCCAGGCAGCAATAGCCCCTGAAGCTGTGCCTGACTCCATATTCTCTGCCCCATCAGCAGTCTCGGGGCTGTGCTGGTGGGAGGGAGTGAGGGGCCACAGCTTTGTGGGTGGCCCGGTGTGAGTGGGGTTCTGCTGGCCTTTCTGCAGGAGTTGCCAGGCTGCCGCCTGTAAAGAAGAGGATGTGTCACCCATAACTTCCGCTGGAATTTCTCTCCGGACAGAGGTGAGGAAGGAAAAAAGCAGTGGGGGCCGGGACAGGAGGGGTATCTCAGGCAGGGCAATGGAAAGCTTCTGGAAGAGCGCCAGGGTCCAGGACCAGTGGGCTGGCTGGCCTGCAGGCACCAAGTTGGCCTGCGTGCTGTCGCTGGTGTGGCTCCACGGTCCTTCCTCTAGGCTTTCAAGCCCTTGTACATATTCAGGTGTTTTACCTGGAAAGGGTGGGAACAGTTCAGCAGCAGCTGGCCTGGGGCTCAGCTCACGTTTACTCACAGATGCCTCGGCACGGTCCCCCAGCTTTGCAATGAGGACGCTCCTTGCGTGGGGGGTGGGTGGCTGGCTGTATGGGAGATGGTTCCCCACCTCTGACCAATTTCAGAATTGTTTACCGCTGGAGCAAGTGTCGTGATAGGGTTTTCCTCTGTATAACTCGTGGGTTCAATTTTTTTTTCTTTTATGGTTCAAGTTAGATTTTATTCCTCTTTTATGTATTTATAACTATAAGCATGGAAATAATTCATTCCTATAAATGCATCTGTGTGACGGGAAGAACTTTTTTCTGTTTTATTTTTAAATTTTATTTTTTAAAATTTTGAAATTTAATTTCATTTATGTTTTTATACAGCAGGTTATTATTAGTTATGTATTTTATGCATATACATGTATACAGGTCAATCCCAATCTCCCAACTCATCCCACCACCACCACCCCATGGCTTCCCACACTTGGTGTCCATACGTTTGTTCTCTACGTCTGTGTCTCTATTTCTTCCCTGCAAACCAGTTCATCTGTACCATTTTTAGGCTCCACATATATGCATTAATATACAATATTTGTTTTCCTCTTTCTGACTTACTTCATTCTGTATGACAGTCTCTCGATCCATCGATGTCTCTACAAATGACCCAGTTTCATTCCTTTTTATGGCCGAGTAATATTCCATTTTATATATGTACCACATCTTTATCCACTCATCTGTCTGTGGGCATTTAGGTTGCTTCCATTACCTGGCTATTGTAAATAGTGCTGCAACGAACATTGTGCTGAATGTGCCTATTTGAAATACGGTTTTCTCTGGGTATATGCCCAGAAGTGGGATTGCTGGATCAGATGGTAATTCTATTTCTAATTTTTTTAAGGAAACTCCATACTCTTCTCCATAGTGACTGTATCAATTTACATTCCCACCAATAGTGGAAGAGGGCTCCTTTTGTCCACACCCTCCCCAGAATTGGTTGTTTGTAGATTTTCTGATGATGCCGATTCTAACAGGTGTGAGGTGATACCTCATTGTAGTTTTGATTTGCATTTCTCTAATAATTAGTGCTGTTGAGCAGCTTTTCTGTGCGTCTTGGCCATCTCTGTGTCTCCTTTGAAGAAACGTCTCTTTAGATCTTCTGCCCATTTTTTTTGGGTTGTTTGTTTTTTTAATATTAAGCTGCATGAGCTGTTTATATATATTGGAGATTAAACCTCTGTCCATTGATTCGTCTGCAATGATTTTCGCCCATTCTGAGGGATGCCTTTTTCCATTCCCGTGTTTTTTAACAAAAAAGGAAAGAAAGGAAAAGAAGCAGAACACTAATGTGCGTAAAATATGCCTTTTGAAACGGTCGTTTTGAAATATGGACGTCCTTTGAATTTTTTGGTCGATATGTGACCCCAGGATTTGTTTTCAGGGCAGGTGTCATTTACAGGCATGCAATGATTTTGAATATCAACTGACCATTAGCGTTGGGATTAAAGCTGCTGTTGTGTGAAACGGCCACAAGGTGGCAGCAGTTCACCCTTACCAAATCTGGTTACTAGGGCAAGAGAGCCTCAGTGGAAGTGGTGTTCTAGATTGGAGTTTAGAATGGAATGTACCAGGAGAAAGCCGCTCACGTTTGTCTCACTACTTCTTGTTCGTGTTTTTAATTTAATTTTTTATTTTTTATTACAGCAAGTTTGATTACAATGTTTGGCTTGTTGTAGGTGTGGAAGATGTGGTTCTTTTACACATATACAGATGACTGTTCTTCCTGGGATCCTTTTCCCATGTACGTTATGACAGAATGTTGAGTAGTCCTCTCTTGGTATTCTGTAGGTCTTTGGTGATTATGTATGTCACCTTTGTTTGTATATGTCTGTTAACCCCGATATCGTAATGAAACCAATCCTCACACCTTTCCATTGGTGAACCATAAGTTTGTTTCATGAATCTGTGATTGCCCTTCTCCGTGGAAATATCTGCCCTGGTATCCATTTTTAGGTAACACCTATAAGTGATATGATAGGATATGTGTCTTTCACTTTCTGACTTACTACAAGTCACGTGATTACTTCTAGACTCATCTACGGTGCTGCAAATGGCATTGTGTCCTTTTTTCCCTTGGCTTCTCTTCTGACTTAGCGGGGTCCATTTTCAACAATGTGATTCCCTGAGGGTTGTGGATTAGCTGACCTGGGCAGCCTTACCCTGCCGGCCCGCCCTCCCCAGGTGTGCCTCGTTGAGGTCAATATAAACAGAGCTCCAGGCAGCAATAGCCCCTGAAGCTGTGCCTGACTCCATATTCTCTGCCCCATCAGCAGTCTCGGGGCTGTGCTGGTGGGAGGGAGTGAGGGGCCACAGCTTTGTGGGTGGCCCGGTGTGAGTGGGGTTCTGCTGGCCTTTCTGCAGGAGTTGCCAGGCTGCCGCCTGTAAAGAAGAGGATGTGTCACCCATAACTTCCGCTGGAATTTCTCTCCGGACAGAGGTGAGGAAGGAAAAAAGCAGTGGGGGCCGGGACAGGAGGGGTATCTCAGGCAGGGCAATGGAAAGCTTCTGGAAGAGCGCCAGGGTCCAGGACCAGTGGGCTGGCTGGCCTGCAGGCACCAAGTTGGCCTGCGTGCTGTCGCTGGTGTGGCTCCACGGTCCTTCCTCTAGGCTTTCAAGCCCTTGTACATATTCAGGTGTTTTACCTGGAAAGGGTGGGAACAGTTCAGCAGCAGCTGGCCTGGGGCTCAGCTCACGTTTACTCACAGATGCCTCGGCACGGTCCCCCAGCTTTGCAATGAGGACGCTCCTTGCGTGGGGGGTGGGTGGCTGGCTGTATGGGAGATGGTTCCCCACCTCTGACCAATTTCAGAATTGTTTACCGCTGGAGCAAGTGTCGTGATAGGGTTTTCCTCTGTATAACTCGTGGGTTCAATTTTTTTTTCTTTTATGGTTCAAGTTAGATTTTATTCCTCTTTTATGTATTTATAACTATAAGCATGGAAATAATTCATTCCTATAAATACATCTGTGTGACGGGAAGAACTTTTTTCTGTTTTATTTTTAAATTTTATTTTTTAAAATTTTGAAATTTAATTTCATTTATGTTTTTATACAGCAGGTTATTATTAGTTATGTATTTTATGCATATACATGTATACAGGTCAATCCCAATCTCCCAACTCATCCCACCACCACCACCCCATGGCTTCCCACACTTGGTGTCCATACGTTTGTTCTCTACGTCTGTGTCTCTATTTCTTCCCTGCAAACCAGTTCATCTGTACCATTTTTAGGCTCCACATATATGCATTAATATACAATATTTGTTTTCCTCTTTCTGACTTACTTCATTCTGTATGACAGTCTCTCAATCCATCGATGTCTCTACAAATGACCCAGTTTCATTCCTTTTTATGGCCGAGTAATATTCCATTTTATATATGTACCACATCTTTATCCACTCATCTGTCTGTGGGCATTTAGGTTGCTTCCATTACCTGGCTATTGTAAATAGTGCTGCAACGAACATTGTGCTGAATGTGCCTTTTTGAAATACGGTTTTCTCTGGGTATATGCCCAGAAGTGGGATTGCTGGATCAGATGGTAATTCTATTTCTAATTTTTTTAAGGAAACTCCATACTGTTCTCCATAGTGACTGTATCAATTTACATTCCCACCAATAGTGGAAGAGGGCTCCTTTTGTCCACACCCTCCCCAGAATTGGTTGTTTGTATATTTTCTGATGATGCCTATTCTAACAGGTGTGAGGTGATACCTCATTGTAGTTTTGATTTGCATTTCTCTAATAATTAGTGCTGTTGAGCAGCTTTTCATGTGCGTCTTGGCCATCTCTGTGTCTCCTTTGAAGAAACGTCTCTTTAGATCTTCTGCCCATTTTTTGGGGTTGTTTGTTTTTTTAATATTAAGCTGCATGAGCTGTTTATATATATTGGAGATTAAACCTGTGTCCATTGATTCATTTGCAACGATTTTCACCCATCCTGAGGGATGCCTTTCTCCATTCCCGTTTTTTTTAACAAAAAAGGAAAGAAAGGAAAAGAAGCAGAACACTAATGTGCGTAAAATATGCCTTTTGAAACGGTCGTTTTGAAATATGGACGTCCTTTGAATTTTTTGGTCGATATGTGACCCCAGGATTTGTTTTCAGGGCAGGTGTCATTTACAGGCATGCAATGATTTTGAATATCAACTGACCGTTAGCGTTGGGATTAAAGCTGCTGTTGTGTGAAACGGCCACAAGGTGGCAGCAGTTCACACTTACCAAATCTGGTTACTAGGGCAAGAGAGCCTCAGTGGAAGTGGTGTTCTAGATTGGAGTTTAGAATGGAATGTACCAGGAGAAAGCCGCTCACGTTTGTCTCACTACTTCTTGTTCGTGTTTTTAATTTAATTTTTTATTTTTTATTACAGCAAGTTTGATTACAATGTTTGGCTTGTTGTAGGTGTGGAAGATGTGGTTCTTTTACACATATACAGATGACTGTTCTTCCTGGGATTCTTTTCCCATGTACGTTATGACAGAATGTTGAGTAGTCCTCTCTTGGTATTCTGTAGGTCTTTGGTGATTATATATGTCACCTGTGTTTGTATATGTCTGTTAACCCCGATATCGTAATGAAACCAATCCTCACACCTTTCCATTGGTGAACCATAAGTTTGTTTCATGAATCTGTGATTGCCCTTCTCCGTGGAAATATCTGCCCTGGTATCCACTTTTAGGTAACACCTATAGGTGATATGATAGGATATGTGTCTTTCACTTTCTGACTTACTACAAGTCACGTGATTACTTCTAGACTCATCTACGGTGCTGCAAATGGCATTGTGTCCTTTTTTCCCTTGGCTTCTCTTCTGCCTTAGCGGGGTCCATTTTCAACAATGTGATTCCCTGAGGGTTGTGGATTAGCTGACCTGGGCAGCCTTACCCTGCCGGCCCGCCCTCCCCAGGTGTTCCTCGTTGAGGTCAATATAAACAGAGCTCCAGGCAGCAATAGCTCCTGAAGCTGTGCCTGACTCCATATTCTCTGCCCCGTCAGCAGTCTCGGGGCTGTGCTGGTGGGAGGGAGTGAGGGGCCACAGCTTTGTGGGTGGCCCGGTGTGAGTGGGGTTCTGCTGGCCTTTCTGCAGGAGTTGCCATGCTGCCGCCTGTAAAGAAGAGGATGTGTCACCCATACATTCCGCTGGAATTTCTCTCCGGACAGAGGTGAGGAAGGAAAAAAGCAGTGGGGGCCGGGACAGGAGGGGTATCTCAGGCAGGGCAATGGAAAGCTTCTGGAAGAGCGCCCGGGGCCAGGACCAACCTGGCTGGCCTGCAGGCACCAAGTTGTCCTGCGTGCTGTCGCTGGTGTGGCTCCACGGTCCTTCCTCTAGGCTTTCAAGCCCTTGTACATATTCAGGTGTTTTACCTGGAAAGGGTGGGAACAGTTCAGCAGCAGCTGGCCTGGGGCTCAGCTCACGTTTACTCACAGATGCCTCGGCACGGTCCCCCAGCTTTGCAATGAGGACGCTCCTTGCGTGGGGGGTGGGTTGCTGGCTGTATGGGAGATGCTTCCCCACCTCTGACCAATTTCAGAATTGTTTACCACTGGAGCAAGTGCCCTGATAGGGTTTTCCCCTGTATAACTCGTGGATTCAGGATTTTTTTTTCTTTTATGGTTCAAGTTAGATTTTATTCCTCTTTTATGTATTTATAGATATAAGCATGGAAATCATTCATTCCTATAAATACATCTGTGTGACGGGAAGAACTTTTTTCTGTTTTATTTTTAAATTTTATTTTTTAAAATTTTGAAATTTAATTTTATTTATGTTTTTATACAGCAGGTTATTATTAGTTATGTATTTTATGCATATACATGTATACAGGTCAATCCCAATCTCCCAACTCATCCCACCACCACCACCCCATGGCTTCCCACACTTGGTGTCCATACGTTTGTTCTCTACCTCTGTGTCTCTATTTCTTCCCTGCAAACCAGTTCATCTGTACCATTTTTCGGCTCCACATATATGCATTAATATACAATATTTGTTTTCCTCTTTCTGACTTACTTCATTCTGTATGACAGTCTCTCGATCCATCGATGTCTCTACAAATGACCCAGTTTCATTCCTTTTTATGGCCGAGTAATATTCCATTTTATATATGTACCACATCTTTATCCACTCATCTGTCTGTGGGCATTTAGGTTGCTTCCATTACCTGGCTATTGTAAATAGTGCTGCAACGAACATTGTGCTGAATGTGCCTTTTTGAAATACGGTTTTCTCTGGGTATATGCCCAGAAGTGGGATTGCTGGATCAGATGGTAATTCTATTTCTAATTTTTTTAAGGAAACTCCATACTCTTCTCCATAGTGACTGTATCAATTTACATTCCCACCAATAGTGGAAGAGGGCTCCTTTTGTCCACACCCTCCCCAGAATTGGTTGTTTGTAGATTTTCTGATGATGCCGATTCTAAAAGGTGTGAGGTGATACCTCATTGTAGTTTTGATTTGCATTTCTCTAATAATTAGTGCTGTTGAGCAGCTTTTCTGTGCGTCTTGGCCATCTCTGTGTCTCCTTTGAAGAAACGTCTCTTTAGATCTTCTGCCCATTTTTTTGGGGTTGTTTGTTTTTTTAATATTAAGCTGCATGAGCTGTTTATATATATTGGAGATTAAACCTCTGTCCATTGATTCGTCTGCAATGATTTTCGCCCATTCTGAGGGATGCCTTTTTCCATTCCCGTGTTTTTTAACAAAAAAGGAAAGAAAGGAAAAGAAGCAGAACACTAATGTGCGTAAAATATGCCTTTTGAAACGGTCGTTTTGAAATATGGACGTCCTTTGAATTTTTTGGTCGATATGTGACCCCAGGATTTGTTTTCAGGGCAGGTGTCATTTACAGGCCTGCAATGATTTTGAATATCAACTGACCATTAGCGTTGGGATTAAAGCTGCTGTTGTGTGAAACGGCCACAAGGTGGCAGCAGTTCACCCTTACCAAATCTGGTTACTAGGGCAAGAGAGCCTCAGTGGAAGTGGTGTTCTAGATTGGAGTTTAGAATGGAATGTGCCAGGAGAAAGCCGCTCACGTTTGTCTCACTACTTCTTGTTCGTGTTTTTAATTTAATTTTTTATTTTTTATTACAGCAAGTTTGATTACAATGTTTGGCTTGTTGTAGGTGTGGAAGATGTGGTTCTTTTACACATATACAGATGACTGTTCTTCCTGGGATCCTTTTCCCATGTACGTTATGACAGAATGTTGAGTAGTCCTCTCTTGGTATTCTGTAGGTCTTTGGTGATTATATATGTCACCTGTGTTTGTATATGTCTGTTAACCCCGATATCGTAATGAAACCAATCCTCACACCTTTCCATTGGTGAACCATAAGTTTGTTTCATGAATCTGTGATTGCCCTTCTCCGTGGAAATATCTGCCCTGGTATCCATTTTTAGGTAACACCTATAAGTGATATGATAGGATATGTGTCTTTCACTTTCTGACTTACTACAAGTCACGTGATTACTTCTAGACTCATCTACGGTGCTGCAAATGGCATTGTGTCCTTTTTTCCCTTGGCTTCTCTTCTGCCTTAGCGGGGTCCATTTTCAACAATGTGATTCCCTGAGGGTTGTGGATTAGCTGACCTGGGCAGCCTTACCCTGCCGGCCCGCCCTCCCCAGGTGTGCCTCGTTGAGGTCAATATAAACAGAGCTCCAGGCAGCAATAGCCCTTGAAGCTGTGCCTGACTCCATATTCTCTGCCCCGTCAGCAGTCTCGGGGCTGTGCTGGTGGGAGGGAGTGAGGGGCCACAGCTTTGTGGGTGGCCCGGTGTGAGTGGGGTTCTGCTGGCCTTTCTGCAGGAGTTGCCAGGCTGCCGCCTGTAAAGAAGAGGATGTGTCACCCATACATTCCGCTGGAATTTTTCTCCGGACAGAGGTGAGGAAGGAAAAAAGCAGTGGGGGCCGGGACAGGAGGGGTATCTCAGGCAGGGCAATGGAAAGCTTCTGGAAGAGTGCCCGGGGCCAGGACCAACCTGGCTGGCCTGCAGGCACCAAGATGGCCTGCGTGCTATCGCTGGTGTGGCTCCACGGTCCTTCCTCTAGGCTTTCAAGCCCTTGTACATATTCAGGTGTTTTACCTGGAAAGGGTGGGAACAGTTCAGCAGCAGCTGGCCTGGGGCTCAGCTCACATTTACTCACAGATGCCTCGGCACGGTCCCCCAGCTTTGCAATGAGGACGCTCCTTGCGTGGGGGGTGGTTTGCTGGCTGTATGGGAGATGATTCCCCACCTCTGACCAATTTCAGAATTGTTTACCACTGGAGCAAGTGCCCTGATAGGGTTTTCCCCTGTATAACTCGTGGATTCAGGATTTTTTTTTCTTTTATGGTTCAAGTTAGATTTTATTCCTCTTTTATGTATTTATAGATATAAGCATGGAAATCATTCATTCCTATAAATACATCTGTGTGACGGGAAGAACTTTTTTCTGTTTTATTTTTAAATTTCATTTTTTAAAATTTTGAAATTTAATTTTATTTATGTTTTTATACAGCAGGTTATTATTAGTTATGTATTTTATGCATATATATGTATACAGGTCAATCCCAATCTCCCAACTCATCCCACCACCACCACCCCATGGCTTCCCACACTTGGTGTCCATACGTTTGTTCTCTACGTCTGTGTCTCTATTTCTTCCCTGCAAACCAGTTCATCTGTACCATTTTTCGGCTCCACATATATGCATTAATATACAATATTTGTTTTCCTCTTTCTGACTTACTTCATTCTGTATGACAGTCTCTCGATCCATCGATGTCTCTACAAATGACCCAGTTTCATTCCTTTTTATGGCCGAGTAATATTCCATTTTATATATGTACCACATCTTTATCCACTCATCTGTCTGTGGGCATTTAGGTTGCTTCCATTACCTGGCTATTGTAAATAGTGCTGCAACGAACATTGTGCTGAATGTGCCTTTTTGAAATACGGTTTTCTCTGGGTATATGCCCAGAAGTGGGATTGCTGGATCAGATGGTAATTCTATTTCTAATTTTTTTAAGGAAACTCCATACTGTTCTCCATAGTGACTGTATCAATTTACATTCCCACCAATAGTGGAAGAGGGCTCCTTTTGTCCACACCCTCCCCAGAATTGGTTGTTTGTAGATTTTCTGATGATGCCGATTCTAAAAGGTGTGAGGTGATACCTCATTGTAGTTTTGATTTGCATTTCTCTAATAATTAGTGCTGTTGAGCAGCTTTTCTGTGTGTCTTGGCCATCTCTGTGTCTCCTTTGAAGAAACATCTCTTTAGATCTTCTGCCCATTTTTTTGGGTTGTTTGTTTTTTTAATATTAAGCTGCATGAGCTGTTTATATATATTGGAGATTAAACCTCTGTCCATTGATTCGTCTGCAATGATTTTCGCCCATTCTGAGGGATGCCTTTTTCCATTCCCGTGTTTTTTAACAAAAAAGGAAAGAAAGGAAAAGAAGCAGAACACTAATGTGCGTAAAATATGTCTTTTGAAACGGTCGTTTTGAAATATGGACGTCCTTTGAATTTTTTGGTCGATATGTGACCCCAGGATTTGTTTTCAGGGCAGGTGTCATTTACAGGCATGCAATGATTTTGAATATCAACTGACCATTAGCGTTGGGATTAAAGCTGCTGTTGTGTGAAACGGCCACAAGGTGGCAGCAGTTCACCCTTACCAAATCTGGTTACTAGGGCAAGAGAGCCTCAGTGGAAGTGGTGTTCTAGATTGGAGTTTAGAATGGAATGTACCAGGAGAAAGCCGCTCACGTTTGTCTCACTACTTCTTGTTCGTGTTTTTAATTTAATTTTTTATTTTTTATTACAGCAAGTTTGATTACAATGTTTGGCTTGTTGTAGGTGTGGAAGATGTGGTTCTTTTACACATATACAGATGACTGTTCTTCCTGGGATTCTTTTCCCATGTACGTTATGACAGAATGTTGAGTAGTCCTCTCTTGGTATTCTGTAGGTCTTTGGTGATTATATATGTCACCTGTGTTTGTATATGTCTGTTAACCCCGATATCGTAATGAAACCAATCCTCACACCTTTCCATTGGTGAACCATAAGTTTGTTTCATGAATCTGTGATTGCCCTTCTCCGTGGAAATATCTGCCCTGGTATCCACTTTTAGGTAACACCTATAGGTGATATGATAGGATATGTGTCTTTCACTTTCTGACTTACTACAAGTCACGTGATTACTTCTAGACTCATCTACGGTGCTGCAAATGGCATTGTGTCCTTTTTTCCCTTGGCTTCTCTTCTGCCTTAGCGGGGTCCATTTTCAACAATGTGATTCCCTGAGGGTTGTGGATTAGCTGACCTGGGCAGCCTTACCCTGCCGGCCCGCCCTCCCCAGGTGTTCCTCGTTGAGGTCAATATAAACAGAGCTCCAGGCAGCAATAGCCCCTGAAGCTGTGCCTGACTCCATATTCTCTGCCCCGTCAGCAGTCTCGGGGCTGTGCTGGTGGGAGGGAGTGAGGGGCCACAGCTTTGTGGGTGGCCCGGTGTGAGTGGGGTTCTGCTGGCCTTTCTGCAGGAGTTGCCATGCTGCCGCCTGTAAAGAAGAGGATGTGTCACCCATACATTCCGCTGGAATTTCTCTCCGGACAGAGGTGAGGAAGGAAAAAAGCAGTGGGGGCCGGGACAGGAGGGGTATCTCAGGCAGGGCAATGGAAAGCTTCTGGAAGAGCGCCCGGGTCCAGGACCAACCTGGCTGGCCTGCAGGCACCAAGTTGTCCTGCGTGCTGTCGCTGGTGTGGCTCCACGGTCCTTCCTCTAGGCTTTCAAGCCCTTGTACATATTCAGGTGTTTTACCTGGAAAGGGTGGGAACAGTTCAGCAGCAGCTGGCCTGGGGCTCAGCTCACGTTTACTCACAGATGCCTCGGCACGGTCCCCCAGCTTTGCAATGAGGACGCTCCTTGCGTGGGGGGTGGGTTGCTGGCTGTATGGGAGATGCTTCCCCACCTCTGACCAATTTCAGAATTGTTTACCACTGGAGCAAGTGCCCTGATAGGGTTTTCCCCTGTATAACTCGTGGATTCAGGATTTTTTTTTCTTTTATGGTTCAAGTTAGATTTTATTCCTCTTTTATGTATTTATAGATATAAGCATGGAAATCATTCATTCCTATAAATACATCTGTGTGACGGGAAGAACTTTTTTCTGTTTTATTTTTAAATTTTATTTTTTAAAATTTTGAAATTTAATTTTATTTATGTTTTTATACAGCAGGTTATTATTAGTTATGTATTTTATGCATATACATGTATACAGGTCAATCCCAATCTCCCAACTCATCCCACCACCACCACCCCATGGCTTCCCACACTTGGTGTCCATACGTTTGTTCTCTACGTCTGTGTCTCTATTTCTTCCCTGCAAACCAGTTCATCTGTACCATTTTTAGGCTCCACATATATGCATTAATATACAATATTTGTTTTCCTCTTTCTGACTTACTTCATTCTGTATGACAGTCTCTCGATCCATCGATGTCTCTACAAATGACCCAGTTTCATTCCTTTTTATGGCCGAGTAATATTCCATTTTATATATGTACCACATCTTTATCCACTCATCTGTCTGTGGGCATTTAGGTTGCTTCCATTACCTGGCTATTGTAAATAGTGCTGCAACGAACATTGTGCTGAATGTGCCTTTTTGAAATACGGTTTTCTCTGGGTATATGCCCAGAAGTGGGATTGCTGGATCAGATGGTAATTCTATTTCTAATTTTTTTAAGGAAACTCCATACTGTTCTCCATAGTGACTGTATCAATTTACATTCCCACCAATAGTGGAAGAGGGCTCCTTTTGTCCACACCCTCCCCAGATATTGGTTGTTTGTAGATTTTCTGATGATGCCTATTCTAACAGGTGTGAGGTGATACCTCATTGTAGTTTTGATTTGCATTTCTCTAATAATTAGTGCTGTTGAGCAGCTTTTCTGTGCGTCTTGGCCATCTCTGTGTCTCCTTTGAAGAAACGTCTCTTTAGATCTTCTGCCCATTTTTTTGGGTTGTTTGTTTTTTTAATATTAAGCTGCATGAGCTGTTTATATATATTGGAGATTAAACCTCTGTCCATTGATTCGTCTGCAATGATTTTCGCCCATTCTGAGGGATGCCTTTTTCCATTCCCGTGTTTTTTAACAAAAAAGGAAAGAAAGGAAAAGAAGCAGAACACTAATGTGCGTAAAATATGCCTTTTGAAACGGTCGTTTTGAAATATGGACGTCCTTTGAATTTTTTGGTCGATATGTGACCCCAGGATTTGTTTTCAGGGCAGGTGTCATTTACAGGCATGCAATGATTTTGAATATCAACTGACCATTAGCGTTGGGATTAAAGCTGCTGTTGTGTGAAACGGCCACAAGGTGGCAGCAGTTCACCCTTACCAAATCTGGTTACTAGGGCAAGAGAGCCTCAGTGGAAGTGGTGTTCTAGATTGGAGTTTAGAATGGAATGTGCCAGGAGAAAGCCGCTCACGTTTGTCTCACTACTTCTTGTTCGTGTTTTTAATTTAATTTTTTATTTTTTATTACAGCAAGTTTGATTACAATGTTTGGCTTGTTGTAGGTGTGGAAGATGTGGTTCTTTTACACATATACAGATGACTGTTCTTCCTGGGATTCTTTTCCCATGTACGTTATGACAGAATGTTGAGTAGTCCTCTCTTGGTATTCTGTAGGTCTTTGGTGATTATATATGTCACCTGTGTTTGTATATGTCTGTTAACCCCGATATCGTAATGAAACCAATCCTCACACCTTTCCATTGGTGAACCATAAGTTTGTTTCATGAATCTGTGATTGCCCTTCTCCGTGGAAATATCTGCCCTGGTATCCATTTTTAGGTAACACCTATAAGTGATATGATAGGATATGTGTCTTTCACTTTCTGACTTACTACAAGTCACGTGATTACTTCTAGACTCATCTACGGTGCTGCAAATGGCATTGTGTCCTTTTTTCCCTTGGCTTCTCTTCTGCCTTAGCGGGGTCCATTTTCAACAATGTGATTCCCTGAGGGTTGTGGATTAGCTGACCTGGGCAGCCTTACCCTGCCGGCCCGCCCTCCCCAGGTGTGCCTCGTTGAGGTCAATATAAACAGAGCTCCAGGCAGCAATAGCCCTTGAAGCTGTGCCTGACTCCATATTCTCTGCCCCGTCAGCAGTCTCGGGGCTGTGCTGGTGGGAGGGAGTGAGGGGCCACAGCTTTGTGGGTGGCCCGGTGTGAGTGGGGTTCTGCTGGCCTTTCTGCAGGAGTTGCCAGGCTGCCGCCTGTAAAGAAGAGGATGTGTCACCCATACATTCCGCTGGAATTTCTCTCCGGACAGAGGTGAGGAAGGAAAAAAGCAGTGGGGGCCGGGACAGGAGGGGTATCTCAGGCAGGGCAATGGAAAGCTTCTGGAAGAGTGCCAGGGGCCAGGACCAACCTGGCTGGCCTGCAGGCACCAAGATGGCCTGCGTGCTGTCGCTGGTGTGGCTCCACGGTCCTTCCTCTAGGCTTTCAAGCCGTTGTACATATTCAGGTGTTTTACCTGGAAAGGGTGGGAACAGTTCAGCAGCAGCTGGCCTGGGGCTCAGCTCACGTTTACTCACAGATGCCTCGGCACGGTCCCCCAGCTTTGCAATGAGGACGCTCCTTGCGTGGGGGGTGGGTTGCTGGCTGTATGGGAGATGCTTCCCCACCTCTGACCAATTTCAGAATTGTTTACCACTGGAGCAAGTGCCCTGATAGGGTTTTCCAATGTATAACTCGTGGATTCAGGATTTTTTTTTCTTTTATGGTTCAAGTTAGATTTTATTCCTCTTTTATGTATTTATAGATATAAGCATGGAAATCATTCATTCCTATAAATACATCTGTGTGACGGGAAGAACTTTTTTCTGTTTTATTTTTAAATTTTATTTTTTAAAATTTTGAAATTTAATTTTATTTATGTTTTTATACAGCAGGTTATTATTAGTTATGTATTTTATGCATATACATGTATACAGGTCAATCCCAATCTCCCAACTCATCCCACCACCACCACCCCATGGCTTCCCACACTTGGTGTCCATACGTTTGTTCTCTACGTCTGTGTCTCTATTTCTTCCCTGCAAACCAGTTCATCTGTACCATTTTTAGGCTCCACATATATGCATTAATATACAATATTTGTTTTCCTCTTTCTGACTTACTTCATTCTGTATGACAGTCTCTCGATCCATCGATGTCTCTACAAATGACCCAGTTTCATTCCTTTTTATGGCCGAGTAATATTCCATTTTATATATGTACCACATCTTTATCCACTCATCTGTCTGTGGGCATTTAGGTTGCTTCCATTACCTGGCTATTGTAAATAGTGCTGCAACGAACATTGTGCTGAATGTGCCTTTTTGAAATACGGTTTTCTCTGGGTATATGCCCAGAAGTGGGATTGCTGGATCAGATGGTAATTCTATTTCTAATTTTTTTAAGGAAACTCCATACTGTTCTCCATAGTGACTGTATCAATTTACATTCCCACCAATAGTGGAAGAGGGCTCCTTTTGTCCACACCCTCCCCAGAATTGGTTGTTTGTAGATTTTCTGATGATGCCGATTCTAAAAGGTGTGAGGTGATACCTCATTGTAGTTTTGATTTGCATTTCTCTAATAATTAGTGCTGTTGAGCAGCTTTTCTGTGTGTCTTGGCCATCTCTGTGTCTCCTTTGAAGAAACGTCTCTTTAGATCTTCTGCCCATTTTTTTGGGTTGTTTGTTTTTTTAATATTAAGCTGCATGAGCTGTTTATATATATTGGAGATTAAACCTCTGTCCATTGATTCGTCTGCAATGATTTTCGCCCATTCTGAGGGATGCCTTTTTCCATTCCCGTGTTTTTTAACAAAAAAGGAAAGAAAGGAAAAGAAGCAGAACACTAATGTGCGTAAAATATGTCTTTTGAAACGGTCGTTTTGAAATATGGACGTCCTTTGAATTTTTTGGTCGATATGTGACCCCAGGATTTGTTTTCAGGGCAGGTGTCATTTACAGGCATGCAATGATTTTGAATATCAACTGACCATTAGCGTTGGGATTAAAGCTGCTGTTGTGTGAAACGGCCACAAGGTGGCAGCAGTTCACCCTTACCAAATCTGGTTACTAGGGCAAGAGAGCCTCAGTGGAAGTGGTGTTCTAGATTGGAGTTTAGAATGGAATGTACCAGGAGAAAGCCGCTCACGTTTGTCTCACTACTTCTTGTTCGTGTTTTTAATTTAATTTTTTATTTTTTATTACAGCAAGTTTGATTACAATGTTTGGCTTGTTGTAGGTGTGGAAGATGTGGTTCTTTTACACATATACAGATGACTGTTCTTCCTGGGATCCTTTTCCCATGTACGTTATGACAGAATGTTGAGTAGTCCTCTCTTGGTATTCTGTAGGTCTTTGGTGATTATGTATGTCACCTGTGTTTGTATATGTCTGTTAACCCCGATATCGTAATGAAACCAATCCTCACACCTTTCCATTGGTGAACCATAAGTTTGTTTCATGAATCTGTGATTGCCCTTCTCCGTGGAAATATCTGCCCTGGTATCCATTTTTAGGTAACACCTATAAGTGATATGATAGGATATGTGTCTTTCACTTTCTGACTTACTACAAGTCACGTGATTACTTCTAGACTCATCTACGGTGCTGCAAATGGCATTGTGTCCTTTTTTCCCTTGGCTTCTCTTCTGCCTTAGCGGGGTCCATTTTCAACAATGTGATTCCCTGAGGGTTGTGGATTAGCTGACCTGGGCAGCCTTACCCTGCCGGCCCGCCCTCCCCAGGTGTGCCTCGTTGAGGTCAATATAAACAGAGCTCCAGGCAGCAATAGCCCTTGAAGCTGTGCCTGACTCCATATTCTCTGCCCCGTCAGCAGTCTCGGGGCTGTGCTGGTGGGAGGGAGTGAGGGGCCACAGCTTTGTGGGTGGCCCGGTGTGAGTGGGGTTCTGCTGGCCTTTCTGCAGGAGTTGCCAGGCTGCCGCCTGTAAAGAAGAGGATGTGTCACCCATAACTTCCGCTGGAATTTCTCTCCGGACAGAGGTGAGGAAGGAAAAAAGCAGTGGGGGCCGGGACAGGAGGGGTATCTCAGGCAGGGCAATGGAAAGCTTCTGGAAGAGCGCCAGGGTCCAGGACCAGTGGGCTGGCTGGCCTGCAGGCACCAAGTTGGCCTGCGTGCTGTCGCTGGTGTGGCTCCACGGTCCTTCCTCTAGGCTTTCAAGCCCTTGTACATATTCAGGTGTTTTACCTGGAAAGGGTGGGAACAGTTCAGCAGCAGCTGGCCTGGGGCTCAGCTCACGTTTACTCACAGATGCCTCGGCACGGTCCCCCAGTTTGCAATGAGGACGCTCCTTGCATGGGGGGTGGGTGGCTGGCTGTATGGGAGATGGTTCCCCACCTCTGACCAATTTCAGAATTGTTTACCGCTGGAGCAAGTGTCGTGATAGGGTTTTCCTCTGTATAACTCGTGGGTTCAATTTTTTTTTCTTTTATGGTTCAAGTTAGATTTTATTCCTCTTTTATGTATTTATAAATATAAGCATGGAAATAATTCATTCCTATAAATACATCTGTGTGACGGGAAGAACTTTTTTCTGTTTTATTTTTAAATTTTATTTTTTAAAATTTTGAAATTTAATTTCATTTATGTTTTTATACAGCAGGTTATTATTAGTTATGTATTTTATGCATATACATGTATACAGGTCAATCCCAATCTCCCAACTCATCCCACCACCACCACCCCATGGCTTCCCACCCTTGGTGTCCATACGTTTGTTCTCTACGTCTGTGTCTCTATTTCTTCCCTGCAAACCAGTTCATCTGTACCATTTTTAGGCTCCACATATATGCATTAATATACAATATTTGTTTTCCTCTTTCTGACTTACTTCATTCTGTATGACAGTCTCTCAATCCATCGATGTCTCTACAAATGACCCAGTTTCATTCCTTTTTATGGCCGAGTAATATTCCATTTTATATATGTACCACATCTTTATCCACTCATCTGTCTGTGGGCATTTAGGTTGCTTCCATTACCTGGCTATTGTAAATAGTGCTGCAACGAACATTGTGCTGAATGTGCCTTTTTGAAATACGGTTTTCTCTGGGTATATGCCCAGAAGTGGGATTGCTGGATCAGATGGTAATTCTATTTCTAATTTTTTTAAGGAAACTCCATACTGTTCTCCATAGTGACTGTATCAATTTACATTCCCACCAATAGTGGAAGAGGGCTCCTTTTGTCCACACCCTCCCCAGAATTGGTTGTTTGTATATTTTCTGATGATGCCTATTCTAACAGGTGTGAGGTGATACCTCATTGTAGTTTTGATTTGCATTTCTCTAATAATTAGTGCTGTTGAGCAGCTTTTCATGTGCGTCTTGGCCATCTCTGTGTCTCCTTTGAAGAAACGTCTCTTTAGATCTTCTGCCCATTTTTTGGGGTTGTTTGTTTTTTTAATATTAAGCTGCATGAGCTGTTTATATATATTGGAGATTAAACCTGTGTCCATTGATTCATTTGCAACGATTTTCACCCATCCTGAGGGATGCCTTTTTCCATTCCCGTTTTTTTTAACAAAAAAGGAAAGAAAGGAAAAGAAGCAGAACACTAATGTGCGTAAAATATGCCTTTTGAAACGGTCGTTTTGAAATATGGACGTCCTTTGAATTTTTTGGTCGATATGTGACCCCAGGATTTGTTTTCAGGGCAGGTGTCATTTACAGGCCTGCAATGATTTTGAATATCAACTGACCATTAGCGTTGGGATTAAAGCTGCTGTTGTGTGAAACGGCCACAAGGTGGCAGCAGTTCACCCTTACCAAATCTGGTTACTAGGGCAAGAGAGCCTCAGTGGAAGTGGTGTTCTAGATTGGAGTTTAGAATGGAATGTACCAGGAGAAAGCCGCTCACGTTTGTCTCACTACTTCTTGTTCGTGTTTTTAATTTAATTTTTTATTTTTTATTACAGCAAGTTTGATTACAATGTTTGGCTTGTTGTAGGTGTGGAAGATGTGGTTCTTTTACACATATACAGATGACTGTTCTTCCTGGGATTCTTTTCCCATGTACGTTATGACAGAATGTTGAGTAGTCCTCTCTTGGTATTCTGTAGGTCTTTGGTGATTATATATGTCACCTGTGTTTGTATATGTCTGTTAACCCCGATATCGTAATGAAACCAATCCTCACACCTTTCCATTGGTGAACCATAAGTTTGTTTCATGAATCTGTGATTGCCCTTCTCCGTGGAAATATCTGCCCTGGTATCCACTTTTAGGTAACACCTATAGGTGATATGATATGATATGTGTCTTTCACTTTCTGACTTACTACAAGTCACGTGATTACTTCTAGACTCATCTACGGTGCTGCAAATGGCATTGTGTCCTTTTTTCCCTTGGCTTCTCTTCTGCCTTAGCGGGGTCCATTTTCAACAATGTGATTCCCTGAGGGTTGTGGATTAGCTGACCTGGGCAGCCTTACCCTGCCGGCCCGCCCTCCCCAGGTGTTCCTCGTTGAGGTCAATATAAACAGAGCTCCAGGCAGCAATAGTCCCTGAAGCTGTGCCTGACTCCATATTCTCTGCCCCGTCAGCAGTCTCGGGGCTGTGCTGGTGGGAGGGAGTGAGGGGCCACAGCTTTGTGGGTGGCCCGGTGTGAGTGGGGTTCTGCTGGCCTTTCTGCAGGAGTTGCCATGCTGCCGCCTGTAAAGAAGAGGATGTGTCACCCATACATTCCGCTGGAATTTCTCTCCGGACAGAGGTGAGGAAGGAAAAAAGCAGTGGGGGCCGGGACAGGAGGGGTATCTCAGGCAGGGCAATGGAAAGCTTCTGGAAGAGCGCCCGGGTCCAGGACCAACCTGGCTGGCCTGCAGGCACCAAGATGTCCTGCGTGCTGTCGCTGGTGTGGCTCCACGGTCCTTCCTCTAGGCTTTCAAGCCCTTGTACATATTCAGGTGTTTTACCTGGAAAGGGTGGGAACAGTTCAGCAGCAGCTGGCCTGGGGCTCAGCTCACGTTTACTCACAGATGCCTCGGCACGGTCCCCCAGCTTTGCAATGAGGACGCTCCTTGCGTGGGGGGTGGGTTGCTGGCTGTATGGGAGATGCTTCCCCACCTCTGACCAATTTCAGAATTGTTTACCACTGGAGCAAGTGCCCTGATAGGGTTTTCCCCTGTATAACTCGTGGGTTCAGAATTTTTTTTTCTTTTATGGTTCAAGTTAGATTTTATTCCTCTTTTATGTATTTATAGATATAAGCATGGAAATCATTCATTCCTATAAATACATCTGTGTGACGGGAAGAACTTTTTTCTGTTTTATTTTTAAATTTTATTTTTTAAAATTTTGAAATTTAATTTTATTTATGTTTTTATACAGCAGGTTATTATTAGTTATGTATTTTATGCATATACATGTATACAGGTCAATCCCAATCTCCCAACTCATCCCACCACCACCACCCCATGGCTTCCCACACTTGGTGTCCATACGTTTGTTCTCTACGTCTGTGTCTCTATTTCTTCCCTGCAAACCAGTTCATCTGTACCATTTTTAGGCTCCACATATATGCATTAATATACAATATTTGTTTTCCTCTTTCTGACTTACTTCATTCTGTATGACAGTCTCTCAATCCATCGATGTCTCTACAAATGACCCAGTTTCATTCCTTTTTATGGCCGAGTAATATTCCATTTTATATATGTACCACATCTTTATCCACTCATCTGTCTGTGGGCATTTAGGTTGCTTCCATTACCTGGCTATTGTAAATAGTGCTGCAACGAACATTGTGCTGAATGTGCCTTTTTGAAATACGGTTTTCTCTGGGTATATGCCCAGAAGTGGGATTGCTGGATCAGATGGTAATTCTATTTCTAATTTTTTTAAGGAAACTCCATACTGTTCTCCATAGTGACTGTATCAATTTACATTCCCACCAATAGTGGAAGAGGGCTCCTTTTGTCCACACCCTCCCCAGAATTGGTTGTTTGTAGATTTTCTGATGATGCCGATTCTAAAAGGTGTGAGGTGATACCTCATTGTAGTTTTGATTTGCATTTCTCTAATAATTAGTGCTGTTGAGCAGCTTTTCTGTGTGTCTTGGCCATCTCTGTGTCTCCTTTGAAGAAACGTCTCTTTAGATCTTCTGCCCATTTTTTTGGGTTGTTTGTTTTTTTAATATTAAGCTGCATGAGCTGTTTATATATATTGGAGATTAAACCTCTGTCCATTGATTCGTCTGCAATGATTTTCGCCCATTCTGAGGGATGCCTTTTTCCATTCCCGTGTTTTTTAACAAAAAAGGAAAGAAAGGAAAAGAAGCAGAACACTAATGTGCGTAAAATATGTCTTTTGAAACGGTCGTTTTGAAATATGGACGTCCTTTGAATTTTTTGGTCGATATGTGACCCCAGGATTTGTTTTCAGGGCAGGTGTCATTTACAGGCATGCAATGATTTTGAATATCAACTGACCATTAGCGTTGGGATTAAAGCTGCTGTTGTGTGAAACGGCCACAAGGTGGCAGCAGTTCACCCTTACCAAATCTGGTTACTAGGGCAAGAGAGCCTCAGTGGAAGTGGTGTTCTAGATTGGAGTTTAGAATGGAATGTACCAGGAGAAAGCCGCTCACGTTTGTCTCACTACTTCTTGTTCGTGTTTTTAATTTAATTTTTTATTTTTTATTACAGCAAGTTTGATTACAATGTTTGGCTTGTTGTAGGTGTGGAAGATGTGGTTCTTTTACACATATACAGATGACTGTTCTTCCTGGGATCCTTTTCCCATGTACGTTATGACAGAATGTTGAGTAGTCCTCTCTTGGTATTCTGTAGGTCTTTGGTGATTATGTATGTCACCTGTGTTTGTATATGTCTGTTAACCCCGATATCGTAATGAAACCAATCCTCACACCTTTCCATTGGTGAACCATAAGTTTGTTTCATGAATCTGTGATTGCCCTTCTCCGTGGAAATATCTGCCCTGGTATCCATTTTTAGGTAACACCTATAAGTGATATGATAGGATATGTGTCTTTCACTTTCTGACTTACTACAAGTCACGTGATTACTTCTAGACTCATCTACGGTGCTGCAAATGGCATTGTGTCCTTTTTTCCCTTGGCTTCTCTTCTGCCTTAGCGGGGTCCATTTTCAACAATGTGATTCCCTGAGGGTTGTGGATTAGCTGACCTGGGCAGCCTTACCCTGCCGGCCCGCCCTCCCCAGGTGTGCCTCGTTGAGGTCAATATAAACAGAGCTCCAGGCAGCAATAGCCCTTGAAGCTGTGCCTGACTCCATATTCTCTGCCCCGTCAGCAGTCTCGGGGCTGTGCTGGTGGGAGGGAGTGAGGGGCCACAGCTTTGTGGGTGGCCCGGTGTGAGTGGGGTTCTGCTGGCCTTTCTGCAGGAGTTGCCAGGCTGCCGCCTGTAAAGAAGAGGATGTGTCACCCATAACTTCCGCTGGAATTTCTCTCCGGACAGAGGTGAGGAAGGAAAAAAGCAGTGGGGGCCGGGACAGGAGGGGTATCTCAGGCAGGGCAATGGAAAGCTTCTGGAAGAGCGCCAGGGTCCAGGACCAGTGGGCTGGCTGGCCTGCAGGCACCAAGTTGGCCTGCGTGCTGTCGCTGGTGTGGCTCCACGGTCCTTCCTCTAGGCTTTCAAGCCCTTGTACATATTCAGGTGTTTTACCTGGAAAGGGTGGGAACAGTTCAGCAGCAGCTGGCCTGGGGCTCAGCTCACGTTTACTCACAGATGCCTCGGCACGGTCCCCCAGTTTGCAATGAGGACGCTCCTTGCATGGGGGGTGGGTGGCTGGCTGTATGGGAGATGGTTCCCCACCTCTGACCAATTTCAGAATTGTTTACCGCTGGAGCAAGTGTCGTGATAGGGTTTTCCTCTGTATAACTCGTGGGTTCAATTTTTTTTTTCTTTTATGGTTCAAGTTAGATTTTATTCCTCTTTTATGTATTTATAAATATAAGCATGGAAATAATTCATTCCTATAAATACATCTGTGTGACGGGAAGAACTTTTTTCTGTTTTATTTTTAAATTTTATTTTTTAAAATTTTGAAATTTAATTTCATTTATGTTTTTATACAGCAGGTTATTATTAGTTATGTATTTTATGCATATACATGTATACAGGTCAATCCCAATCTCCCAACTCATCCCACCACCACCACCCCATGGCTTCCCACCCTTGGTGTCCATACGTTTGTTCTCTACGTCTGTGTCTCTATTTCTTCCCTGCAAACCAGTTCATCTGTACCATTTTTAGGCTCCACATATATGCATTAATATACAATATTTGTTTTCCTCTTTCTGACTTACTTCATTCTGTATGACAGTCTCTCAATCCATCGATGTCTCTACAAATGACCCAGTTTCATTCCTTTTTATGGCCGAGTAATATTCCATTTTATATATGTACCACATCTTTATCCACTCATCTGTCTGTGGGCATTTAGGTTGCTTCCATTACCTGGCTATTGTAAATAGTGCTGCAACGAACATTGTGCTGAATGTGCCTTTTTGAAATACGGTTTTCTCTGGGTATATGCCCAGAAGTGGGATTGCTGGATCAGATGGTAATTCTATTTCTAATTTTTTTAAGGAAACTCCATACTGTTCTCCATAGTGACTGTATCAATTTACATTCCCACCAATAGTGGAAGAGGGCTCCTTTTGTCCACACCCTCCCCATAATTGGTTGTTTGTAGATTTTCTGATGATGCCTATTCTAACAGGTGTGAGGTGATACCTCATTGTAGTTTTGATTTGCATTTCTCTAATAATTAGTGCTGTTGAGCAGCTTTTCATGTGCGTCTTGGCCATCTCTGTGTCTCCTTTGAAGAAACGTCTCTTTAGATCTTCTGCCCATTTTTTGGGGTTGTTTGTTTTTTTAATATTAAGCTGCATGAGCTGTTTATATATATTGGAGATTAAACCTGTGTCCATTGATTCATTTGCAACGATTTTCACCCATCCTGAGGGATGCCTTTTTCCATTCCCATTTTTTTTAACAAAAAAGGAAAGAAAGGAAAAGAAGCAGAACACTAATGTGCGTAAAATATGCCTTTTGAAACGGTCGTTTTGAAATATGGACGTCCTTTGAATTTTTTGGTCGATATGTGACCCCAGGATTTGTTTTCAGGGCAGGTGTCATTTACAGGCCTGCAATGATTTTGAATATCAACTGACCATTAGCATTGGGATTAAAGCTGCTGTTGTGTGAAACGGCCACAAGGTGGCAGCAGTTCACCCTTACCAAATCTGGTTACTAGGGCAAGAGAGCCTCAGTGGAAGTGGTGTTCTAGATTGGAGTTTAGAATGGAATGTACCAGGAGAAAGCCGCTCACGTTTGTCTCACTACTTCTTGTTCGTGTTTTTAATTTAATTTTTTATTTTTTATTACAGCAAGTTTGATTACAATGTTTGGCTTGTTGTAGGTGTGGAAGATGTGGTTCTTTTACACATATACAGATGACTGTTCTTCCTGGGATTCTTTTCCCATGTACGTTATGACAGAATGTTGAGTAGTCCTCTCTTGGTATTCTGTAGGTCTTTGGTGATTATATATGTCACCTGTGTTTGTATATGTCTGTTAACCCCGATATCGTAATGAAACCAATCCTCACACCTTTCCATTGGTGAACCATAAGTTTGTTTCATGAATCTGTGATTGCCCTTCTCCGTGGAAATATCTGCCCTGGTATCCACTTTTAGGTAACACCTATAGGTGATATGATATGATATGTGTCTTTCACTTTCTGACTTACTACAAGTCACGTGATTACTTCTAGACTCATCTACGGTGCTGCAAATGGCATTGTGTCCTTTTTTCCCTTGGCTTCTCTTCTGCCTTAGCGGGGTCCATTTTCAACAATGTGATTCCCTGAGGGTTGTGGATTAGCTGACCTGGGCAGCCTTACCCTGCCGGCCCGCCCTCCCCAGGTGTTCCTCGTTGAGGTCAATATAAACAGAGCTCCAGGCAGCAATAGTCCCTGAAGCTGTGCCTGACTCCATATTCTCTGCCCCGTCAGCAGTCTCGGGGCTGTGCTGGTGGGAGGGAGTGAGGGGCCACAGCTTTGTGGGTGGCCCGGTGTGAGTGGGGTTCTGCTGGCCTTTCTGCAGGAGTTGCCATGCTGCCGCCTGTAAAGAAGAGGATGTGTCACCCTTACATTCCGCTGGAATTTCTCTCCGGACAGAGGTGAGGAAGGAAAAAAGCAGTGGGGGCCGGGACAGGAGGGGTATCTCAGGCAGGGCAATGGAAAGCTTCTGGAAGAGCGCCCGGGTCCAGGACCAACCTGGCTGGCCTGCAGGCACCAAGATGTCCTGCGTGCTGTCGCTGGTGTGGCTCCACGGTCCTTCCTCTAGGCTTTCAAGCCCTTGTACATATTCAGGTGTTTTACCTGGAAAGGGTGGGAACAGTTCAGCAGCAGCTGGCCTGGGGCTCAGCTCACGTTTACTCACAGATGCCTCGGCACGGTCCCCCAGCTTTGCAATGAGGACGCTCCTTGCGTGGGGGGTGGGTTGCTGGCTGTATGGGAGATGCTTCCCCACCTCTGACCAATTTCAGAATTGTTTACCACTGGAGCAAGTGCCCTGATAGGGTTTTCCCCTGTATAACTCGTGGGTTCAGAATTTTTTTTTCTTTTATGGTTCAAGTTAGATTTTATTCCTCTTTTATGTATTTATAGATATAAGCATGGAAATCATTCATTCCTATAAATACATCTGTGTGACGGGAAGAACTTTTTTCTGTTTTATTTTTAAATTTTATTTTTTAAAATTTTGAAATTTAATTTTATTTATGTTTTTATACAGCAGGTTATTATTAGTTATGTATTTTATGCATATACATGTATACAGGTCAATCCCAATCTCCCAACTCATCCCACCACCACCACCCCATGGCTTCCCACACTTGGTGTCCATACGTTTGTTCTCTACGTCTGTGTCTCTATTTCTTCCCTGCAAACCAGTTCATCTGTACCATTTTTAGGCTCCACATATATGCATTAATATACAATATTTGTTTTCCTCTTTCTGACTTACTTCATTCTGTATGACAGTCTCTCGATCCATCGATGTCTCTACAAATGACCCAGTTTCATTCCTTTTTATGGCCGAGTAATATTCCATTTTATATATGTACCACATCTTTATCCACTCATCTGTCTGTGGGCATTTAGGTTGCTTCCATTACCTGGCTATTGTAAATAGTGCTGCAACGAACATTGTGCTGAATGTGCCTTTTTGAAATACGGTTTTCTCTGGGTATATGCCCAGAAGTGGGATTGCTGGATCAGATGGTAATTCTATTTCTAATTTTTTTAAGGAAACTCCATACTGTTCTCCATAGTGACTGTATCAATTTACATTCCCACCAATAGTGGAAGAGGGCTCCTTTTGTCCACACCCTCCCCAGAATTGGTTGTTTGTAGATTTTCTGATGATGCCGATTCTAAAAGGTGTGAGGTGATACCTCATTGTAGTTTTGATTTGCATTTCTCTAATAATTAGTGCTGTTGAGCAGCTTTTCTGTGTGTCTTGGCCATCTCTGTGTCTCCTTTGAAGAAACGTCTCTTTAGATCTTCTGCCCATTTTTTTGGGTTGTTTGTTTTTTTAATATTAAGCTGCATGAGCTGTTTATATATATTGGAGATTAAACCTCTGTCCATTGATTCGTCTGCAATGATTTTCGCCCATTCTGAGGGATGCCTTTTTCCATTCCCGTGTTTTTTAACAAAAAAGGAAAGAAAGGAAAAGAAGCAGAACACTAATGTGCGTAAAATATGTCTTTTGAAACGGTCGTTTTGAAATATGGACGTCCTTTGAATTTTTTGGTCGATATGTGACCCCAGGATTTGTTTTCAGGGCAGGTGTCATTTACAGGCATGCAATGATTTTGAATATCAACTGACCATTAGCGTTGGGATTAAAGCTGCTGTTGTGTGAAACGGCCACAAGGTGGCAGCAGTTCACCCTTACCAAATCTGGTTACTAGGGCAAGAGAGCCTCAGTGGAAGTGGTGTTCTAGATTGGAGTTTAGAATGGAATGTACCAGGAGAAAGCCGCTCACGTTTGTCTCACTACTTCTTGTTCGTGTTTTTAATTTAATTTTTTATTTTTTATTACAGCAAGTTTGATTACAATGTTTGGCTTGTTGTAGGTGTGGAAGATGTGGTTCTTTTACACATATACAGATGACTGTTCTTCCTGGGATCCTTTTCCCATGTACGTTATGACAGAATGTTGAGTAGTCCTCTCTTGGTATTCTGTAGGTCTTTGGTGATTATGTATGTCACCTGTGTTTGTATATGTCTGTTAACCCCGATATCGTAATGAAACCAATCCTCACACCTTTCCATTGGTGAACCATAAGTTTGTTTCATGAATCTGTGATTGCCCTTCTCCGTGGAAATATCTGCCCTGGTATCCATTTTTAGGTAACACCTATAAGTGATATGATAGGATATGTGTCTTTCACTTTCTGACTTACTACAAGTCACGTGATTACTTCTAGACTCATCTACGGTGCTGCAAATGGCATTGTGTCCTTTTTTCCCTTGGCTTCTCTTCTGCCTTAGCGGGGTCCATTTTCAACAATGTGATTCCCTGAGGGTTGTGGATTAGCTGACCTGGGCAGCCTTACCCTGCCGGCCCGCCCTCCCCAGGTGTGCCTCGTTGAGGTCAATATAAACAGAGCTCCAGGCAGCAATAGCCCCTGAAGCTGTGCCTGACTCCATATTCTCTGCCCCGTCAGCAGTCTCGGGGCTGTGCTGGTGGGAGGGAGTGAGGGGCCACAGCTTTGTGGGTGGCCCGGTGTGAGTGGGGTTCTGCTGGCCTTTCTGCAGGAGTTGCCAGGCTGCCGCCTGTAAAGAAGAGGATGTGTCACCCATAACTTCCGCTGGAATTTCTCTCCGGACAGAGGTGAGGAAGGAAAAAAGCAGTGGGGGCCGGGACAGGAGGGGTATCTCAGGCAGGGCAATGGAAAGCTTCTGGAAGAGCGCCAGGGTCCAGGACCAGTGGGCTGGCTGGCCTGCAGGCACCAAGTTGGCCTGCGTGCTGTCGCTGGTGTGGCTCCACGGTCCTTCCTCTAGGCTTTCAAGCCCTTGTACATATTCAGGTGTTTTACCTGGAAAGGGTGGGAACAGTTCAGCAGCAGCTGGCCTGGGGCTCAGCTCACGTTTACTCACAGATGCCTCGGCACGGTCCCCCAGTTTGCAATGAGGACGCTCCTTGCGTGGGGGGTGGGTGGCTGGCTGTATGGGAGATGGTTCCCCACCTCTGACCAATTTCAGAATTGTTTACCGCTGGAGCAAGTGTCGTGATAGGGTTTTCCTCTGTATAACTCGTGGGTTCAATTTTTTTTTTCTTTTATGGTTCAAGTTAGATTTTATTCCTCTTTTATGTATTTATAAATATAAGCATGGAAATAATTCATTCCTATAAATACATCTGTGTGACGGGAAGAACTTTTTTCTGTTTTATTTTTAAATTTTATTTTTTAAAATTTTGAAATTTAATTTCATTTATGTTTTTATACAGCAGGTTATTATTAGTTATGTATTTTATGCATATACATGTATACAGGTCAATCCCAATCTCCCAACTCATCCCACCACCACCACCCCATGGCTTCCCACCCTTGGTGTCCATACGTTTGTTCTCTACCTCTGTGTCTCTATTTCTTCCCTGCAAACCAGTTCATCTGTACCATTTTTAGGCTCCACATATATGCATTAATATACAATATTTGTTTTCCTCTTTCTGACTTACTTCATTCTGTATGACAGTCTCTCAATCCATCGATGTCTCTACAAATGACCCAGTTTCATTCCTTTTTATGGCCGAGTAATATTCCATTTTATATATGTACCACATCTTTATCCACTCATCTGTCTGTGGGCATTTAGGTTGCTTCCATTACCTGGCTATTGTAAATAGTGCTGCAACGAACATTGTGCTGAATGTGCCTTTTTGAAATACGGTTTTCTCTGGGTATATGCCCAGAAGTGGGATTGCTGGATCAGATGGTAATTCTATTTCTAATTTTTTTAAGGAAACTCCATACTGTTCTCCATAGTGACTGTATCAATTTACATTCCCACCAATAGTGGAAGAGGGCTCCTTTTGTCCACACCCTCCCCAGAATTGGTTGTTTGTATATTTTCTGATGATGCCTATTCTAACAGGTGTGAGGTGATACCTCATTGTAGTTTTGATTTGCATTTCTCTAATAATTAGTGCTGTTGAGCAGCTTTTCATGTGCGTCTTGGCCATCTCTGTGTCTCCTTTGAAGAAACGTCTCTTTAGATCTTCTGCCCATTTTTTGGGGTTGTTTGTTTTTTTAATATTAAGCTGCATGAGCTGTTTATATATATTGGAGATTAAACCTGTGTCCATTGATTCATTTGCAACGATTTTCACCCATCCTGAGGGATGCCTTTTTCCATTCCCGTTTTTTTTAACAAAAAAGGAAAGAAAGGAAAAGAAGCAGAACACTAATGTGCGTAAAATATGCCTTTTGAAACGGTCGTTTTGAAATATGGACGTCCTTTGAATTTTTTGGTCGATATGTGACCCCAGGATTTGTTTTCAGGGCAGGTGTCATTTACAGGCCTGCAATGATTTTGAATATCAACTGACCATTAGCGTTGGGATTAAAGCTGCTGTTGTGTGAAACGGCCACAAGGTGGCAGCAGTTCACCCTTACCAAATCTGGTTACTAGGGCAAGAGAGCCTCAGTGGAAGTGGTGTTCTAGATTGGAGTTTAGAATGGAATGTACCAGGAGAAAGCCGCTCACGTTTGTCTCACTACTTCTTGTTCGTGTTTTTAATTTAATTTTTTATTTTTTATTACAGCAAGTTTGATTACAATGTTTGGCTTGTTGTAGGTGTGGAAGATGTGGTTCTTTTACACATATACAGATGACTGTTCTTCCTGGGATTCTTTTCCCATGTACGTTATGACAGAATGTTGAGTAGTCCTCTCTTGGTATTCTGTAGGTCTTTGGTGATTATATATGTCACCTGTGTTTGTATATGTCTGTTAACCCCGATATCGTAATGAAACCAATCCTCACACCTTTCCATTGGTGAACCATAAGTTTGTTTCATGAATCTGTGATTGCCCTTCTCCGTGGAAATATCTGCCCTGGTATCCACTTTTAGGTAACACCTATAGGTGATATGATATGATATGTGTCTTTCACTTTCTGACTTACTACAAGTCACGTGATTACTTCTAGACTCATCTACGGTGCTGCAAATGGCATTGTGTCCTTTTTTCCCTTGGCTTCTCTTCTGCCTTAGCGGGGTCCATTTTCAACAATGTGATTCCCTGAGGGTTGTGGATTAGCTGACCTGGGCAGCCTTACCCTGCCGGCCCGCCCTCCCCAGGTGTTCCTCGTTGAGGTCAATATAAACAGAGCTCCAGGCAGCAATAGTCCCTGAAGCTGTGCCTGACTCCATATTCTCTGCCCCGTCAGCAGTCTCGGGGCTGTGCTGGTGGGAGGGAGTGAGGGGCCACAGCTTTGTGGGTGGCCCGGTGTGAGTGGGGTTCTGCTGGCCTTTCTGCAGGAGTTGCCATGCTGCCGCCTGTAAAGAAGAGGATGTGTCACCCATACATTCCGCTGGAATTTCTCTCCGGACAGAGGTGAGGAAGGAAAAAAGCAGTGGGGGCCGGGACAGGAGGGGTATCTCAGGCAGGGCAATGGAAAGCTTCTGGAAGAGCGCCCGGGTCCAGGACCAACCTGGCTGGCCTGCAGGCACCAAGATGTCCTGCGTGCTGTCGCTGGTGTGGCTCCACGGTCCTTCCTCTAGGCTTTCAAGCCCTTGTACATATTCAGGTGTTTTACCTGGAAAGGGTGGGAACAGTTCAGCAGCAGCTGGCCTGGGGCTCAGCTCACGTTTACTCACAGATGCCTCGGCACGGTCCCCCAGCTTTGCAATGAGGACGCTCCTTGCGTGGGGGGTGGGTTGCTGGCTGTATGGGAGATGCTTCCCCACCTCTGACCAATTTCAGAATTGTTTACCACTGGAGCAAGTGCCCTGATAGGGTTTTCCCCTGTATAACTCGTGGGTTCAGAATTTTTTTTTCTTTTATGGTTCAAGTTAGATTTTATTCCTCTTTTATGTATTTATAGATATAAGCATGGAAATCATTCATTCCTATAAATACATCTGTGTGACGGGAAGAACTTTTTTCTGTTTTATTTTTAAATTTTATTTTTTAAAATTTTGAAATTTAATTTTATTTATGTTTTTATACAGCAGGTTATTATTAGTTATGTATTTTATGCATATACATGTATACAGGTCAATCCCAATCTCCCAACTCATCCCACCACCACCACCCCATGGCTTCCCACACTTGGTGTCCATACGTTTGTTCTCTACGTCTGTGTCTCTATTTCTTCCCTGCAAACCAGTTCATCTGTACCATTTTTAGGCTCCACATATATGCATTAATATACAATATTTGTTTTCCTCTTTCTGACTTACTTCATTCTGTATGACAGTCTCTCGATCCATCGATGTCTCTACAAATGACCCAGTTTCATTCCTTTTTATGGCCGAGTAATATTCCATTTTATATATGTACCACATCTTTATCCACTCATCTGTCTGTGGGCATTTAGGTTGCTTCCATTACCTGGCTATTGTAAATAGTGCTGCAACGAACATTGTGCTGAATGTGCCTTTTTGAAATACGGTTTTCTCTGGGTATATGCCCAGAAGTGGGATTGCTGGATCAGATGGTAATTCTATTTCTAATTTTTTTAAGGAAACTCCATACTGTTCTCCATAGTGACTGTATCAATTTACATTCCCACCAATAGTGGAAGAGGGCTCCTTTTGTCCACACCCTCCCCAGAATTGGTTGTTTGTAGATTTTCTGATGATGCCGATTCTAAAAGGTGTGAGGTGATACCTCATTGTAGTTTTGATTTGCATTTCTCTAATAATTAGTGCTGTTGAGCAGCTTTTCTGTGTGTCTTGGCCATCTCTGTGTCTCCTTTGAAGAAACGTCTCTTTAGATCTTCTGCCCATTTTTTGGGGTTGTTTGTTTTTTTAATATTAAGCTGCATGAGCTGTTTATATATATTGGAGATTAAACCTCTGTCCATTGATTCGTCTGCAATGATTTTCGCCCATTCTGAGGGATGCCTTTTTCCATTCCCGTGTTTTTTAACAAAAAAGGAAAGAAAGGAAAAGAAGCAGAACACTAATGTGCGTAAAATATGTCTTTTGAAACGGTCGTTTTGAAATATGGACGTCCTTTGAATTTTTTGGTCGATATGTGACCCCAGGATTTGTTTTCAGGGCAGGTGTCATTTACAGGCATGCAATGATTTTGAATATCAACTGACCATTAGCGTTGGGATTAAAGCTGCTGTTGTGTGAAACGGCCACAAGGTGGCAGCAGTTCACCCTTACCAAATCTGGTTACTAGGGCAAGAGAGCCTCAGTGGAAGTGGTGTTCTAGATTGGAGTTTAGAATGGAATGTACCAGGAGAAAGCCGCTCACGTTTGTCTCACTACTTCTTGTTCGTGTTTTTAATTTAATTTTTTATTTTTTATTACAGCAAGTTTGATTACAATGTTTGGCTTGTTGTAGGTGTGGAAGATGTGGTTCTTTTACACATATACAGATGACTGTTCTTCCTGGGATCCTTTTCCCATGTACGTTATGACAGAATGTTGAGTAGTCCTCTCTTGGTATTCTGTAGGTCTTTGGTGATTATGTATGTCACCTGTGTTTGTATATGTCTGTTAACCCCGATATCGTAATGAAACCAATCCTCACACCTTTCCATTGGTGAACCATAAGTTTGTTTCATGAATCTGTGATTGCCCTTCTCCGTGGAAATATCTGCCCTGGTATCCATTTTTAGGTAACACCTATAAGTGATATGATAGGATATGTGTCTTTCACTTTCTGACTTACTACAAGTCACGTGATTACTTCTAGACTCATCTACGGTGCTGCAAATGGCATTGTGTCCTTTTTTCCCTTGGCTTCTCTTCTGCCTTAGCGGGGTCCATTTTCAACAATGTGATTCCCTGAGGGTTGTGGATTAGCTGACCTGGGCAGCCTTACCCTGCTGGCCCGCCCTCCCCAGGTGTGCCTCGTTGAGGTCAATATAAACAGAGCTCCAGGCAGCAATAGCCCCTGAAGCTGTGCCTGACTCCATATTCTCTGCCCCGTCAGCAGTCTCGGGGCTGTGCTGGTGGGAGGGAGTGAGGGGCCACAGCTTTGTGGGTGGCCCGGTGTGAGTGGGGTTCTGCTGGCCTTTCTGCAGGAGTTGCCAGGCTGCCGCCTGTAAAGAAGAGGATGTGTCACCCATAACTTCCGCTGGAATTTCTCTCCGGACAGAGGTGAGGAAGGAAAAAAGCAGTGGGGGCCGGGACAGGAGGGGTATCTCAGGCAGGGCAATGGAAAGCTTCTGGAAGAGCGCCAGGGTCCAGGACCAGTGGGCTGGCTGGCCTGCAGGCACCAAGTTGGCCTGCGTGCTGTCGCTGGTGTGGCTCCACGGTCCTTCCTCTAGGCTTTCAAGCCCTTGTACATATTCAGGTGTTTTACCTGGAAAGGGTGGGAACAGTTCAGCAGCAGCTGGCCTGGGGCTCAGCTCACGTTTACTCACAGATGCCTCGGCACGGTCCCCCAGCTTTGCAATGAGGACGCTCCTTGCGTGGGGGGTGGGTTGCTGGCTGTATGGGAGATGCTTCCCCACCTCTGACCAATTTCAGAATTGTTTACCACTGGAGCAAGTGCCCTGATAGGGTTTTCCCCTGTATAACTCGTGGATTCAGGATTTTTTTTTCTTTTATGGTTCAAGTTAGATTTTATTCCTCTTTTATGTATTTATAGATATAAGCATGGAAATCATTCATTCCTATAAATACATCTGTGTGACGGGAAGAACTTTTTTCTGTTTTATTTTTAAATTTTATTTTTTAAAATTTTGAAATTTAATTTTATTTATGTTTTTATACAGCAGGTTATTATTAGTTATGTATTTTATGCATATACATGTATACAGGTCAATCCCAATCTCCCAACTCATCCCACCACCACCACCCCATGGCTTCCCACACTTGGTGTCCATACGTTTGTTCTCTACGTCTGTGTCTCTATTTCTTCCCTGCAAACCAGTTCATCTGTACCATTTTTAGGCTCCACATATATGCATTAATATACAATATTTGTTTTCCTCTTTCTGACTTACTTCATTCTGTATGACAGTCTCTCGATCCATCGATGTCTCTACAAATGACCCAGTTTCATTCCTTTTTATGGCCGAGTAATATTCCATTTTATATATGTACCACATCTTTATCCACTCATCTGTCTGTGGGCATTTAGGTTGCTTCCATTACCTGGCTATTGTAAATAGTGCTGCAACGAACATTGTGCTGAATGTGCCTTTTTGAAATACGGTTTTCTCTGGGTATATGCCCAGAAGTGGGATTGCTGGATCAGATGGTAATTCTATTTCTAATTTTTTTAAGGAAACTCCATACTGTTCTCCATAGTGACTGTATCAATTTACATTCCCACCAATAGTGGAAGAGGGCTCCTTTTGTCCACACCCTCCCCAGATATTGGTTGTTTGTAGATTTTCTGATGATGCCTATTCTAACAGGTGTGAGGTGATACCTCATTGTAGTTTTGATTTGCATTTCTCTAATAATTAGTGCTGTTGAGCAGCTTTTCTGTGCGTCTTGGCCATCTCTGTGTCTCCTTTGAAGAAACGTCTCTTTAGATCTTCTGCCCATTTTTTTGGGTTGTTTGTTTTTTTAATATTAAGCTGCATGAGCTGTTTATATATATTGGAGATTAAACCTCTGTCCATTGATTCGTCTGCAATGATTTTCGCCCATTCTGAGGGATGCCTTTTTCCATTCCCGTGTTTTTTAACAAAAAAGGAAAGAAAGGAAAAGAAGCAGAACACTAATGTGCGTAAAATATGCCTTTTGAAACGGTCGTTTTGAAATATGGACGTCCTTTGAATTTTTTGGTCGATATGTGACCCCAGGATTTGTTTTCAAGGCAGGTGTCATTTACAGGCATGCAATGATTTTGAATATCAACTGACCATTAGCGTTGGGATTAAAGCTGCTGTTGTGTGAAACGGCCACAAGGTGGCAGCAGTTCACCCTTACCAAATCTGGTTACTAGGGCAAGAGAGCCTCAGTGGAAGTGGTGTTCTAGATTGGAGTTTAGAATGGAATGTGCCAGGAGAAAGCCGCTCACGTTTGTCTCACTACTTCTTGTTCGTGTTTTTAATTTAATTTTTTATTTTTTATTACAGCAAGTTTGATTACAATGTTTGGCTTGTTGTAGGTGTGGAAGATGTGGTTCTTTTACACATATACAGATGACTGTTCTTCCTGGGATTCTTTTCCCATGTACGTTATGACAGAATGTTGAGTAGTCCTCTCTTGGTATTCTGTAGGTCTTTGGTGATTATATATGTCACCTGTGTTTGTATATGTCTGTTAACCCCGATATCGTAATGAAACCAATCCTCACACCTTTCCATTGGTGAACCATAAGTTTGTTTCATGAATCTGTGATTGCCCTTCTCCGTGGAAATATCTGCCCTGGTATCCATTTTTAGGTAACACCTATAAGTGATATGATAGGATATGTGTCTTTCACTTTCTGACTTACTACAAGTCACGTGATTACTTCTAGACTCATCTACGGTGCTGCAAATGGCATTGTGTCCTTTTTTCCCTTGGCTTCTCTTCTGCCTTAGCGGGGTCCATTTTCAACAATGTGATTCCCTGAGGGTTGTGGATTAGCTGACCTGGGCAGCCTTACCCTGCCGGCCCGCCCTCCCCAGGTGTGCCTCGTTGAGGTCAATATAAACAGAGCTCCAGGCAGCAATAGCCCTTGAAGCTGTGCCTGACTCCATATTCTCTGCCCCGTCAGCAGTCTCGGGGCTGTGCTGGTGGGAGGGAGTGAGGGGCCACAGCTTTGTGGGTGGCCCGGTGTGAGTGGGGTTCTGCTGGCCTTTCTGCAGGAGTTGCCAGGCTGCCGCCTGTAAAGAAGAGGATGTGTCACCCATACATTCCGCTGGAATTTTTCTCCGGACAGAGGTGAGGAAGGAAAAAAGCAGTGGGGGCCGGGACAGGAGGGGTATCTCAGGCAGGGCAATGGAAAGCTTCTGGAAGAGTGCCCGGGGCCAGGACCAACCTGGCTGGCCTGCAGGCACCAAGATGGCCTGCGTGCTGTCGCTGGTGTGGCTCCACGGTCCTTCCTCTAGGCTTTCAAGCCCTTGTACATATTCAGGTGTTTTACCTGGAAAGGGTGGGAACAGTTCAGCAGCAGCTGGCCTGGGGCTCAGCTCACGTTTACTCACAGATGCCTCGGCACGGTCCCCCAGCTTTGCAATGAGGACGCTCCTTGCGTGGGGGGTGGGTTGCTGGCTGTATGGGAGATGCTTCCCCACCTCTGACCAATTTCAGAATTGTTTACCACTGGAGCAAGTGCCCTGATAGGGTTTTCCCCTGTATAACTCGTGGATTCAGGATTTTTTTTTCTTTTATGGTTCAAGTTAGATTTTATTCCTCTTTTATGTATTTATAGATATAAGCATGGAAATCATTCATTCCTATAAATACATCTGTGTGACGGGAAGAACTTTTTTCTGTTTTATTTTTAAATTTTATTTTTTAAAATTTTGAAATTTAATTTTATTTATGTTTTTATACAGCAGGTTATTATTAGTTATGTATTTTATGCATATACATGTATACAGGTCAATCCCAATCTCCCAACTCATCCCACCACCACCACCCCATGGCTTCCCACACTTGGTGTCCATACGTTTGTTCTCTACGTCTGTGTCTCTATTTCTTCCCTGCAAACCAGTTCATCTGTACCATTTTTAGGCTCCACATATATGCATTAATATACAATATTTGTTTTCCTCTTTCTGACTTACTTCATTCTGTATGACAGTCTCTCGATCCATCGATGTCTCTACAAATGACCCAGTTTCATTCCTTTTTATGGCCGAGTAATATTCCATTTTATATATGTACCACATCTTTATCCACTCATCTGTCTGTGGGCATTTAGGTTGCTTCCATTACCTGGCTATTGTAAATAGTGCTGCAACGAACATTGTGCTGAATGTGCCTTTTTGAAATACGGTTTTCTCTGGGTATATGCCCAGAAGTGGGATTGCTGGATCAGATGGTAATTCTATTTCTAATTTTTTTAAGGAAACTCCATACTGTTCTCCATAGTGACTGTATCAATTTACATTCCCACCAATAGTGGAAGAGGGCTCCTTTTGTCCACACCCTCCCCAGAATTGGTTGTTTGTAGATTTTCTGATGATGCCGATTCTAAAAGGTGTGAGGTGATACCTCATTGTAGTTTTGATTTGCATTTCTCTAATAATTAGTGCTGTTGAGCAGCTTTTCTGTGTGTCTTGGCCATCTCTGTGTCTCCTTTGAAGAAACGTCTCTTTAGATCTTCTGCCCATTTTTTTGGGTTGTTTGTTTTTTTAATATTAAGCTGCATGAGCTGTTTATATATATTGGAGATTAAACCTCTGTCCATTGATTCGTCTGCAATGATTTTCGCCCATTCTGAGGGATGCCTTTTTCCATTCCCGTGTTTTTTAACAAAAAAGGAAAGAAAGGAAAAGAAGCAGAACACTAATGTGCGTAAAATATGTCTTTTGAAACGGTCGTTTTGAAATATGGACGTCCTTTGAATTTTTTGGTCGATATGTGACCCCAGGATTTGTTTTCAGGGCAGGTGTCATTTACAGGCATGCAATGATTTTGAATATCAACTGACCATTAGCGTTGGGATTAAAGCTGCTGTTGTGTGAAACGGCCACAAGGTGGCAGCAGTTCACCCTTACCAAATCTGGTTACTAGGGCAAGAGAGCCTCAGTGGAAGTGGTGTTCTAGATTGGAGTTTAGAATGGAATGTACCAGGAGAAAGCCGCTCACGTTTGTCTCACTACTTCTTGTTCGTGTTTTTAATTTAATTTTTTATTTTTTATTACAGCAAGTTTGATTACAATGTTTGGCTTGTTGTAGGTGTGGAAGATGTGGTTCTTTTACACATATACAGATGACTGTTCTTCCTGGGATCCTTTTCCCATGTACGTTATGACAGAATGTTGAGTAGTCCTCTCTTGGTATTCTGTAGGTCTTTGGTGATTATGTATGTCACCTGTGTTTGTATATGTCTGTTAACCCCGATATCGTAATGAAACCAATCCTCACACCTTTCCATTGGTGAACCATAAGTTTGTTTCATGAATCTGTGATTGCCCTTCTCCGTGGAAATATCTGCCCTGGTATCCATTTTTAGGTAACACCTATAAGTGATATGATAGGATATGTGTCTTTCACTTTCTGACTTACTACAAGTCACGTGATTACTTCTAGACTCATCTACGGTGCTGCAAATGGCATTGTGTCCTTTTTTCCCTTGGCTTCTCTTCTGCCTTAGCGGGGTCCATTTTCAACAATGTGATTCCCTGAGGGTTGTGGATTAGCTGACCTGGGCAGCCTTACCCTGCCGGCCCGCCCTCCCCAGGTGTGCCTCGTTGAGGTCAATATAAACAGAGCTCCAGGCAGCAATAGCCCTTGAAGCTGTGCCTGACTCCATATTCTCTGCCCCGTCAGCAGTCTCGGGGCTGTGCTGGTGGGAGGGAGTGAGGGGCCACAGCTTTGTGGGTGGCCCGGTGTGAGTGGGGTTCTGCTGGCCTTTCTGCAGGAGTTGCCAGGCTGCCGCCTGTAAAGAAGAGGATGTGTCACCCATAACTTCCGCTGGAATTTCTCTCCGGACAGAGGTGAGGAAGGAAAAAAGCAGTGGGGGCCGGGACAGGAGGGGTATCTCAGGCAGGGCAATGGAAAGCTTCTGGAAGAGCGCCAGGGTCCAGGACCAGTGGGCTGGCTGGCCTGCAGGCACCAAGTTGGCCTGCGTGCTGTCGCTGGTGTGGCTCCACGGTCCTTCCTCTAGGCTTTCAAGCCCTTGTACATATTCAGGTGTTTTACCTGGAAAGGGTGGGAACAGTTCAGCAGCAGCTGGCCTGGGGCTCAGCTCACGTTTACTCACAGATGCCTCGGCACGGTCCCCCACTTTGCAATGAGGACGCTCCTTGCATGGGGGGTGGGTGGCTGGCTGTATGGGAGATGGTTCCCCACCTCTGACCAATTTCAGAATTGTTTACCGCTGGAGCAAGTGTCGTGATAGGGTTTTCCTCTGTATAACTCGTGGGTTCAATTTTTTTTTTCTTTTATGGTTCAAGTTAGATTTTATTCCTCTTTTATGTATTTATAAATATAAGCATGGAAATAATTCATTCCTATAAATACATCTGTGTGACGGGAAGAACTTTTTTCTGTTTTATTTTTAAATTTTATTTTTTAAAATTTTGAAATTTAATTTCATTTATGTTTTTATACAGCAGGTTATTATTAGTTATGTATTTTATGCATATACATGTATACAGGTCAATCCCAATCTCCCAACTCATCCCACCACCACCACCCCATGGCTTCCCACCCTTGGTGTCCATACGTTTGTTCTCTACGTCTGTGTCTCTATTTCTTCCCTGCAAACCAGTTCATCTGTACCATTTTTAGGCTCCACATATATGCATTAATATACAATATTTGTTTTCCTCTTTCTGACTTACTTCATTCTGTATGACAGTCTCTCAATCCATCGATGTCTCTACAAATGACCCAGTTTCATTCCTTTTTATGGCCGAGTAATATTCCATTTTATATATGTACCACATCTTTATCCACTCATCTGTCTGTGGGCATTTAGGTTGCTTCCATTACCTGGCTATTGTAAATAGTGCTGCAACGAACATTGTGCTGAATGTGCCTTTTTGAAATACGGTTTTCTCTGGGTATATGCCCAGAAGTGGGATTGCTGGATCAGATGGTAATTCTATTTCTAATTTTTTAAGGAAACTCCATACTGTTCTCCATAGTGACTGTATCAATTTACATTCCCACCAATAGTGGAAGAGGGCTCCTTTTGTCCACACCCTCCCCAGAATTGGTTGTTTGTATATTTTCTGATGATGCCTATTCTAACAGGTGTGAGGTGATACCTCATTGTAGTTTTGATTTGCATTTCTCTAATAATTAGTGCTGTTGAGCAGCTTTTCATGTGCGTCTTGGCCATCTCTGTGTCTCCTTTGAAGAAACGTCTCTTTAGATCTTCTGCCCATTTTTTGGGGTTGTTTGTTTTTTTAATATTAAGCTGCATGAGCTGTTTATATATATTGGAGATTAAACCTGTGTCCATTGATTCATTTGCAACGATTTTCACCCATCCTGAGGGATGCCTTTTTCCATTCCCGTTTTTTTTAACAAAAAAGGAAAGAAAGGAAAAGAAGCAGAACACTAATGTGCGTAAAATATGCCTTTTGAAATGGTCGTTTTGAAATATGGACGTCCTTTGAATTTTTTGGTCGATATGTGACCCCAGGATTTGTTTTCAGGGCAGGTGTCATTTACAGGCCTGCAATGATTTTGAATATCAACTGACCATTAGCGTTGGGATTAAAGCTGCTGTTGTGTGAAACGGCCACAAGGTGGCAGCAGTTCACCCTTACCAAATCTGGTTACTAGGGCAAGAGAGCCTCAGTGGAAGTGGTGTTCTAGATTGGAGTTTAGAATGGAATGTACCAGGAGAAAGCCGCTCACGTTTGTCTCACTACTTCTTGTTCGTGTTTTTAATTTAATTTTTTATTTTTTATTACAGCAAGTTTGATTACAATGTTTGGCTTGTTGTAGGTGTGGAAGATGTGGTTCTTTTACACATATACAGATGACTGTTCTTCCTGGGATTCTTTTCCCATGTACGTTATGACAGAATGTTGAGTAGTCCTCTCTTGGTATTCTGTAGGTCTTTGGTGATTATATATGTCACCTGTGTTTGTATATGTCTGTTAACCCCGATATCGTAATGAAACCAATCCTCACACCTTTCCATTGGTGAACCATAAGTTTGTTTCATGAATCTGTGATTGCCCTTCTCCGTGGAAATATCTGCCCTGGTATCCACTTTTAGGTAACACCTATAGGTGATATGATATGATATGTGTCTTTCACTTTCTGACTTACTACAAGTCACGTGATTACTTCTAGACTCATCTACGGTGCTGCAAATGGCATTGTGTCCTTTTTTCCCTTGGCTTCTCTTCTGCCTTAGCGGGGTCCATTTTCAACAATGTGATTCCCTGAGGGTTGTGGATTAGCTGACCTGGGCAGCCTTACCCTGCCGGCCCGCCCTCCCCAGGTGTTCCTCGTTGAGGTCAATATAAACAGAGCTCCAGGCAGCAATAGTCCCTGAAGCTGTGCCTGACTCCATATTCTCTGCCCCGTCAGCAGTCTCGGGGCTGTGCTGGTGGGAGGGAGTGAGGGGCCACAGCTTTGTGGGTGGCCCGGTGTGAGTGGGGTTCTGCTGGCCTTTCTGCAGGAGTTGCCATGCTGCCGCCTGTAAAGAAGAGGATGTGTCACCCATACATTCCGCTGGAATTTCTCTCCGGACAGAGGTGAGGAAGGAAAAAAGCAGTGGGGGCCGGGACAGGAGGGGTATCTCAGGCAGGGCAATGGAAAGCTTCTGGAAGAGCGCCCGGGGCCAGGACCAACCTGGCTGGCCTGCAGGCACCAAGATGTCCTGCGTGCTGTCGCTGGTGTGGCTCCACGGTCCTTCCTCTAGGCTTTCAAGCCCTTGTACATATTCAGGTGTTTTACCTGGAAAGGGTGGGAACAGTTCAGCAGCAGCTGGCCTGGGGCTCAGCTCACGTTTACTCACAGATGCCTCGGCACGGTCCCCCAGCTTTGCAATGAGGACGCTCCTTGCGTGGGGGGTGGGTTGCTGGCTGTATGGGAGATGCTTCCCCACCTCTGACCAATTTCAGAATTGTTTACCACTGGAGCAAGTGCCCTGATAGGGTTTTCCCATGTATAACTCGTGGGTTCAGAATTTTTTTTTCTTTTATGGTTCAAGTTAGATTTTATTCCTCTTTTATGTATTTATAGATATAAGCATGGAAATCATTCATTCCTATAAATACATCTGTGTGACGGGAAGAACTTTTTTCTGTTTTATTTTTAAATTTTATTTTTTAAAATTTTGAAATTTAATTTTATTTATGTTTTTATACAGCAGGTTATTATTAGTTATGTATTTTATGCATATACATGTATACAGGTCAATCCCAATCTCCCAACTCATCCCACCACCACCACCCCATGGCTTCCCACACTTGGTGTCCATACGTTTGTTCTCTACGTCTGTGTCTCTATTTCTTCCCTGCAAACCAGTTCATCTGTACCATTTTTAGGCTCCACATATATGCATTAATATAAAATATTTGTTTTCCTCTTTCTGACTTACTTCATTCTGTATGACAGTCTCTCGATCCATCGATGTCTCTACAAATGACCCAGTTTCATTCCTTTTTATGGCCGAGTAATATTCCATTTTATATATGTACCACATCTTTATCCACTCATCTGTCTGTGGGCATTTAGGTTGCTTCCATTACCTGGCTATTGTAAATAGTGCTGCAACGAACATTGTGCTGAATGTGCCTTTTTGAAATACGGTTTTCTCTGGGTATATGCCCAGAAGTGGGATTGCTGGATCAGATGGTAATTCTATTTCTAATTTTTTTAAGGAAACTCCATACTGTTCTCCATAGTGACTGTATCAATTTACATTCCCACCAATAGTGGAAGAGGGCTCCTTTTGTCCACACCCTCCCCAGAATTGGTTGTTTGTAGATTTTCTGATGATGCCGATTCTAAAAGGTGTGAGGTGATACCTCATTGTAGTTTTGATTTGCATTTCTCTAATAATTAGTGCTGTTGAGCAGCTTTTCTGTGTGTCTTGGCCATCTCTGTGTCTCCTTTGAAGAAACGTCTCTTTAGATCTTCTGCCCATTTTTTTGGGTTGTTTGTTTTTTTAATATTAAGCTGCATGAGCTGTTTATATATATTGGAGATTAAACCTCTGTCCATTGATTCGTCTGCAATGATTTTCGCCCATTCTGAGGGATGCCTTTTTCCATTCCCGTGTTTTTTAACAAAAAAGGAAAGAAAGGAAAAGAAGCAGAACACTAATGTGCGTAAAATATGTCTTTTGAAACGGTCGTTTTGAAATATGGACGTCCTTTGAATTTTTTGGTCGATATGTGACCCCAGGATTTGTTTTCAGGGCAGGTGTCATTTACAGGCATGCAATGATTTTGAATATCAACTGACCATTAGCGTTGGGATTAAAGCTGCTGTTGTGTGAAACGGCCACAAGGTGGCAGCAGTTCACCCTTACCAAATCTGGTTACTAGGGCAAGAGAGCCTCAGTGGAAGTGGTGTTCTAGATTGGAGTTTAGAATGGAATGTACCAGGAGAAAGCCGCTCACGTTTGTCTCACTACTTCTTGTTCGTGTTTTTAATTTAATTTTTTATTTTTTATTACAGCAAGTTTGATTACAATGTTTGGCTTGTTGTAGGTGTGGAAGATGTGGTTCTTTTACACATATACAGATGACTGTTCTTCCTGGGATCCTTTTCCCATGTACGTTATGACAGAATGTTGAGTAGTCCTCTCTTGGTATTCTGTAGGTCTTTGGTGATTATGTATGTCACCTGTGTTTGTATATGTCTGTTAACCCCGATATCGTAATGAAACCAATCCTCACACCTTTCCATTGGTGAACCATAAGTTTGTTTCATGAATCTGTGATTGCCCTTCTCCGTGGAAATATCTGCCCTGGTATCCATTTTTAGGTAACACCTATAAGTGATATGATAGGATATGTGTCTTTCACTTTCTGACTTACTACAAGTCACGTGATTACTTCTAGACTCATCTACGGTGCTGCAAATGGCATTGTGTCCTTTTTTCCCTTGGCTTCTCTTCTGCCTTAGCGGGGTCCATTTTCAACAATGTGATTCCCTGAGGGTTGTGGATTAGCTGACCTGGGCAGCCTTACCCTGCCGGCCCGCCCTCCCCAGGTGTGCCTCGTTGAGGTCAATATAAACAGAGCTCCAGGCAGCAATAGCCCCTGAAGCTGTGCCTGACTCCATATTCTCTGCCCCGTCAGCAGTCTCGGGGCTGTGCTGGTGGGAGGGAGTGAGGGGCCACAGCTTTGTGGGTGGCCCGGTGTGAGTGGGGTTCTGCTGGCCTTTCTGCAGGAGTTGCCAGGCTGCCGCCTGTAAAGAAGAGGATGTGTCACCCATAACTTCCGCTGGAATTTCTCTCCGGACAGAGGTGAGGAAGGAAAAAAGCAGTGGGGGCCGGGACAGGAGGGGTATCTCAGGCAGGGCAATGGAAAGCTTCTGGAAGAGCGCCAGGGTCCAGGACCAGTGGGCTGGCTGGCCTGCAGGCACCAAGTTGGCCTGCGTGCTGTCGCTGGTGTGGCTCCACGGTCCTTCCTCTAGGCTTTCAAGCCCTTGTACATATTCAGGTGTTTTACCTGGAAAGGGTGGGAACAGTTCAGCAGCAGCTGGCCTGGGGCTCAGCTCACGTTTACTCACAGATGCCTCGGCACGGTCCCCCAGTTTGCAATGAGGACGCTCCTTGCGTGGGGGGTGGGTGGCTGGCTGTATGGGAGATGGTTCCCCACCTCTGACCAATTTCAGAATTGTTTACCGCTGGAGCAAGTGTCGTGATAGGGTTTTCCTCTGTATAACTCGTGGGTTCAATTTTTTTTTTCTTTTATGGTTCAAGTTAGATTTTATTCCTCTTTTATGTATTTATAAATATAAGCATGGAAATAATTCATTCCTATAAATACATCTGTGTGACGGGAAGAACTTTTTTCTGTTTTATTTTTAAATTTTATTTTTTAAAATTTTGAAATTTAATTTCATTTATGTTTTTATACAGCAGGTTATTATTAGTTATGTATTTTATGCATATACATGTATACAGGTCAATCCCAATCTCCCAACTCATCCCACCACCACCACCCCATGGCTTCCCACCCTTGGTGTCCATACGTTTGTTCTCTACCTCTGTGTCTCTATTTCTTCCCTGCAAACCAGTTCATCTGTACCATTTTTAGGCTCCACATATATGCATTAATATACAATATTTGTTTTCCTCTTTCTGACTTACTTCATTCTGTATGACAGTCTCTCAATCCATCGATGTCTCTACAAATGACCCAGTTTCATTCCTTTTTATGGCCGAGTAATATTCCATTTTATATATGTACCACATCTTTATCCACTCATCTGTCTGTGGGCATTTAGTTTGCTTCCATTACCTGGCTATTGTAAATAGTGCTGCAACGAACATTGTGCTGAATGTGCCTTTTTGAAATACGGTTTTCTCTGGGTATATGCCCAGAAGTGGGATTGCTGGATCAGATGGTAATTCTATTTCTAATTTTTTTAAGGAAACTCCATACTGTTCTCCATAGTGACTGTATCAATTTACATTCCCACCAATAGTGGAAGAGGGCTCCTTTTGTCCACACCCTCCCCAGAATTGGTTGTTTGTATATTTTCTGATGATGCCTATTCTAACAGGTGTGAGGTGATACCTCATTGTAGTTTTGATTTGCATTTCTCTAATAATTAGTGCTGTTGAGCAGCTTTTCATGTGCGTCTTGGCCATCTCTGTGTCTCCTTTGAAGAAACGTCTCTTTAGATCTTCTGCCCATTTTTTGGGGTTGTTTGTTTTTTTAATATTAAGCTGCATGAGCTGTTTATATATATTGGAGATTAAACCTGTGTCCATTGATTCATTTGCAACGATTTTCACCCATCCTGAGGGATGCCTTTTTCCATTCCCGTTTTTTTAACAAAAAAGGAAAGAAAGGAAAAGAAGCAGAACACTAATGTGCGTAAAATATGCCTTTTGAAACGGTCGTTTTGAAATATGGACGTCCTTTGAATTTTTTGGTCGATATGTGACCCCAGGATTTGTTTTCAGGGCAGGTGTCATTTACAGGCCTGCAATGATTTTGAATATCAACTGACCATTAGCGTTGGGATTAAAGCTGCTGTTGTGTGAAACGGCCACAAGGTGGCAGCAGTTCACCCTTACCAAATCTGGTTACTAGGGCAAGAGAGCCTCAGTGGAAGTGGTGTTCTAGATTGGAGTTTAGAATGGAATGTACCAGGAGAAAGCCGCTCACGTTTGTCTCACTACTTCTTGTTCGTGTTTTTAATTTAATTTTTTATTTTTTATTACAGCAAGTTTGATTACAATGTTTGGCTTGTTGTAGGTGTGGAAGATGTGGTTCTTTTACACATATACAGATGACTGTTCTTCCTGGGATTCTTTTCCCATGTACGTTATGACAGAATGTTGAGTAGTCCTCTCTTGGTATTCTGTAGGTCTTTGGTGATTATATATGTCACCTGTGTTTGTATATGTCTGTTAACCCCGATATCGTAATGAAACCAATCCTCACACCTTTCCATTGGTGAACCATAAGTTTGTTTCATGAATCTGTGATTGCCCTTCTCCGTGGAAATATCTGCCCTGGTATCCACTTTTAGGTAACACCTATAGGTGATATGATATGATATGTGTCTTTCACTTTCTGACTTACTACAAGTCACGTGATTACTTCTAGACTCATCTACGGTGCTGCAAATGGCATTGTGTCCTTTTTTCCCTTGGCTTCTCTTCTGCCTTAGCGGGGTCCATTTTCAACAATGTGATTCCCTGAGGGTTGTGGATTAGCTGACCTGGGCAGCCTTACCCTGCCGGCCCGCCCTCCCCAGGTGTTCCTCGTTGAGGTCAATATAAACAGAGCTCCAGGCAGCAATAGTCCCTGAAGCTGTGCCTGACTCCATATTCTCTGCCCCGTCAGCAGTCTCGGGGCTGTGCTGGTGGGAGGGAGTGAGGGGCCACAGCTTTGTGGGTGGCCCGGTGTGAGTGGGGTTCTGCTGGCCTTTCTGCAGGAGTTGCCATGCTGCCGCCTGTAAAGAAGAGGATGTGTCACCCATACATTCCGCTGGAATTTCTCTCCGGACAGAGGTGAGGAAGGAAAAAAGCAGTGGGGGCCGGGACAGGAGGGGTATCTCAGGCAGGGCAATGGAAAGCTTCTGGAAGAGCGCCCGGGGCCAGGACCAACCTGGCTGGCCTGCAGGCACCAAGTTGTCCTGCGTGCTGTCGCTGGTGTGGCTCCACGGTCCTTCCTCTAGGCTTTCAAGCCCTTGTACATATTCAGGTGTTTTACCTGGAAAGGGTGGGAACAGTTCAGCAGCAGCTGGCCTGGGGCTCAGCTCACGTTTACTCACAGATGCCTCGGCACGGTCCCCCAGCTTTGCAATGAGGACGCTCCTTGCGTGGGGGGTGGGTTGCTGGCTGTATGGGAGATGCTTCCCCACCTCTGACCAATTTCAGAATTGTTTACCACTGGAGCAAGTGCCCTGATAGGGTTTTCCCCTGTATAACTCGTGGGTTCAGGATTTTTTTTTCTTTTATGGTTCAAGTTAGATTTTATTCCTCTTTTATGTATTTATAGATATAAGCATGGAAATCATTCATTCCTATAAATACATCTGTGTGACGGGAAGAACTTTTTTCTGTTTTATTTTTAAATTTCATTTTTTAAAATTTTGAAATTTAATTTTATTTATGTTTTTATACAGCAGGTTATTATTAGTTATGTATTTTATGCATATACATGTATACAGGTCAATCCCAATCTCCCAACTCATCCCACCACCACCACCCCATGGCTTCCCACACTTGGTGTCCATACGTTTGTTCTCTACGTCTGTGTCTCTATTTCTTCCCTGCAAACCAGTTCATCTGTACCATTTTTAGGCTCCACATATATGCATTAATATACAATATTTGTTTTCCTCTTTCTGACTTACTTCATTCTGTATGACAGTCTCTCGATCCATCGATGTCTCTAGAAATGACCCAGTTTCATTCCTTTTTATGGCCGAGTAATATTCCATTTTATATATGTACCACATCTTTATCCACTCATCTGTCTGTGGGCATTTAGGTTGCTTCCATTACCTGGCTATTGTAAATAGTGCTGCAACGAACATTGTGCTGAATGTGCCTTTTTGAAATACGGTTTTCTCTGGGTATATGCCCAGAAGTGGGATTGCTGGATCAGATGGTAATTCTATTTCTAATTTTTTTAAGGAAACTCCATACTGTTCTCCATAGTGACTGTATCAATTTACATTCCCACCAATAGTGGAAGAGGGCTCCTTTTGTCCACACCCTCCCCAGAATTGGTTGTTTGTAGATTTTCTGATGATGCCGATTCTAAAAGGTGTGAGGTGATACCTCATTGTAGTTTTGATTTGCATTTCTCTAATAATTAGTGCTGTTGAGCAGCTTTTCTGTGCGTCTTGGCCATCTCTGTGTCTCCTTTGAAGAAACGTCTCTTTAGATCTTCTGCCCATTTTTTTTGGGTTGTTTGTTTTTTTAATATTAAGCTGCATGAGCTGTTTATATATATTGGAGATTAAACCTCTGTCCATTGATTCGTCTGCAATGATTTTCGCCCATTCTGAGCGATGCCTTTTTCCATTCCCGTGTTTTTTAACAAAAAAGGAAAGAAAGGAAAAGAAGCAGAACACTAATGTGCGTAAAATATGCCTTTTGAAACGGTCGTTTTGAAATATGGACGTCCTTTGAATTTTTTGGTCGATATGTGACCCCAGGATTTGTTTTCAGGGCAGGTGTCATTTACAGGCATGCAATGATTTTGAATATCAACTGACCATTAGCGTTGGGATTAAAGCTGCTGTTGTGTGAAACGGCCACAAGGTGGCAGCAGTTCACCCTTACCAAATCTGGTTACTAGGGCAAGAGAGCCTCAGTGGAAGTGGTGTTCTAGATTGGAGTTTAGAATGGAATGTACCAGGAGAAAGCCGCTCACGTTTGTCTCACTACTTCTTGTTCGTGTTTTTAATTTAATTTTTTATTTTTTATTACAGCAAGTTTGATTACAATGTTTGGCTTGTTGTAGGTGTGGAAGATGTGGTTCTTTTACACATATACAGATGACTGTTCTTCCTGGGATCCTTTTCCCATGTACGTTATGACAGAATGTTGAGTAGTCCTCTCTTGGTATTCTGTAGGTGTTTGGTGATTATGTATGTCACCTGTGTTTGTATATGTCTGTTAACCCCGATATCGTAATGAAACCAATCCTCACACCTTTCCATTGGTGAACCATAAGTTTGTTTCATGAATCTGTGATTGCCCTTCTCCGTGGAAATATCTGCCCTGGTATCCATTTTTAGGTAACACCTATAAGTGATATGATAGGATATGTGTCTTTCACTTTCTGACTTACTACAAGTCACGTGATTACTTCTAGACTCATCTACGGTGCTGCAAATGGCATTGTGTCCTTTTTTCCCTTGGCTTCTCTTCTGCCTTAGCGGGGTCCATTTTCAACAATGTGATTCCCTGAGGGTTGTGGATTAGCTGACCTGGGCAGCCTTACCCTGCCGGCCCGCCCTCCCCAGGTGTGCCTCGTTGAGGTCAATATAAACAGCGCTCCAGGCAGCAATAGCCCCTGAAGCTGTGCCTGACTCCATATTCTCTGCCCCGTCAGCAGTCTCGGGGCTGTGCTGGTGGGAGGGAGTGAGGGGCCACAGCTTTGTGGGTGGCCCGGTGTGAGTGGGGTTCTGCTGGCCTTTCTGCAGGAGTTGCCAGGCTGCCGCCTGTAAAGAAGAGGATGTGTCACCCATAACTTCCGCTGGAAGTTCTCTCCGGACAGAGGTGAGGAAGGAAAAAAGCAGTGGGGGCCGGGACAGGAGGGGTATCTCAGGCAGGGCAATGGAAAGCTTCTGGAAGAGCGCCAGGGTCCAGGACCCGTGGGCTGGCTGGCCTGCAGGCACCAAGTTGGCCTGCGTGCTGTCGCTGGTGTGGCTCCACGGTCCTTCCTCTAGGCTTTCAAGCCCTTGTACATATTCAGGTGTTTTACCTGGAAAGGGTGGGAACAGTTCAGCAGCAGCTGGCCTGGGGCTCAGCTCACGTTTACTCACAGATGCCTCGGCATGGTCCCCCAGCTTTGCAATGAGGACGCTCCTTGCGTGGGGGGTGGGTGGCTGGCTGTATGGGAGATGGTTCCCCACCTCTGACCAATTTCAGAATTGTTTACCGCTGGAGCAAGTGTCGTGATAGGGTTTTCCTCTGTATAACTCGTGGGTTCAATTTTTTTTTTCTTTTATGGTTCAAGTTAGATTTTATTCCTCTTTTATGTATTTATAAATATAAGCATGGAAATAATTCATTCCTATAAATACATCTGTGTGACGGGAAGAACTTTTTTCTGTTTTATTTTTAAATTTTATTTTTTAAAATTTTGAAATTTAATTTCATTTATGTTTTTATACAGCAGGTTATTATTAGTTATGTATTTTATGCATATACATGTATACAGGTCAATCCCAATCTCCCAACTCATCCCACCACCACCACCCCATGGCTTCCCACACTTGGTGTCCATACGTTTGTTCTCTACGTCTGTGTCTCTATTTCTTCCCTGCAAACCAGTTCATCTGTACCATTTTTAGGCTCCACATATATGCATTAATATACAATATTTGTTTTCCTCTTTCTGACTTACTTCATTCTGTATGACAGTCTCTCAGTCCATCGATGTCTCTACAAATGACCCAGTTTCATTCCTTTTTATGGACGAGTAATATTCCATTTTATATATGTACCACATCTTTATCCACTCATCTGTCTGTGGGCATTTAGGTTGCTTCCATTACCTGGCTATTGTAAATAGTGCTGCAACGAACATTGTGCTGAATGTGCCTTTTTGAAATACTGTTTTCTCTGGGTATATGCCCAGAAGTGGGATTGCTGGATCAGATGGTAATTCTATTTCTAATTTTTTTAAGGAAACTCCATACTGTTCTCCATAGTGACTGTATCAATTTACATTCCCACCAATAGTGGAAGAGGGCTCCTTTTGTCCACACCCTCCCCAGAATTGGTTGTTTGTATATTTTCTGATGATGCCTATTCTAACAGGTGTGAGGTGATACCTCATTGTAGTTTTGATTTGCATTTCTCTAATAATTAGTGCTGTTGAGCAGCTTTTCATGTGCGTCTTGGCCATCTCTGTGTCTCCTTTGAAGAAACGTCTCTTTAGATCTTCTGCCCATTTTTGGGGTTGTTTGTTTTTTTAATATTAAGCTGCATGAGCTGTTTATATATATTGGAGATTAAACCTGTGTCCATTGATTCATTTGCAACGATTTTCACCCATCCTGAGGGATGCCTTTTTCCATTCCCGTTTTTTTTAACAAAAAAGGAAAGAAAGGAAAAGAAGCAGAACACTAATGTGCGTAAAATATGCCTTTTGAAATGGTCGTTTTGAAATATGGACGTCCTTTGAATTTTTTGGTCGATATGTGACCCCAGGATTTGTTTTCAGGGCAGGTGTCATTTACAGGCCTGCAATGATTTTGAATATCAACTGACCATTAGCGTTGGGATTAAAGCTGCTGTTGTGTGAAACGGCCACAAGGTGGCAGCAGTTCACCCTTACCAAATCTGGTTACTAGGGCAAGAGAGCCTCAGTGGAAGAGGTGTTCTAGATTGGAGTTTAGAATGGAATGTACCAGGAGAAAGCCGCTCACGTTTGTCTCACTACTTCTTGTTCGTGTTTTTAATTTAATTTTTTATTTTTTATTACAGCAAGTTTGATTACAATGTTTGGCTTGTTGTAGGTGTGGAAGATGTGGTTCTTTTACACATATACAGATGACTGTTCTTCCTGGGATTCTTTTCCCATGTACGTTATGACAGAATGTTGAGTAGTCCTCTCTTGGTATTCTGTAGGTCTTTGGTGATTATATATGTCACTTGTGTTTGTATATGTCTGTTAACCCCGATATCGTAATGAAACCAATCCTCACACCTTTCCATTGGTGAACCATAAGTTTGTTTAATGAATCTGTGATTGCCCTTCTCCGTGGAAATATCTGCCCTGGTATCCACTTTTAGGTAACACCTATAGGTGATATGATAGGATATGTGTCTTTCACTTTCTGACTTACTACAAGTCACGTGATTACTTCTAGACTCATCTACGGTGCTGCAAATGGCATTGTGTCCTTTTTTCCCTTGGCTTCTCTTCTGCCTTAGCGGGGTCCATTTTCAACAATGTGATTCCCTCAGGGTTGTGGATTAGCTGACCTGGGCAGCCTTACCCTGCCGGCCCGCCCTCCCCAGGTGTGCCTCGTTGAGGTCTATATAAACAGAGCTCCAGGCAGCAATAGCCCCTGAAGCTGTGCCTGACTCCATATTCTCTGCTCCGTCAGCAGTCTCGGGGCTGTGCTGGTGGGAGGGAGTGAGGGGCCACAGCTTTGTGGGTGGCCCGGTGTGAGTGGGGTTCTGCTGGCCTTTCTGCAGGAGTTGCCATGCTGCCGCCTGTAAAGAAGAGGATGTGTCACCCATACATTCCGCTGGAATTTCTCTCCGGACAGAGGTGAGGAAGGAAAAAAGCAGTGGGGGCCGGGACAGGAGGGGTATCTCAGGCAGGGCAATGGAAAGCTTCTGGAAGAGCGCCCGGGGCCAGGACCAACCTGGCTGGCCTGCAGGCACCAAGTTGTCCTGCGTGCTGTCGCTGGTGTGGCTCCACGGTCCTTCCTCTAGGCTTTCAAGCCCTTGTACATATTCAGGTGTTTTACCTGGAAAGGGTGGGAACAGTTCAGCAGCAGCTGGCCTGGGGCTCAGCTCACGTTTACTCACAGATGCCTCGGCACGGTCCCCCAGCTTTGCAATGAGGACGCTCCTTGCGTGGGGGGTGGGTTGCTGGCTGTATGGGAGATGCTTCCCCACCTCTGACCAATTTCATAATTGTTTACCACTGGAGCAAGTGCCCTGATAGGGTTTTCCCCTGTATAACTCGTGGGTTCAGAATTTTTTTTTCTTTTATGGTTCAAGTTAGATTTTATTCCTCTTTTATGTATTTATAGATATAAGCATGGAAATCATTCATTCCTATAAATACATCTGTGTGACGGGAAGAAATTTTTTCTGTTTTATTTTTAAATTTTATTTTTTAAAATTTTGAAATTTAATTTCATTTATGTTTTTATACAGCAGGTTATTATTAGTTATGTATTTTATGCATATACATGTATACAGGTCAATCCCAATCTCCCAACTCATCCCACCACCACCACCCCATGGCTTCCCACACTTGGTGTCCATACGTGTGTTCTCTACGTCTGTGTCTCTATTTCTTCCCTGCAAACCAGTTCATCTGTACCATTTTTAGGCTCCACATATATGCATTAATATACAATATTTGTTTTCCTCTTTCTGACTTACTTCATTCTGTATGACAGTCTCTCGATCCATCGATGTCTCTACAAATGACCCAGTTTCATTCCTTTTTATGGCCGAGTAATATTCCATTTTATATATGTACCACATCTTTATCCACTCATCTGTCTGTGGGCATTTAGGTTGCTTCCATTACCTGGCTATTGTAAATAGTGCTGCAACGAACATTGTGCTGAATGTGCCTTTTTGAAATACGGTTTTCTCTGGGTATATGCCCAGAAGTGGGATTGCTGGATCAGATGGTAATTCTATTTCTAATTTTTTTAAGGAAACTCCATACTGTTCTCCATAGTGACTGTATCAATTTACATTCCCACCAATAGTGGAAGAGGGCTCCTTTTGTCCACACCCTCCCCAGAATTGGTTGTTTGTAGATTTTCTGATGATGCCGATTCTAAAAGGTGTGAGGTGATACCTCATTGTAGTTTTGATTTGCATTTCTCTAATAATTAGTGCTGTTGAGCAGCTTTTCTGTGCGTCTTGGCCATCTCTGTGTCTCCTTTGAAGAAACGTCTCTTTAGATCTTCTGCCCATTTTTTTTGGGTTGTTTGTTTTTTTAATATTAAGCTGCATGAGCTGTTTATATATATTGGAGATTAAACCTCTGTCCATTGATTCGTCTGCAATGATTTTCGCCCATTCTGAGGGATGCCTTTTTCCATTCCCGTGTTTTTTAACAAAAAAGGAAAGAAAGGAAAAGAAGCAGAACACTAATGTGCGTAAAATATGCCTTTAGAAACGGTCGTTTTGAAATATGGACGTCCTTTGAATTTTTTGGTCGATATGTGACCCCAGGATTTGTTTTCAGGGCAGGTGTCATTTACAGGCATGCAATGATTTTGAATATCAACTGACCATTAGCGTTGGGATTAAAGCTGCTGTTGTGTGAAACGGCCACAAGGTGGCAGCAGTTCACCCTTACCAAATCTGGTTACTAGGGCAAGAGAGCCTCAGTGGAAGTGGTGTTCTAGATTGGAGTTTAGAATGGAATGTGCCAGGAGAAAGCCGCTCACGTTTGTCTCACTACTTCTTGTTCGTGTTTTTAATTTAATTTTTTATTTTTTATTACAGCAAGTTTGATTACAATGTTTGGCTTGTTGTAGGTGTGGAAGATGTGGTTCTTTTACACATATACAGATGACTGTTCTTCCTGGGATTCTTTTCCCATGTACGTTATGACAGAATGTTGAGTAGTCCTCTCTTGGTATTCTGTAGGTCTTTGGTGATTATATATGTCACCTGTGTTTGTATATGTCTGTTAACCCCGATATCGTAATGAAACCAATCCTCACACCTTTCCATTGGTGAACCATAAGTTTGTTTAATGAATCTGTGATTGCCCTTCTCCGTGGAAATATCTGCCCTGGTATCCATTTTTAGGTAACACCTATAAGTGATATGATAGGATATGTGTCTTTCACTTTCTGACTTACTACAAGTCACGTGATTACTTCTAGACTCATCTACGGTGCTGCAAATGGCATTGTGTCCTTTTTTCCCTTGGCTTCTCTTCTGCCTTAGCGGGGTCCATTTTCAACAATGTGATTCCCTGAGGGTTGTGGATTAGCTGACCTGGGCAGCCTTACCCTGCCGGCCCGCCCTCCCCAGGTGTGCCTCGTTGAGGTCAATATAAACAGAGCTCCAGGCAGCAATAGCCCTTGAAGCTGTGCCTGACTCCATATGCTCTGCCCCGTCAGCAGTCTCGGGGCTGTGCTGGTGGGAGGGAGTGAGGGGCCACAGCTTTGTGGGTGGCCCGGTGTGAGTGGGGTTCTGCTGGCCTTTCTGCAGGAGTTGCCAGGCTGCCGCCTGTAAAGAAGAGGATGTGTCACCCATACATTCCGCTGGAATTTTTCTCCAAACAGAGGTGAGGAAGGAAAAAAGCAGTGGGGGCCGGGACAGGAGGGGTATCTCAGGCAGGGCAATGGAAAGCTTCTGGAAGAGTGCCCGGGGCCAGGACCACCCTGGCTGGCCTGCAGGCACCAAGATGGCCTGCGTGCTGTCGCTGGTGTGGCTCCACGGTCCTTCCTCTAGGCTTTCAAGCCCTTGTACATATTCAGGTGTTTTACCTGGAAAGGGTGGGAACAGTTCAGCAGCAGCTGGCCTGGGGCTCAGCTCACATTTACTCACAGATGCCTCGGCACGGTCCCCCAGCTTTGCAATGAGGACACTCCTTGCGTGGGGGGTGGGTTGCTGGCTTTATGGGAGATGATTCCCCACCTCTGACCAATTTCAGAATTGTTTACCACTGGAGCAAGTGCCCTGATAGGGTTTTCCCCTGTATAACTCGTGGATTCAGGATTTTATTTTCTTTTATGGTTCAAGTTAGATTTTATTCCTCTTTTATGTATTTATAGATATAAGCATGGAAATCATTCATTCCTATAAATACATCTGTGTGACGGGAAGAAATTTTTTCTGTTTTATTTTTAAATTTTATTTTTTAAAATTTTGAAATTTAATTTCATTTATGTTTTTATACAGCAGGTTATTATTAGTTATGTATTTTATGCATATACAAGTATACAGGTCAATCCCAATCTCCCAACTCATCCCACCACCACCACCCCATGGCTTCCCACACTTGGTGTCCATACGTTTGTTCTCTACGTCTGTGTCTCTATTTCTTCCCTGCAATCCAGTTCATCTGTACCATTTTTAGGCTCCACATATATGCATTAATATACAATATTTGTTTTCCTCTTTCTGCCTTACTTCATTCTGTATGACAGTCTCTCGATCCATCGATGTCTCTACAAATGACCCAGTTTCATTCCTTTTTATGGCCGAGTAATATTCCATTTTATATATGTACCACATCTTTATCCACTCATCTGTCTGTGGGCATTTAGGTTGCTTCCATTACCTGGCTATTGTAAATAGTGCTGCAACGAACATTGTGCTGAATGTGCCTTTTTGAAATACGGTTTTCTCTGGGTATATGCCCAGAAGTGGGATTGCTGGATCAGATGGTAATTCTATTTCTAATTTTTTTAAGGAAACTCCATACTGTTCTCCATAGTGACTGTATCAATTTACATTCCCACCAATAGTGGAAGAGGGCTCCTTTTGTCCACACCCTCCCCAGAATTGGTTGTTTGTATATTTTCTGATGATGCCTATTCTAACAGGTGTGAGGTGATACCTCATTGTAGTTTTGATTTGCATTTCTCTAATAATTAGTGCTGTTGAGCAGCTTTTCATGTGCGTCTTGGCCATCTCTGTGTCTCCTTTGAAGAAACGTCTCTTTAGATCTTCTGCCCATTTTTGGGGTTGTTTGTTTTTTTAATATTAAGCTGCATGAGCTGTTTATATATATTGGAGATTAAACCTGTGTCCATTGATTCATTTGCAACGATTTTCACCCATCCTGAGGGATGCCTTTTTCCATTCCCGTTTTTTTTAACAAAAAAGGAAAGAAAGGAAAAGAAGCAGAACACTAATGTGCGTAAAATATGCCTTTTGAAACGGTCGTTTTGAAATATGGACGTCCTTTGAATTTTTTGGTCGATATGTGACCCCAGGATTTGTTTTCAGGGCAGGTGTCATTTACAGGCATGCAATGATTTTGAATATCAACTGACCATTAGCATTGGGATTAAAGCTGCTGTTGTGTGAAACGGCCACAAGGTGGCAGCAGTTCACCCTTACCAAATCTGGTTACTAGGGCAAGAGAGCCTCAGTGGAAGTGGTGTTCTAGATTGGAGTTTACAATGGAATGTACCAGGAGAAGGCCGCTCACGTTTGTCTCACTACTTCTTGTTCGTGTTTTTAATTTAATTTTTTATTTTTTATTACAGCAAGTTTGATTACAATGTTTGGCTTGTTGTAGGTGTGGAAGATGTGGTTCTTTTACACATATACAGATGACTGTTCTTCCTGGGATCCTTTTCCCATGTACGTTATGACAGAATGTTGAGTAGTCCTCTCTTGGTATTCTGTAGGTCTTTGGTGATTATGTATGTCACCTGTGTTTGTATATGTCTGTTAACACCGATATTTTAATGAAACCAATCCTCACACCTTTCCATTGGTGAACCATAAGTTTGTTTCATGAATCTGTGATTGCCCTTCTCCGTGGAAATATCTGCCCTGGTATCCATTTTTAGGTAACACCTATAAGTGATATGATAGGATATGTGTCTTTCATTTTCTGACTTACTACAAGTCACGTGATTACTTCTAGACTCATCTACGGTGCTGCAAATGGCATTGTGTCCTTTTTTCCCTTGGCTTCTCTTCTGCCTTAGCGGGGTCCATTTTCAACAATGTGATTCCCTGAGGGTTGTGGATTAGCTGACCTGGGCAGCCTTACCCTGCCGGCCCGCCCTCCCCAGGTGTGCCTCGTTGAGGTCAATATAAACAGAGCTCCAGGCAGCAATAGCCCCTGAAGCTGTGCCTGACTCCATATTCTCTGCCCCGTCAGCAGTCTCGGGGCTGTGCTGGTGGGAGGGAGTGAGGGGCCACAGCTTTGTGGGTGGCCCGGTGTGAGTGGGGTTCTGCTGGCCTTTCTGCAGGAGTTGCCAGGCTGCCGCCTGTAAAGAAGAGGATGTGTCACCCATACCTTCCGCTGGAATTTCTCTCCGGACAGAGGTGAGGAAGGAAAAAAGCAGTGGGGGCCGGGACAGGAGGGGTATCTCAGGCAGGGCAATGGAAAGCTTCTGGAAGAGCGCCAGGGTCCAGGACCCGTGGGCTGGCTGGCCTGCAGGCACCAAGTTGGCCTGCGTGCTGTCGCTGGTGTGGCTCCACGGTCCTTCCTCTAGGCTTTCAAGCCCTTGTACATATTCAGGTGTTTTACCTGGAAAGGGTGGGAACAGTTCAGCAGCAGCTGGCCTGGGGCTCAGCTCACGTTTACTCACAGATGCCTCGGCACGGTCCCCCAGCTTTGCAATGAGGACGCTCCTTGCGTGGGGGGTGGGTTGCTGGCTGTATGGGAGATGCTTCCCCACCTCTGACCAATTTCAGAATTGTTTACCACTGGAGCAAGTGCCCTGATAGGGTTTTCCCCTGTATAACTCGTGGGTTCAGAATTTTTTTTTCTTTTATGGTTCAAGTTAGATTTTATTCCTCTTTTATGTATTTATAGATATAAGCATGGAAATCATTCATTCCTATAAATACATCTGTGTGACGGGAAGAACTTTTTTCTGTTTTATTTTTAAATTTTATTTTTTAAAATTTTGAAATTTAATTTCATTTATGTTTTTATACAGCAGGTTATTATTAGTTATGTATTTTATGCATATACATGTATACAGGTCAATCCCAATCTCCCAACTCATCCCACCACCACCACCCCATGGCTTCCCACACTTGGTGTCCATACGTTTGTTCTCTACGTCTGTGTCTCTATTTCTTCCCTGCAAACCAGTTCATCTGTACCATTTTTAGGCTCCACATATATGCATTAATATACAATATTTGTTTTCCTCTTTCTGACTTACTTCATTCTGTATGACAGTCTCTCAATCCATCGATGTCTCTACAAATGACCCAGTTTCATTCCTTTTTATGGCCGAGTAATATTCCATTTTATATATGTACCACATCTTTATCCACTCATCTGTCTATGGGCATTTAGGTTGCTTCCATTACCTGGCTATTGTAAATAGTGCTGCAACGAACATTGTGCTGAATGTGCCTTTTTGAAATACGGTTTTCTCTGGGTATATGCCCAGAAGTGGGATTGCTGGATCAGATGGTAATTCTATTTCTAATTTTTTTAAGGAAACTCCATACTGTTCTCCATAGTGACTGTATCAATTTACATTCCCACCAATAGTGGAAGAGGGCTCCTTTTGTCCACACCCTCCCCAGAATTGGTTGTTTGTATATTTTCTGATGATGCCTATTCTAACAGGTGTGAGGTGATACCTCATTGTAGTTTTGATTTGCATTTCTCTAATAATTAGTGCTGTTGAGCAGCTTTTCATGTGCGTCTTGGCCATCTCTGTGTCTCCTTTGAAGAAACGTCTCTTTAGATCTTCTTCCCATTTTTTGGGGTTGTTTGTTTTTTTAAATTAAGCTGCATGAGCTGTTTATATATATTGGAGATTAAACCTGTGTCCATTGATTCATTTGCAACGATTTTCACCCATCCTGAGGGATGCCTTTTTCCATTCCCGTTTTTTTTAACAAAAAAGGAAAGAAAGGAAAAGAAGCAGAACACTAATGTGCGTAAAATATGCCTTTTGAAACGGTTGTTTTGAAATATGGACATCCTTTGAATTTTTTGGTCGATATGTGACCCCAGGATTTGTTTTCAGGGCAGGTGTCATTTACAGGCCTGCAATGATTTTGAATATCAACTGACCATTAGCGTTGGGATTAAAGCTGCTGTTGTGTGAAACGGCCACAAGGTGGCAGCAGTTCACCCTTACCAAATCTGGTTACTAGGGCAAGAGAGCCTCAGTGGAAGTGGTGTTCTAGATTGGAGTTTAGAATGGAATGTACCAGGAGAAAGCCGCTCACGTTTGTCTCACTACTTCTTGTTCGTGTTTTTAATTTAATTTTTTATTTTTTATTACAGCAAGTTTGATTACAATGTTTGGCTTGTTGTAGGTGTGGAAGATGTGGTTCTTTTACACATATACAGATGACTGTTCTTCCTGGGATTCTTTTCCCATGTACGTTATGACAGAATGTTGAGTAGTCCTCTCTTGGTATTCTGTAGGTCTTTGGTGATTATATATGTCACCTGTGTTTGTATATGTCTGTTAACCCCGATATCGTAATGAAACCAATCCTCACACCTTTCCATTGGTGAACCATAATTTTGTTTAATGAATCTGTGATTGCCCTTCTCCGTGGAAATATATGCCCTGGTATCCACTTTTAGGTAACACCTATAGGTGATATGATATGATATGTGTCTTTCACTTTCTGACTTACTACAAGTCACGTGATTACTTCTAGACTCATCTACGGTGCTGCAAATGGCATTGTGTCCTTTTTTCCCTTGGCTTCTCTTCTGCCTTAGCGGGGTCCATTTTCAACAATGTGATTCCCTGAGGGTTGTGGATTAGCTGACCTGGGCAGCCTTACCCTGCCGGCCCGCCCTCCCCAGGTGTTCCTCGTTGAGGTCAATATAAACAGAGCTCCAGGCAGCAATAGCCCCTGAAGCTGTGCCTGACTCCATATTCTCTGCCCCGTCAGCAGTCTCGGGGCTGTGCTGGTGGGAGGGAGTGAGGGGCCACAGCTTTGTGGGTGGCCCGGTGTGAGTGTGGTTCTGCTGGCCTTTCTGCAGGAGTTGCCATGCTGCCGCCTGTAAAGAAGAGGATGTGTCACCCTTACATTCCGCTGGAATTTCTCTCCGGACAGAGGTGAGGAAGGAAAAAAGCAGTGGGGGCCGGGACAGGAGGGGTATCTCAGGCAGGGCAATGGAAAGCTTCTGGAAGAGCGCCCGGGGCCAGGACCAACCTGGCTGGCCTGCAGGCACCAAGTTGTCCTGCGTGCTGTCGCTGGTGTGGCTCCACGGTCCTTCCTCTAGGCTTTCAAGCTCTTGTACATATTCAGGTGTTTTACCTGGAAAGGGTGGGAACAGTTCAGCAGCAGCTGGCCTGGGGCTCAGCTCACGTTTACTCACAGATGCCTCGGCACGGTCCCCCAGCTTTGCAATGAGGACGCTCCTTGCGTGGGGGGTGGGTTGCTGGCTGTATGGGAGATGCTTCCCCACCTCTGACCAATTTCAGAATTGTTTACCACTGGAGCAAGTGCCCTGATAGGGTTTTCCCCTGTATAACTCGTGGGTTCAGGATTCTTTTTTCTTTTATGGTTCAAGTTAGATTTTATTCCTCTTTTATGTATTTATAGATATAAGCATGGAAATCATTCATTCCTATAAATACGTCTGTGTGACGGGAAGAACTTTTTTTCTGTTTTATTTTTAAATTTTATTTTTTAAAATTTTGAAATTTAATTTCATTTATGTTTTTATACAGCAGGTTATTATTAGTTATGTATTTTATGCATATACATGTATACAGGTCAATCCCAATCTCCCAACTCATCCCACCACCACCACCCCATGGCTTCCCACACTTGGTGTCCATACGTTTTTTCTCTACGTCTGTGTCTCTATTTCTTCCCTGCAAACCAGTTCATCTGTACCATTTTTAGGCTCCACATATATGCATTAATATACAATATTTGTTTTCCTCTTTCTGACTTACTTCATTCTGTATGACAGTATCTCGATCCATCGATGTCTCTACAAATGACCCAGTTTCATTCCTTTTAATGGCCGAGTAATATTCCATTTTATATATGTACCACATCTTTATCCACTCATCTGTCTGTGGGCATTTAGGTTGCTTCCATTACCTGGCTATTGTAAATAGTGCTGCAACGAACATTGTGCTGAATGTGCCTTTTTGAAATACGGTTTTCTCTGGGTATATGCCCAGAAGTGGGATTGCTGGATCAGATGGTAATTCTATTTCTAATTTTTTTAAGGAAACTCCATACTGTTCTCCATAGTGACTGTATCAATTTACATTCCCACCAATAGTGGAAGAGGGCTCCTTTTGTCCACACCCTCCCCAGAATTGGTTGTTTGTAGATTTTCTGATGATGCCGATTCTAAAAGGTGTGAGGTGATACCTCATTGTAGTTTTGATTTGCATTTCTCTAATAATTAGTGCTGTTGAGCAGCTTTTCTGTGCGTCTTGGCCATCTCTGTGTCTCCTTTGAAGAAACGTCTCTTTAGATCTTCTGCCCATTTTTTTTGGGTTGTTTGTTTTTTTAATATTAAGCTGCATGAGCTGTTTATATATATTGGAGATTAAACCTCTGTCCATTGATTCGTCTGCAATGATTTTCGCCCATTCTGAGGGATGCCTTTTTCCATTCCCGTGTTTTTTAACAAAAAAGGAAAGAAAGGAAAAGAAGCAGAACACTAATGTGCGTAAAATATGCCTTTTGAAACGGTCGTTTTGAAATATGGACGTCCTTTGAATTTTTTGGTCGATATGTGACCCCAGGATTTGTTTTCAGGGCAGGTGTCATTTACAGGCATGCAATGATTTTGAATATCAACTGACCATTAGCATTGGGATTAAAGCTGCTGTTGTGTGAAACGGCCACAAGGTGGCAGCAGTTCACCCTTACCAAATCTGGTTACTAGTGCAAGAGAGCCTCAGTGGAAGTGGTGTTCTAGATTGGAGTTTACAATGGAATGTACCAGGAGAAGGCCGCTCACGTTTGTCTCACTACTTCTTGTTCGTGTTTTTAATTTAATTTTTTATTTTTTATTACAGCAAGTTTGATTACAATGTTTGGCTTGTTGTAGGTGTGGAAGATGTGGTTCTTTTACACATATACAGATGACTGTTCTTCCTGGGATCCTTTTCCCATGTACGTTATGACAGAATGTTGAGTAGTCCTCTCTTGGTATTCTGTAGGTCTTTGGTGATTATGTATGTCACCTGTGTTTGTATATGTCTGTTAACACCGATATTTTAATGAAACCAATCCTCACACCTTTCCATTGGTGAACCATAAGTTTGTTTCATGAATCTGTGATTGCCCTTCTCCGTGGAAATATCTGCCCTGGTATCCATTTTTAGGTAACACCTATAAGTGATATGATAGGATATGTGTCTTTCATTTTCTGACTTACTACAAGTCACGTGATTACTTCTAGACTCATCTACGGTGCTGCAAATGGCATTGTGTCCTTTTTTCCCTTGGCTTCTCTTCTGCCTTAGCGGGGTCCATTTTCAACAATGTGATTCCCTGAGGGTTGTGGATTAGCTGACCTGGGCAGCCTTACCCTGCCGGCCCGCCCTCCCCAGGTGTGCCTCGTTGAGGTCAATATAAACAGAGCTCCAGGCAGCAATAGCCCCTGAAGCTGTGCCTGACTCCATATTCTCTGCCCCGTCAGCAGTCTCGGGGCTGTGCTGGTGGGAGGGAGTGAGGGGCCACAGCTTTGTGGGTGGCCCGGTGTGAGTGGGGTTCTGCTGGCCTTTCTGCAGGAGTTGCCAGGCTGCCGCCTGTAAAGAAGAGGTTGTGTCACCCATACATTCCGCTGGAATTTCTCTCCGGACAGAGGTGAGGAAGGAAAAAAGCAGTGGGGGCCGGGACAGGAGGGGTATCTCAGGCAGGGCAATGGAAAGCTTCTGGAAGAGTGCTCGGGGCCAGGACCAACCTGGCTGGCCTGCAGGCACCAAGATGGCCTGCGTGCTGTCGCTGGTGTGGCTCCACGGTCCTTCCTCTAGGCTTTCAAGCCCTTGTACATATTCAGGTGTTTTACCTGGAAAGGGTGGGAACAGTTCAGCAGCAGCTGGCCTGGGGCTCAGCTCACATTTACTCACAGATGCCTCGGCACGGTCCCCCAGCTTTGCAATGAGGACGCTCCTTGAGTGGGGGGTGGGTTGCTGGCTGTATGGGAGATGATTCCCCACCTCTGACCAATTTCAGAATTGTTTACCACTGGAGCAAGTGCCCTGATAGGGTTTTCCCCTGTATAACTCGTGGATTCAGGATTTTTTTTCTTTTATGGTTCAAGTTAGATTTTATTCCTCTTTTATGTATTTATAGATATAAGCATGGAAATCATTCATTCCTATAAATACATCTGTGTGACGGGAAGAAGTTTTTTCTGTTTTATTTTTAAATTTTATTTTTTGAAATTTAATTTTATTTATGTTTTTATACAGCAGGTTATTATTAGTTATGTATTTTATGCATATACATGTATACAGGTCAATCCCAATCTCCCAACTCATCCCACCACCACCACCCCATGGCTTCCCACACTTGGTGTCCATACGTTTGTTCTCTACGTCTGTGTCTCTATTTCTTCCCTGCAAACCAGTTCATCTGTACCATTTTTAGGCTCCACATATATGCATTAATATACAATATTTGTTTTCCTCTTTCTGACTTACTTCATTCTGTATGACAGTCTCTCGATCCATCGATGTCTCTACAAATGACCCAGTTTCATTCCTTTTTATGGCCGAGTAATATTCCATTTTATATATGTACCACATCTTCATCCACTCATCTGTCTGTGGGCATTTAGGTTGCTTCCATTACCTGGCTATTGTAAATAGTGCTGCAACGAACATTGTGCTGAATGTGCCTTTTTGAAATACGGTTTTCTCTGGGTATATGCCCAGAAGTGGGATTGCTGGATCAGATGGTAATTCTATTTCTAATTTTTTTAAGGAAACTCCATACTGTTCTCCATAGTGACTGTATCAATTTACATTCCCACCAATAGTGGAAGAGGGCTCCTTTTGTCCACACCCTCCCCAGAATTGGTTGTTTGTATATTTTCTGATGATGCCTATTCTAACAGGTGTGAGGTGATACCTCATTGTAGTTTTGATTTGCATTTCTCTAATAATTAGTGCTGTTGAGCAGCTTTTCATGTGCGTCTTGGCCATCTCTGTGTCTCCTTTGAAGAAACGTCTCTTTAGATCTTCTGCCCATTTTTTGGGGTTGTTTGTTTTTTTAATATTAAGCTGCATGAGCTGTTTATATATATATTGGAGATTAAACCTGTGTCCATTGATTCATTTGCAACGATTTTCACCCATCCTGAGGGATGCCTTTTTCCATTCCCGTTTTTTTTAACAAAAAAGGAAAGAAAGGAAAAGAAGCAGAACACTAATGTGCGTAAAATATGCCTTTTGAAACGGTCGTTTTGAAATATGGACGTCCTTTGAATTTTTTGGTCGATATGTGACCCCAGGATTTGTTTTCAGGGCAGGTGTCATTTACAGGCCTGCAATGATTTTGAATATCAACTGACCATTAGCGTTGGGATTAAAGCTGCTGTTGTGTGAAACGGCCACAAGGTGGCAGCAGTTCACCCTTACCAAATCTGGTTACTAGGGCAAGAGAGCCTCAGTGGAAGTGGTGTTCTAGATTGGAGTTTAGAATGGAATGTACCAGGAGAAAGCCGCTCACGTTTGTCTCACTACTTCTTGTTCGTGTTTTTAATTTAATTTTTTATTTTTTATTACAGCAAGTTTGATTACAATGTTTGGCTTGTTGTAGGTGTGGAAGATGTGGTTCTTTTACACATATACAGATGACTGTTCTTCCTGGGATTCTTTTCCCATGTACGTTATGACAGAATGTTGAGTAGTCCTCTCTTGGTATTCTGTAGGTCTTTGGTGATTATATATGTCACCTGTGTTTGTATATGTCTGTTAACCCCGATATCGTAATGAAACCAATCCTCACACCTTTCCATTGGTGAACCATAAGTTTGTTTAATGAATCTGTGATTGCCCTTCTCCGTGGAAATATCTGCCCTGGTATCCACTTTTAGGTAACACCTATAGGTGATATGATATGATATGTGTCTTTCACTTTCTGACTTACTACAAGTCACGTGATTACTTCTAGACTCATCTACGGTGCTGCAAATGGCATTGTGTCCTTTTTTCCCTTGGCTTCTCTTCTGCCTTAGCGGGGTCCATTTTCAACAATGTGATTCCCTGAGGGTTGTGGATTAGCTGACCTGGGCAGCCTTACCCTGCCGGCCCGCCCTCCCCAGGTGTTCCTCGTTGAGGTCAATATAAACAGAGCTCCAGGCAGCAATAGCCCCTGAAGCTGTGCCTGACTCCATATTCTCTGCCCCGTCAGCAGTCTCGGGGCTGTGCTGGTGGGAGGGAGTGAGGGGCCACAGCTTTGTGGGTGGCCCGGTGTGAGTGGGGTTCTGCTGGCCTTTCTGCAGGAGTTGCCAGGCTGCCGCCTGTAAAGAAGAGGATGTGTCACCCTTACATTCCGCTGGAATTTCTCTCCGGACAGAGGTGAGGAAGGAAAAAAGCAGTGGGGGCCGGGACAGGAGGGGTATCTCAGGCAGGGCAATGGAAAGCTTCTGGAAGAGCGCCCGGGGCCAGGACCAACCTGGCTGGCCTGCAGGCACCAAGTTGTCCTGCGTGCTGTCACTGGTGTGGCTCCACGGTCCTTCCTCTAGGCTTTCAAGCCCTTGTACATATTCAGGTGTTTTACCTGGAAAGGGTGGGAACAGTTCAGCAGCAGCTGGCCTGGGGCTCAGCTCACGTTTACTCACAGATGCCTCGGCACGGTCCCCCAGCTTTGCAATGAGGATGCTCCTTGCGTGGGGGGTGGGTTGCTGGCTGTATGGGAGATGCTTCCCCACCTCTGACCAATTTCAGAATTGTTTACCACTGGAGCAAGTGCCCTGATAGGGTTTTCCCCTGTATAACTCGTGGGTTCAGGATTCTTTTTTCTTTTATGGTTCAAGTTAGATTTTATTCCTCTTTTATGTATTTATAGATATAAGCATGGAAATCATTCATTCCTATAAATACGTCTGTGTGACGGGAAGAACTTTTTTTCTGTTTTATTTTTAAATTTTATTTTTTAAAATTTTGAAATTTAATTTCATTTATGTTTTTATACAGCAGGTTATTATTAGTTATGTATTTTATGCATATACATGTATACAGGTCAATCCCAATCTCCCAACTCATCCCACCACCACCACCCCATGGCTTCCCACACTTGGTGTCCATACGTTTTTTCTCTACGTCTGTGTCTCTATTTCTTCCCTGCAAACCAGTTCATCTGTACCATTTTTAGGCTCCACATATATGCATTAATATACAATATTTGTTTTCCTCTTTCTGACTTACTTCATTCTGTATGACAGTCTCTCAATCCATCGATGTCTCTACAAATGACCCAGTTTCATTCCTTTTTATGGCCGAGTAATATTCCATTTTATATATGTACCACATCTTTATCCACTCATCTGTCTATGGGCATTTAGGTTGCTTCCATTACCTGGCTATTGTAAATAGTGCTGCAACGAACATTGTGCTGAATGTGCCTTTTTGAAATACGGTTTTCTCTGGGTATATGCCCAGAAGTGGGATTGCTGGATCAGATGGTAATTCTATTTCTAATTTTTTTAAGGAAACTCCATACTGTTCTCCATAGTGACTGTATCAATTTACATTCCCACCAATAGTGGAAGAGGGCTCCTTTTGTCCACACCCTCCCCAGAATTGGTTGTTTGTATATTTTCTGATGATGCCTATTCTAACAGGTGTGAGGTGATACCTCATTGTAGTTTTGATTTGCATTTCTCTAATAATTAGTGCTGTTGAGCAGCTTTTCATGTGCGTCTTGGCCATCTCTGTGTCTCCTTTGAAGAAACGTCTCTTTAGATCTTCTTCCCATTTTTTGGGGTTGTTTGTTTTTTTAAATTAAGCTGCATGAGCTGTTTATATATATTGGAGATTAAACCTGTGTCCATTGATTCATTTGCAACGATTTTCACCCATCCTGAGGGATGCCTTTTTCCATTCCCGTTTTTTTTAACAAAAAAGGAAAGAAAGGAAAAGAAGCAGAACACTAATGTGCGTAAAATATGCCTTTTGAAACGGTCGTTTTGAAATATGGACATCCTTTGAATTTTTTGGTCGATATGTGACCCCAGGATTTGTTTTCAGGGCAGGTGTCATTTACAGGCCTGCAATGATTTTGAATATCAACTGACCATTAGCGTTGGGATTAAAGCTGCTGTTGTGTGAAACGGCCACAAGGTGGCAGCAGTTCACCCTTACCAAATCTGGTTACTAGGGCAAGAGAGCCTCAGTGGAAGTGGTGTTCTAGATTGGAGTTTAGAATGGAATGTACCAGGAGAAAGCCGCTCACGTTTGTCTCACTACTTCTTGTTCGTGTTTTTAATTTAATTTTTTATTTTTTATTACAGCAAGTTTGATTACAATGTTTGGCTTGTTGTAGGTGTGGAAGATGTGGTTCTTTTACACATATACAGATGACTGTTCTTCCTGGGATTCTTTTCCCATGTACGTTATGACAGAATGTTGAGTAGTCCTCTCTTGGTATTCTGTAGGTCTTTGGTGATTATATATGTCACCTGTGTTTGTATATGTCTGTTAACCCCGATATCGTAATGAAACCAATCCTCACACCTTTCCATTGGTGAACCATAATTTTGTTTAATGAATCTGTGATTGCCCTTCTCCGTGGAAATATCTGCCCTGGTATCCACTTTTAGGTAACACCTATAGGTGATATGATATGATATGTGTCTTTCACTTTCTGACTTACTACAAGTCACGTGATTACTTCTAGACTCATCTACGGTGCTGCAAATGGCATTGTGTCCTTTTTTCCCTTGGCTTCTCTTCTGCCTTAGCGGGGTCCATTTTCAACAATGTGATTCCCTGAGGGTTGTGGATTAGCTGACCTGGGCAGCCTTACCCTGCCGGCCCGCCCTCCCCAGGTGTTCCTCGTTGAGGTCAATATAAACAGAGCTCCAGGCAGCAATAGCCCCTGAAGCTGTGCCTGACTCCATATTCTCTGCCCCGTCAGCAGTCTCGGGGCTGTGCTGGTGGGAGGGAGTGAGGGGCCACAGCTTTGTGGGTGGCCCGGTGTGAGTGTGGTTCTGCTGGCCTTTCTGCAGGAGTTGCCATGCTGCCGCCTGTAAAGAAGAGGATGTGTCACCCTTACATTCCGCTGGAATTTCTCTCCGGACAGAGGTGAGGAAGGAAAAAAGCAGTGGGGGCCGGGACAGGAGGGGTATCTCAGGCAGGGCAATGGAAAGCTTCTGGAAGAGCGCCCGGGGCCAGGACCAACCTGGCTGGCCTGCAGGCACCAAGTTGTCCTGCGTGCTGTCGCTGGTGTGGCTCCACGGTCCTTCCTCTAGGCTTTCAAGCCCTTGTACATATTCAGGTGTTTTACCTGGAAAGGGTGGGAACAGTTCAGCAGCAGCTGGCCTGGGGCTCAGCTCACGTTTACTCACAGATGCCTCGGCACGGTCCCCCAGCTTTGCAATGAGGACGCTCCTTGCGTGGGGGGTGGGTTGCTGGCTGTATGGGAGATGCTTCCCCACCTCTGACCAATTTCAGAATTGTTTACCACTGGAGCAAGTGCCCTGATAGGGTTTTCCCCTGTATAACTCGTGGGTTCAGGATTCTTTTTTCTTTTATGGTTCAAGTTAGATTTTATTCCTCTTTTATGTATTTATAGATATAAGCATGGAAATCATTCATTCCTATAAATACGTCTGTGTGACGGGAAGAACTTTTTTTCTGTTTTATTTTTAAATTTTATTTTTTAAAATTTTGAAATTTAATTTCATTTATGTTTTTATACAGCAGGTTATTATTAGTTATGTATTTTATGCATATACATGTATACAGGTCAATCCCAATCTCCCAACTCATCCCACCACCACCACCCCATGGCTTCCCACACTTGGTGTCCATACGTTTTTTCTCTACGTCTGTGTCTCTATTTCTTCCCTGCAAACCAGTTCATCTGTACCATTTTTAGGCTCCACATATATGCATTAATATACAATATTTGTTTTCCTCTTTCTGACTTACTTCATTCTGTATGACAGTATCTCGATCCATCGATGTCTCTACAAATGACCCAGTTTCATTCCTTTTAATGGCCGAGTAATATTCCATTTTATATATGTACCACATCTTTATCCACTCATCTGTCTGTGGGCATTTAGGTTGCTTCCATTACCTGGCTATTGTAAATAGTGCTGCAACGAACATTGTGCTGAATGTGCCTTTTTGAAATACGGTTTTCTCTGGGTATATGCCCAGAAGTGGGATTGCTGGATCAGATGGTAATTCTATTTCTAATTTTTTTAAGGAAACTCCATACTGTTCTCCATAGTGACTGTATCAATTTACATTCCCACCAATAGTGGAAGAGGGCTCCTTTTGTCCACACCCTCCCCAGAATTGGTTGTTTGTAGATTTTCTGATGATGCCTATTCTAACAGGTGTGAGGTGATACCTCATTGTAGTTTTGATTTGCATTTCTCTAATAATTAGTGCTGTTGAGCAGCTTTTCTGTGCGTCTTGGCCATCTCTGTGTCTCCTTTGAAGAAACGTCTCTTTAGATCTTCTGCCCATTTTTTTTGGGTTGTTTGTTTTTTTAATATTAAGCTGCATGAGCTGTTTATATATATTGGAGATTAAACCTCTGTCCATTGATTCGTCTGCAATGATTTTCGCCCATTCTGAGGGATGCCTTTTTCCATTCCCGTGTTTTTTAACAAAAAAGGAAAGAAAGGAAAAGAAGCAGAACACTAATGTGCGTAAAATATGCCTTTTGAAACGGTCGTTTTGAAATATGGACGTCCTTTGAATTTTTTGGTCGATATGTGACCCCAGGATTTGTTTTCAGGGCAGGTGTCATTTACAGGCATGCAATGATTTTGAATATCAACTGACCATTAGCATTGGGATTAAAGCTGCTGTTGTGTGAAACGGCCACAAGGTGGCAGCAGTTCACCCTTACCAAATCTGGTTACTAGTGCAAGAGAGCCTCAGTGGAAGTGGTGTTCTAGATTGGAGTTTACAATGGAATGTACCAGGAGAAGGCCGCTCACGTTTGTCTCACTACTTCTTGTTCGTGTTTTTAATTTAATTTTTTATTTTTTATTACAGCAAGTTTGATTACAATGTTTGGCTTGTTGTAGGTGTGGAAGATGTGGTTCTTTTACACATATACAGATGACTGTTCTTCCTGGGATCCTTTTCCCATGTACGTTATGACAGAATGTTGAGTAGTCCTCTCTTGGTATTCTGTAGGTCTTTGGTGATTATGTATGTCACCTGTGTTTGTATATGTCTGTTAACACCGATATTTTAATGAAACCAATCCTCACACCTTTCCATTGGTGAACCATAAGTTTGTTTCATGAATCTGTGATTGCCCTTCTCCGTGGAAATATCTGCCCTGGTATCCATTTTTAGGTAACACCTATAAGTGATATGATAGGATATGTGTCTTTCATTTTCTGACTTACTACAAGTCACGTGATTACTTCTAGACTCATCTACGGTGCTGCAAATGGCATTGTGTCCTTTTTTCCCTTGGCTTCTCTTCTGCCTTAGCGGGGTCCATTTTCAACAATGTGATTCCCTGAGGGTTGTGGATTAGCTGACCTGGGCAGCCTTACCCTGCCGGCCCGCCCTCCCCAGGTGTGCCTCGTTGAGGTCAATATAAACAGAGCTCCAGGCAGCAATAGCCCCTGAAGCTGTGCCTGACTCCATATTCTCTGCCCCGTCAGCAGTCTCGGGGCTGTGCTGGTGGGAGGGAGTGAGGGGCCACAACTTTGTGGGTGGCCCGGTGTGAGTGGGGTTCTGCTGGCCTTTCTGCAGGAGTTGCCAGGCTGCCGCCTGTAAAGAAGAGGATGTGTCACCCATACCTTCCGCTGGAATTTCTCTCCGGACAGAGGTGAGGAAGGAAAAAAGCAGTGGGGGCCGGGACAGGAGGGGTATCTCAGGCAGGGCAATGGAAAGCTTCTGGAAGAGCGCCAGGGTCCAGGACCCGTGGGCTGGCTGGCCTGCAGGCACCAAGTTGTCCTGCGTGCTGTCGCTGGTGTGGCTCCACGGTCCTTCCTCTAGGCTTTCAAGCCCTTGTACATATTCAGGTGTTTTACCTGGAAAGGGTGGGAACAGTTCAGCAGCAGCTGGCCTGGGGCTCAGCTCACGTTTACTCACAGATGCCTCGGCACGGTCCCCCAGCTTTGCAATGAGGACGCTCCTTGCGTGGGGGGTGGGTTGCTGGCTGTATGGGAGATGCTTCCCCACCTCTGACCAATTTCAGAATTGTTTACCACTGGAGCAAGTGCCCTGATAGGGTTTTCCCCAGTATAACTCGTGGGTTCAGGATTTTTTTTTCTTTTATGGTTCAAGTTAGATTTTATTCCTCTTTTATGTATTTATAGATATAAGCATGGAAATCATTCATTCCTATAAATACATCTGTGTGACGGGAAGAACTTTTTTCTGTTTTATTTTTAAATTTTATTTTTTAAAATTTTGAAATTTAATTTTATTTATGTTTTTATACAGCAGGTTATTATTAGTTATGTATTTTATGCATAAACATGTAGACAGGTCAATCCCAATCTCCCAACTCATCCCACCACCACCACCCCATGGCTTCCCACACTTGGTGTCCATACGTTTGTTCTCTACGTCTGTGTCTCTATTTCTTCCCTGCAAACCAGTTCATCTGTACCATTTTTAGGCTCCACATATATGCATTAATATACAATATTTGTTTTCCTCTTTCTGACTTACTTCATTCTGTATGACAGTCTCTCAATCCATCGATGTCTCTACAAATGACCCAGTTTCATTCCTTTTTATGGCCGAGTAATATTCCATTTTATATATGTACCACATCTTTATCCACTCATCTGTCTGTGGGCATTTAGGTTGCTTCCATTACCTGGCTATTGTAAATAGTGCTGCAACGAACATTGTGCTGAATGTGCCTTTTTGAAATACGGTTTTCTCTGGGTATATGCCCAGAAGTGGGATTGCTGGATCAGATGGTAATTCTATTTCTAATTTTTTTAAGGAAACTCCATACTGTTCTCCATAGTGACTGTATCAATTTACATTCCCACCAATAGTGGAAGAGGGCTCCTTTTGTCCACACCCTCCCCAGAATTGGTTGTTTGTATATTTTCTGATGATGCCTATTCTAACAGGTGTGAGGTGATACCTCATTGTAGTTTTGATTTGCATTTCTCTAATAATTAGTGCTGTTGAGCAGCTTTTCATGTGCGTCTTGGCCATCTCTGTGTCTCCTTTGAAGAAACGTCTCTTTAGATCTTCTGCCCATTTTTTTTGGGTTGTTTGTTTTTTTAATATTAAGCTGCATGAGCTGTTTATATATATTGGAGATTAAACCTCTGTCCATTGATTCGTCTGCAATGATTTTCGCCCATTCTGAGGGATGCCTTTTTCCATTCCCGTGTTTTTTAACAAAAAAGGAAAGAAAGGAAAAGAAGCAGAACACTAATGTGCGTAAAATATGCCTTTTGAAACGGTCGTTTTGAAATATGGACGTCCTTTGAATTTTTTGGTCGATATGTGACCCCAGGATTTGTTTTCAGGGCAGGTGTCATTTACAGGCATGCAATGATTTTGAATATCAACTGACCATTAGCATTGGGATTAAAGCTGCTGTTGTGTGAAACGGCCACAAGGTGGCCGCAGTTCACCCTTACCAAATCTGGTTACTAGGGCAAGAGAGCCTCAGTGGAAGTGGTGTTCTAGATTGGAGTTTAGAATGGAATGTGCCAGGAGAAAGCCGCTCACGTTTGTCTCACTACTTCTTGTTCGTGTTTTTAATTTAACTTTTTATTTTTTATTACAGCAAGTTTGATTACAATGTTTGGCTTGTTGTAGGTGTGGAAGATGTGGTTCTTTTACACATATACAGATGACTGTTCTTCCTGGGATTCTTTTCCCATGTACGTTATGACAGAATGTTGAGTAGTCCTCTCTTGGTATTCTGTAGGTCTTTGGTGATTATATATGTCACCTGTGTTTGTATATGTCTGTTAACCCCGATATCGTAATGAAACCAATCCTCACACCTTTCCATTGGTGAACCATAATTTTGTTTAATGAATCTGTGATTGCCCTTCTCCGTGGAAATATATGCCCTGGTATCCACTTTTAGGTAACACCTATAGGTGATATGATATGATATGTGTCTTTCACTTTCTGACTTACTACAAGTCACGTGATTACTTCTAGACTCATCTACGGTGCTGCAAATGGCATTGTGTCCTTTTTTCCCTTGGCTTCTCTTCTGCCTTAGCGGGGTCCATTTTCAACAATGTGATTCCCTGAGGGTTGTGGATTAGCTGACCTGGGCAGCCTTACCCTGCCGGCCCGCCCTCCCCAGGTGTTCCTCGTTGAGGTCAATATAAACAGAGCTCCAGGCAGCAATAGCCCCTGAAGCTGTGCCTGACTCCATATTCTCTGCCCCGTCAGCAGTCTCGGGGCTGTGCTGGTGGGAGGGAGT